>NW_027507784.1:234746799-235346799 GCF_037356315.1 Lithobates pipiens
ATTTGGTTTTACTAAATGTTTAGATCGCTTAATAGAACAAAAATTAGATATTCAATTCGTTGGAACAGATCGACACACCGGTATACGAAAATTAACAACGGAAAAGTACCAAAATATTAATCATCAATTCGACATCTGGCATTATGTTAAAAATTTAAAACGTAAACTTATGCAAATTTCAAAAAAAAAAATGTATCGACCAATTCAGCCGTGGATTCGAGCCATATTGACACATTTCTATTGGTGTAGTCGAGATTGTAATGGAAGCGAGGAACGTTTTAAACTTCTGTGGGAATCTCTACTACATCATATAGTAAATGTACATGTATGGAAAATTGGAGATACAGAGCACAAATGCCAACATGATGAGATCGATGTGCATTCTCCGACTGTTCCTTGGCTAACCATACACACACCTGCATTTCACGCATTATCCTCAATTGTTTTGGACCCTCAGTTGGCAAAGGACATGAAACATCTCACTTTATTTTGTCAGACTGGGGTCATCGAAACGTATCACAGCATGATTCTAAAGTATAGGCCCAAAAGAATCCATTTTAAAATGGATTCAATGGATGCAAGAACTAAATTGGCGGCATTATGCCACAATCACAATGTGATACGTAAACCGGCTCTGACAAAAAAAAAGGATGCAAGTGGTGATGAGATTTTGGTGTTAAGGAAAAACCTGTAATTTCCACGTGGTCGGAAAAAATGGATTGTTCGCAATGTATTTGAAAAGATGAACACTGACCACACTTTTGTAATGCTTGCAAACATGATTTCGATCATCGAGGGCACAATACATAGTTCTTGGACATCAAAAAATCTTCTGATGCCCAAAAACATAGCGCCTGTTGAGAGGCCGGAAACAAGTGCCGCGGTGCTTGAGCATATGACACGCTTTCCAACAGGTGTAAAATGAACTTGATAAGTGTGTCATATCTAAAAGATTGGATTGACATTGCTATATACGGCACTTTCCAAGGCACTACAAAACTTTAAAATTGCAAATTTGTTTGATTGTTTCATGTTGACTTATTATGGTCTGTTGTCTATTCTTTTTTTCACCGAATTGTATTAAATTTTTTTATATAGAGATAAGTTTGTTGCATCTGTTGTTTTAGGTAGTGCATACTCTTATCGTACACATTGAATTAATTAATAACTTTGATCCTGTTATAAATAATACAAATAACTCATTAGCATAAATTTAATTTTTTTATTTATATATTTTATTAAAAACATTGCAAAATAAAATAAACTGCTAACATTAATAATATATTGAATCAAAAAATGAAAAAAAGGTCAACTGTGAAAACTAAAAAAAGGAATTTAGTGAAACGCCATTTCCGATGCGTCGTAGTCTTCGGAGTAAAGAAATCCAACATAATTCCCATTTGGATCAGGAAAGGTCTGACGCACTACTTTTACTGCACACGATGGGATGACCCTACGATTCCCCTTCCCTAAAAAAACGTAGATCCATGCAATAAAAGCACGATACGCTGTTTTGCATAATCTCCTGAAATAAAACATTTTTTGGATTTAAAACAAACAGATAACTTTAAGAGAACTTTGAATTTAAAAAAAAATTAATTTAAAACGATGGGTAGTCTCATGTAATAATATTAACAAATTCACTGACCTATTGTTGTCGGCATCGACAACAGGACGTTCCTCTAAATACAACATGGTAAACATGAGTCTGACGTGTTCCTCTGTTGCGATTTGAGACGAGAAAATATCTGCCTCTGTTATGCATTTCCTTCCCTCTGGTATGCATCCGTCTACCTCGGCTGTTTCCCGGCAACAAACTGATTCCACCTGGGTAGCCATTGGTATACAGCATTGACACTGACACCAGTCTATGTTGCCTATTCTGTCATCGGCAGTTTCTTGATTTTCTGATGCGGATGAGGCAACACTCGACGAAGTAACCGTTGGATTCACTGGGAAGGCACGGTCAATGTCTCGTGCGGGGTACCTTGCTAACAGCTGCTGGACTATTATCTTGCGCTAAAATCAAAACATTGAATAGATAATTTTAAAATTTTATTGAAATCAAAAAATATTTGGATTAATTAGCAATAAATAAAACTAAAATTGGAGATCTCTTGTACAAAAAAGAATTTGGGATTAAAATAAAAAAAAAAAAGATTGAAGTAAGCTGATAGTTCTAATAGACATTTTTCTATAATAAAATGTTTGTAAAACGAACTTTGCTTGATGTATTCTTCAGTCAATATATATGGATATAGAATTAGATATTTTCTTTTATCAATTTGAAAAGAGTTACTTTGGATTGCAATAAAAATATACACAAGATAAAAAAATAGATTTCAAAATACTAAAGAGAATGAGACATACAAATGCTTGTGCCTAAAGGCTAACATGCGCTAATTAGACTCCTCCCCCCCTACAGCTGAACAATTGGCCTCTTCCACAGGTGTTGGAGGGTTGTAAAAAACCTGTATTATACAGCTATGTGCACCCACTTCAGACATTGAGCGCAACTTATTCTGCAGTGGCGGAATTATCAGGGTCGCAACAGTCGCAGTTGCGACTGGGCCCTGTAATTCCATCACTGTGGGGGGAGGGGGGGGCGGCGTGGTTGCTATCCACGGGGCTGTGAGTGGAGAGCGTGTCTGTCATTTAACAGCAGCGCAGAGCCAGAGACACCGGGACTGACATTTAATTTTCCCTCGTTCTCTCTCCACAGCTGATCTGCTCCCCCTTCGGCCACCCCTCCCCTCCTCTCCTGTGTTCTCCGCGGGCATTCAGGTGCAAAGCTAACAAGCTCACATTTCCCGCGGAGAACACAGGAGAGGAGGGGATGGGAGGGGGGTCCGAAGGGGGAGCAGATCAGCTGTGCCAGCGTTCCCTGGGAGAGAGAACGAGGGAAAATTAAACGTCAGTCCTGGTGTCTCTGGCTCTGCGCTGCTGTTAAATGACAGACACGCTCTCCACTCACAGCCGCACTGACCCCTCTCCAGTGTGTACAGAGACTCAGGAAGATCCCGCCGCCCATAAACATCCATAGAGCTGCTGATCGTTGCCTCCCCCCAGGTGCGGGGGGGGGGGGGGTACAGAGATCTGCTGGGGGCCAAGGTGCACATCGGAGTCCAGCAAGGTACAGAGAAACCTCTTTAAGGGGGGGTGACTGTCTAGGGACCCTAAAGTAAGGGTGGCTCTCTGGGGACCCTGATGTAAGGGGGGGTTATCTGGGGATCCTGAAGCAAGGGGGCCCTCTGTGAACCCTGATGTCCAGTACCACCGCCACCCCTCCTCCAGTACCACCACCACCACCGCGCCACCCGCCTTCAGTACCACCACCACCCACCTCCAGGACCACCACCACCCCTCTCCAGTACCACCACCGTGCCCCCCACCTTCAGTACCACCACCACCACCCACCTCCAGGACCACTGCCAACACCCCTCCAGTACCACCGCCACCACCTCTCCAGTACCACCGCAACCCACCTCCGTTACCACCGCCACCCCTTTCCAGGACCACCACCCCCCTTCAGTACCACCACCATGCCACCCACCTGCACTACCA
This sequence comes from Lithobates pipiens, assembly GCF_037356315.1. NCBI lineage: Eukaryota > Metazoa > Chordata > Amphibia > Anura > Ranidae > Lithobates > Lithobates pipiens. The sequence continues at coordinate 234,750,364 of NW_027507784.1, forward strand.
CTGCCACCCCTCTCCAGGAGCACCATGCCTCTCCAGTACCATCGCCACCCTCCTCCAGTACCACCACCCACCCTCCAGTACCACCACCCACCTGCAGTACCACCGCCACCACCTCCAGTACCACCGCCACCCCTCTCCAGGACCACCATCCCCCTCCAGTACCACCGCCACCCCCCTCCAGTACCACCACCGCCACCCACCTCCAGGACCACCACCCCTCTCCAGGACCACCATCCCCCTCCAGTACCACCGCCACCCCCCTCCAGTACCACCACTGCACTGGTGACACAGGTTTCACTCGGGACACAGGCTGCACAGAAATGTTTTACTTTGTTCTACAGTTGAAAAAAATATAGTATCAAAATCATGCTTTTGGGGGGGAGGGGGGGCCCTTCCTGATTTCTTGCATCGGGGCCCTGAGGTTTCTAGTTACGCCTCTGTTATTCTGCGTGTATATACGACAGTTTGTAAGGGTTTGTCCAGTGTCAGCAGGGCAAAACACGTATGCCGCAGACACTGTGTAACATCCTTATTGCGCAGTGCATCGAGCATCACCTATGGTGAACCGTGAAGTTAAGCCGCAAGGCTTACATTCATGATTCACATCCAGAAGATGTTGGCATCAGCACCGGAGAGACAATCGAGAGATTGGCATAAGGTGTTGATCTTGATCGCACACCGGTCAGCTAACTATTTTTTTGGATAATTCAGAAGCTGTAGTACCTATAGCCGAAGAATTTAAAGCGTGAGTCTTGCGGTTTTTTGGTATTTTTTTTAAGCCAGCAGCTACAAATAATGCAGCTGCTGAGTTTTATAATAATGACACTTACCCGCCCAGCGCGCACGCGATTGTGGCACCCAAAACCAAACTCTCGATTGTCTCTCGGGTGCTGCCGCCTCCATCTTGGCTATGGGAATCAGGAAGTGGAGCCTTGCGGCTTCATTTCCCGTTTCCCTAATGCGCATGCGCGAGTCGCGCTCTGCAATAAGGATGGTCCCCGCTATCTCTGGGATCTGTGTGCTTCCCAGCAGACAGCGGGGGACCTTTGCAAAAGGGCGTAGATATCTGCGGAAAGGGGTGTTTATTCTGCAGATATCTATCCCTGAAGTGGGTGCAGATACCTGTACTCCACCCTGAAAGGTCAAGATGGTGGCGCCGTAGGGGGGGGGTGTTCCTATGAGCGGAAGCTCCACTTTAGGGTGGACCTCCACTTTAAAAAAAATAAAATAAAAATAAAAAAAGAGAGAACAAATGATTTAACAAATGATTTAAAAAAACATAGATGGAAAACTTAGGCCGCGTACACACGCGCGGACTGTTCGCCCAACTTTGTCCGTCCAACAGTTTCGGCAAACAGTCCGCTCAAACTTAGCATGGACGGACATGGCCACACACGACGGACGAACAGTTTGCTGAAACCGTGCGCGATGACGTGAACGGCACGTACGACGGGACGAAAAATACGACGTCCTATACACTGCATTATAGCTTTCGGCGTGAAAATCCTTTCTGAGCATGCGCGAGACTTAGTTGGCCGAACAAGCCTACACACGAGCGAACAGTCCGCTGAAACCTTGTTTCAGCGGACAGTTTTTCGGAATTTCCGTAAGACCTTGTTCGTCCAACTGTCCGCTGAAACTGTCCGCTGAAGCCCCACACACGAGCGGACTGTCCGCCCAAACACTGTTCAGCGGACAAGGTTGGGCGAACAGTCCGCGCGTGTGTACGCGGCCTTACTCTTTCCTCTTGACTAAACGAAGAATAGTATTCGACGATGTCTGCCGCTGTTCCAGAATTATTAGCCTTCAAGTCAAAAGGAAATTATGAATGGTCATTATATCTTCAAAACAAAATAAAACTAAAATTTGATAAAGAATAATTTTTACTTACCATGTTGATATCGAGAATAAATTTTGACAAATTTTTTTCTTTTCTGCAATCTGCAAAAATTAGGCAGTGATTAATTACTTTAGATCTGAATATAATGACGTACCGTTAAATGTAGGCAAAATAAAAAAAAAATTGTAAGACCACAGTTTATATCTTTATGGTGCTATCTCTCATCTCAATATATATATATACATATATATATATATATATATATATATATATATATATATATATATATATATATATATATTCTAATGAGTGTGTGTGTGTGTGTGTGTGTGTGTGTGTGTGTGTGTATATATATATATCTCTAATAACATACACACTATCTACGGATATATTTTTAGGACCATGCAAACAAATGTTCTGAAATTGTCACTTCGAAAGAATTTACAACTAGTTAGATTAGATAAGAAAGGAATTGATATAAGGGGTGGGGTAGGGGTGTATTTACAGATAAGGAGAAAAGCTAAGTAAGGTTTTTAGTTTGATTATTTTTTAAACTAAACACACATTATTTGGCGAATATATACACACATAATATATGAAAATTACCACAATAAAAAAAAATACAATTTAAAATAATTATAATAATAAATGAAGGTGTATACATTTAATTTAACTATTGATTAAAAATATATTTATAAAGATAGATATATATTATATATATATCTATAGATGTATAAATATATATATATCGCTAGATATCTCTCTCTATATATATATATATATATATATATATATATATATATATATATATATATATATCTCTATTTACATACATACCCCCACCAATCATATATTTAGTTAGCTGGTATATATAAATGTAAACATAAGACTTAAAGCTATTTAAAGTATGTGAATATATATATATATATATATATATATATAATGTGTGCATATCTACATTTGTTATACGTATATATATAGCCGAGAAAATTTACTAAAAATTAAAAAAAAAAAAAAAAAAAGGCAACTTTTGCTAAAGGAATATTGTTAGGTTGCTCGTCTTCTGTAAGTAACCCCTGGTAGCCTAGGCTAGGATTGAAGAGCGGAGGTCCCTTTCACCGGTGGACAAAACATTACACATACACGCTATTGTACGTGAATAATGAATGTGCCTATTGAAGCACACACAACAATTTTATTTAGTTTGAACAGAAGGACAGCCCTGTGGTTTAACCAATCAGGTAATTCATACATACATCGACATTTTTCTTAAACTCATGACATTATCTAAGTCAAAGGTGAAATACAGTCTTCTGATAGTTATTTCATCATTTCAACATCTGCTGACTGACCATATTCTTGCGTAACCAGTCCTATCTTAGCTTTGTACCTCTTACCGCAGACAGATGCATCCTAATATGTCAACATCTTGCATCTTAATTCTGAACTTAGTGAAATGCACGCCTAAGCATATTATCTTAGACCTTTAACCTAGTACCGTATATCTTTTGGCAACCTTAATAAGTATTCCCTTATAATCCTTCCTTTGATCATTCTGTGATTTACATAATGATCATTCCTTTTCTAATTTAATAGCACAGGCTTCATACTCCGAACCCTTGTGCTCTTGGTTTCTATACCATACCGTTGGATCCTTAACAATGGAAGTGAGTTTCAGATCCTTCGGAGCGACCGTGTTTCCCTTTTTACATAAACATTTGATTATCTTATAACAGGCATATAAAAATAGAATGAAGAGAATCACAGTGACAATTGTCATGGCAGCATTTCGGAGCCAAGATATTAATCCCCCAAAACTAAAACTGCTCGAGAAGGGATCCCAGTTTTTTCCTATGTTCCTTGCCTCTTTCTGTAGTTTATTTACCTCTTCCCTGTGTTGAGCAATAACGTCATAGTAGTCTGGGACTTCGATGCTGGTATTATGAATCCAGGTACAGCACTCATAATCCTCAGTAGTCTCACAGAGGCCAGTAAGGGCTGCACTCATACTTTCTATAGCCAACTCATGTAGTTCTAGTTGCTTCCTAATTGCCCTAGTTTCTAGATTTAGTTTGGTTATGTCATCAGAATTTTCCTCCAGAATCTCATCAATTATGCCAGTGTAATTATTTAATCTTTTCATTAGGTCAATTCCCCACCCTGTCCAGGAAGGGAACCATGCCCAGGCCATATCTTTTCCTAAAAACAATTCTCGTTTATTACGGTGTCTAAGGGGATATCTAGGATGCATGCTGGCTTCAAGGAGGTGACTTCCCTTGTTATCCCCTAATACCCCCATAATAGGAACCAGGGCTGCAAGGTAACACCACCCCTGGGGTTTGGTTGGGATCCAGGGGTGACAGAGTTTGCCGCAGCATATATATATGGTATTTCCTAGAGCTAGGGGTCGTTTATGGAACACGTTCCTAAGAGTATCAGAAAGGCCAGAGAGCACCAGAATTGACATTAATTGGTGTATTGTAGTCTTGGTACTGGAGCTAAGAAAGTCTAAAAAGGTGGCATTTAGGGTGGGATCTGAAGTATGGAAGAAAGAAGGACTGTTAAATGATGTCATTGAAATGTTAAGTTTTGCTTGTTTGCAAACCTCGGCTCCATCTGTGGTGTTTCCCAGTCGGAAACACCAGTCTGGGAAGTGGCTTCTACCTATAATTTGGAAAGTGAGGGTTTTATTTGGACGGGTCCTAGTAACATTCGTTAGGACGATAGGGGGTGTTCCATTAAGGAGGGGGGTAAAATTCAAGGGGACTGCCATGAGAGGGATTCTAGCTGTACTGGGATGTAGCTTGCTGCAAATCCAGCATTTCTCAAAACCAGATTTTTGAGCATAGCTATATTTGAATTTTAGTAGTAACATCTTGTTAGTCAGTCCCTTAGGTGACTCATTAACGGGTACAATACTTCTACTATGTCTTTGGCCGGGGGTATTATTCATCTTAGGTGGTCCACATATCCCTTTTAATAGACCTAAATCTTCTGGATGATATATACAGTTGGCTATAAACCATGTGGGCAGGAATACAAATAGTACCAGACTACCCCAAAGGCATACAGCCTTCCCTGACACTGATGGAGAAAGCATCTTTGTTTTTTTTTAAAGTTCTGATTATTTGTTATCTAAGAGTTCTGTTCTTCTTCTTCGTTTCTCATCCCGGCAGTTGTTGGCTCTGTTTTGTCCTTTTGAGGGGGTGTGGGATCTTCCAGGGAAATTTGTTCTATGCCTCTCTGAACTTCTTGTAGATCTTGTTCTTGGGAGTTGCTGCTCTCTGTCACTGCCAGGGGCTCTGGAGTCGAGGGAAGCTGGGGACACTTTTTAAGACGGCTGGCGTGGATCCAGGTGTTTCCTAGGTCTGTTAACACTGCGGTCCTGGATACCTTTTCCACCTTCCATGGTCCTGAGAAAGCCGGTCCGATACTCTTTCTTTGTGCTAATTGTTTGATCAGCACTTTATCCCCAGGGATGAAGGGATGCGTTGGTTCTGTGGGAAGAGGGAAAAAAGGTGACAGAAACTTGTTCGTTTATTTCGTGGAGCATACTTACCAGATTTTTCACGTACATTTCCTGTTGGGAATAAATGTCAATATCAGTGTCTTGGTCTAATGGGGGTAATTCTATGTTTGCGGGGATTCCCATGAGGACCTCAAAGGGTGATAATTTTGTTCTTGCATGTGGATCTTCCCCTCTTTTGACCAAAGACCTTCAGGGTCTTTGGTCAATCCTTCCTTTGTCCAAAAATGGACATCATCTTCTGTGGCCATTGATTGCATCTGTGCTATGACAGTTTTAAAGTTAGGTGCTGCGAAGTGTTCCTTGAAAAACATTGTTGTGGGGGCAGGTGGGTTAGGGGAAAAGGCAGCAGCTCTTTTAGCTTCTCTGTCAGCAAGAGCATTCCCTTTTGAAACACGACTGCTGTCAGAGGAGTGTGCCTTTACTTTAATTATGGCTACCTTTTTTGGAAGAAGAATGGCTTGGAGGAGAGCACTAATCTGTGTGGAGTTGGCAATTATTTTGTTGTCTGCTGTTTTAAAACCTCTATTGGCCCATATCACACCAAAATCATGCACCACTCCAAAAGCATATCTACTGTCTGTGTAGACGTTCACCTCTTTACCGGTGAATAGAATGCAGGCCCTAGTGAGGGCTTCCAGTTCAGCCACCTGAGCCGAAGAGGGGGCAGTGGTTTGGCTTCTAATACCTTGTTTGGCAACTGGACTATTGCATATCCTGTTTGGAAGGTGGAATCAGAGGGACGGGAGCAACTACCGTCCACAAAAACATCCTCTGCACCTGAGATAGGGGTGTCAGTGAGATCCGGTCTGGGACTGGTAATAGCAGCAACCTTTTCCGAACAGTCATGTATAATGTCTGGGTCATGTGGTAAACGCAACATGGAATGCAAAAGGCGCACAGCGGGGTTGCTGGCAGGCACATATTTGAGTGTGAGGTTATCAGTGTTCATCAGTGTTATCTCATAACCACTAAGTCTTTGCGAGGTCATATGTTGGGTATTCATGTTCTGAATAAGATGCGTGACTGAATGAGTGGTATAGAGAGTCAATGGGTGACCTAGCACTAATTTGTTTGCATCTTGTACAGCCATTGCACAGGCAGCAAGATTTTGGAGACAGAATGGCATTCCCTGTACTTGGATGGGGAGTTTTTTTTAGATAGGTAGGAGACAGGGCGGTAGCCTGTTCCATGCTGTTGTGTCAAAACCGCGGCAAAAGAGGTCCCCGAGACTACACAGTATAGTTGAAAAGCTTTACCATAGTCTACCAACCCTAGGGCGGGAGCATTTGACAGACTGTTTAATAGAGCTTGAAAAGCTTGTAGTCTGTCTTCAGTCCAATCTATTAATTTAGGGGCTGTCGAGCCAGTAGCCTCTCTTAGGATACTATCATAATGAGAACAGTCAGGGATCCATTGGCGGTAATATACAATTGCACCCAAAAATGAGAGTAGGGCGGCCTTGTCTTTTGGGGGACTGAGAGCTCGAAGGGCTGCGGCACGTTTAGGTGACACCAGCCTTGTTCCTTCCTTTAGAATGCACCCTAGGTATTCTACCTGTGGCTGGCACCATTGTATTTTCTTCCTTGAGGCTAGATGCCCGGCGTGAGCTAGGTGTTGTAACAGTGATGTTGAATCGACCGCACAATCTTCAGCAGTTCGACTGCACAGGAGCAGGTCATCCACATACTGTATTAGTACCGACCCACGCTCAGAAGTCCAAGACTTGACAGTCTCGTTGAGTACCATAGAGAAGGCGGCTGGACTGTCTACATACCCTTGCCAGGTTAGTTGGCCCCCGGCCCAGGAGAAAGCAAACATAGGTTGGGCTTCCTCTGCAATGGGAATGCTAAAGAAAGCATTCGCTAAATCAATTACTGTGTAGCATAGAGAGTCTGCCGGTATGCATGAAAAAATAAGTGATGTCTGAGACTAGGGGTGGGAGGGGAATCACTTGTTTGTTTACGGCTCTGAGGTCTTGGACGAGTCTCCACTCGCCACTGGCCTTCTTTACAGGGTAAATGGGTGTGTTCCAGGGACTGATGATTGGTCTCAGGATACCTTTTGATATGTAATCATTAATTTGAGGGGAGATGCCTTTGACTTTCTCTGGGGGTAGGGGATACTGTTTTTGATATTGTATCCCTGCATCTGACCGCATTTGGGGTGCATATGGTGTGCAATTAATAAAGCCCACACTACCTTTGTTTTCTGCCCAGATAGCATGTGTTTCGAGAGAGGCGGGGAGTAGCATAAAGAAGCCTCTGTGTGCATGTCGCTTAGGGCCATGTAAGTCACATAATGGTGAACTAGCGGTAAGGGAACCTTCTCTATTAAACTTAATGATAATACACAGTTGTGCCAAGAGGTCCCGTCCCATAAGGGGCACAGGGCATGAGGACAAGACGGCAAAAGTTTGGGTACATAATTTCTGTCCTTCTGGAGTGGCTACAGTCAGTGGTGGAGTGATGGGATGGGTGACAGGTGTCCCATTAATACCAACAGAGTTTCCCTCGGTGCATTATTTGTGGCTGTGTAGGATATTGGGGTAGTGGTTGACGAGGGTTCTGGTATGGCAGATAACGGGGATACTGTGGGCGGGTCTGGGGGTTAAATCCCCTGCCTCTGCCTCTTGCTCTAATCTGTCCAGTCCTATAAGGGCACTGGGATTTCCAATGTCCTTGCTGTCCACAATTGCCTATATTTTCCAAGGCATTTGTTCCATGCACAGAAACAATCCTTCATGTATTGTGGGTCAGCCCCTTTGCAGGGAGGATAAGAATGCTTATGTACCTGACAAATTTTACTGACTTCTTGCCAGTCTTCCTCAGTACAAGGACCATATGGCCCTGGGTCATGTATCCCCAATTGCTGACACCTTTCTCGGACTTGTGTCCAAAATGGTTCTACCTGGGGGCCAGGGATCATATTACTGACAAATTCATAGGGTGATGGGGTGGCCATAGCTTGGGTTGCTGCAGTATTCCCCATCTAGTAGTCTGGGCAGTGTGTGTCTAGTGGCAGGACACAGGTGATAACACCCGGTTTGTCCAACAATCCGGTCTCTGGTCTGGGAGTAGGATCCCTGATCTTTTTTGGGGCAGATGGACTTATATAAAACTATGAAGATTTACCCTTAATATACGATGAAGGGTAAATTTTTCCTGGTGGCGGTATTTACCCCTCTTACACCAAGTCTGCAAGAGAACCCCCCTGGTCTGGTGGTCAGTCAAATCCACTTGTCATCTATTCTTAGGAAGAGTAGACCTAACGTGCAATGGGGGCAGGCGGATGCTATGTCACTACAAGAGGGCTCCTCATATTCTGCACTTATTTAAACAACAACAATTATTTTCCTTATACTCTATATTAAAACTTATACTCTATATACTTACACGTGTACCTAGAGAGAAACAGACATATTCTTAATATACTTTAAGACATGACATAACCGTATTGCAATACATTTATCAATTTATAGTGCACTTTTTTTTAAAAAATTTCAAATGGGCGTCCACTCCACCAATCCCTTTGTCACGGGCGTAATCTACTACTTCCCGTGTTAAAAATACTATCACCAATAGTTTTAAGTCAGACCAACCTAGTCGGACTCCCCTAAACCTATAAATTCCTTGCGAGCCCTTTTCACCTCCCGAGTGACCAGCCTAGTCCATCGCGAAGGCACAGTTACTTCTTTTAATTTTAAACTAAGTTCGTAGCGGCCGCCCGGACAGAGTAAGTGTTTACACCATTCACCAATCAGGTAAAAAAGAGTAAAGTGACTTACCTGTCGCAAGACGAGACGAACCCCACTTTGCTGGTACCAAAACTGTTAGGTTGCTCGTCTTCTGTAAGTAACCCCTGGTAGCCTAGGCTAGGATTGAAGAGCGGAGGTCCCTTTCACCGGTGGACAAAACATTACACATACACGCTATTGTACGTGAATAATGAATGTGCCTATTGAAGCACACACAACAATTTTATTTAGTTTGAACAGAAGGACAGCCCTGTGGTTTAACCAATCAGGTAATTCATACATACATCGACATTTTTCTTAAACTCATGACATTATCTAAGTCAAAGGTGAAATACAGTCTTCTGATAGTTATTTCATCATTTCAACATCTGCTGACTGACCATATTCTTGCGTAACCAGTCCTATCTTAGCTTTGTACCTCTTACCGCAGACAGATGCATCCTAATATGTCAACATCTTGCATCTTAATTCTGAACTTAGTGAAATGCACGCCTAAGCATATTATCTTAGACCTTTAACCTAGTACCGTATATCTTTTGGCAACCTTAATAAGTATTCCCTTATAAATATTGTCAACAAAAAGCCTGGATAGATTAGATTGTAATTGCCATGTTAACACAAGGCCAGCAGAACATCTGTGAAAGTGCTAGAAAGGCAGATAACAAAACAACAAACCAAAAAAAAAAAATCGATCTCGGCTTGGGGTGGAAGGGGGAAAACAGCTATAGAAAAAAAATATTAAAACTTTATTATAATTGTTTAAAAAAAAAAATACAGTACATATGTATGTGTGTAATATATATATATATATATATATATATATATATATATATATATATATATATATATATCTATATTTAAAGAAAAAAAAATAATAAACATTTTTAACATATAAATATATATTAACTTAAAAATTATTCTAAAATTTAAAAATGACCATATATATATTAATTTGAACTTTACGTATATATATATATATATATATATATATATATATATATATATCCTCCATATCTCACACCCAAAAAAAAAAAGAGATAGATATTTTGTGTTAGATATTGCAAATATATATAGAGAGAGAGAGAGTTATGTATTGTGCATATATATTGCGAGAGATCGATTTCTATATATAGTGATATAGTATATATATTTGGGGGTAGATATTGCATATTTATATATATATATATATATATATATATATATATATATATATATATAAATATGCAATATCTACCACCAAATACACACACACACACTACCTAGATCTCTCTCTCTCTCTATATAATTAAATGTGCACATTTTCAATTTAAAAGTAATTGTTCACTTTTTCCCCAGAGCATTATGCTGTCGATCTAAATAGTGCAAGGTAAAATAAATTTTTATACTAACCTTTCCTCTTGATCCAGCGCCGCTCTATCGTCTATGATCGTCCCATCTGTGCTCTTTGTTTCTTGGTTTATCTCCGTTGCCATCACAACGGGGCGGGACTTCCGACGACAACACCCGTTGTCAAGGCAACCGGAGCTGTTGACGGCGCTCGAGATTGCGCTGACTGCGCATGCGCGAGATCTTTCATAGAACGGGCGGTGCATGCTGGTCATTTTGGAGCACACTCTCCCGGAAGAAGATGCCTGTGGGCTTCACATGCCCACAGGCAAAATGGAAACCGTCAGGAGACGGTTTTATAAACTCATTTCTGAGCAGACAAAGGCATACTGCTGTTTGCAGAAACACAAAAAGTAAGTGTTATCCTTATTAAGAATATTGATTGTGACTATGCCTAAACAAAAAAAACGTTCTAAACAGTGGAATCCCGAAATAGGTGAATTATAAAGCCACAATTCCAAGTGCTGAGGGTGTAATGTAAGACAATGTTATAACTTTAGAGTTGGTATTTTTTAATAGGTGAATTATCTTATCAAGCAAATATAAGTTTCTAATACGGCCGACTCATAATGTGGACAATGAAGCGAAGTAGGAAAAATTTGTTATTGGGGGTAAGGGAGGGGGAGGGTGAAACAAGAGGGATATGAGTACATACAAGGACATTCAATCTACGTGAATTATTTAGCCAGCACTTATAGAGTATGCGTCTGTAAGTTTGAAACGTTGCCAGTCATACCAAGTTGCTGTAAATTTGGATACTGTTTCATGTGAGATGCTAATCAATTCTTCAATGGTCTCAGTGTCATTTAATCTGCGGAACCACTCCTCCTTCGTTGGGACCGAGGAGGAGCGCCAATGACAAGGAATGCATTGTTTAGCGGCATTAATCATGAACATGTTGAGAGATCTAAGGTAATGTCTTTTGGGAGTTTCGGTGTAGTGAAGCAAGTAGGATGCAGGAGAAAAGTCATTGTGCTGGGATGTGACTGCAAAGATGGTGTCATGGATTGTCCTCCAAAAGGTTTGGATGAGAGGGCACGACCACCAAATATGGAGCATGGTACCCTCCTCCACACCACATCGCCAACATTTATTCGAGATGGAAGCCGAGAATTTATGGAGCAGTGAAGGGGTCCTGTACCATTTTGAGAGTATTTTATATACACATTCTTGGATGGCTACATTAAGGGAGCCTTTGTGTATATACAGTATGTACAAATTGTTTCCCAGTCCGAATCGGAAAGCTTGATATCTAGATCTTGCTCCCATGAGGAAAATCATTACGTTATAGAAGATTCCAGCAGTTTTTTTGATTTATGGATTCAGAAGGAATTTTTCACTGAAAAAAATCACTGTTTTGGACTTTGGAGTTATATTTATTTAATTTCTTGTTTTTCCTTTTGGTGTCATCACCCAACTGGGACTTTATTTACTATTGTATTTCACTATATTTTGGTTGTAATTGTTTTGTTTCTTGCATTTTTGTAATATGGTGGGTATCATTTGATTGTCAAATTTTCACATTCTTTTGATATTTATATTTGCTCTAGCGCCCCTATCAGTATATCTTCCCATGAGGAAAATGCCTTGCCGGAGAACGCTGAACTGTCTTTGAAGAGGGATGAGTAGAGGGTAGATATGAGATGTCTTTGAGGTGTGTGTTGTGAGCATAGTTCCTCTAGAATAGTTAGGTCTCTTGTCCAGTAGTGTACAGTGTTCCTTCTAGCAAGGAAGTGGTGTAGTTGCATGTAAGTCCATTTTGGAATGTGATTGGGAGACGTCTTGGTGTTCAGATCCTCTAGGGAGAGGAAGCTACCTCCTCTGGTAAAGAAGTCTCGTGCTTGGAGGTCCTTGTGAGGCCAGGTGTGAATAAGGAAGTTGTCGCACAATGATCATTCTTATGGTGTAGGGAATCACTGGCTGAAAAAGCTGATCTCTGAATGATGCCTGTAGCTGCACCCATCATTCAGATATCCCCGCACAAAGTCAAGGATGTCATATGATGACCGGCGGGCGGGAAGTGGTTAAAATGCATTTTTTTTATTTAACACAAAGTATATTTCTAACACATAGCATGTACATATCAAAAAATTACACCCCAAAATAGATTCTCCTACTCCTCCTGAGTACAGCGATACCACATGTGTGAGACTTCCACAGCCTGGTCACATACAGAGGCTGAATACAGCCAAGCATGGCTGAGCATGGCCAAGTATTGCAGGGTACCACTGAGTATGGCTGGGTATTGCAGGGTATCCCTGAGTATGGCTGAGCATGGCTGAGTATGGCTGGGTATTGCAGGGTATCAACGAGTATTGCTGGGTATGACAATTTATGGCAGAGTATTGGCAGGGTATTGCAGGCTATTGCAGAGTATTGCTGGGTATTGCAGATTATTGCTGGGTATTGCAGAGTATTGGCAGGGCATTGCTGGGTATTACAGAGTATTGGCAGGGCATCACAGAGTATTGTCAGGCTATTGCAGAGTATTGTCAGGGTATTGCAGAGTATTTCAGGGCATTGCAGAGTATTGTCAGGGTATTGCAGAGTATTGCAGAGTATTGCAGGGCATTGGCAGGGTATTGCAGAGTATTGTCAGGGCATTGCAGAGTATTGTCAGGGTATTGCAGAGTATTGTCAGGGTATTGTCAGGGCATTGTAGAGTATTGTCAAGGTATTGCAGAGTAATGCAGGGCATTGCAGAGTATTGTCAGGGTGTTGCAGAGTATTGGCAAGGCATTGCTGGGTATTGTCAGGGTATTGTCAGGGCATTGCAGAGTATTGTCAGGGTATTGCAGAGTATTGGCAGGGCATTGCTGGGTATTGCAGAGTATTGGCAGGGAATTGAGGGGTTAATTGTCTGTGAGCAGCGCTCTGGGCACTGCAGATCCAGCCCACAGTGCTGCTGACACCGATCTCTCCCCCTCCGCTGTACCGATCAGTACAGAGAGGGGAGGGAGGAAGCGGTGTCATAACATGACACCAGTTTGTTTACAAGTGATTGCTCCATCAGGGGGTGCGCGAAAGCGGAATTCTGGGAGGATGTCATATGACGGCCGGTTGTTAACTGGTTAATTTCACCAAGAACTCTCTGTAAGAGCAGGTTAAATTGTGCTATAGTTACTGTTTGCTGGGGTTGTATGTGTTTATCATCATTTTCCTATTAATATGGGAAGGAGCAGTAGAGAGAGGTCTGACACTCATGGGAGTCATTCCTTTGCTCTCCTGTAGCCCACTCACATAGACATTATATGCCCTTATTTGGTTATAGGAAATATGGTGTGCACTGTTGAATATTTGAATCATACCAGTGATAGTTATTTTATCATCAAGAATATCCTTTGTAAGATAACCTTTTTGAAGTTAGGCTCGGTTCACACTTGTGCGATGCAGGAACCCTGCGAATCAACTGCGGATTCCCACATCGCATCTGACTTGCACAGCAGTTCACATTGCCATAACTGCCGGGAGTGTCAATACATTGTTAATGACTCTCACTGGCAGCTGGTGACATTTTAGGATGGGGTGCCAGACCACGCCCTCCTTTTTGACCCCTCCTACTTTTCATAAACCCCACCCCTTATAGAATCTGCACACTCTGTCCCCACTATTCCACTAGCTTCCACCCATAGTGTCAGGAGTATTTAGCTCTGCATCACAAGACAAAGTATAAAGCCCCAGAATCATAGAAAAGGTATACAGCCCCAGCATCACAGGACAGAGTATACAACCCCAGTATCACAGGACAGAGTATACAGCCCGAGTATCACAGAACAGAGTATAGAGCCCCAGCATCACAGAACAGAGTATACAGCCACAGCATCACAGGACAGAGTATAAAGTCCCAGCATCACAGGACAGAGTACATCCCTCCCAACTTTAGAACTTGAGAATGAGGGACACTTGAGGCTGATTTAAGCATGAGGCACATCACGGCAAAAAGTGGGTGTGGCAAGACTGTTAACAGTGGAAGGGGCTTAAGGGGCACGGTTAAACAAAACCTATCCCCCTACCGCCATCCCTCTCCCCATAATTACACAGGGCCCCTTCCTGAACACTACCCCCCCATTGTTACACAGGACCCCCTCCCTCATACTAACCCCTTCATTAAACACAGAGGTTATTTGTTTTGGGTGGAGAGGCAGGGAGGGGGATTTTTAGGGTGGAGAGGCAGGAATGGGGGTTATTGTTTAAGGTGGAAAGGCAGGGAGAGGGATTTTTTAGGATGGAGAGGCAGGGAGGGGAGGGTTATTGTTTAGGGTGGAGAGGCAGGGAGGAGAGGGTTATTGTTTAGGGTGGAGAGGCAGGGAGGGGAGGGTTATCGTTTAGGGTGGAGAGGCAGAGAGGGGAGATTATTGTTTAGGGTTGAGAGGCTGGGATGGGGGTTATTGTTTAGGGTGGAGAGGCAGGGAGGGGGGTTATTGTTTAGGGTGGAGAGGCAGGGAGGGGTGGGTTATTCTTTAGGGTGGAGAAGCAGGGAGGGGGTTATTCTTTAGGGTGGAGAGGCAGGGAGGGGAGGGTTACTGTTTAGGGCAGAGAGGGAGGGAGGGGAGGGTTATTGTTTAGGGTGGAGAGACAGGGAGGGAGGGTTATTGTTTAGGGTGGAGAGACAGGGAGAGGGTTATTGTTTAGAGTGGAGTGGCAGGGAGGGGGGTGTTTATGGTGGAGAGACAGGTAAGAATGGGACAATGTAATTGAAGAATGTGAGATACTTATGGTCAGCAACAATGAGAACTGGCAAAGTGGTACCTTTGAGGAAATGTCTCCATTCTTTCAGGGCTAAAATTATCGCTAACAGCTCTCTGTCACAAATCTCGTAATTGCACTTCACAGGTGAAAATTTCTTGGAAAAGAAGCCACAAGGGTGCATAGCACTCCGAGGTAGGATGTTGAGACATAAGGGCACCAACTCCTGTCTCAGAAGCATCAACCTCAAGGATAAAAGGTAGCATAGGATCAGGATGTGCCAACACAGGAGCAGAAACAAAGGCAGCCTTGAGACTCTTAAAGGCCGCTGGAGACCAACTTTGTGGGTTACCTTCCTTTCTGGTCATATCAGTTAGGGTGTCAGGAACTTACCAGCAATGGACAGGCACAGCTGTGTTCACACAGGCGTCGGCGCGTGTTTCCTGCGCGTTCGTGTACGCGTTTGCGTGCGCGTTCGTCTGCGCGTTAGTATGCACGTTCGTGAGTGGCGTTCGTGCGCGTGCTCGTTCGCGTGGTCGTGAGTGGCGTTCGTGCGCTACTTCCCGCCACTGAACGTTTAAAGGTTCCTCAAGTGCGTCGGTGCGGCGCTGTTTCGTCTCAGCTCCTGTGTACCTGAATACCTGATTCTGAACCTGATCACCTGCTACCGTTACCGACCCGGCTTGCTTGACTTCTCTGCCTTCTCCAAACCCGACCCGGCCCGCCTGACCTCGCTACCTCTCCTGCCTGCGATTCCGTTGCCGACCTCTGCCTGTTTTACCGACACCTCTTGCCTCCTGTTACCACCTGCCTACTTACCTTGACCCGGACCGTCTGACTCTGCTCCAGCCTGCTGCCTGTTCAGCCCTCGGCTTCTGAAGCTACTGTCTGCATTTCTCAGCCTTCCAGCAACCTCCAGTCGCTCAGCCTTCCAGAAGAACCTCCGCTCTGTTACCAGCTCCAGCGGTCCTATCCAGCAGGCACTCCTACCCACTGTGCTCTCGAGACCGCTGTCTCCATTCCAGCGGCTCCTGAACCAGCGTTGTAAGAGAGGTCTCCTCCTACAAGTCGGGCTTCCACACCTGGACCCTAACATAGGGGCTTGAGCAGAGACGAGAAGTTACGAATAAACTTACCATAATAGTTGGCAAAGCCAAGAAAATTATGCCGAGGATGTAAACCCACGGGTCAGGGCCACTTTAGGACTGCTGAAAGTTTGTCTGGTTCCATCGAAAAACCAGCAGTGGAAATTACATAACCCAGGAATTTAACCTGTTCACGATGGACTTGGCACTTCTCCATTTTACAATAGCGATTGTTCTCTCTTAGTTTCTGAAGCACACAACAGACATCTGTGTAATGGCTCTCCAGGGACTTGGAAAATATGAGGATATCGTTGAGATAAACCACCACACATAACTGCCACAAATCTCGGAGAACATCGTTAATAAATTCCTGGAAAACTGCCGGGGAGTTACAAAGGCTAAAAGGCATTACACAGTACTCATAATGGCCAGTTTTCCACTCGTTGCCTTCCTTAATCCTCACAAGATTATATGTCCCTTTCAAATCAAGCTTCATGAAAACCGTTGCTCCCTCTGTTATCAACTGAATCAGATAGGCATCAGATAGGCATTTTTAATCGTGAAATGATTGAGACCCCTATAATCAATACAAGGTCTTAGTTCAAAAATAACTAGTTTTCATTTTATGTCTGCTTCCGGTACATGTACTATATGTTGTTTTTCTTTGCTTGGATTTGGTCCATGTTGGGCTTATTTGATGTAACGTGTCTTCATTGTTTGCAATAAAGGAACATTCTGGTTTGTTAAAAAAAAAAAAAAATAACTAGTTGTACCGGCGCTCAACCTCCCCCTTGCTGTGTTTGAGGGTCCGCTGCAATCCCAGTCTTAGCCCCCCCCAGAAAAACCAGGGTAAGTGGATGATGTATATGTATATCTTTAGGGGATTGCGCCTCCCACTCACTATTTATACTACCCCCTTCTCAATAGAATATGCTTAATAATACTTATATTCACTAAATAATCTTCTGAAGGCTTCCTGACGACGCTCAAATGCGAAACGCGTAGGAGTTGTGGGAGACATACGGTCTTTGAATACAAGCCAGGAACAGGTCGGTCCAGTGGAGGGAGATTAACACCACCTGCGGAACATCAGTGGCTTGCCCGATTTTAGAGCGGTTTTCTCATTGCTGGAAAGGCTTGGTGTCGGCCAAAAGACACTTTGAAATGTGAGTGCAATACGTTTTTTATTGATTTTTCCATTAAAGTTAAAACGATTTTACACTATATTGGTTCCATTTAATTTTGTATGAATATATGGACGTTGAGGAATTGCTAACGGGAGGAATGCGTTGTGGATTGGTTATCCATTGAATGAACCGAAGGCTTACTGATCTGGTGAGTGGCCATTCTGCTTGGTGACGGTGGCACAGTTTTGGTTATTTTAGTTGACACAAGTGGATGATCGGTGATTAAGACGGCACAATTGGAGCAATCGAATTAAAATATCGCACAATAAGGACGCTATATTTTTTGCAATTATATATTTTGGATAATATGGGGGCACAATGATTATTTAGTGAATATAAGTATTATTAAGCATATTCTATTGAGAAGGGGGTAGTATAAATAGTGAGTGGGAGGCGCAATCCCCTAAAGATATACATAAGGTCTTAGTTCACCACTCTTCTACACAAAGAAGAAACCAGCACCAGCAGGAGACAAGGATCTGTGGACGAATCCTCGAGAAAGTGTGTCTGTAACATACTGACCTTATCCTCCAAGACCGACAAAGGTAAAACCCAGCCACAAGGTGGTATGGCACCAAGTTGAAGGTCAATTGCACAATTATACGACAGGTGTGGAGGCAAACTACTGGCATGACCTTTGTCAAAGACATTGCTAAAATCAAGGAACTCCTCCGGCAGAGAGGAGAGTGAAGAGGTGCACAGGACCTTGGCTACCTTCTGGAAGCATGTCTTACTGCATTGTCTCGACCAGGAGAGAACCTTAGCATAGAGCCAATCAAAAGAGGGGTTGTGCCTCTGTAACCAAGTATAACCAATAACCAGCGGAAATTTAGGTGAGGAAATAACTTGGAATTGGATTATCTCATAGTAAAGAGCCCCTACGGCCATGGACAATTGAACAGTCTCATGAGTCACATGGGCAGGCTGTAGAGGTCTCCCATCAAGAGCCTCAATGACAAGTGGAGTGTCACGCGTGTGCAGTGGAATAGAGATCTTCGATACAATGGCAGAATCAATGAACAGGCGTGCAGCCCCAGAGTCGATTAAAGGCTGTATCTCGATCGACTCAGCCCAAGAAAGGGTAACCGAAACCAGGGCTTATCCTTCTGGATAACTGGGGGCAAAACAACGCCACCTAAGGTCTGTCCATGACAGGACCTCAAGGTTTGGCGTTCCCTGGACAGGTAGGACAAGACTTCAAAAAGCTGCCTGGCCACAATAAAGGCACAATCTCTCCCTCCTCCTAAGGGTTCTCTCATCTGCAGAGAGTGCGTCAAGTCATCTTCACTGACCAACTCAGATGCATGGGAGGTGAGGGAGGCAAGGGTGAGACTGCAAAGATTTATACAAAATATACACCTCGCTGTTCCTTTAAAAAATGAATAAGCCGCCAGCACAGCAAGGAATCAATATTGCAAAATTTGACAAGAAGTAAAAAAAGGGCAGCGCTCAAACAGATAATCATTTAAGACAATGTAAGTTTAAGAGCGCCATCGATCAGCCACCTTATGCTCCCCAGGCACGTCTAGATTGTGTAACAAACACTCGATCTCCGTGTTGTAGGTCCTAAACCTTCACTTTGAGATCAAAGTTTTTCTTGCTCCTCTGTTCTCTGGATGTTTCCTTGGCTTTCTCATAGTTCATCTTCAGATTTTTCTGAAGCCTGTCGAGATACCCCCGGCAGGAAGCCTGAGAGGTATGATCTACCGATGTTATAAAAGCCAGGTCCACTGGTAAATGAGCTTCTCTTATGAACATTAGTCTGTAGGAGGAGTAACCAGTAGAGTCATTTAAGGGGCTATTAAAAGCATTAACTACTGCAGCTATATGGTCTCCCAATGCTGTCTCTTCTCCGAGGGAAAGGTTCCCAACATATTCAGCAGGGTAAGGTTGAAACAATTGGATTGTGGATCCCCTTAAGGGTGGTAAGACGTAGTCCTGGATTTCTTTATACTTAGGATGACACATATCTTGGAGGTGAGCCTGACATGCAGAGGGAGACCTCTTGTACGGCTCTGGTTCGGGGACCACTGGAGTGGGGACAGTGACCCTCGGAGCACAGTGGCGTATGAGAGCCTGCAGGGTTTGCTTGGCTGAAGATGATGTCTGCTTGGCAGCAACAGGAACAGGCTCGGAGCAGCAGGCTGATGCGCACAGATGTAGGACTGTAGGCAGGTGCGGCAGCAGGCAGATGCGCATGGATGCAGGACTGTAGGCAAATGCGCACAAGTGTAGGGCAGCAGGCAGAAGCAGGGTCAGTCAAGCCAGGTCACAACAGTGGAGCAATCAGACAGGAGCAGTAGGCAGAGAATGGTCAAGACCAGGCAGGTTCGGCAACAGATGATCAGACAAGCAGGTACACAGAGCAGGTCAAAGGCAAGGGGTCAGGATTGGAGATAGCAGCAAGGTTAGGAGAGCCGGGTAGACACTGGAGCAGATGCGGGTTCAGGATCAGGTTACAGGATGAGCTGCAGATCAGACAGCAAGAGTGCATTCTGAAGGCCATTGGGCACCAAAGCCGCGTTACTCTGCGTATGTGCGCGTGTGCGCATCTATTCACCAGTGGATGCCTGTGAGCTGGAACACATCTCGATGAACCCGTGCACCTGTGACCAGTTGTAGCGTTGTGCGCAGTGCGTCCATGACATAGGAGTTCACATATAATTTGCTCTCAAAGTCCTGACCTTGGTCTAAGTGTAGGCATTGAGGCAGCCCATAATGAATGAAGAACTTCTCCACTAGAGTTTTTGCTACAGTACTGGCTTTCTAATCATTCCCTAGTGGGGAAAGCTTGAGCATAGCGGGTGAAATAATCTTTCACAACCAGGACATTACTGCCTCCACTCAAGCCAGGCTCAAAACACAAGAAATCAATGCACACCACCTCCATTGGCCCCTGACTCTGGAGATAGCCCACTGGACCTGCCCTGCCAGGTAAAGTCCTTCTTTGAATTCACCTGATGCAAGAGTGACAGTAGCTTTCCACCTCATCTCTCAATGGCAAGAAAAAAAATCGATCCCTGACTAACATGAAGGTTCTGAGAAAACAAACAGGAAGCAGGCACGTCTTAGTTGAGACTGCATAGTTTTAATAGACAAAGTGCATTAAAAACACTTACATTTAGGTTTCATTACTCAGGCACAGGATAGGCCGGTTACACCAATCTCCGTCACAGCTTCTGGCAGAGGTGTTCACGTCCTGTGAAGAGTCCAAAGCGAGGCTTGGAGAGCAGCTGGTGGATTACAGGGAAGCGCTTGAACACAGCATGTGTAATGGTTTCACAGACAAAATGCCAACGCGTTTTCGAGCATGCGCACTAGGGGGATGTCTGTAGTGCATGCTCCTTTCTCAGGCTGAATTGTTTAGGCTGTGAACAACTTTATTATGTGTCTTGGTGGTGCTGCCACCCAGTGGGGAAAATGGAAATAGCGCTCTATGCATACACAGAGTCTTACATATTCTTGACTAAAAAAGAAACACACTATGAGGGTATGTATATAAATATCCCTCAATATGTTCACAGTATAGCAATATGAAGCAATAAACATGGATTGTCAATGCAAAGATTAACGGGATATTATATAAAAAATGAAAACCCTTTAAAAACAGAAAACCATATTATACAATATTAAATTAATTTATTTAAATTTATTGTGTATGTGCTATTGATTAAAGAATAGATGGGACAATTTTAGATTTTTATTATATATGTATATAATATATAAACCTATATATACCAATAATATATAGGTATTATTATAAGTGTGGTTATATGGGCAAAAAACAAGATGCTAAAATATACCCATACGATAAAACATATTCGTGATATATTGATATATATTCAAATTAGGAAAGATCCATCTCATTATGGGTATGCTAATATTATTTTATAAAATATATATATATATATACATATATATATATATATATATATTATTTTATTTTTTTTCTACATAGGATATAAATGTACACATGCACACACTCACATGCACCTCCCATTATTTATCCAGAGGGAAGAGAAATAGATATATATATATATATATATATATACCAATAATTACACCAATAAAAATATATTTAAAAAATATTTCTCAAAAATATATTGAAAAATATATATATTAAAAAATATCTCAAGAAAACATATATAAGCATATGTGCATGTAAATATAGACAATCATGGGTATTGTATCTGCTAAAAACTACTGAGAAAGGATGATTTAAAGATCATTATTAATAAATAAATAAGTAGTGTATACAGTAAAATGATCGCTGGGGAAATAGAGGAGAAGGGGAGGGGGGGGGAAAGGGCGGTGGGTGGAAGAAAAAAGGGGGAGGGAAAAGAAAGATGGAAAGGGGGGAGAAGGGAAAGGGGAGGGGAAAAGAAGGGGAGGAAGGAAAGAAGATGTCAAAGAGAGAATTAAGATGGGGAAGTCTGGTTATTATTTTGGGTAGGGTACAAATAAATAATAAAATTTTCTTTCAAAATTACTTACTATGAAATGAAGAGGCCCATCACTCCCATTTTCTGATATATATGTTTTGTGTGTGACATTACATATAGAACATCAACTGAAAAAAGGAGGAGGGGGTTGGGGAAAATGTATGGCTAGACATAATTTTATAATATAGTGGATAGTTCTAATTCTTCATTAATTCATCCAGGGTTTAAAGTATTTAGTGAATATATCCAATATGTCTCATGCTCACAAGTCTATGGAATCTTTCGGCCTCAGAAAGATCTTTTGGGATTTGTTCTATGACCCAGACTTTCAAGCCCTCTATGGACTTGTTGTGATGCCAGCAAAATGGCAGGGGACACTATGTTTAACCATTGCCTGTCTCTATTTTTCTTTAGTGTTCGCTAAATCTTTGTCTAAGCCCTTGTACACACGGTCGGAGATTCCAACGGAATGTGTCCTATCAGACCATCTTGTCGGATATTCCGACTGTGTGTTGTCTCCATCGAATTGTTTCCGTTGGAATATCCGACGGACCAACTTTTCCAACTTGCCGGTAAAATTTTCCGACAAAATGCTCCGATCGGACATACTCCGATCATGTGTAGCCTACTCCGACGGACAATGCTCGGATCAAATTCCTAGACCAAAGCTATTGGCTACTAGCCTGAACGCAGTCCCGTCGTAACGAAATAACGTCATCACATTATGTACAATCGGATTTTCCGACAACTTTGTCAGACCTCGTGTATGCAACAGTTTCGGACAAAATCCGTCGGACAAAATCCGTCGGACAAAATCCAACGGATTTGGTTGTCAGAATGTCCGACCCTGTGTACAAGGACTAAGAGGTCTTATGGTGCGACCCACATATAACAAGTGCAAACAAAGCCATAAACTATAAAATCTGAACCACAATTATAAAAGTCACCTAGAATGTAGTTCTTTCCTTTTGCGGTAAACGTTTTTTTACCATGTTTTTTTTTTTTTTTTTTTCATAAAGAATTTATTGAAGTTTCCAATAGTATAATAACAGTCGATACACAATGTATCAATACAAAAGGAAAGAGAAAATAGTGCAAAATAAGAACACAGATAACATCATGAACTGCGAAGTGGTTACAAACCCCTCTTATTGTATGATGCGATTTACACCGTAAACAGTATCTACTATAAGCGAAAGGATCGAGCAGATTTGCCCGGTAGGACCCGTTGCGGGTGGTCGGGGATTGTAGCGTAAACACCCCAAGGTGGACACTGTCAGGGTTTGTCATTGTTTGCGGGTGTTGTCACGTCCCTGAGGGATCTTGTAGCGATGGATGAGGGCAAGGGGGGAATGATAAAACTGTTGGGCGATAATACGGTACGTGGGGCAAAAACAAATGGGTAAGCGGTTGACTGGAACCATTCAGTCGGGCCAAGAACAAGGTCATCTGCGTCTGGGCTAACTTCCCACCGGGGGGGAGTCAGTGGGATTTCAGGAGATGTAGGAAAAGTGAAAGGGACAGGCATGGGGGGGACAGGGGAATGGGAAGGGGTGGGGGGGGGAAGGGGTGTCGTCTCTCCGGACTCCTCCACCAAAAAAGCATTGTTGAAAAGGTGTGTACGATCGTCCGCTTGGGTTCCTTTCTAATGGGGGAGACTCGCAAAAATGCAAGGGAAAAATAAAAACAAGACTAGCCCTACTCTAGCCAGCGCCAGGCCATGTGGCAAAACAAGCGAGGGTTGACTGGAAATGAACTCAATTATGAGAGCTATCCGAAGAAAAAAGGCAGCCATAATCCCGAAACTGTGTCCACTTATCCCAGGTCCGTGCAAACTTCTGTGGGGAGTCACGGGCAATGTGGATGAGCTCCTCCATTTCTGCTATTTTCGCTACTTTGTTTAGCCAATCAGTAACGGAGGGGATATTGGGGGAGCCCCAATGGATAGGGATGCAGAGCTTGGCGGCGTTAAGGAGGTGTAGAGTCAATGATTTCAGGTAAAGGCGTGTGGGGACAGAGGAGTGATGGAGAAGCATGCAGGCTGGTGTATATTCTATCGTGCTACTGGTGATGGTGCTAGATATTCTATGAACCCGTGTCCAAAATGCTTGGATTTTGGGACAAGTCCACCATATGTGCAAGAGCGATCCCCCATCGTTTAAGCATCTCCAACATTTGTTAGGGACGTCAAGTTTGAATTTATGTAACAGTTCAGGCGACCTATACCATCTAGATAAAAGTTTGAAGTTATTTTCCTGCGTGTGGACGTTCAGCGAGCCTTTGTGTGTGAATATCAAAATCCTTTCCCAGTCGTCCTCAGAGAGGTCTATTTGCAAATCTTTCTCCCAAGCCTGACAAGCTTTCCAGTCCTTCGGGGAGGCGGACTGAAAGAATAGGGAATAGATTATAGAGATTAAGTGTCGTTGAGGAGTGTTTTGGGAGCAGAGACTTTCAAATACTGTTAGCCGCCTAGACAGTTTGCCATCTGCGTTTTCCAATCTAAGGAAGTGGCGAATTTGGAAGTATGTCCACAGAGGGCAGGGGGGGCAGTCATCCTTGGTAGGGAGGGCGCTACATTCCAAGAGACCCTCATTGCTAAAAAAGTGGTGGGCCTGGACTTCCTGGTGCACCCAGCACTCTTTGAGAAAGTTGTTAGACATTCCCGGGGGGAAGGCTGGGTTGAGTCGGATGGGTGTGAGAGGACCCAAGGTGGAGGATATCTTGAATTTACGGCAAGCTTCCCTGAAACTATTCAGAGTAGCACTTACAAGGGGGTGGTCTTTAATCGTTTTGGGAACGCTGGCTGAGAGGATCCACGGGGCGTTTTTGATGGGTATGGCAGAGAGCGAGTCATCTATGTGGATCCAGTCCTTATCCCCTATGCGGGTGGACCAGTCCACTATTCTAACCATATGGCAGGACAGGTAATAATTTTTGAGGTCAGGGAGGCCGATTCCACCTGCGCTCTTGGGGAATGTGAGCTGAGTGTAGCTGATCCTAGGGCTCTTGTGTTTCCACAGAAATTGGGTAGCTAGGCGTTTAATGAGTCGAAAGAAGGAGGGCGGTAGTTGGATGGGGATAGTTTGTAAAAGATAGAGAACTCGTGGGAGAACATTCATTTTGAGAATTGCTGCACGACCAAACCACGAGAAGTGGGATTTGTCCCATTTCCGTAAGTCTTCGGAAATGGTTCTAGAGAGGGGGAGAAAGTTTCTAGCGAAGAGATCGCTAAGGCGCGTGGGAAGTTGTATCCCTAGGTATGTTATAGCTTCCCGTTGCCAGGAGAACGGGAATGAGCTTTGGCATTGGGAGACTAATACTTCAGGCAATGTGACGTTCAGGGCACTAGACTTGGAGAAGTTTATCTTGAGATTGGAAATACGGCCGAAGGTTTCGAAATCTTTGAGTAGGTTTGGGATCGTTACTAAAGGGTCACTGAGGAAAAGCAGGATGTCATCTGCGTATGCGGCTAATTTATGGGTACGCCCAGCCACAGAGATTCCTTTAATATTTTCGTTTGTTTGAATACGTCTGAGCAGGGGTTCTAGCGTCAGAATGAATAAGATGGGGGAAAGCGGACAGCCCTGTCTCATTCCGTTGCGGATGGGGAAGGCATTTGACAAGCGGCCATTAACTCTTATGCTAGCAGTCGGGACTGAATAAAGGGACATGATAAGATTGATCATTTTTTCGGGTAATCCCAGATGACGAAGTACCGCCTCCAGGTAGTCCCAGGCAAGCCTGTCAAATGCCTTCTCCGCATCCAGGGACAGGAAGAATCCCTTCTGAGTTTGGGACGTAAGCCAGTGGTGTAAATGAATGGCCTTGGTAGTATTGTCCCTGGCTTCCCTACCAGGGACGAAGCCCACTTGGTAATTTCCTATCAGGGAGGGGAGGAAGGGGAGTAAGCGGTTAGCCAAGATCTTTGCAAAGAGTTTTATGTCCGAATTGAGGAGCGAGATGGGCCTATAACTGGCAACTGAGGAGGCATCTTTACCTTGCTTGGGGATGACCGTTATGTGTGCTTCTAAAAGCCTGTGGAATGGAGTGGGCGTATTATTTAGAGAGTTAAAGGCACTAAGAAAGGGAGTTACTAAGGCGTCAGTGAAAGTCTTGTAGTATGGGGCGGAGAAGCCGTCAGGTCCTGGACTCTTATGCCCCGTACACACGAGAGGGATTAAGTCTGACAGACCTCCAAAGGAGTTCCGCCGGAGTTCCGCCGGAGTTCCGACGGAGTTCTGGCGGACTTTTCGACCGAACGGACTTGACCACACACCATCACACCAAACTCCGACGGAGTCGAACGTGATGACGTACGACTGGATTCGACGTAGGAAGTTCCTAGACAGTAGCCAATAGCTGCCCTAGCGTCGGTTTTAGTCCGTCGGAGTAGCACACACACGAGCGGATTTTTCAAAGGGGACCGGGTC
This sequence comes from Lithobates pipiens, assembly GCF_037356315.1. Classification (NCBI taxonomy): domain Eukaryota; kingdom Metazoa; phylum Chordata; class Amphibia; order Anura; family Ranidae; genus Lithobates; species Lithobates pipiens. The sequence continues at coordinate 234,776,703 of NW_027507784.1, forward strand.
CGGCGGAGTTCCGTCGGGAAAATTTAAAGCATGCTTCATTTCTAAAGTCCGTCAGACTTTAGCTTCGCTAAAGTCCGTTGCAGCCCACACACGATCGGATAGTCCGCCGGACTCAGTCCGTCGGAGTTTGGATGTCGAAAAGTCCGCTCGTGTGTACGGGGCATTACCCGGCTTCAATTGTCCAATAGCCTGTCTCAATTCCAATTCGGAGATGGATTTGTCAAGTTCAGAGGCCTGATCTCTGGATAATTTATCGGGGCTAAATTGATCAAGAAACTGGGAGATAAGGGTCTCCCTTTGTCTCTTTGTAGAGCTAGAAGCAGAGGGACAAGGTAAATTATACAGGTCTCTGTAGTAGCGTTCGAACTGGGCAGCTATGTCCTCTGAAGAAGTATGAGCTTTTCCCGACGAGTCGGTTATAGTGTGTACATTTGTGGAGGCCTTTCTAGTGTGTAGGGCACGGGCTAGGAGTCTACCGCATTTATTACTTTGTTCGTAGAATAGCTTCTGGCTCAGGACTAGTTTACGACGGGCTTTATAGTTTAATGTCTCTAAAAGAAGTTTTCTGGTTTCAGTCAGATCTTGAAGGGTATCTTGAGCTAGCGATTGTTTATGGGACCGTTCGAGCCTTTGGATTTTTTGTACCAACTCCGAGGTTTTAGCTTGGTTTGCTTTTTTCCTGATAGCAGAAAGCTCAAGAAATTTTCCCCGTATTGTGCATTTGTGGGCTTCCCAGGTCGTTATAGGCGAGATCGAGGGGTCTACATTTTCACGGAAAAAATGGGCCAAGCTAGAATTAATGAGGTTAATGTTAGCCTCCGAGGAGAGTAGAGAGGCGTCTAGACGCCAGATCTTTGTGGCCTGTCTCTGGTGTGGGAGGGTAAGTAGAATCGAAATGGGGTGGTGGTCAGCCATAACGAGAGGTTCAATCGTGGCGGCTTTGAGAAGGGGAAGGTCTCCCTGGGAAACAAATAGGTAATCCAAACGGGAATACTTATTGTGTGGAGGCGAGAAGAAGGTGTAATCTTTGTCGTTGGGGTGTAGGGTGCGCCAGGAGTCATGCAAAGTGAGGTTTTGTAAGAGGGTTCTAATTTGCCGCAAGTTTCGGTAGGGGAGGGATGAGGTACCTGACGAGGAATCTAGGAGAGGTTGTAGCGTTACATTAAAGTCCCCACCAAGGATGATCAGCCCCTTCCCGAAGCTTGTCAAAAGTTCTGTAATTGAGCGAAAAAAGCTTAGTTGAGCTATGTTGGGGCTATAGATATTTGCCAAGGTGACAGGGATGTTATGAAGGCGTCCTTTTAGGAAAACATATCTCCCGTCCGGGTCAATGAGGGAGTCCTCCAAATGCCAAGGTATATGTTTTGCTAGAAGAATAGAGACACCCTTAGTTTTTGCCAAAGGGTTGGTAGAGTGATAGACCGTGGGATATTTGCGACTTACAAGGTTGGGTATATGTTTGGTGCAGAAGTGGGTTTCTTGAAGAAAGATAATGTCTGCCTTTTGCTGTGACATCAGGCTCAGGATTTGGCTGCGTTTTTCAGGCACGTTAAGGCCTTTCACGTTTTGGGATACTATTTTCAGAGTAGCAGGACGAGCACCTGTGTTTGAGGCGTGCATAGTGTAAAAGGAAGGATGGGTAATGTAGCGTGAATCAACCAGAATTGGGTCTCAAACCTCAGTGATAGCGTCACAGTGAGGGAACAAATTAAACAGTTGGCAGGATAGCGGAGATATAGGCTTACGGGCCTCTATGTGGTGTGGAGAAGACCGGAGAGAACAGAGTTAAGGGGAAGGGGGGATAAGCAGGAGGTGGGAAAGGCCTACAGGGGGGAGGGGGGGAACAAGGAGTGTGGAGAGGCAGAAGGGGAGGGGGGGAGGGGAGTAGAGGGAACAGTAATTACCGGAGGGCTGGGTAGCCGGCTACCTTACCCTGACTTGAGTCGGGAGATCCGGATGTGGTCAACGGTCGGAGGTACCGTCCGTCGAGTGGGGGAGTAGAGGGTGGTCTGGGTCAAGTCCTGATCGGGGTCGGTCCAACGGGAGTCCTCAGATATATCCATGAAGGCACAAGGGAGCCTGCTAAAATAGTTAGGGCAGAGGGAACAAAAAGAAAATAAGCACCGGAGGAGCACAGCACAGGAGAATGACATGAGGCTAAGGGACGAAGGTAGAGGGGAGGGGCAACCCGAGTGTAAAAACAGAGACATGTCAGAGTGATTAACCAACATTAGGCCTGATAGGTGAGGTAACAGTATAAAGCAATATAACGCACGCTTAGCAGGGGGTGTCCCCAGAGTACTATTCTCGCCTAGTTTTATCATTAAAACAGACAAAACCTGTAGCCCACCATACAAATAAGAACATACGTAATTTTTCTCACTTTAAGAAAGGAAACATAAGAAACAACAAGTTAAGTAACTGCAAACATAGTGGATTACTCTGTCGAAAGGGAAGATAAAAAAAAAAAAAGAGGGGGGGGGGGGGGGCATGGGGGTGAAACAGATCAGGATTGTAAATCAAAGAAGTGACTTCACTCTGCCGATATAGCTAGGACAGTCATATAAGAGTGAAGTCACAATTAACTGGGCATGAGAGAGTCCAGAAGATCTTCAGGGCATGCAGGAATGTACGTTTCTGGCCCGTCAATTAGCATAGGCAAACGGCTACTTCTGTGAGGGCCAAAGGTGAGAAGGTCGCACTGGGGGAGGGGATAAAAAAAAAAAAAAATAGGGGGGGGGGGATCCGGAGAGGCATAAAAATAAGGATAAGATAATGAAGAAAAAATAAATAAAATAAAATAAATAGGGAGGGGGGGGGGGAGCAGTAGCCGAATAGGTGAAAGCCCCTGTAAAGGTTAATGAGCAATGTAAAAATCACATGGGATTAATGACTCAGGGGCAGTCTGGTCTGGCTCGCCTATAAGCGGGGGATGCAGTGGGACTTGCATGCGATCTGTCCTCCCGGTTCCTTTGCGGTATTGGCCTAGGCGAAGATGATCTGCGTCTTCTGATGTGAAATTCCTCCCTTTCAGGAATGGTATCCATTGAGGAGGCTCTCTGGAGCTGGGTAGGACGGAAAGCCTTATACCAATCTGGAAGATCAACAAGTGGAATCTGAAGCGTGTCGCAGAACCTCGCCAATTCCTCAGGGACCCTCAGGATTGCAGTGCGACCTGCCGCTGTAGCAGTTAGGCCAAATGGGAACCTCCATTTATATTGAATCCCTTTACGGCGAAGGATATCCAGCAGGGGGCGCAGGTCCCTTCTATTCTGGAGGGTTACAGGTGATAAGTCCTGAAAAATGTTAATCTCAGAACCCTGGTATAGGAGATGGCGTCTGTCCCTGGCTCTTTTCAAAATGTCCTCCTTGACTCTGTAATTCACTAGGCAACATACAACATCCCTGGGGGGATCAGTGTCCCTGCCCCTGGGTCTCAAGGCCCTGTGCAGTCTCTCATACTCAAGAGGTGACTCCGAAGGTCTGCCTAGTAGATCATTAAAAAGTTGAATGGTGACCTGAGCCAGTTGTGCCTGCTCAACAGATTCGGGGATGCCTCTTACCCTAATGTTGTGACGGCGTCCTCTGTTGTCAAGGTCCTCCATGTACCGATTGACATCCCTCAACTGTGTATTATATGATAGGGAGGAGTGCTGGAGCTGCGATATGGCGGTGTCATGGCGGGCTGTTGTTTCCTCCACTTCCGCCACTCGGGCGTGCATGGCATGGATGTCTCGTCTGAGGTCTGTAATTACCGCTGTTAGCGAATTCTTGATGTCCGCAGCCACATCTCTGAGGTCAGCCATGGTAAGGGTGTTCCTGCCCGGCGGGCTTTCCGCTGTGTGCGAGCGCGCAGTGGACGGCGGGCTCCTGTCGGGAGAAGGCTCCTCTGCGTAGGCCTGAGGTGAGGCCTCGGCCTCACGTGAGCGGGGCCGAAAAAGTTCCGGGATGCCGCGGCCGATCGGAGCGTCGGATCCCCTCGGGGATCTAGAGCGGGACTGGGAGCCTTGTCCCCTTGATTTCCCCATCTTGAGCGAAAGGTAGGCTGCTAGATAGTGGGCTTGAGGACTCCCGCGGACGGAGCTGTTTTAGAACGCAGCCATCTCGTCCCAGCACCAAGCCACGCCCCCACCATGTTTAACGAAAGAACATGTTTTACACAAAGGATATTTACATTGGAACATACCCTTTAAGGGAATCAAACAGGTATGTGTTGAAAACGTTTTCTGGAGTGGTTTTAACTAGGGATGAGCTCAGTGTTATGCCCCGTACACACGAGAGGGATTAAGTCTGACAGACCTCCAAAGGAGTTCCGCCGGAGTTCCGCCGGAGTTCCGACGGAGTTCTGGCGGACTTTTCGACCGAACGGACTTGACCACACACCATCACACCAAACTCCGACGGAGTCGAACGTGATGACGTACGACTGGATTCGACGTAGGAAGTTCCTAGACAGTAGCCAATAGCTGCCCTAGCGTCGGTTTTAGTCCGTCGGAGTAGCACACACACGAGCGGATTTTTCAAAGGGGACCGGGTCCGGCGGAGTTCCGTCGGGAAAATTTAAAGCATGCTTCATTTCTAAAGTCCGTCAGACTTTAGCTTCGCTAAAGTCCGTTGCAGCCCACACACGATCGGATAGTCCGCTGGACTCAGTCCGTCGGAGTTTGGATGTCGAAAAGTCCGCTCGTGTGTACGGGGCATTACCCGGCTTCAATTGTCCAATAGCCTGTCTCAATTCCAATTCGGAGATGGATTTGTCAAGTTCAGAGGCCTGATCTCTGGATAATTTATCGGGGCTAAATTGATCAAGAAACTGGGAGATAAGGGTCTCCCTTTGTCTCTTTGTAGAGCTAGAAGCAGAGGGACAAGGTAAATTATACAGGTCTCTGTAGTAGCGTTCGAACTGGGCAGCTATGTCCTCTGAAGAAGTATGAGCTTTTCCCGACGAGTCGGTTATAGTGTGTACATTTGTGGAGGCCTTTCTAGTGTGTAGGGCACGGGCTAGGAGTCTACCGCATTTATTACTTTGTTCATAGAATAGCTTCTGGCTCAGGACTAGTTTACGACGGGCTTTATAGTTTAATGTCTCTAAAAGAAGTTTTCTGGTTTCAGTCAGATCTTGAAGGGTATCTTGAGCTAGCGATTGTTTATGGGACCGTTCGAGCCTTTGGATTTTTTGTACCAACTCCGAGGTTTTAGCTTGGTTTGCTTTTTTCCTGATAGCAGAAAGCTCAAGAAATTTTCCCCGTATTGTGCATTTGTGGGCTTCCCAGGTCGTTATAGGCGAGATCGAGGGGTCTACATTTTCACGGAAAAAATGGGCCAAGCTAGAATTAATGAGGTTAATGTTAGCCTCCGAGGAGAGTAGAGAGGCGTCTAGACGCCAGATCTTTGTGGCCTGTCTCTGGTGTGGGAGGGTAAGTAGAATCGAAATGGGGTGGTGGTCAGCCATAACGAGAGGTTCAATCGTGGCGGCTTTGAGAAGGGGAAGGTCTCCCTGGGAAACAAATAGGTAATCCAAACGGGAATACTTATTGTGTGGAGGCGAGAAGAAGGTGTAATCTTTGTCGTTGGGGTGTAGGGTGCGCCAGGAGTCATGCAAAGTGAGGTTTTGTAAGAGGGTTCTAATTTGCCGCAAGTTTCGGTAGGGGAGGGATGAGGTACCTGACGAGGAATCTAGGAGAGGTTGTAGCGTTACATTAAAGTCCCCACCAAGGATGATCAGCCCCTTCCCGAAGCTTGTCAAAAGTTCTGTAATTGAGCGAAAAAAGCTTAGTTGAGCTATGTTGGGGCTATAGATATTTGCCAAGGTGACAGGGATGTTATGAAGGCGTCCTTTTAGGAAAACATATCTCCCGTCCGGGTCAATGAGGGAGTCCTCCAAATGCCAAGGTATATGTTTTGCTAGAAGAATAGAGACACCCTTAGTTTTTGCCAAAGGGTTGGTAGAGTGATAGACCGTGGGATATTTGCGACTTACAAGGTTGGGTATATGTTTGGTGCAGAAGTGGGTTTCTTGAAGAAAGATAATGTCTGCCTTTTGCTGTGACATCAGGCTCAGGATTTGGCTGCGTTTTTCAGGCACGTTAAGGCCTTTCACGTTTTGGGATACTATTTTCAGAGTAGCAGGACGAGCACCTGTGTTTGAGGCGTGCATAGTGTAAAAGGAAGGATGGGTAATGTAGCGTGAATCAACCAGAATTGGGTCTCAAACCTCAGTGATAGCGTCACAGTGAGGGAACAAATTAAACAGTTGGCAGGATAGCGGAGATATAGGCTTACGGGCCTCTATGTGGTGTGGAGAAGACCGGAGAGAACAGAGTTAAGGGGAAGGGGGGATAAGCAGGAGGTGGGAAAGGCCTACAGGGGGGAGGGGGGGAACAAGGAGTGTGGAGAGGCAGAAGGGGAGGGGGGGAGGGGAGTAGAGGGAACAGTAATTACCGGAGGGCTGGGTAGCCGGCTACCTTACCCTGACTTGAGTCGGGAGATCCGGATGTGGTCAACGGTCGGAGGTACCGTCCGTCGAGTGGGGGAGTAGAGGGTGGTCCGGGTCAAGTCCTGATCGGGGTCGGTCCAACGGGAGTCCTCAGATATATCCATGAAGGCACAAGGGAGCCTGCTAAAATAGTTAGGGCAGAGGGAACAAAAAGAAAATAAGCACCGGAGGAGCACAGCACAGGAGAATGACATGAGGCTAAGGGACGAAGGTAGAGGGGAGGGGCAACCCGAGTGTAAAAACAGAGACATGTCAGAGTGATTAACCAACATTAGGCCTGATAGGTGAGGTAACAGTATAAAGCAATATAACGCACGCTTAGCAGGGGGTGTCCCCAGAGTACTATTCTCGCCTAGTTTTATCATTAAAACAGACAAAACCTGTAGCCCACCATACAAATAAGAACATACGTAATTTTTCTCACTTTAAGAAAGGAAACATAAGAAACAACAAGTTAAGTAACTGCAAACATAGTGGATTACTCTGTCGAAAGGGAAGATAAAAAAAAAAAAGAGGGGGGGGGGAGGGCATGGGGGTGAAACAGATCAGGATTGTAAATCAAAGAAGTGACTTCACTCTGCCGATATAGCTAGGACAGTCATATAAGAGTGAAGTCACAATTAACTGGGCATGAGAGAGTCCAGAAGATCTTCAGGGCATGCAGGAATGTACGTTTCTGGCCCGTCAATTAGCATAGGCAAACGGCTACTTCTGTGAGGGCCAAAGGTGAGAAGGTCGCACTGGGGGAGGGGATAAAAAAAAAAAAAAAATAGGGGGGGGGGGATCCGGAGAGGCATAAAAATAAGGATAAGATAATGAAGAAAAAATAAATAAAATAAAATAAATAGGGAGGGGGGGGGGGGAGCAGTAGCCGAATAGGTGAAAGCCCCTGTAAAGGTTAATGAGCAATGTAAAAATCACATGGGATTAATGACTCAGGGGCAGTCTGGTCTGGCTCGCCTATAAGCGGGGGATGCAGTGGGACTTGCATGCGATCTGTCCTCCCGGTTCCTTTGCGGTATTGGCCTAGGCGAAGATGATCTGCGTCTTCTGATGTGAAATTCCTCCCTTTCAGGAATGGTATCCATTGAGGAGGCTCTCTGGAGCTGGGTAGGACGGAAAGCCTTATACCAATCTGGAAGATCAACAAGTGGAATCTGAAGCGTGTCGCAGAACCTCGCCAATTCCTCAGGGACCCTCAGGATTGCAGTGCGACCTGCCGCTGTAGCAGTTAGGCCAAATGGGAACCTCCATTTATATTGAATCCCTTTACGGCGAAGGATATCCAGCAGGGGGCGCAGGTCCCTTCTATTCTGGAGGGTTACAGGTGATAAGTCCTGAAAAATGTTAATCTCAGAACCCTGGTATAGGAGATGGCGTCTGTCCCTGGCTCTTTTCAAAATTTCCTCCTTGACTCTGTAATTCACTAGGCAACATACAACATCCCTGGGGGGATCAGTGTCCCTGCCCCTGGGTCTCAAGGCCCTGTGCAGTCTCTCATACTCAAGAGGTGACTCCGAAGGTCTGCCTAGTAGATCATTAAAAAGTTGAATGGTGACCTGAGCCAGTTGTGCCTGCTCAACAGATTCGGGGATGCCTCTTACCCTAATGTTGTGACGGCGTCCTCTGTTGTCAAGGTCCTCCATGTACCGATTGACATCCCTCAACTGTGTATTATATGATAGGGAGGAGTGCTGGAGCTGCGATATGGCGGTGTCATGGCGGGCTGTTGTTTCCTCCACTTCCGCCACTCGGGCGTGCATGGCATGGATGTCTCGTCTGAGGTCTGTAATTACCGCTGTTAGCGAATTCTTGATGTCCGCAGCCACATCTCTGAGGTCAGCCATGGTAAGGGTGTTCCTGCCCGGCGGGCTTTCCGCTGTGTGCGAGCGCGCAGTGGACGGCGGGCTCCTGTCGGGAGAAGGCTCCTCTGCGTAGGCCTGAGGTGAGGCCTCGGCCTCACGTGAGCGGGGCCGAAAAAGTTCCGGGATGCCGCGGCCGATCGGAGCGTCGGATCCCCTCGGGGATCTAGAGCGGGACTGGGAGCCTTGTCCCCTTGATTTCCCCATCTTGAGCGAAAGGTAGGCTGCTAGATAGTGGGCTTGAGGACTCCCGCGGACGGAGCTGTTTTAGAACGCAGCCATCTCGTCCCAGCACCAAGCCACGCCCCCACCATGTTTAACGAAAGAACATGTTTTACACAAAGGATATTTACATTGGAACATACCCTTTAAGGGAATCAAACAGGTATGTGTTGAAAACTTTTCTGGAGTGGTTTTAACTAGGGATGAGCTCAGTGTTATGCCCCGTACACACGAGAGGGATTAAGTCTGACAGACCTCCAAAGGAGTTCCGCCGGAGTTCCGCCGGAGTTCCGACGGAGTTCTGGCGGACTTTTCGACCGAACGGACTTGACCACACACCATCACACCAAACTCCGACGGAGTCGAACGTGATGACGTACGACTGGATTCGACGTAGGAAGTTCCTAGACAGTAGCCAATAGCTGCCCTAGCGTCGGTTTTAGTCCGTCGGAGTAGCACACACACGAGCGGATTTTTCAAAGGGGACCGGGTCCGGCGGAGTTCCGTCGGGAAAATTTAAAGCATGCTTCATTTCTAAAGTCCGTCAGACTTTAGCTTCGCTAAAGTCCGTTGCAGCCCACACACGATCGGATAGTCCGCCGGACTCAGTCCGTCGGAGTTTGGATGTCGAAAAGTCCGCTCGTGTGTACGGGGCATTACCCGGCTTCAATTGTCCAATAGCCTGTCTCAATTCCAATTCGGAGATGGATTTGTCAAGTTCAGAGGCCTGATCTCTGGATAATTTATCGGGGCTAAATTGATCAAGAAACTGGGAGATAAGGGTCTCCCTTTGTCTCTTTGTAGAGCTAGAAGCAGAGGGACAAGGTAAATTATACAGGTCTCTGTAGTAGCGTTCGAACTGGGCAGCTATGTCCTCTGAAGAAGTATGAGCTTTTCCCGACGAGTCGGTTATAGTGTGTACATTTGTGGAGGCCTTTCTAGTGTGTAGGGCACGGGCTAGGAGTCTACCGCATTTATTACTTTGTTCGTAGAATAGCTTCTGGCTCAGGACTAGTTTACGACGGGCTTTATAGTTTAATGTCTCTAAAAGAAGTTTTCTGGTTTCAGTCAGATCTTGAAGGGTATCTTGAGCTAGCGATTGTTTATGGGACCGTTCGAGCCTTTGGATTTTTTGTACCAACTCCGAGGTTTTAGCTTGGTTTGCTTTTTTCCTGATAGCAGAAAGCTCAAGACATTTTCCCCGTATTGTGCATTTGTGGGCTTCCCAGGTCGTTATAGGCGAGATCGAGGGGTCTACATTTTCACGGAAAAAATGGGCCAAGCTAGAATTAATGAGGTTAATGTTAGCCTCCGAGGAGAGTAGAGAGGCGTCTAGACGCCAGATCTTTGTGGCCTGTCTCTGGTGTGGGAGGGTAAGTAGAATCGAAATGGGGTGGTGGTCAGCCATAACGAGAGGTTCAATCGTGGCGGCTTTGAGAAGGGGAAGGTCTCCCTGGGAAACAAATAGGTAATCCAAACGGGAATACTTATTGTGTGGAGGCGAGAAGAAGGTGTAATCTTTGTCGTTGGGGTGTAGGGTGCGCCAGGAGTCATGCAAAGTGAGGTTTTGTAAGAGGGTTCTAATTTGCCGCAAGTTTCGGTAGGGGAGGGATGAGGTACCTGACGAGGAATCTAGGAGAGGTTGTAGCGTTACATTAAAGTCCCCACCAAGGATGATCAGCCCCTTCCCGAAGCTTGTCAAAAGTTCTGTAATTGAGCGAAAAAAGCTTAGTTGAGCTATGTTGGGGCTATAGATATTTGCCAAGGTGACAGGGATGTTATGAAGGCGTCCTTTTAGGAAAACATATCTCCCGTCCGGGTCAATGAGGGAGTCCTCCAAATGCCAAGGTATATGTTTTGCTAGAAGAATAGAGACACCCTTAGTTTTTGCCAAAGGGTTGGTAGAGTGATAGACCGTGGGATATTTGCGACTTACAAGGTTGGGTATATGTTTGGTGCAGAAGTGGGTTTCTTGAAGAAAGATAATGTCTGCCTTTTGCTGTGACATCAGGCTCAGGATTTGGCTGCGTTTTTCAGGCACGTTAAGGCCTTTCACGTTTTGGGATACTATTTTCAGAGTAGCAGGACGAGCACCTGTGTTTGAGGCGTGCATAGTGTAAAAGGAAGGATGGGTAATGTAGCGTGAATCAACCAGAATTGGGTCTCAAACCTCAGTGATAGCGTCACAGTGAGGGAACAAATTAAACAGTTGGCAGGATAGCGGAGATATAGGCTTACGGGCCTCTATGTGGTGTGGAGAAGACCGGAGAGAACAGAGTTAAGGGGAAGGGGGGATAAGCAGGAGGTGGGAAAGGCCTACAGGGGGGAGGGGGGGAACAAGGAGTGTGGAGAGGCAGAAGGGGAGGGGGGGAGGGGAGTAGAGGGAACAGTAATTACCGGAGGGCTGGGTAGCCGGCTACCTTACCCTGACTTGAGTCGGGAGATCCGGATGTGGTCAACGGTCGGAGGTACCGTCCGTCGAGTGGGGGAGTAGAGGGTGGTCCGGGTCAAGTCCTGATCGGGGTCGGTCCAACGGGAGTCCTCAGATATATCCATGAAGGCACAAGGGAGCCTGCTAAAATAGTTAGGGCAGAGGGAACAAAAAGAAAATAAGCACCGGAGGAGCACAGCACAGGAGAATGACATGAGGCTAAGGGACGAAGGTAGAGGGGAGGGGCAACCCGAGTGTAAAAACAGAGACATGTCAGAGTGATTAACCAACATTAGGCCTGATAGGTGAGGTAACAGTATAAAGCAATATAACGCACGCTTAGCAGGGGGTGTCCCCAGAGTACTATTCTCGCCTAGTTTTATCATTAAAACAGACAAAACCTGTAGCCCACCATACAAATAAGAACATACGTAATTTTTCTCACTTTAAGAAAGGAAACATAAGAAACAACAAGTTAAGTAACTGCAAACATAGTGGATTACTCTGTCGAAAGGGAAGATAAAAAAAAAAAAAGAGGGGGGGGAGGGCATGGGGGTGAAACAGATCAGGATTGTAAATCAAAGAAGTGACTTCACTCTGCCGATATAGCTAGGACAGTCATATAAGAGTGAAGTCACAATTAACTGGGCATGAGAGAGTCCAGAAGATCTTCAGGGCATGCAGGAATGTACGTTTCTGGCCCGTCAATTAGCATAGGCAAACGGCTACTTCTGTGAGGGCCAAAGGTGAGAAGGTCGCACTGGGGGAGGGGATAAAAAAAAAAAAAAATAGGGGGGGGGGGGGATCCGGAGAGGCATAAAAATAAGGATAAGATAATGAAGAAAAAATAAATAAAATAAAATAAATAGGGAGGGGGGGGGGGAGCAGTAGCCGAATAGGTGAAAGCCCCTGTAAAGGTTAATGAGCAATGTAAAAATCACATGGGATTAATGACTCAGGGGCAGTCTGGTCTGGCTCGCCTATAAGCGGGGGATGCAGTGGGACTTGCATGCGATCTGTCCTCCCGGTTCCTTTGCGGTATTGGCCTAGGCGAAGATGATCTGCGTCTTCTGATGTGAAATTCCTCCCTTTCAGGAATGGTATCCATTGAGGAGGCTCTCTGGAGCTGGGTAGGACGGAAAGCCTTATACCAATCTGGAAGATCAACAAGTGGAATCTGAAGCGTGTCGCAGAACCTCGCCAATTCCTCAGGGACCCTCAGGATTGCAGTGCGACCTGCCGCTGTAGCAGTTAGGCCAAATGGGAACCTCCATTTATATTGAATCCCTTTACGGCGAAGGATATCCAGCAGGGGGCGCAGGTCCCTTCTATTCTGGAGGGTTACAGGTGATAAGTCCTGAAAAATGTTAATCTCAGAACCCTGGTATAGGAGATGGCGTCTGTCCCTGGCTCTTTTCAAAATTTCCTCCTTGACTCTGTAATTCACTAGGCAACATACAACATCCCTGGGGGGATCAGTGTCCCTGCCCCTGGGTCTCAAGGCCCTGTGCAGTCTCTCATACTCAAGAGGTGACTCCGAAGGTCTGCCTAGTAGATCATTAAAAAGTTGAATGGTGACCTGAGCCAGTTGTGCCTGCTCAACAGATTCGGGGATGCCTCTTACCCTAATGTTGTGACGGCGTCCTCTGTTGTCAAGGTCCTCCATGTACCGATTGACATCCCTCAACTGTGTATTATATGATAGGGAGGAGTGCTGGAGCTGCGATATGGCGGTGTCATGGCGGGCTGTTGTTTCCTCCACTTCCGCCACTCGGGCGTGCATGGCATGGATGTCTCGTCTGAGGTCTGTAATTACCGCTGTTAGCGAATTCTTGATGTCCGCAGCCACATCTCTGAGGTCAGCCATGGTAAGGGTGTTCCTGCCCGGCGGGCTTTCCGCTGTGTGCGAGCGCGCAGTGGACGGCGGGCTCCTGTCGGGAGAAGGCTCCTCTGCGTAGGCCTGAGGTGAGGCCTCGGCCTCACGTGAGCGGGGCCGAAAAAGTTCCGGGATGCCGCGGCCGATCGGAGCGTCGGATCCCCTCGGGGATCTAGAGCGGGACTGGGAGCCTTGTCCCCTTGATTTCCCCATCTTGAGCGAAAGGTAGGCTGCTAGATAGTGGGCTTGAGGACTCCCGCGGACGGAGCTGTTTTAGAACGCAGCCATCTCGTCCCAGCACCAAGCCACGCCCCCACCATGTTTAACGAAAGAACATGTTTTACACAAAGGATATTTACATTGGAACATACCCTTTAAGGGAATCAAACAGGTATGTGTTGAAAACGTTTTCTGGAGTGGTTTTAACTAGGGATGAGCTCAGTGTTATGCCCCGTACACACGAGAGGGATTAAGTCTGACAGACCTCCAAAGGAGTTCCGCCGGAGTTCCGCCGGAGTTCCGACGGAGTTCTGGCGGACTTTTCGACCGAACGGACTTGACCACACACCATCACACCAAACTCCGACGGAGTCGAACGTGATGACGTACGACTGGATTCGACGTAGGAAGTTCCTAGACAGTAGCCAGTAGCTGCCCTAGCGTCGGTTTTAGTCCGTCGGAGTAGCACACACACGAGCGGATTTTTCAAAGGGGACCGGGTCCGGCGGAGTTCCGTCGGGAAAATTTAAAGCATGCTTCATTTCTAAAGTCCGTCAGACTTTAGCTTCGCTAAAGTCCGTTGCAGCCCACACACGATCGGATAGTCCGCCGGACTCAGTCCGTCGGAGTTTGGATGTCGAAAAGTCCGCTCGTGTGTACGGGGCATTACCCGGCTTCAATTGTCCAATAGCCTGTCTCAATTCCAATTCGGAGATGGATTTGTCAAGTTCAGAGGCCTGATCTCTGGATAATTTATCGGGGCTAAATTGATCAAGAAACTGGGAGATAAGGGTCTCCCTTTGTCTCTTTGTAGAGCTAGAAGCAGAGGGACAAGGTAAATTATACAGGTCTCTGTAGTAGCGTTCGAACTGGGCAGCTATGTCCTCTGAAGAAGTATGAGCTTTTCCCGACGAGTCGGTTATAGTGTGTACATTTGTGGAGGCCTTTCTAGTGTGTAGGGCACGGGCTAGGAGTCTACCGCATTTATTACTTTGTTCGTAGAATAGCTTCTGGCTCAGGACTAGTTTACGACGGGCTTTATAGTTTAATGTCTCTAAAAGAAGTTTTCTGGTTTCAGTCAGATCTTGAAGGGTATCTTGAGCTAGCGATTGTTTATGGGACCGTTCGAGCCTTTGGATTTTTTGTACCAACTCCGAGGTTTTAGCTTGGTTTGCTTTTTTCCTGATAGCAGAAAGCTCAAGAAATTTTCCCCGTATTGTGCATTTGTGGGCTTCCCAGGTCGTTATAGGCGAGATCGAGGGGTCTACATTTTCACGGAAAAAATGGGCCAAGCTAGAATTAATGAGGTTAATGTTAGCCTCCGAGGAGAGTAGAGAGGCGTCTAGACGCCAGATCTTTGTGGCCTGTCTCTGGTGTGGGAGGGTAAGTAGAATCGAAATGGGGTGGTGGTCAGCCATAACGAGAGGTTCAATCGTGGCGGCTTTGAGAAGGGGAAGGTCTCCCTGGGAAACAAATAGGTAATCCAAACGGGAATACTTATTGTGTGGAGGCGAGAAGAAGGTGTAATCTTTGTCGTTGGGGTGTAGGGTGCGCCAGGAGTCATGCAAAGTGAGGTTTTGTAAGAGGGTTCTAATTTGCCGCAAGTTTCGGTAGGGGAGGGATGAGGTACCTGACGAGGAATCTAGGAGAGGTTGTAGCGTTACATTAAAGTCCCCACCAAGGATGATCAGCCCCTTCCCGAAGCTTGTCAAAAGTTCTGTAATTGAGCGAAAAAAGCTTAGTTGAGCTATGTTGGGGCTATAGATATTTGCCAAGGTGACAGGGATGTTATGAAGGCGTCCTTTTAGGAAAACATATCTCCCGTCCGGGTCAATGAGGGAGTCCTCCAAATGCCAAGGTATATGTTTTGCTAGAAGAATAGAGACACCCTTAGTTTTTGCCAAAGGGTTGGTAGAGTGATAGACCGTGGGATATTTGCGACTTACAAGGTTGGGTATATGTTTGGTGCAGAAGTGGGTTTCTTGAAGAAAGATAATGTCTGCCTTTTGCTGTGACATCAGGCTCAGGATTTGGCTGCGTTTTTCAGGCACGTTAAGGCCTTTCACGTTTTGGGATACTATTTT
Organism: Lithobates pipiens; assembly: GCF_037356315.1. NCBI lineage: Eukaryota > Metazoa > Chordata > Amphibia > Anura > Ranidae > Lithobates > Lithobates pipiens. The sequence goes on from NW_027507784.1 coordinate 234,791,893, forward strand.
CAGAGTAGCAGGACGAGCACCTGTGTTTGAGGCGTGCATAGTGTAAAAGGAAGGATGGGTAATGTAGCGTGAATCAACCAGAATTGGGTCTCAAACCTCAGTGATAGCGTCACAGTGAGGGAACAAATTAAACAGTTGGCAGGATAGCGGAGATATAGGCTTACGGGCCTCTATGTGGTGTGGAGAAGACCGGAGAGAACAGAGTTAAGGGGAAGGGGGGATAAGCAGGAGGTGGGAAAGGCCTACAGGGGGGAGGGGGGGAACAAGGAGTGTGGAGAGGCAGAAGGGGAGGGGGGGAGGGGAGTAGAGGGAACAGTAATTACCGGAGGGCTGGGTAGCCGGCTACCTTACCCTGACTTGAGTCGGGAGATCCGGATGTGGTCAACGGTCGGAGGTACCGTCCGTCGAGTGGGGGAGTAGAGGGTGGTCCGGGTCAAGTCCTGATCGGGGTCGGTCCAACGGGAGTCCTCAGATATATCCATGAAGGCACAAGGGAGCCTGCTAAAATAGTTAGGGCAGAGGGAACAAAAAGAAAATAAGCACCGGAGGAGCACAGCACAGGAGAATGACATGAGGCTAAGGGACGAAGGTAGAGGGGAGGGGCAACCCGAGTGTAAAAACAGAGACATGTCAGAGTGATTAACCAACATTAGGCCTGATAGGTGAGGTAACAGTATAAAGCAATATAACGCACGCTTAGCAGGGGGTGTCCCCAGAGTACTATTCTCGCCTAGTTTTATCATTAAAACAGACAAAACCTGTAGCCCACCATACAAATAAGAACATACGTAATTTTTCTCACTTTAAGAAAGGAAACATAAGAAACAACAAGTTAAGTAACTGCAAACATAGTGGATTACTCTGTCGAAAGGGAAGATAAAAATAAAAAAAGAGGGGGGGGGAGGGCATGGGGGTGAAACAGATCAGGATTGTAAATCAAAGAAGTGACTTCACTCTGCCGATATAGCTAGGACAGTCATATAAGAGTGAAGTCACAATTAACTGGGCATGAGAGAGTCCAGAAGATCTTCAGGGCATGCAGGAATGTACGTTTCTGGCCCGTCAATTAGCATAGGCAAACGGCTACTTCTGTGAGGGCCAAAGGTGAGAAGGTCGCACTGGGGGAGGGGATGAAAAAAAAAAAAATAGGGGGGGGGGGGGATCCGGAGAGGCATAAAAATAAGGATAAGATAATGAAGAAAAAATAAATAAAATAAAATAAATAGGGAGGGGGGGGGGGGGGGAGCAGTAGCCGAATAGGTGAAAGCCCCTGTAAAGGTTAATGAGCAATGTAAAAATCACATGGGATTAATGACTCAGGGGCAGTCTGGTCTGGCTCGCCTATAAGCGGGGGATGCAGTGGGACTTGCATGCGATCTGTCCTCCCGGTTCCTTTGCGGTATTGGCCTAGGCGAAGATGATCTGCGTCTTCTGATGTGAAATTCCTCCCTTTCAGGAATGGTATCCATTGAGGAGGCTCTCTGGAGCTGGGTAGGACGGAAAGCCTTATACCAATCTGGAAGATCAACAAGTGGAATCTGAAGCGTGTCGCAGAACCTCGCCAATTCCTCAGGGACCCTCAGGATTGCAGTGCGACCTGCCGCTGTAGCAGTTAGGCCAAATGGGAACCTCCATTTATATTGAATCCCTTTACGGCGAAGGATATCCAGCAGGGGGCGCAGGTCCCTTCTATTCTGGAGGGTTACAGGTGATAAGTCCTGAAAAATGTTAATCTCAGAACCCTGGTATAGGAGATGGCGTCTGTCCCTGGCTCTTTTCAAAATGTCCTCCTTGACTCTGTAATTCACTAGGCAACATACAACATCCCTGGGGGGATCAGTGTCCCTGCCCCTGGGTCTCAAGGCCCTGTGCAGTCTCTCATACTCAAGAGGTGACTCCGAAGGTCTGCCTAGTAGATCATTAAAAAGTTGAATGGTGACCTGAGCCAGTTGTGCCTGCTCAACAGATTCGGGGATGCCTCTTACCCTAATGTTGTGACGGCGTCCTCTGTTGTCAAGGTCCTCCATGTACCGATTGACATCCCTCAACTGTGTATTATATGATAGGGAGGAGTGCTGGAGCTGCGATATGGCGGTGTCATGGCGGGCTGTTGTTTCCTCCACTTCCGCCACTCGGGCGTGCATGGCATGGATGTCTCGTCTGAGGTCTGTAATTACCGCTGTTAGCGAATTCTTGATGTCCGCAGCCACATCTCTGAGGTCAGCCATGGTAAGGGTGTTCCTGCCCGGCGGGCTTTCCGCTGTGTGCGAGCGCGCAGTGGACGGCGGGCTCCTGTCGGGAGAAGGCTCCTCTGCGTAGGCCTGAGGTGAGGCCTCGGCCTCACGTGAGCGGGGCCGAAAAAGTTCCGGGATGCCGCGGCCGATCGGAGCGTCGGATCCCCTCGGGGATCTAGAGCGGGACTGGGAGCCTTGTCCCCTTGATTTCCCCATCTTGAGCGAAAGGTAGGCTGCTAGATAGTGGGCTTGAGGACTCCCGCGGACGGAGCTGTTTTAGAACGCAGCCATCTCGTCCCAGCACCAAGCCACGCCCCCACCATGTTTAACGAAAGAACATGTTTTACACAAAGGATATTTACATTGGAACATACCCTTTAAGGGAATCAAACAGGTATGTGTTGAAAACGTTTTCTGGAGTGGTTTTAACTAGGGATGAGCTCAGTGTTATGCCCCGTACACACGAGAGGGATTAAGTCTGACAGACCTCCAAAGGAGTTCCGCCGGAGTTCCGCCGGAGTTCCGACGGAGTTCTGGCGGACTTTTCGACCGAACGGACTTGACCACACACCATCACACCAAACTCCGACGGAGTCGAACGTGATGACGTACGACTGGATTCGACGTAGGAAGTTCCTAGACAGTAGCCAATAGCTGCCCTAGCGTCGGTTTTAGTCCGTCGGAGTAGCACACACACGAGCGGATTTTTCAAAGGGGACCGGGTCCGGCGGAGTTCCGTCGGGAAAATTTAAAGCATGCTTCATTTCTAAAGTCCGTCAGACTTTAGCTTCGCTAAAGTCCGTTGCAGCCCACACACGATCGGATAGTCCGCCGGACTCAGTCCGTCGGAGTTTGGATGTCGAAAAGTCCGCTCGTGTGTACGGGGCATTACCCGGCTTCAATTGTCCAATAGCCTGTCTCAATTCCAATTCGGAGATGGATTTGTCAAGTTCAGAGGCCTGATCTCTGGATAATTTATCGGGGCTAAATTGATCAAGAAACTGGGAGATAAGGGTCTCCCTTTGTCTCTTTGTAGAGCTAGAAGCAGAGGGACAAGGTAAATTATACAGGTCTCTGTAGTAGCGTTCGAACTGGGCAGCTATGTCCTCTGAAGAAGTATGAGCTTTTCCCGACGAGTCGGTTATAGTGTGTACATTTGTGGAGGCCTTTCTAGTGTGTAGGGCACGGGCTAGGAGTCTACCGCATTTATTACTTTGTTCGTAGAATAGCTTCTGGCTCAGGACTAGTTTACGACGGGCTTTATAGTTTAATGTCTCTAAAAGAAGTTTTCTGGTTTCAGTCAGATCTTGAAGGGTATCTTGAGCTAGCGATTGTTTATGGGACCGTTCGAGCCTTTGGATTTTTTGTACCAACTCCGAGGTTTTAGCTTGGTTTGCTTTTTTCCTGATAGCAGAAAGCTCAAGAAATTTTCCCCGTATTGTGCATTTGTGGGCTTCCCAGGTCGTTATAGGCGAGATCGAGGGGTCTACATTTTCACGGAAAAAATGGGCCAAGCTAGAATTAATGAGGTTAATGTTAGCCTCCGAGGAGAGTAGAGAGGCGTCTAGACGCCAGATCTTTGTGGCCTGTCTCTGGTGTGGGAGGGTAAGTAGAATCGAAATGGGGTGGTGGTCAGCCATAACGAGAGGTTCAATCGTGGCGGCTTTGAGAAGGGGAAGGTCTCCCTGGGAAACAAATAGGTAATCCAAACGGGAATACTTATTGTGTGGAGGCGAGAAGAAGGTGTAATCTTTGTCGTTGGGGTGTAGGGTGCGCCAGGAGTCATGCAAAGTGAGGTTTTGTAAGAGGGTTCTAATTTGCCGCAAGTTTCGGTAGGGGAGGGATGAGGTACCTGACGAGGAATCTAGGAGAGGTTGTAGCGTTACATTAAAGTCCCCACCAAGGATGATCAGCCCCTTCCCGAAGCTTGTCAAAAGTTCTGTAATTGAGCGAAAAAAGCTTAGTTGAGCTATGTTGGGGCTATAGATATTTGCCAAGGTGACAGGGATGTTATGAAGGCGTCCTTTTAGGAAAACATATCTCCCGTCCGGGTCAATGAGGGAGTCCTCCAAATGCCAAGGTATATGTTTTGCTAGAAGAATAGAGACACCCTTAGTTTTTGCCAAAGGGTTGGTAGAGTGATAGACCGTGGGATATTTGCGACTTACAAGGTTGGGTATATGTTTGGTGCAGAAGTGGGTTTCTTGAAGAAAGATAATGTCTGCCTTTTGCTGTGACATCAGGCTCAGGATTTGGCTGCGTTTTTCAGGCACGTTAAGGCCTTTCACGTTTTGGGATACTATTTTCAGAGTAGCAGGACGAGCACCTGTGTTTGAGGCGTGCATAGTGTAAAAGGAAGGATGGGTAATGTAGCGTGAATCAACCAGAATTGGGTCTCAAACCTCAGTGATAGCGTCACAGTGAGGGAACAAATTAAACAGTTGGCAGGATAGCGGAGATATAGGCTTACGGGCCTCTATGTGGTGTGGAGAAGACCGGAGAGAACAGAGTTAAGGGGAAGGGGGGATAAGCAGGAGGTGGGAAAGGCCTACAGGGGGGAGGGGGGGAACAAGGAGTGTGGAGAGGCAGAAGGGGAGGGGGGGAGGGGAGTAGAGGGAACAGTAATTACCGGAGGGCTGGGTAGCCGGCTACCTTACCCTGACTTGAGTCGGGAGATCCGGATGTGGTCAACGGTCGGAGGTACCGTCCGTCGAGTGGGGGAGTAGAGGGTGGTCCGGGTCAAGTCCTGATCGGGGTCGGTCCAACGGGAGTCCTCAGATATATCCATGAAGGCACAAGGGAGCCTGCTAAAATAGTTAGGGCAGAGGGAACAAAAAGAAAATAAGCACCGGAGGAGCACAGCACAGGAGAATGACATGAGGCTAAGGGACGAAGGTAGAGGGGAGGGGCAACCCGAGTGTAAAAACAGAGACATGTCAGAGTGATTAACCAACATTAGGCCTGATAGGTGAGGTAACAGTATAAAGCAATATAACGCACGCTTAGCAGGGGGTGTCCCCAGAGTACTATTCTCGCCTAGTTTTATCATTAAAACAGACAAAACCTGTAGCCCACCATACAAATAAGAACATACGTAATTTTTCTCACTTTAAGAAAGGAAACATAAGAAACAACAAGTTAAGTAACTGCAAACATAGTGGATTACTCTGTCGAAAGGGAAGATAAAAAAAAAAAAAGAGGGGGGGAGGGCATGGGGGTGAAACAGATCAGGATTGTAAATCAAAGAAGTGACTTCACTCTGCCGATATAGCTAGGACAGTCATATAAGAGTGAAGTCACAATTAACTGGGCATGAGAGAGTCCAGAAGATCTTCAGGGCATGCAGGAATGTACGTTTCTGGCCCGTCAATTAGCATAGGCAAACGGCTACTTCTGTGAGGGCCAAAGGTGAGAAGGTCGCACTGGGGGAGGGGATAAAAAAAAAATAAAATAGGGGGGGGGGGGGGGATCCGGAGAGGCATAAAAATAAGGATAAGATAATGAAGAAAAAATAAATAAAATAAAATAAATAGGGAGGGGGGGGGGGGAGCAGTAGCCGAATAGGTGAAAGCCCCTGTAAAGGTTAATGAGCAATGTAAAAATCACATGGGATTAATGACTCAGGGGCAGTCTGGTCTGGCTCGCCTATAAGCGGGGGATGCAGTGGGACTTGCATGCGATCTGTCCTCCCGGTTCCTTTGCGGTATTGGCCTAGGCGAAGATGATCTGCGTCTTCTGATGTGAAATTCCTCCCTTTCAGGAATGGTATCCATTGAGGAGGCTCTCTGGAGCTGGGTAGGATGGAAAGCCTTATACCAATCTGGAAGATCAACAAGTGGAATCTGAAGCGTGTCGCAGAACCTCGCCAATTCCTCAGGGACCCTCAGGATTGCAGTGCGACCTGCCGCTGTAGCAGTTAGGCCAAATGGGAACCTCCATTTATATTGAATCCCTTTACGGCGAAGGATATCCAGCAGGGGGCGCAGGTCCCTTCTATTCTGGAGGGTTACAGGTGATAAGTCCTGAAAAATGTTAATCTCAGAACCCTGGTATAGGAGATGGCGTCTGTCCCTGGCTCTTTTCAAAATGTCCTCCTTGACTCTGTAATTCACTAGGCAACATACAACATCCCTGGGGGGATCAGTGTCCCTGCCCCTGGGTCTCAAGGCCCTGTGCAGTCTCTCATACTCAAGAGGTGACTCCGAAGGTCTGCCTAGTAGATCATTAAAAAGTTGAATGGTGACCTGAGCCAGTTGTGCCTGCTCAACAGATTCAGGGATGCCTCTTACCCTAATGTTGTGACGGCGTCCTCTGTTGTCAAGGTCCTCCATGTACCGATTGACATCCCTCAACTGTGTATTATATGATAGGGAGGAGTGCTGGAGCTGCGATATGGCGGTGTCATGGCGGGCTGTTGTTTCCTCCACTTCCGCCACTCGGGCGTGCATGGCATGGATGTCTCGTCTGAGGTCTGTAATTACCGCTGTTAGCGAATTCTTGATGTCCGCAGCCACATCTCTGAGGTCAGCCATGGTAAGGGTGTTCCTGCCCGGCGGGCTTTCCGCTGTGTGCGAGCGTGCAGTGGACGGCGGGCTCCTGTCGGGAGAAGGCTCCTCTGCGTAGGCCTGAGGTGAGGCCTCGGCCTCACGTGAGCGGGGCCGAAAAAGTTCCGGGATGCCGCGGCCGATCGGAGCGTCGGATCCCCTCGGGGATCTAGAGCGGGACTGGGAGCCTTGTCCCCTTGATTTCCCCATCTTGAGCGAAAGGTAGGCTGCTAGATAGTGGGCTTGAGGACTCCCGCGGACGGAGCTGTTTTAGAACGCAGCCATCTCGTCCCAGCACCAAGCCACGCCCCCACCATGTTTAACGAAAGAACATGTTTTACACAAAGGATATTTACATTGGAACATACCCTTTAAGGGAATCAAACAGGTATGTGTTGAAAACGTTTTCTGGAGTGGTTTTAACTAGGGATGAGCTCAGTGTTATGCCCCGTACACACGAGAGGGATTAAGTCTGACAGACCTCCAAAGGAGTTCCGCCGGAGTTCCGCCGGAGTTCCGACGGAGTTCTGGCGGACTTTTCGACCGAACGGACTTGACCACACACCATCACACCAAACTCCGACGGAGTCGAACGTGATGACGTACGACTGGATTCGACGTAGGAAGTTCCTAGACAGTAGCCAATAGCTGCCCTAGCGTCGGTTTTAGTCCATCGGAGTAGCACACACACGAGCGGATTTTTCAAAGGGGACCGGGTCCGGCGGAGTTCCGTCGGGAAAATTTAAAGCATGCTTCATTTCTAAAGTCCGTCAGACTTTAGCTTCGCTAAAGTCCGTTGCAGTCCACACACGATCGGATAGTCCGCCGGACTCAGTCCGTCGGAGTTTGGATGTCGAAAAGTCCGCTCGTGTGTACGGGGCATTAGACTTGAAAGCATGTTAGACTTACGGGCCGTTCGCCTGTTCGGCGAATTCAGAACTTTGTGGATTGTTCGCACCATATTCATGTGGTGCAAACAGCCCACAATGCACTATGGTATCGCATTGCATTGCTGGCTCATGATTGGCCAAGCATGCACTGTGACCCCACATGCTTGGCCAATCACAGCGTCGGCAGCGAGGAGAGACATAATTGGCCACAGGAAGGATGCCTGTGGCCAATTATAGCTCAGTAGGGTATAGTACACGGCCCACACAATACAAGGCCTCCAACGCGGCGGCCTTGTGTAGTGTGTTGGCGTGCAGGCAAAGAGCAAGATAGGCAGGCACAGTGTCTTTTTGCTTGGGAACCTAGCGCTATTACAGTTATTACAGAACAACACCAACAATAAGGGGTAGCTTCAGGTGTATACTGTGCAGGAGGCAAACAACACCCACTGTAAATGCTGCAGATGCCTTTCTTACAGAAACAGAACAACACCAGCAATAAGGGGTATCTTCAGGTGTATACTGTGCAGTAGGCACACAACACCCACTTTAACTGTTGGAGATGCCTGTCTTACAGAAACAGAACAACACCGGGGGCGGAGCTCCTGGCGGATTGAGACATCCAGCAGCGATAGAAGCGACGAAGGGCAGCAACGAACACCGCATCAAGTGCCTGAACACCCGCACAACATTGGAGGATGTCGCAGAGGAGGAAAGCGGGGAAACATCCCGTTAAGATGACATGTTTTTATCCGCACTCAGGCCGCTCGTCAATCCAAGATGGCGCAGGCGATATGCGGAACCTCCCAGGCACACAGGCAGATGGTGAAGCGGCAGAGAGGGATAGTGATCACAGGCAAAGAGGCAAGCTCAGGCCTCTGAATGTTACTTCCCAGCCCTCATCCAGTGCTAACAGCCCGGTTAAGTCCAGGCCCAGACTGTCACCCGAGGCTACAGAGAGGGGGAAGAAGGAGACAGAATCAGCTTTAGATGACACGTTGGAATTTCAGGACGCCATAGCGTACTTCCCCACTAACAACCTGCCGGTCATGGATTCTACCCTAAAGGACATGTTGATGTCACTTAGGAGTGCTATTCACACAGATATGTTGCACTTAATGACTCAGTGCAAATCAGTGGTGAATGAGGTTAGTGAGCGAGTCACGCATATAGAAAATAAAATGGGGGAGTTCACGGACACATTCAATAGCATGGTTGATGCTCACAACGACCATGATGATGACATCACATGGCTCAAAGCCAAGGTCGCGGACCTGGAGGAACAACGTAAAGGTTAGAGGCATCCCTGAAATGGTCAAACCCCAGGATTTAATGGCTTATTTTACGAATGTGCTGAAAGAAACCTAACCCAACCTGCCCCTGGAAGAACTAATCATAGATCGTATACATTGACTCCCAAAGCCACAACACATACCGGCTAAGCTACCTAGGGATACCATAGCCAGGATACATTATTATTGCGTTAAAGAGCTGCACACCATTAGACAAATGGATAATCCCCCGGACTGCTTGCAAGGCCTGTCCTTTTTCCCAGACCTCTTGGCTCATACTATGAGGAGAAGGTGCAATTTTATGACTATAACGAAGCCCCTAAGAAATCACAACATCTCTTACCGTTGGAATCACCCGGCTACCTTGGTGATTCACAAAGGAGACCGGGAATATCGGGTAAACACATTAGAGGAAGGCCTACGTTTACTGGAAAGCTGGCAGATAATTACATCTGATGATGCAGGCCCCAGAGGCCAACAGGGCTCTCCGGCGATGGCCGACATGGACTGATTACTAAATCTTGAGACATTGCCCTATGATCTCAACTGGATATCAAGTTCTGGACGTCTCACCCGGCATCCATATTATTATTATTATTATTCAGGATTTATATAGCGCCAACAGTTTGCGCAGCACTTTACAATATGAGGGCAGACAGTACACTTACAATACAAATCAATACAGGAGGGATCAGAGGGCCCTGCTCGTTAGAGCTTACAATCTAGAAGGGAGGGTCAAGTTGAAACAAAAGGTAATAACTGTGGGGGGTGAGCTGATGGAGAAAATGAAAATACAGTTAGGTGTGGGTGGGGTAGGCTTCTCTGAAGAGAAGTGTTTTCAGGGATCGTCTAAAAGCTAATAAAGTAGGAGATAAGCGGACAGATTGGGGTAGGGCATTACATAGGATTGGGGAGGCTTTGGAAAAGTCCTGGAGGCGAGTATGGGAGGAGGTGATGAGGGAGCTAGAGAGCAGGAGGTCTTGAGAGGAACGAAGAGGACGAGTAGGTTGGTATTTAGAGACTAAGCTAGTGATGTAGCTGGGGGCAGAGTTGTGGATGGCTTTTTATGTAATTGTTAGTATTTTGAATTTAATTCTTTGGCTGAGTGGAAGCCAGTGGAGGGATTGACAGAGAGGAGTAGCAGACACCGAGCGATTGGTAAGGTGGATGAGTCTGGCAGCGGCATTCATAATGGATTGAAGAGGTGATAGACTATGTAGAGGTAAGCCAATGAGAAGGGAGTTGCAGTAGTCGAGGCGAGAGATGACCAGCGAGTGAATTAAGAGCTTTGTTGTCTCATTAGTTAGAAAGGGGCGTATTTTGGAGATGTTGCGGAGGTTGAGGAGGCAGGATTTGGACAGTGATTGGATGTGTTGCTTGAAGGAGAGTTCAGAGTCCAGGACTACACCTAGAACCTTGGCATGAGGGGATGGGCTTATGGTTGTGCCATCAATTTTGACAGTGAGATCAGGGGAAGGGGCATATGGGGGAGGAAAAATTATAAGTTCGGTTTTGGATAGATTGATTTTGAGGAAGTGGTGTGACATCCAGACTGATATATCTGATAGTAAATTAGTGATACGTGAGGAGACAGAGGGAGTGAGCTGAGGGGTAGAGAAATAGATTTGGGTGTCGTCAGCATAGAGGTGGTATTTGAAGCCGTGGGAGGCTATCAGTTGACCCAGGGAGGAGGTATAGATTGAAAATAGGAGTGGTCCAAGAACAGAACCTTGGGGGACCCCAACAGAGAAAGGAAGAGGAGAGGAGGAAGTAGAGTTGTAAGAAACGCTAAAGGTGCGGTTGGATAAGTAGGAAGAGAACCATCGTAGAGTACAGTCACGGAGACCAAAGGTGTGGAGTTTTTTGAGAAGGAGGGGGTGGTCAACCGTATCAAAGGCAGCAGAGAGGTCCAGGAGGAGGAGTACAGAATAATGTCGATTGGTTTTGGCCGTTAGTAGATCGTTTGTTAGTTTTAGGAGAGCAGTTTCTGTGGAGTGTTGAGGACGAAATCCAGACTGAAGGGGATCAAGAAGGCTATTATCAGCGAGGTGGACGCTCAGTCGGTTGTAGACCAGACGTTCGAGTAGTTTGGATAAAAAGGGGAGCAAGGAGATGGGGCGTAGGTTGTTTGGATTGGATGGGTCCAGTGAGGGTTTTTTAAGTATGGGTTTGACAAGTGCATGTTTTAGAGAGTTGGGGAAGATGCCAGAAGAGAGGGAGAGATTGAAGATGTGAGTTAGAGAGTGTAGCATAGAGCCAGAGGGTGAACGCAGCATTTGCGAGGGAACAGGATCCAGAGGGCAGGTGGTAAGGTGGACATTACCAAGTAGTTTAGCAACTTCGTCTATAGTGGTGGGGTTGAAAGAGGGAAGTAATGATTGTGCCTGTGGGCATGATGTGTAAAGCGTGGAGGGTATCAGAACAGTAGAAATCTCCACGCGAATTGTATCAATCTTCTGTTTGAAGTGATTAGCAATCTCCTGGGCAGTGAGTGAGTTGGCGGGTGGAGGCGGTGGAGGACGAAGTAGAGAGTTGAAAGTAGAGAAGAGTTGACAGGGACGGGATGATAGGTTGCTGATGAGAGTGATAAAATAGTTCTGCTTGGCAGAGAGGAGGCTAGAATTGTAATTTTGGAGGGCAGATTTATATTGGTTGAAATCTCTCTGAGACTTGGTCTTGCGTCACAGGCGCTCATGAGCACGACTACGTTTTTTCAGACTTCTAGTGGCATCTGTTTGCCAAGGTTGAAGGGGTCGGGGCTTGATTCTGTGTGTAGTGAGGGGGGCCAGTGAGTCCAGAGAGGCCAGAAGTGAAGTGTTGTAGACAGAAGTGGCTAGGTTGGTGCAGGATAGGGGTGAGATTTTGTCGTAGAGGTTGTCAATAGCAGAGTAGAGAAGAGAAGGCTTGAGATGACGTAGGTTTCTGCGGGTAACTTTAATGCGGTTGGAGGGAGAGGAGGTGAAGGAGAGGGAGAGAGTGAAACTAATAAGGTGGTGATCAGAGAGAGGGAATGGATAGTTAGAGAGGTTGCATGGAGTGCAAAGGTGAGAGAAAACGAGGTCAAGGATATTGCCTTCGGAGTGAGTAGGATCATGTATCCACTGTTTCAGGTCAAAGGAGGAGGTTAGGCTGAGAAGTTTGGAAGGAGCAGAGGTGTTAGTATTAATAGGGATGTTGAAGTCCCCGAGAATGATTGTGGGGATTTCAGAAGAAAGAAAGTAGGGTAGCCACGCAGAGAAGTCATCAAGAAATGTTGATACTGGTCCAGGGGGCCTGTAGATCACGGCTATTCTTAAAGAAATTGGAGTGAAGAGACAAATGCAGTGTGCTTCGAAAGAGGAGAGTGACAGAGAGGGAGGTGGCTGAAGTACCTGGAAGGTGCTATGTGGGGCTACAAGGATTCCAACACCTCCTCCCTTATGTCCATTGGATCTAGGGGAGTGAGTCCAAAGAAGACCACCATGGGATAGGGCCGCAGAAGATGCAGTGTCTGATTCGTGGAGCCAAGTTTCGGTGATGGCGAGTAGGTTAAATGAGTTAGCGATAAAGATGTCATGTAGAGAGGTGAGTTTGTTGCAGACAGAACGGGAGTTCCAAAGGGCACAAGAGAAAGGGAGTCTGGTCTTGGGAAGAATAGAAATGGGAACTAAATTGTGTTGATTGCGGCTGCTGCCAGAGGGTGCAGGGTGATGGGTACAGTTTAATGATGGAGGTCCAGGGTTTGGGGATATATCTCCAGAGGTTAGGAGAAGCAGGAGGGTGAGGGAGGCAATATGGGAGTGAGATTTATATGAAGGGACGTGCCCCAGGGTCTTGGAGATTTTTAGTGTGTGTGGATTTAGAATTAGCAGGAGTTGGTGGGTGCAGTAATAAGGAGAGGACAGAAGTGGGGGTGATATATATATGCTGTGGGGGGGAGAAGTGGGGCGGAGTTGAGATAATTTTAGTATAGAGGACAGAGCTGTCAGAAGGAGTGGTAGAGAATGCATGTTATAAGGAGAAAGTGCTAAAGGGTTAAACGAGGTCACCTGCTGTCTTTGCGGCGTTTTTCAAAGTATTTTCTTGTGTACCTTCGCTTTGTGCATTCGCCTAAGTGCAGAGTCAGAAGTGCTTCCACTTATTGAAATCCCCCCCACTTGGAGATAGAGCCCCAGTTGCAAGTGTGCCCCCAGCAATAGCTTCCCCCCCCAAAGCAATATGCTTTGATACCCCCTGCTTTCAGCTGTTGATACAGGCTCAGATTCTGCAAGAATCGCAAAGTTCTTTTTAAAGCAATAGAGCACTGGAGCAGTGCCCTACATCCGTTGTTCAGTGTTCACAAGTTTTTCATTTTTTTATTTGCTTCTTTTTGTTTCTCCTTAGTACCTCTACAAATAGTCCGTTCGTTACTGAATTTTGTTACTGTCTTCTGGCTCGGACGAGCTAGTCTCTCTCACCTTCACCTGAGATCTTCTTGACTACTAACGGCACGATTCGACACTCATTACTCGCAAGAAGGGTAATCCGTCAACATTGTGCTAAGGACTTTGAACCATCTGAGTGTGTGGCTTAGAATTATACCCATTTGAGCACAATGTCCTTCAAAATTTCCTCCCTAAATGTAAATGGTCTACATTCGCCACAGAAAAGGCATATGATGTGGAAAACAGCACACTCCCTGAGGTGTGACGTCCTGTGTTTGCAGGAGACACACTTCAGGAATGATACTCACCCCCTTTTGACGCATAAGCAATATCCTAACATTTACCTCGCCAATGCTCCGAAGAAAAAAAGAGGTGTTGCGATTTTGCTTAGGCATACAGTTTTGTTCAAGTATATGGCTCATCATTGTGACAGTGCTGGACGGTACTTAATTTTGATTGGAGAAATTAACAATGTGGTCTACACGCTGGTCAATACATACGTCCCTAATACCAGACAAGTTAGCTATTTAAACAAACTGTGGAAAAAAATACAGAAAGTCAAGTCAGGTCATCTGATCATATGTGGAGACTTAAACGCTGTAATGGATACCCAAATGGACACTTCAAACACGATGGCTAAATCATACCTTAGACCCAATATAACAAATTTTACATGATCCACTGGTTTATACGACGTGTGGAGATGCCAGCACTCCAAGGAAAAGGACTTCTCCTACTTTTCACGTGCTCATTTATCGTACTCTAGGTTTGACATGTTTTTAGTGGATAGGTTCCTGTTGCAACGTATATCAAAATCGGACATTGGCTGTATAGAATGGTCGGACCATGCTCCGATATCTGTCACAGTGGGAGATCAGGTTTGCTCCACCCGTGCTAATAGGTGGAAGAATGATACACAGTTATTTAATGTACCAGGTATAGCACAAGGTATTGCTAAGTCGTTGAAAGAGTTTTTTTGATATTAACCACTTTCAGACCGGACCATTTTGCTGGTCAATGACCAGAGGTCTTTTTACAATTTGGCACTGCACTGCTTTAACTGGTAATTGCGCGGTCATGCAATGTTGTACCCAAACAAAATTTGCGTCCTTTTTTCCCCACAAATAGAGCTTTCTTTTAAAGGTATTTGACTGACTCTGCGATTTTTATTTTTTGCGATATAAACGTAAAAAGACCGCAAATTTAGAAAAAAAATGATATTTTCTACTTTTTGTTATTAGAAAAATCCAATAAACTCAATTTTAGTCATACATTTAGGCCAAAATGTATTCAGCCACATGTCTTTGGTAAAAAAAAAGTCAATAACTGTATATTTATTGGTTTGCGCAAAAGTTGTCACATCTACAAACTAAGGTACGTTTTCTGGAATTTACGCAGCTTTTAGTTTATGACTGCCTATTTCATTTCTTGAGGTGCTAAAATGGCAGGGCAGTACAAAACCCCCCCAAATGACCCCATTTTGAAAAGTAGACACCCTAAGGAAATTGATAAGAGGCATGTTGAGCCCATTGAATATTTTATTTTTTTGCCTCAAGCGATTGAATAATGACAAAAAAAAATAATTTTTTTTTTTTTTTACACAAAGTTGTCACTAAATGATATATTGCTCACACATGCCATGGTTATATGTGGAATTGTACCCCAAAATACATTCTGCTGCTTCTCCTGAGTATGGGGATACCACATGTGGTCGACTTTTTGGAAGCCTAGCTGCGTACGGGGCCCCGAAAACCAAGCACCGCCTTCAGGATTTCTAAGGGCATACATTTGTAATTTCACTCCTCACTACCTATCACAGTTTTGAAGGCCATAAAATGCCAAGATGGCAGAAAACACCCACAAATGACCCCGTTTTAGAAAGTAGACACCCCAAGCTATTTGCTGAGAGGCATGTTGAGTCCATGGAATATTTTATATTTTGCCACAAGTTGCGGGAAAATTACAAACTTTTATTTATTTTTTATTTTTTTTCACAAAGTTGTCACTAAATGATATATTGCTCACACATGCTATGGGCATATGTGAAATGACACCCCAAGCGCGTGGCCGAAAATGGCAGCTTGAGCTGAGAGCTCCGCACACCATCCGGACGGTAAAGCGACTTCCCGGGCCCCTACATCGACATCCGCGGCACCGATCGACCTCCCGCTGCCGCCCGCCACACCAGCGATCGAGATGTCCCGAAAACGGAGCCAGGAACCGGGCCCGCGGCGTCTCCAATCCTTCGCCTATCAGCCCCATACAGCCAGGCAAGATGGCGCCGCCGGAGGCACAGCGCGCCATTCACTGTCCTTCTCAGAGCCTGCTACAACCCATCCACAAGAAATTAGGCACAGGATGGCCTCTGGAGAACCGCCAGACTGCTCTCCAGCGACCCCAGCTACCCAGAGTCCGGCGAAAACAAGGATGAGGATGGATACATCAGGACAGGCCGCAGAAACTGTGAGTACAGGCCTACACAATGACACTGCAATCTCTTCCTTACAATCATCCATTGCTCAATTTCCTACCCTGGGGCAACCGGTGCTAGACACCACCATGAAGGATATGTTAGTATCCCTCCAATCATCCCTCATGTCAAATCTTTCTTCTTTAATCAACAAATTTTCACTTGAAATGAAACACATGGATAATAGGGTGACTTTCATAGAGACCAGAATGGAGGAGTGCACGGAAACGATCAATGACCTGGTTGATGCCTATCATGATCAAAAAGACGACTCCCTATGGATGAAATCTAAACTCGTGGACCTTGAGGACCGCTCAAGGCGCAACAATGTTAAGATACGCGGCATTCCGGAATCTGTACAGCCTACAGAACTGCATAATTTTGCTAGCACCCTCTTCTCCAGCATACTACCGGAACTGTCCCCCATAGAACTAACGATTGATCGCATACACAGATTGCCTAAACCACGCCATCTTGAGGCAGATGTACCTAGAGATGTCCTTCTCAGAGTGCACTTTTTCCAAGCCAAGGAACAAATTCTCCTGAAAGCGAGAAAGAACTGTCCCCTCTGCCTGCCCCCTACTCGGATATTCAGCTCTACGCTGACATGTCACAATACACGCTACAGATGCGCAGACAACTCCGCACTATTACCAAGGCCATGAATAACCACAAAATCCAGTACAAATGGCGTCACCCGGCCACCATACTGGCCACCTACAATGGCATACCCCACACCATCTCCAGCCTGGAAGGAGGTTTGAAACTACTACGGGACTGGGGAATCCTTCTTGACCCACCACCGGACACGCGTGATGCCATGGGAACCCCGAATCCCTTCTCCTTTGGTGCAGGCCGCGGATCCCGCAAAAATAACCGTCGCTGATAAAGAACCCGGGACACTTTCAACGACTGCCCGTCCGGAATGGTCTGCGACACAAATCACACTTGCTGAACTATACCCTCCACCCTGACCAGTTGCCCCTCGGTGTTTGATGCTGACCAGGCTACTGGCTAGTCCTTTGTGCATATCGCACAACTCGGATCTCCCCCTTTTCTCTCTCCCCTTTGGACTCCCCTGTTCTACCCTGTGTTGTCCTCTTTACCCTGTTCTTCAGTTGCTGATACCGTTACCTACTGCCCATTACTTGTACCACCACTATCAGGAAAAGCAACTAGCAATATTGGCAGGTGACCTCTGAGGTATTAACCCAAGTTTTACCCACAGCTATCGCCGAACTCAAAAATCCTGAAGTGGTCACGTATAGAATTAACGTTGCCTCTGCCACATCCGACAGACATCAGCTGAACCACCAGCATCTGGATCCTCAAGGAACTCGGAGACCTTCTCCCTTTCTTTTTGTTTTATTTACTTTTTTTTCTCATCATTTTTGTGTTGGGGACTTTCTTTCCTACATACGAGAATGGGAATCAATATCATCTCAATTAATGCAAGAGGTCTGAACCACCCTGCTAAGAGGTCATCTTTATGGTCAACTGCTATTTCCCATAATAGCGACATTCTTTGCGTACAAGAGACTAATTTCTCTGTGAAAGCTCCCCCTAAATGCCAACATCGACTTTATCCTCAGGTGTTCACTTCCTCCTACCACAAGAAAAAACGAGGAGTGATGATAGCGATCAAGGACTCAGTAAACTTCCAACTTGTGACCCGCGAATCTGACCCGGATGGGAGGTTTATAATACTGATCCGTTCAATTAATAATGTTATGTACACTATTGTTTCTATTTATGCTCCCAACAATGGCCAATTGGCGTTTCTCAAAAAAATTGGCCGTAAGGTTAAGAAAATCCAACAAGGTCATGTCATCCTGTGTGGAGACTTTAATATGGTGCCGGACGTTGAACTGGATTCAACGTCTGGCACCAAGAGACGCCCCTCCCTCTTAGGGAGCTATTTATCCTCAACGGATCTGTATGATGTGTGGAGGTGTTGTCACGCGAGTGAGAGGGATTTTACCTTCCTCTCGCCGCGTCACAACACTTACTCGAGAATTGACTTGTTTTTGGTCGATAAGCTACTGTTACAGAGAATATCTAAATCTGATATACACACCGCTACCTGGTCGGACCACGCCCCAGTGAGCTTTAGCATTTCAGATGGTCCCTCCCACCATCGCCCTTTCATATGGAGAGTAAACGACTATCTACTTCGTAATCCCAACTCATGCTCCCATATCAGGGAACGACTAGTAGAATATTTTTCGCTCAATCAGGAAGCTGTGTCTGACCCGGTGGTGATGAATTAGATGAATTGACTAGTGCATTAGCAAACGCTGAATCACGGAACAAACTTGCACCCTCCCCTGCCCTCCAAGCACAAATTTTCACCCTACGCCACGACCTACGAGCCCACCTCCTTGAGAAACAAGAAAAACTATACAGGATACTCAAAGCCAGAACATACACCACAGGTAATAAAGCAGGTAAAGCAATGTCCCTTAAAATCAAAGGATATAGAAACAAGGCTAAAATCCCTTTAATATTCCACCCTCACTCCCACAAAAAACTTCTTAAACCTCATGATATTGCCAATGCCTTTCGTACGTTCTACGGAGATCTATACAACCTTGATAAGGACCCCTCCACCACACAACCCTCCCCGGAGAGTATCTCACTCTTCCTTGACAAACTACAACTACCGCAGGTATCGCCAAGCCAACTCGCTTCACTCAACTGCCCATTCACGGTAGATGAAATCAGAAGAGTCATCCATAAACTCCCAGCAGCGAAATCTCCTGGCCCAGACGGTTTCACTGGGGAATATTATAAAATGTTCCAAGAAATTTTAGCACCCTTCTTGTGCAGTACCTTTAACACAGCTGCTAGATCCTCACAATTCCCCCCTGAAATGCTCAGCGCTAGAGTAGTGGCCCTTCCCAAACCGGGGAAGGAGCCCAACACCCCTAAAAATTTTAGTCCCATATCGCTACTCAATATCGATATAAAAATATACGCTAAGCTTCTTGCTAATAGGCTAGACGACATCCTACCCTCCTTGATCCACCCAGACCAATCCGGATTTACTAAAGGGCGCCAGGCATCAGATGCAACTAGACGCATGATAGACCTTCTCCACCATGTCGAAAACACCAGAACCCCATCCCTACTCCTATCTCTCGACGCCGAAAAGGCATTTGATAGGGTGCACTGGGGCTATGTCTCATCTGTGCTACATAAATTCGGGCTATCGGGCCCAATCCACGATTATATAATGGCTCTCTATTCAAACCCTACTGCCAGAGTATTAGCCTCAGACACCCTATCGGATCCCTTCAATATCACTAATGGGACAAGACAGGGGTGCCCGCTTTCCCCCTCAATATTTAATCTAGTTATGGAACCACTAGCAGAAAGCATCAGAACCAATAGCAGCATACAAGGCATCCGCATAGCAGACACTGAACATAAGATTAGCCTTTTTGCAGACGATGTAATTCTCCTAATCACAGATCCAGAACGAACACTACAAGAAGTCCAAAAGATGCTAGCCTGGTTTGGAGAGATATCATATTATAAAGTTAACGACACTAAATCGTATATACTAGATCTAGGAGTAAGCAAGGATACCAGCGACCGACTTAAACTACTTTTCCCTTACAGTTGGGCGAAGCTCAGCATAACGTACCTCGGCATCCAACTTACTCCTAGAACGAAGCTTCTATTCAAAGCGAACTATCATTCCCTTCGTACTAAACTCCAGGAAGACCTGACCAGGTTGGCATCGGTTGAATTCTCGTGGTTAGGTCGGCTAGCGGCATTCAAAATGCTCCATCTCCCAAAAAATATTGTATTTGTTCAGGACTGTCCCGATCCCCATACCCGCAAAATATTTCCAATCTCTGCAATCTCTCCTTTTAAAATTTGTGTGGCAAGGTAAAAGACCCCGATGCGCAGGGTCCCAACTTACTAAACATCGTATGTCGGGAGGGCTAGGCTATATCAATTTCCAAGACTATTACTGGGCTTCCATTCTGACCCAAGCTAAAGAATGGTTCTCCAACACATCAACCCCAACACTATGGAAAACCATTGAACGCTCATCAGTCCCAGGTAAAGACCTAGTACCCTGGCTACTGGCCCTCTCTTTAGGAGCCAGACATACACGATTCCTATCTCCCCCAATTCTTGCTACATGCCAAACTTGGTCCAAACTTACAAAACTCTCCTCCAACGACCCCGACTACTCCGACGTACCCATCCCCATTGAAACATTACAACATCTGATTGAATCATCCGACTTCAAGCGTTGGAAAATGCTGGGAATCAACCACCTAGCTGACCTGCTTACTGCGAACGAAATTAAACCTTTTCCCATACTACGTGAACAATTCCAACTCCCTAGCTCTGATATATTTCTATACCTTCGCACTAAACATTGTATTAATTCCCTCAAAAAAAGAACCATCTCGATCCCTCGTCCGGCATGGCAGTTCATTTCCTCCTCTTCTAAACTTAGTAAGGGCATATCTCTGCTATATAAACTATTCAACCACAAAATGACATTTATCAAATCAACCCCTCTAATCCGCTGGGAAAAAGAACTAGGCCATTCTTTCACTGAAGAAGAATGGGAAAAAGCAGGTAGATCCGTCTACAAAACCACTAGTTGCTCCACCCTCTGGGAACTGGCATATGAAATAACGTATCGTTGGTACTTGACCCCAGTCAGGATATCCAAATTTGATTCAGTAATATCTGACCTGTGCTGGAGGAACTGCGGAATGAAAGGCAGTTTGCTCCATATACTCTGGCACTGCCCAAAAATCTTAACATTTTGGAAATCAGTATACCAACTTATAACTGAGGTGACGCTATCCGATGTGCCAAAAAAACCCTCTCTTGCCATTCTATCTCTGTCATTGAATAGTTTCCCCAACCCAACCAGACATTCTCTCTCACATTTTTCTGGCAACGAGGCTTAACCTTACCAGGAAATGGAAAGATCCACTTCCTCCCACCCTGAAAGACGTAATTCACACAATACAGACACATTTTACACATGAATCTACTCTAGCACTAACCCATAAAAGCACATCACAAACTCTCCTCATGTGGAAACCGTGGATACAATGGACTGAGTCCCCACGGATGTTACAGATCTTTGAATGAAGTTAATAACGTATGGATCTCTCAATGCCATTTAATAAAACATGACAACGGAATAGGGGAGGGGGGGGGGACCACCCTACAGGGACACAGTAGTGATCCCCATGCGGGGTGTCCAGGTGGGGTGCTCCTCCCAGCTCCTCTCCAAAAGAGCAACTTCCAACACATAGCTGGATGTTTGCACTGCACTCCAGTGTCGAGCTCGTACCACAGCACGAACACACTAGGCTTCATGGCATCTAGCAGTTGACAACCATGCGGTAGCTCACTGATGTCCCTCATAGGTCATCACCCTTATGCTCAGGTAAATGGCATTATAATATACGAGTAATGGTATCTGTTTATATGTTTTTTTGTTTATTTGTTTTCCTTTTTCTTTTTCTTTTCCTATCTGTTCAACTGAACTATATGTGTTTCACGAGCAGTAAGACAAGCATCTATGTTCACATTCTGTTTATAATGAAAATCTTTAATAAAAATTTATTGAGAAAAAAAAAATGACACCCCAAAATAAATTCTGCTGCTTCTCCTGAGTACGGGGATACCACATATGTGGGACCTTTTGGGAGCCTAGCCGCGTACAGGGCCCCGAAAACCAAGCACCGCCTTCAGGCTTTCTAAGAGCGTAAATTTTTGACTTCACTCCTCACTACCTATTACAGTTTTGAAGGCCATAAAATGCCAAGATGGCACAAAACACCCACAAATTACCCCATTTTAGAAAGTAGACACCCCAAGCTATTTGCTGAGAGGCATGTTGAGTCCATGGAATATTTTATATTTTGCCACAAGTTGCGGGAAAATTACAAACTTTTATTTATTTTTTTATTTTTTTCACAAAGTTGTCACTAAATGATATATTGCTCACACATGCTATGGGCATATGTGAAATGACACCCCAAAATAAATTCTGCTGCTTCTCCTGAGTACGGGGATACCACATATGTGGGACTTTTTGGGAGCCTAGCCGCGTACGGGGCCCCGAAAACCAAGCACCGCCTTCAGGCTTTCTAAGGGCGTAAATTTTTGACTTCACTCCTCACTACCTATTACAGTTTTGAAGGCTATAAAATGCCAAGATGGCACAAAACCCCCACAAATGACCCCATTTTAGAAAGTAGACACCCCAAGCTATTTGCTGAGAGGCATGTTGAGTCCATGGAATATTTTATATTTTGCCACAAGTTGCGGGAATATTTCAAACTTTTTTTTTTTTTTTTCACAAAGTTGTCACTAAATGATATATTGCTCACACATGCCATGGGCATATGTGAAATGACACCCCAAAATAAATTTTGCTACTTCTCCTGAGTACGGGGATACCACATGTGTGGGATTTTTTGGGAGCCTAGCCACGTACGGGGCCCCGACAACCAAGCACTGCCTTCAGGATTTCTAAGGGTGTAAATTTTTGATTTTACTCCTCACTACCTATCGCAGTTTTGAAGGCCATAAAATGCCAAGATGGCACAAACCCCCCCCAAAATTACCCCATTTTGGAAAGTAGACACCCCTAAATTTAGGGGTACACTAGTGAGACTCACAGGTAAAAAAGCACCTAGGCTGTCAGCGACTGTATCAAAACGCTACAAAAAAAACTGTTAGCGATCGCAGGGATCAGGCCTGACTCTGCGAACGCTGCAGTTATGTGTGTTGTGTTTTGTAAGTGACAGTGATCGATCGATACTGCACTTGGGTGGGCTGGGCTGGGCTTGGCGGAGGGGCTAAACGCAGGTGCTAGCAGGTATCTGGGCTGATCCCGCTAACAATGCGTTTTGGGAAACCTAAACTGCTGGCGACGCTAATATAGATCTGATCAGATACTATATTACTAAGGGAGGTGTATGCTTTGTTCGTGGGTGTTAGCGGTACTGGCACTAACCTGACGCTGCCTGGGGCGACGCAGACCTTATCTGACCCTCAAACTTATATCACCCGCCGGGTGATCAGGGGGTTAAACCTTTATTAGGTAATAAATGGCGGGTGCCCTGAAACTATAAAAAATAACTAACCAACCAGTGTCACCTGTAACAGTTATATGGTGATCACTGGTGAAAGGGTTAACTAGGGGGCAATCAGGGGGCTTTATGCGGTAGTATATGGGGGTCCCTGGCGCTATAAAAAGCTGCGGCGAACCTAAATACCTATTCCCAAAATAAATACCTACCTGCCTACCTAGCGTCACCTGTGACACTAATACAGCGATCAGAAAAACGATCGCTTATTAGGCTGGGTTCACACTGGAGCGATGCGGGAACGCCACGAATCCGCGGCGGGTTCCCGCATCACACTGCCCTATGCGAACTGCTGGGAGTGTCAGTGAAATGTTAATGACACCCCCAGATCAGTTCGCATATCGCAGTGCGATCTGCAAACTCGGACAGGAATCGGATCGCATGGTGTGAACACCCATGCGATCCGATTCTGCTGCGGACCAAAAAAAGGGTCCCGTGCGAGTTTGCGGCAGGTGCGGCGGGTGCGGCGGGTGCGATGCGAATTCAGCCATACTATCTGTATGGCTGAACTCGAATCGCACAGAGATCGGATGTGATTTGCACTGCAGTGCGGTGCGAATCACATCCGTTCTCATAAACCGCTGCAATGTGAACCCAGCCTTAGTGACACTGGCGACGGGGGGTGATCACGGGGTTAAACCTTTATTGGGGGGGTTAGGGGGGTACCCTAGAACTAAAGGGGGCTAACCCTAACTGCCCTAACAGTTATTACAGTCACAAATGACACCAATGCAAACAAAAAAAAAAAATGCAATTGGTGTCACTGTGACTGGGGGTGCAGGGGTGATTGGGGGGGTGATCGGGGGGTGAAGGGGGGGTGAGAGTGTACCTGGCATGTTCTACTGTATTGTGTAGTGTTGGTGCAACTCACCGATCCTCTCTCCTCGGTGCCGGAACGAAAAATACCGACACGGAGGAGAGATTACATCACTTCCTCTGCCTGTGTTTACATTACAGGAGAGGAAGTGATGTTACTCTGCACTTACATTCGTCAGGAGCGATCGCGAGGGGGTGGCCATGAACGAATGGCCACCCCCTCATCCCGGATCGCTCCTGAACGGATTCCGACCGCCGCTGGCACCGATCGGGCCCCCCACCGGCGGGAAGGCAGGGATGTACAGGTACGCCCATATGCCTGCCCGTGCCATTCTGTCGACGTACATCGTTGTGCGGCGGTCGGCAACTGGTTAATGATAATGCCGAAGTAGACCCATTCGTATTATGGAATGCCCACAAAGCATTTATGAGAGGTATCCTAATTAAAAAGGTTGAGGAGGCAGCACATGGACAACATTTTAAAAGAAATAGCAGATTTAGAGAGTGCAAACAAGAAGAATCCCTCACACACGTTAAGTAATAAATTAACAGAGACAAGAAACGAATTACGAGCTTTGCTGATAGCCCAACACTCACGAAATATTCACACTCTTAAGGCCAATTTTTATACCCATGGCAATAAAGCAGGTAAACTCCTAGCCACCCAACTCAAAGATAGGACCATCAAACAGAGACTCCCATTCCTAATTCATCCCGACTCAGGTATAAAACTTACTAATCCCAAAGACATAGCTGACGCATTCAGTTCTTATTACAGTAGCCTTTATAACCTTAAAGCAGATCTGACTATCCCCCAACCCACAACTGAGTTGATAGAAGACTTTCTGAGGAACATTAATCTCCCCACAGTGCAACAAGCAGATCTAGACATTTTAAACGCCCCGTTTTCGGTACTGAAAATTCAAAAAACAATAACAGGCCTACCAGTTAATAAAGCGCTCAGCCCAGACGGGTTTTCCTCTGAGTACTATCGGTGCTTTGCTAACATTCTTACCCCAAAATTGCAAAAGGTGTTCCATGCTGCTGCCTCGTCGGCCTTATTTCCGGATGAAATGTTACAAGCCACTATAATTACTCTACCTAAACCAGGGAAGGTGCCAGATAGGACACAGAACTTCAGGCCCATATCCCTTTTGAATGTGGACCTGAAGGTCTACGCCAAGCTGTTGACATGCAGGATAGCCCAGTTACTTCCTTCCCTGGTTAAACCAGACCAGGTTGGTTTTGTCGTGGGCAGACAAGCCACAGATGCTACGAGACGGGTTTTAAATTTGATCCACTCGGCCTCCAGTGGCGGAGGCGCAGCAGTGCTTCTGTCGCTGGACGGCGAGAAAGCTTTCGATCAAATTCACTGGGGTTACCTCTCAGCAGTTCTTTCGAAATTTGGATTCGAGGGCCAGGTTCTCTCCGCCATTTCAGCTCTATACTCGAGACCATCAGCGCATGTCTTTGCTGAAGGAATGTTTTCAGAACAATTTTATATTACCAACGGGACACGGCAAGGCTGCCCATTGTCGCCCCTAATTTTTGCCCTAATGATGGAGCCCTTGGCGGAGAAGATTAGGACCCACCCTCTCGTAAAAGGTATGCAGATTGGGAAATCAAGACATGTAATCACCTTGTTCGTTGATGACATTATTTTATCTCTAGAAGACCCCGCAAGGTCTCTGATTACCATACACGAAATACTGGAGGACTTTAATAGTATCTCTTACTATAAGATAAACGCAGCAAAATCTAGTATCTTGAACTTTGGGGTTGATTCTGAGGTGAGGAAGCAAATCCAGGACAGGACCTCATATCCTTGGTCAGAGGGCTCGTTGCAATATTTGGGAATTCAGGTGTCCAACTCTATCTCTCAACTTTTTAGACTCAACTTTGAACCTATGCTTGGGGAACTGGAAAAAGAGATAAATAGGCTCAAAAAGTACTACTTGTCATGGTCAGGAAGGCTGGCGGCCTACAAAATGTTCCTGCTTCCCAAGTTGCTCTATTTGTTTAGGGCGCTCCCAATACAGCTGCCATCATCCTTTTATCATAAGTTACAACGTCAGCTAAATAGATTCATATGGGCAGGGAAAAAGGCAAGATGTAATTTTAACATTTTGGTCAAAAATAGGAAAGCGGGGGGTATGGGGGTACCGAATCTTAAGGACTATCATGTAGCAGCCATTATAGACCAGCTCCGGTTCTGGTTTCACTCTCCGGAACTGAGGTATTGGTGTATTTGTGAACAAAGTCAGGTAACCCAGGGTGACCTAGTGGAGCTCATTTTCGCTACGGTTATAGGTGACCCAAAACAGTATCTTCAACACCCCACGATTGCGGCCACACTTCAGGCGTGGAATTACCTTACAAACAATAAAAATGTAGCCATTAAACATAGAACCATCCCCATCCCGATAACAACACTATCGTTCTTCACCACAGATTTAAGATTAAAAAGCTGGATAGATCATGGAATATTATTTGTTCATGATTTAATGGAAGGTAAGCAATTAAAGCCCTTTAGTAAACTTCAATCCCAGTACTCGATACCTTCAAATGAGTTCCTGACTTATGCTAGACTAGCGAGCATAATGCCTAGTACAGGCATCTATCGTTTTGCCGTCCCGGAACAAATCTGGGAAATGGGGCAATCAGCATTCAGTCACAAGAAAGGAATTACGAGAATATACAGCCTTATCTGCAACAAGTTGTAATTTGAAATGATGCCCCCATTGCTTAAATAACGATTACACAAGATCAATGGATGAGAGCAGTTAAATGTAATTACACCCTTACTAGATGTTCAAACTTTAGGGAAGCTGCTCAAAAGATAACGTGGAGGTGGTATAGAACTCCCTACATAATGGAGAAGTTTGGGGGAAATGTTTCGAACTTGTGTTGGAGAGAGTGTGGCAGGGTAGGCAATCTAGCGCATATGCTTTGGTACTGTATATCATTACGCAGCTTCTGGGGTGCAATCGCTAAGTTAATAGCCCAAATGACGGGTATTTTGAATCCGCTTAGACCTGAACAAGCTTTGTTAAGTGTAAACATGGAAATATACCCTACCTCGTGCCGCACTTTAGTAATGCATAAAATATATGCGGCCCGACTAACTATACTACGAAAATGGAAGTCTACTACATCACCTAATATAAGGGAAGTATTATGTTTGGTTGATGACTCATATTCTTATGAAAAAAGTATTGCATACAGGGAAAACAATATGGAAATGTTTTCAAGGAGGTGGAGATTGTGGGAGCCATTATATAAAAATCATCAGTATATCTGACGGAAGGAAGACTGTGAATGCATAGAGTGATAATTGACTGTATTACTTAATAAGTTGGTACTAATTGGAGATTGGAGTCTGCGCACTCCTCAGTTTTATTCAATTTCTCAAGGTGTTAATTTTGTTGTTTAAGCATCTGTATTCTATAAAACCCAATAAAAATAATAAAAAAAAAAAAAAAAAAAAAAGAAACAAAACAACACCAGCAATAAGGGGTATCTTCATGTGTATAGTGTGCAGGAGGCACACGACACCCACTTTAACTGCTGCATATGCCTGTATTACAGAAACAGAACAACACCAGCAATAAGGGGTATCTTCAGCTGTATGAAGCTACCTGAAGCTACCCCTTATTGCTGGTGTTGTTTTGTGTCTGTAATATAGGCATCTGCAGCAGTTAGAGTGGATGTTGTGTGCCTCCTGCACAGTATACACCTGAAGCTACCCCTAATTGCTGGTGTTGTTCTGTGTCTGTAATACAGGCATCTGCACCAGTTAGAGTGGATGTTGTGTGCCTCCTGCACAGTATAAACCTGAAGCTACCCCTTATTGCTGATGTTGTTCTGTTTCTGTAATATAGGCATCTGCAGCAGTTAACGTGGGTGTTGTGTGCCTCCTGGACAATATACATCTGAAGATACCCCTTATTTCTGGTGTTGTTCTGTTTCTGTAATATAGGCATCTCCAGCAGTTAAAGTGGGTGTTGTGTGCCTCCTGCATAGTATACACCTGAAGCTACCCCTTATTGCTGGTGTTGTTCCGTTTCTGTAATACGTGCATCTGCAGAAGTTAGAGTGGGTGTTATGTGCCTCCTGCACAGTATATACCTGAAGCTACCCCTTATTGTTGGTGTTGTTCTGTTTCTGTAATACAGGCATCTGCAGCAGTTAACGTGGGTGTTGTGTGCCTCCTGCACAGTATACATCTGAAGCTACCCCTTATTGCTGGTGTTGTTCTGTTTCTGTAATACAGGCATCTGCACCAGTTAAAGTGGTTGTTGTGTGCCGCCTGCACAGTATACACCTGAAGCTACCCCTCATTGCTGGTGTTGTTCTGTTTCTGTTATATAGGCATCTGCAGCAGTTAAAGTAGGTGTTGTGTGCCTCCTGCACAGTATACACCTGAAGATACCCCGTATTGCTGGTGGTGTTCTGTTTCTGTATGACAGAGGCATCTGCAGCATTTATAGTGGGTGTTGTATGCCTCCTGCACAGTATACACCTGAAGCTACCCCTTATTTCTGGTGTTGTTCTGTTTCTGTAAGACAGGCATCTGAAGCAAAGTGGGTATTGTGTGCCGCCTGCACAGTATACACCTAAAGCCACCCCTTATTGCTGGTGTTGTTCTGTTTCTGTATGACAGGCATCTGCAGCATTTACAGTGGGTGTTGTGTGCCTCCTGCCCAATATACACCTTAAGATACTCCTTATTGCTGGTGTTGTTCTATTTCTGTAACATAGGCATCTGCTGCATTTACAGTGGGTGTTGTGTGCCTCCTGCACAGTATGCACCTGGAGATACCCCTCATTGCTGGTGTTGTTCTGTTTCTGTAAGACAGGCATCTGCAGCATTTACAGTGGGTGTTGTGTGCCTCCTGCACAGTATACACCTGAAGATACCCCTTATTGCTGGTGTTGTTCTGTTTCTGTAACCTAGGCAGGCAGCTGCAGTAATTACAGCCGGTGTACTGTGTCATCTGCTCAGTGTGCACCTAAAGCTACCCCAATTGCTGGTTTTCCCATCCCCCTGCAGGCCATTACTATGTCTGGACAGCCAGCAAGGAGAGGCAGACAGTCACGAGCCAATTAAAGAGGACAAGCAGGCTCTGTATCTAGCGACAACCATGCAGGTCATAAACGCAGTGCATTGTCATCAGCACATGGCCATGGGACACGATTGTCCTTATTTTCAGTCAAGGCTCAGGGTACTAGCAAAGCAGATCCAACGCGTCATCTTCCCTCGTCTCAATGTCATCAGTCACTCCTTCCCTAGACCCACCATTTCCTTCTGAGGAGTCCCCCCGAACTGTTTGAGCACAGTATTGGGTACATGCTCCAGGAGGATGCCCAGCATTTTGAAGGCTCTGATGATGATACCCAGCTAGAGGAAGGCAGTAGCGTGAGTGCAGAGAGAGGGGATGCTCAAGAAGGACAGATATCTGGCAATAATGTTCCACCAGCTGCAGCATACTGCCAGGTTTGCTCTAGTGATGAAGAAGGAGGATATGATGAGGTCACTGACTCCATGTGGATGCCTGATAGGAGAGAGGAGGAGGAGGAGGCACATCTCCAACGAGGCAGGATACCATCCGGGGGACAGCTTAAGGGCAGTACACCGACTGAATCACACCGCAGAGCTCCACCTGTGCAAGGTGCTGCCTCTGCGCGTTATTCCAAAAGTTCTTTGGTGTGGGCCTTTTTTGAGACGAGTGCATCAGATCGCACCACTGCTATTCGCAACATATGTCTCAAGCGTTTCTCGCGTGGCCAAAACATCAGCCGCTTGGGCACCACATGCTTGACCAGACATATGTTGACCTGCCATGCCGCTCGTTGGCAGGCTTACCTTAAAGACCCACACTAAAGAACAAAGCGGACCTCTCCTTGCTCTTCATCAGCTGGGATCTCCAACCCCACTAGACCTTCAGTGCTGTCTGAAACCTGCACTGAGAGCAATGAAGGTGAAGAATTAGGTGAGTCACAGCCAAGTACTTGCGGGCACTCTGCTATCAGTACACCAATGTCCCATCATAGCAAGCAAATTTCCCTGCTCTAGCTGCTGGACCGTCAAAAGAAGTTCACTCCCAGCCATCCACATGCCCAACGGTTGAATGCTAGCTTAGCTAAATTGTTAGCACTTTAACTGCTGCCTTTTCAGTTGGTAGACTTGACCCCCTTCTGTGAGTTTGTACAATGTGCGGTTAATCAGTGGCAGGTTCCCAAACGCCACTTTTTCTCACAGAAGGCGATTTTGGCTCTCTACCGGCATGTGGAAGGCAATGTCCATGCCTCGCTGGACAGGGTGGTCAGTGGTAAGGTGCATCTTACCGCTGACTCATGGTCCAGAAAGCATGGACAGGGATGACCTATCTTTCACGGCCCATTTGGTCACCATTCTGGCAGTTGGGAAGGATTCAGGACAAGGTGCAGTAATGCTGGAGGTTTTTCTGCCACCACGACTCCAAAATGCTACTACTGGTTGTGACACACCTCTCTCCTCCCCTCCTCTTCTTCTTCCTTCAAGGCCTCTTCCAGTGCTTTGTCCTCAGAACCAGCGGTGCTCCGTAGGCGTTCAAGGGGTAGCCTTGGCAAAACTTGCCATGCCGTGCTTGCGCTGGTTTGTTTGGGGGACAGGAGCCACACTGGGGCAGATATTTTGTCAGCTCTGCAGGGGCAGGCTGAGAGGTGGTTGACACCACGCCAACTTAATCCAGCAATGGTGGTTTGTGACAATGGCACCAACCTCCTCTCCGCCTTCCGACAGGGACAACTGACCTATGTGCCCTGTGTGGCTCATGTCCTGGTGGTGCAGTGGTTTTGGGCAGGTACCCAGGCTTACAGGATGTCCTGAGGCAGGTCAGGAAAGTCTGTGTGCATTTTTGCCGATCATATAATGCCAGTGCTCGGGTAGCTGAGCTCCTAAAGGCGTTGAGCCGGCCCTAGAACCGCCTTATATGTGACATTCCCACCAGGTGGAACTCAACATTGGCCATGCTGCAGTGGCTGCACATGCAGCAGAGGCCATCAATGAGTACCTGTGCGACTAAGGCACCAGGACAGGGTCAGGGGAGCTTGTTTTTTTTCACCACGCCAGTGGGGCATGATCAGGGATGCATGCACTGTCCTGTCACCATTTGAGGAGGCCACCAGGATGGTGAGCAGTAACAGGGCATGACACAGTGACACTGTACCTCTTGTCCACCTGTTGGAGCATACACTGCGTGGAATAATGGACAGGGCACTTGAGGCAGAACAGAGGCAGGAAGAAGACGACTTAATTGCCTCTCAAGGCCCCCTTTATCCAGACAGTGTTCCTGCTGTCCCACCCATCACACAGGAAAAGGAGGAGGAGGAGGATTGTGTCAGCATGGAGGTGGAGCCTGGCACTCAGCAGCAGCAGTCTTTTAGGGAAACCCATGTACATGGCTGGGAGGAGGTGGCTGCAGATCATGTCATCCTTAGTGACCCAGAGGACTCCGGACCAAATGCCTTGGCTAACCTACACTGTATGGCCTCCCTGATCCTGCAAAGCCTGCAGAAGGATCCTCGTATTCTTCGGATCAAGGAGAGGGACCATTACTGGCTGGCCACTCTCCTTGATCCACGGTACATGGGTAAGGTTGTGGACCTTATCTTGCCGTCACAGAGGGAGCAGAGGATGAGACATCTCCGGGAGGCCTTGCAGAAAGATCTATGCAACACGTTCCCAGAGACTGGGAGGTTACAATCTCCTGGTCCTGGACAACATGTTGCTGAGGCTTCGGTCAGTCACAGAAGGAGCAGTGGAGAAGGTGGCCATCTGACCGATGTGTTCAGACAATTTTTTAGTCCGCAGACCCAAGGTATGCCAGCGTCTGATTTACATGGTGCAGGAATACCTAGGGGCAATGTCAGACTTGGACACCTTTCCCACCGAAAATCCTCTGGCTTACTGGGTCTTGAGGATGGATCACTGGCCAGAGCTTGCACAGTATGCAATTGAGCTACTGGCCTGTCCTGCATCCAGCGTTCTTTCGGAACGCACATTCAGTGCTGCTGGAGGTTTTGTGACTGATCACAGGGTATGCCTGTCCACCGACTCTGTTGATCGACTGACCTTCCTAAAGATGAATCAGTCTTGGATCACCACCAGCTACCAAGCACCTGAAGCTGATGTAACCGAATATATTTTTTTGAAATGTCACATCCCTTCAAGACTGCCTATGCTGATGCTGAGTGACTGTCCTGTTATGTTGACTGACTATCCTCTTCCTCCTCAATGATACTGCTGATAGCTTGGAAGAACATTTTTGGTTCTGGGTGATGCCACCAGTGGCCAAGGCCCAATTTTTCAGCCCCTGTTTAACAGGGGCGTGTAATTACAATTTTTGATGCAATGATTTGCAGCAGGGCTCATTCCTGCACTCCAACTACAGTATCTGGGAGAGGTTGCAGTGTCGTGGCACCAGCAGCAGTGCCTAAGGCCCAATTTTTCAGCACCTGTTTAACAGGTGCATGTAATTACAATTCTTGATATAATATTTCACAGTTCCTGCGCCCACCAAGAGTAACTGTGAGGACTTACAGTTTTGTGGCGCCAGCACCACCACCACCACCACAACCACCAAAGGCCCAATTTTTCTACCACTGTTCAATAATGGCATGTGTAATGTTCGGGGGACCAGGTAGATCGCAGGACACAGGCTTTGCTCACAACAAAGGGTTTATTAAACTTAAATCGCTTTACAGCAGCCAAAAACACAAAGGAAAAAGTTTTTAGTCTCACCGACTTGCACAGTTCAGAATAGCTGTCTCTATCCAAACAGAGCTTGATCTTGCTGGCAGGTAGCTTCCCCTGCCAGGAGCCTTCCAAACAGGACACTGCTGTCCACTTCAGTTGCTGTAACCCAGAACAAACACCAAACACCATCCATCATGTGTTCTCCACTCCTTCACACCCATCTACAACTTCCTGTCTTGCTTTTTAAAGACACTTCCTTAACAGGTGGGTTAATCAATTTTATTCCCTTAAAGAGAGCACAACCCAAACAGAGGGGAAATATAGCGTCCTTCCAGGACCCAGCCACGGCGTCCATTACATATCCCCGCCCTGTGCCCCAACGCCAAGGAGGTGGAGGCAACAGTGGAGCTCAAACAATGGACTCGGGAGAGGGCATCTGCATTTTGATGCAGTCTCCCGGGCCTATGCTCCACCACAAATTTAAATTCCTGGAGTGCCAGGAACCACCGGGTAACCCTGGCATTAGTCCCTTTTCCCTGTCTCAGCCATGTTAAAGGGGCATGGTCAGAAATCAACCTAAACTTCCTCCCCAAAAGGTAATATCTGAGGGATTCCAGAGCCTACTTAATGGCCAGACACTCTCGTTCAATTATGGCATAGTTTTTCTCTGCTGGTGTTAACTTCCTGCTGAGGAAGACTATCGGGTGTTCCTCGCCATGAATAACCTGTGACAACACCGCTCCCAATCCTACATCGGAAGCATCAGTCTGGACAACAAACTCTTCTGAAAAATTAGGTGCTACCAGGACAGGGTGTTGGCACAGCGCCGACTTGAGCTCCAAAAAAGCCTTCTCAGCGTCTGCATTCCACTCCACCATGACCGATTTCCGACCCTTAGTCAGCTCGGTCAACGGAGCCGCCAACGTGGCGAAGTTGGGTACAAATCTCCTGTAGTATCCCACCATGCCCAGGAATGCACGTACCTGCTTTTTTGTGAGGGGGCGGGGCCAATTCTGTATAGCCTCTATCTTGTTGACCTGAGGTTTCACTACCCCTCTACCCACGATATAACCCAGGTATTTCACCTCCTCCATTCCCAAAGCACATTTTTCAGGGTTTATTGTAAACCCCTCCTTCCAAAGAGAGTCCAGCACTGCCTGCACTTTGGGCAAATGCGATTCCCAGTCTTTGCTAAAAATGACTATATCGTCCAAGTACACTGAGGCGTACTCCCGGTGAGGTCGTAAAATCCTATCCATTGCTCTCTGGAACGTGGCTGGAGCAGTTTGCAATCCAAAAGGCATCCTTTTGTACTGAAAACTCCCCTCTGGGGTAGAAAAAGCAGTTTTCTCTCTAGCAGCCTTAGTCAACGGTATTTGCCAATACCCCTTGGTAAGGTCTAACATCTTTTTTACTTCCTCTGAAACGGCCTTCCTTTGAGCCTCTGGGATGCGGTAGGGCCGGACAAAAATTTTGACTCCTGGTTCTGTGACAATATCATGCTCTACGACACTAGTGAGCCCGGGCAAGTCTGAAAATTTTTCTTTATTTCTCTGCAAGAACTCCTTTGCCTGCTGACTTTGGGTTTTAGACAGGGTATTTGCTACTTGGACACTCTCCACCCCAACCCGAGGCTCAAGTTTTGTACTAGCCAGGGAGGTCGCTGGTTCCATGTCTGTCCAGGGCTTTAACAAGTTTACATGATATATCTGGAAGGGTTTCCTCTTGCCTGGTTGGTGGACTCTATAATTTACCTCTCCCATTTTTTCTACAACCTCGAAAGGGCCTTGCCATCTGGCCAAGAATTTACTTTCCACAGTGGGAATCAACACTGCTACTCGATCCCCCACTTGAAAGTTCCTAATTTTGGCTGCCCTATTATAGACCTGTTCCTTAACTAGCGGCATCACAGTTCGGATCCTCTCCTGCATTTGAGAGACATATTCAAGAACACTTTTATGCTGAATTGGTTCACTTTCCCATTCTTCTTTAACAAAGTCAAGTAGTCCGCGAGGTCTCCGCCCATATACCAATTCAAAGGGCGAAAACCCAGTGGAGGCCTGGGGCACTTCTCAGATAGCGAACAGGAGAGCTGGTAACAGGCAGTCCCAGTCTTTCCCATCCCTTTGTACCACTCTCTTGAGCATAGATTTAAGGGTCTTATTAAAACGTTCTACCAATCCATCTGTTTGGGGATGGTAGACCGATGTGCGCAGCTGTTTAATCCGGAACAGTTTGCATACATCAGCCATAACCTTCAACATAAACGGGGTGCCCTGGTCTGTGAGTATTTCCTTGGGAAAACCTGTCCGTGTAAACAACTGGAATAACTCCCATGCAATAGCCTTAGAGGAGGTATTCCGCAGGGGTAGCGCCTCAGGATATCGAGTGGCATAGTCGAGGATCACTAGTATGTAAGAATGACCTCGAGCCGACTTTACCAAGGGACCCACTATATCCATGGCTATCCTCTCGAATGGGACCTCAATTATGGGCAGAGGGACCAACGGGCTCCGGAAATGGGTCGCCGGAGCGGTCAACTGACAGGTGGGACAAGAGGTACAGTATCTCCTTACCTCTGCTTTCAAGCCTGGCCAGTAAAACCGGTCGGCGATCCGTGCCTCCGTCTTTTCAACTCCCAGGTGTCCCCCTAAAACATCATCATGGGCCAGGTCCAGGACCTTGCGTCTATATTGTTGGGGTACCAATAATTGTTCTACCACATTTTCTCTCACTTTAGTAACCCGATAAAGCAATTCATTACATATTGAAAAATGTGGCCACCGCTCATTAGCACCTGGCTCTTGAGGCTCCCCATTTATTACTACAACCTGTTCCCGTGCCCTGGCCAAAGTGGGGTCCTGCATCTGGGCAGTACCAAATGCCCCCTGGGGAACACCCAAATCTGGCAAGTCAGGGGTAGAGGCCATTTCCTCATCGTCTTCCCCCAGCATTACCTGAAGCGGGGAAGGTTCCCCCCCCTCAGTGTTCAGGTAGGTCTGAGAACCCCACATATTGACATCTTTAACAGTATCAGCACTATTTTCATCATTATTAACCAAAGTCTTGGCGTTTTTATCAACTGGGTCCATATTATGAACATGTGGCATCTCAGGGTTATTACCCTCTACAACAGGAACAGAGGGACTAGTTTCTTCCCAGTCTCTGGACCTTTCAGATAGTTCTCCTTGTCTCCAAAGTTTTGCAAATAATGGACAGTCTCGTCCTATGATAACGTCATGTACCAAGTTATTTACCACCCCCACCTCTTGAGTACCAGTGCCACATGCTGTGGAGATGGACACCGAGATGAGAGGGTACTCTCTAGTGTCCCCATGAATGCACACAACCCGCAAAATTTTGCTTACCGGACCGATCTTCCCAATTACTCTAGGGTGAACCAGGGTTACCATGCTTCCAGAGTCCAGCAAGGCCCATGCAGGGTGGTGGTTCACTTGGACTTCACACTCAAAATTCCTCTCTCCAAGGTCAAGATGTGTTGTACACGATTTATGGGCATAAAAAGACCCCCTCTGAAGAACCCCGCATTCCATGGGTTCTTCCTGCAATGGGCAGTGGGCCCGGGTATGGCCCCAGGCATGACATCGCCAACATTGTACATCCCCTCCTCTCCGATCAGGAACAGGTCGCTGAGGGGGTAACGGGTGTGACTCTTGGCCTTCCGGGGTGTTGGTTCCAGGGCTCCTGGGACATCCTTTTGAAGGGCGGCAGTTGGTCGGAAGGGCCGTGGCAGACTGGGCCCTTGACGCTTGGTGGGGCCAAGCAGATCCTCCACCACCGTATATCGTTCCACCATCTCAACAAGGCCATTCGCGGTTTTGGGGTCTCCATGGCTGACCCACCGTTGAAGGTCATCTGGCAGTGACCTTAAGTATCGGTCCAGCACGACCCGCTCCACAATTTGGGGGCCAGACAACACTTCGGGCTGCAGCCATTTTTTTACTAGTTGCACCAGGTCATGCATTAGAGATCGCGGTGGCCGGTTTGAACGATACTTCCATTGGTGCACTCGTTGGGCCCGAACGGCCGTAGTCACCCCCAACCGAGCCAGTATTTCTGCCTTTAGTTTTTGATAATTTTTAGCATCTTCTGGTGGTAGGTCAAAATAGGCTTTTTGAGAATCTCCGGTGAGGAAAGGAGCAATTAAGCCGGCCCACTGGTCCTGGGGCCACCCTTCTCTCTCTGCCGTCCTCTCAAATGTTGCCAGAAACGCCTCTACGTCATCACTCAGGGACAACTTCTGCAAGAAATGGCTTGCCCTTATGGTCACCTGGTTGCCAGGGGCAATGGCCACTTGTTCACGGCCCTGAGAAAGCTGCTGCACTGCTTCTTTTAAGGCCGCCATCTGATCCTGCATAACCCCTTGTTGGGTCGCTTGCTGGGCTGCTAACTGGGCCACCAACAGGCGAGTATTTTCTTGCTGCAAAGCCAGTTCCTCGTTGTGCTGCGTTTTTTGTACCTCCAGCTGGGTTGCTAAGCGCTGACACAACAAACCTACACAGTCCCTGTCTTGTTTGCACCACCTGTATACTGCTGTTCTGAGTATATAGGGCCTGGGGGTCCCACGCCTTTCCTTTTTTGAATTTGGGTAGGGGTTCCCCTTAATATCCAGGGCTGGTAATGGGTAGGTGGGGCTACCCATGCCATTTTTCTCAAAGATTTTCATCCGTATTGCCGGAACCAGACATCACATTAAAACTGCAAGCAGGTTTAAATTAACGGCCAGGGTTGTGAGGATGAGGCCCTTGTCCTCATCAACATGGGGACAAGGTGCTTTGAGGGGTCACAGACCCCCAAAGCATCCTCCCAATGTTGAGGGTATGTGGCCTGGTACGGTTCAGGAGGGAGGGGGGCCGCTCTCTCATCCCCCCCTCTTTTCCTGCGGCCTGCCAGGTTGCGTGCTCGAATAAAGGGTCTGATATGGATTTTTAGGGGGACCCCCACATCAATTTTTTTTTTATTTGATGCGGAGTTCCCCTTAATATCCATATCAGACCTGAAGGGTCTGGTATGGATATTTAGGGGGACCCCCACGTCAATTTTTTTTTTAAATTTGACACGGGGTTCCCCTTAATATCCATGTCAGACCTGAAGGGCCTGGTAATTGAATTTAGGGGAGCCCCCACGCTTTTTTTTTTTTTTAATCAATGAATGAATGAATTGTCGGCTAATACAGAGAACACTCATTGAGTGTTCTCTGTATTACGGAGACCCGACAATTTAGCCGCAAGTGATTTTAAAATACTTTTTTTCCTGCACAAATGACACTTTGTGCAGGGACAGTTCTAAGCACCAGAAACATGCGCCCCTTCACAGGCATACTATAGATACCCCCCAGCTACGAAATTTAAAGGAATATTACACTTTTATTGTTTCACTTTAATCATTTTTAAAATCACTGCTCCTGAAAAAACTGCCTTTTTTAAAACTTTTTTTTGCATTGATCCATGTCCCCTGGGGCAGGACCCGGGTCCCCAAACACTTTTTAGGACAGTAACCTGCATATTACCCTTTAAAATTAGCACTTTAGATTTCTCCCATAGACTTTAGGGGCGGCACAGTGGTGTAGTGGGTAGCACTCTCACCTAGCAGTAAGAAGGGTCACTGGTTCAAATCCCAACCATGACACTACCTGCCTGGAGTTTGCATGTTCTCCCTGTGCCTGCGTGGGTTTCCTCCGGGTACTCCGGTTTCCTCCCACAATCCAAAGACATGCAGGTAGGTTAATTGGCTTCTGTCCAAAATTGGCCATAGTATATGAATGGGGAACTTGGATTGTGGGGACCAATGTGAGTATGCAATGTACAGGGATAGGGACAATTGTGGACACTCACTCAGGTTGAACTGGATGGACTGGTGTCTTTATTCAACCTTACGAACTATGAAACTATGAAACTTCTATAGGGTGTTCCGGCTTTTCGAATTTGCTGCGAACAGCCCAAATTGTTCACTGTTCGCTGAACAGGCGAACAGGCAATGTTCGAGTCGAACATGAGTTGGACTCGAACTCGAAGCTCATCCCTAGTTGTGGGGAAGTCATATTGTAGATAATGCTTGTATGCTTGGTCAACTAAAGATTCAGGATAGCCTTTGTCTTTGGATTTATTTTTGAGTACTAGGCTCTGTTCTATATCGGATGTTTTGGTACATTTGCATCTTAATCGGCAGAACTGTCCTTTGGGAATGTTATTGGTCCATTTCTCATAATGACGACTTTTGTAATGAAGCAAAGAGTTGCCAGCCTTGGGTTTAAAATATTTTTTTGCATGTATCTCATCATTTGTATGGTTTTGGTCAAGATCCAGGAAAGCAAGTTTTTCCTGATCTGCAACAGAGGTGAGGGAGAGGCCATATGGGTGATTATTGCAGTGGGAGACAAATTCATTGATGACACCACCATCGCCATCCCAGATGATGATGATGTCATCGATGTACCTCCCATAAAATATGAGATGCTTTAAATAGGGATTATTTTGCCAGATGTGTCTATGTTCCCATAAGCGCATGGCTAGTTTTGCAAAGGATGGTGCAAAATTAGCGCCCATTGCTGTCCCTTGCACTTGTAGGTAATATTGGTTGTCAAAACAGAAATAATTACAAGTCAGGCAAAATCTGCTACAATCTAAGATAAACTCAGCTTGCCCGTGACTCATATAGGGATCTTCGGAAAGAAAACATTCAAGGCTGCCAGTCCAAAAACATGAGGGATAGACTTCTACAGTGAGTTGATGTCCAATGACATCCAGATGTACTCACTTTGCCACCTGTATGGCTTGAGTAGGTTCAACAGTTGAGTTCCATCACGAATATAGGATTGTAGGCCCTGGGCTTAAGGTTGTAAATGATGGTTGACATATTTGGACCGGAAGTAATGCTGTCCATGGCAGCAATAATGGGTCTACCTGGAGGATTTGTCAGATTTTTATGTATTTTAGGAATGTGATAGAAATATGGAGTGTGGTAATAGTCTCTTTGTAAAAAAGAAGCTTCATCTTTATTGATAATTTTTTGTTGAACAGCTCGATCAATTAGCACCTTGATTTCTATTTTATATTGGGTAATGGGTTCGTCCTTAGTTTGCAATAAGTCTGGCAAACCGCGAACAGCGTGGTCCCCCCTAGGTCCCCGTGTGGCCCCCCATCCCAAAGCACCTTGTCCCCATGTTGATGAGGACAAGGGCCTCTTCCCGACAACCCTGGCCGTTGGTTGTCGTGGTCTGCGGGCGGGCACTTATCAGAATCCAGGAGCCCCCTTTGATAAGGGGGCCCCCAGAGACCGGCCCCCCACCCTATGTGAATGAGTATTGGGTACAATGTACCCCTACCCATTCACCTGTGAAAAAAATGTAAATAAAACACAACACACAAGGGTTTAAAATAATTTATTGCACAGCTCCGGGGGTCTTCTCCCGTCTTGGGGGGTCTTCTCGCCAGACTCCTCCACTATCTTCTGCTAGCTCTTTTACTAGTGGAGGAGCCCAGTTTTCTTCTTCGTCGCCACCCTGGGGTCTTCTTCAGACTTCGGGGGTCTTGTTCCCCTCTTCAGGGGTCTTCAGGGGGTCTGTAAGGGTAGGGAGAGTCACCCTTTAAGTTCAAGCAGAATCTAAATGTAATAAGACAAGTTTAAACAGATATTTACTGAAGTTTAGTGAAACACCATGCTTTGCAAGTTACTTCTGAAGCCTGCAAGAAACAGGATGCATTTGTGGTTAGAGCTAGCTGTTAGAATTTATAGGAAGTAGGAAATATTCATAAGGTGAAATGACGCTATGTGGTTTAATTATAGATGATTTCTTAAGGTCATTTATATAAATATATGTCTGTATGTCTGGAGACTTTTGATCAGAATTCCCCTAAAAAAGTCCATTAACTGTATGACGCACTAGATGTTAATGTTTCATGATTGGTCAAATGTCTTGAATGTCTTGTCTAAATCTGATTGGCTGACAATGCAATTTGAAGCACATAAAAAGTAGTATACAGGAAATAAAGAACTTGTAGTCACGATAATCCTCAACTCGTGTGATTGTCTGATTTTACCCAATCGATTGAAAGGGCTTTCCAGTGGTCACTAAAGTCCAGCCCGGGCTAATCAGAAGGGGGGCGCGCCTTACAAGTGGTACCAGAAGTGGGGTGCAGTCATTTGAACGGGTAGGTTTTCTTTGAAATTACTTTTTATAAGTCTTTTTGAGAAACTTGCCTGTTTTAATGCTGTACCTAGAACACTTGATGTACTTGATTGTGGTTTTCAAGACAATGATATAATTTGTCTCTGTCTTTGAAAGAAGGCAGCTCGCTCAGTTAAAGAGTTATAAGAGTTGAGACCCTCGCTAGGCGGGCCGGGGTCAGGAATAAGATAAAGAAAAAATCCTCGCTAGGATGGCTGGGATGAAACATAAGAATATAGACAAATAATTGAAAATTTAAGTTTTCAATTACAAAGGACTGGTCACTGGAAACCTCTAGAATTAATGTCAGGACATTTTCCTGGGTATTTGTTGGCAGGACGCTGCCCTGAGTGTTTAACAGGCTTATTATTTGTATACAAATAATCTCAAACCTATTTGGTTGCTAATGTTGATGATGGTTATTATCACAAGGTGGGAAAAAGGGTCTTTTGTTCCGTGAAGGTGCACCACGGATACAAACATTAAGGTTTAATATATATAATAATGTTGTGTTTCAAGAAGGTTTAACTGTTAAAGGTGTCAGGAATATTATTGAATTCAGAACAAGTGAACAATTTATAGTCTGTCCAAAATCATTGAGAGTGTGTT
The DNA here is from genome assembly GCF_037356315.1 of Lithobates pipiens. NCBI lineage: Eukaryota > Metazoa > Chordata > Amphibia > Anura > Ranidae > Lithobates > Lithobates pipiens. Next base: position 234,833,221 of record NW_027507784.1, read on the forward strand.
CTGCAAATAATGTATATAAATAGAAGTCATATTATAAGTTAAAGTATAAGAACTGAATATGGGAAATCAGCTGGGTAAGGGAGGTCCAGGAGGTAAGCTGGAACAGCCCACCCCATTTGATTTCGTGTCGGGAAATTATGGAAAACATTGTACTGAACCCTTTTGGGCAAACATAGTATCCAGAGCTCATATTCTTCAAGTTTCAGGTTTAACTGCTGACGGCCCTTGTTGCCAAGAGAATTGGGAGGAGGTTACTAAATTTTATGAGCAACACAAACAGTACAATTATCCACCATTTCCCCATAATAATGATTATGTGATTGAATGTTATAAAGTATGGTCTAAAACATTGAAGGAATATAGAAAACGGTTCCCTCATCCCCTAGATGCATGCCCCCTGTCCCCTACGTAATGACCCCCATTTTATCACTGAGAACTATACCGAGGGCTGCTCTATGGGAATAAATGGGACAGATGTTACAGAAATACATACATACATAGTTCTAGAAGTCGTTCTCGCTCTCTTGTCAGAGAGCAAGGAAGAAGAAATAGAGGAGTCACAAGATGATGACCTCTCTTTAAAAATGAGTCACCTTAAAATGCCTCTCCAAAAGTCTGTAAATGAAACAGAATTAGTGTCAGAAGATGTAACAGGGGAAGATTTGTATTCCTTTGTGTCACAGTTGTTTAAAATTTACACATCCTGTGAAATTGATAGCCCACCATTGTTTGTCAGTACAGCCATGAATAATGGAGACCCTGAAGTCACACAAATTATAAAATTTGTTAATTCTGATTGGGCTACACAGAGTCCTAAATATTTTATGGAGGACGTTAAAAAAAACTAGCATCCTCCGGGGTTTTTCATACAAAAGGGGGATTATTCACACAAACCACACCTGAAATCTCCCCTGGTATTTCTGCCATGTTTCCTGCTCTCAATGACAAACCACGAGGGTCATATCCTCAGCCCTATGACAATCAAGGGTGTTTTAACTGTGGGGATTCTTCCCACTGGAAATCTGATTGTCCTCAAAGGAAGGGCTATAGACCACGGTGAGGTGTCCAAGGAGAGCTGATTTCAGAGGCAGATATCAGGGAAGGGGTCAACAACACCAACAGGGATATCCGCAAGAACGGAAACCTCCTCACATACAAAGTGAAAGTAGAACTCCCGGTCGTTCTCCAAATCAACCTAATGACAAACACCCCGTAGAACCACTTCAGGTGTCAGACTTGCAGGATAGACCCTTAACCAAGCAAAGTTTTGCCATCCTCACTGATTTCCCTTTATGTCTAATGGGACGGGACCTTATGTCCTCATTGAGGATGGCGATAGCCATTAAATTTGACTTACAAGGGGGTATGACAGCTAAAGCAGTTAACTGTGACTTAACTATGCCTAAGCGAAGGGACCTGACATTTTACTTCATGTCCATACCAGCACCCCCCCCCCCCCCCCCCCTGGAGACTCACCCAATTTGGGCGTAGTCCAAGACAGATGTAGGACATATCAAATGCACTCCATATGTCCCTACTTTCAAGCCCGGCACCTCTTGCATCTTTCAGAAACAATACACACTAAACACTAAAAACTACAGAGTATACAGTCACAAATTGTATTTACAAAGGGGAATCCTTAAACCCATCAGTGGTCCCTGGAATACCCCCATAAATCCTGTCAGAAAGGCCAGTGGGGAGTGGAGGATGGTGCAGGACCTGCAGGGATTAAACAAATAGTTTCAGACATTACCGGGATCTTAAAAATTTCTGCCACATCAACCACTTACACGGTACTAGACTTATCCAATGTTTTTTCTTTAGCATTGATGTACATGAGGATTTTCAGGAAATCTTCCCTTTTTACCTGGGGCCCCTGGCCAACAACTGACCTGGACACGTTGTCTCCCTCAGGGATGTGTGGACAGTCTGGCAGCCTTTTCAATGGTTTTGAAAGTCACCTTGGATGGGTATCACCCCAGGGATCTGTCCTACTACAATATGTAGATGACCTACTGTTGTGTAGTGTGAGCGGGATGCAGTGTGTAGCAGACTTTGAAAAGCCTGATGAATCACCTGTTTCTCAAGGACCACTTGGCGTCTTGCAAAAAGATCCAGTGGTGCAGGGACAAGGTGGAATACCTAGGATGTATTATCTCAGGCGTGACACGACAGGTGTCACCTGAACAAGTCACAACCCTGACCTGTCTCGGTCCCCTGAAGGATAAAGCAGCGTTCTTTTCCTTCTTCAGCTTTATCATCTACTGTAGGTGATGGATCCCAGACTGTTCTTTTTATGACTCAGTCCTACTCCCTGCCACTGCATTGACTGCCCCAAAACAGGTCACATATACTGAGGAAATGACACAAGCTTTTAACTCTTTGTTTCAGTCCTTGGCCAGTGCCCCAGCACTGGGCTTGCCAGATTACAGAAAATCCTTTGTAGTCAGGGACCCTGCATTCGCTGCGGTTCTAGCGCAAATGCCCGGTACTCACTACCGCCCCGTGGCCTACCTTTCAAAAAAAAAAAAAAAAAAACTACCAATTCAAGTCCAGGGCCTGCCTGCCTGTCTACAAGCTGTGGCTGCTTTGCAATGACTGTAAAGGAGGCATGTAAAATTACTCTCGGCACTGACACCACTCTGTATACCACACACACTGTAGTGCATCTTCTACAAAACATGTCAACTCAACACATGACAACTCAGAGATCCAGTGCAATCCCTCCTTATTTGGGGTCATTTAAGCTACTGCTACTAGCTCCTGAATCAATTAAAAATGAAGAATGTCAACGCTATTTGATTGGTGGATATGAGATAGTGCTATTAAACACACATGGACTCACAGTCAAGTCATGCTCAGAGACCACACCAGCAGTTAGACTGTTACATTCCTTACTGAGACTGCCCATTGCAATCACTCCCACCCATGACTGTTCTAAAGAATTGACTAATACAACTTCACCAAGACTGACACTCTCAACCCTGAATTTTAAGACATTTTTGTTGACGAAAGTTGTTCCAGGCCCTCAGATAGCACGTACAAAACAGGGTATGCAGTAGTTACTTTGCCTGACCAGTTAAGCACAACAAGCTGAGCTACATGCCTTAACTAGAACATGTCAGTTATTTCAGGGACAGGAAGTGAACATTTACACATTTACACTGACAGCAAATACGCTTTCAACGTGGCCCATGATTATGCAATGATCTAGACTAATCGGGGGCTTTAAAACTGCAGACAACAAACAAATTGCCAACTAAAAATGGGTGGAAAACCTCCTGCAAGCACTCCATTTACCATCCAAAGTTAATATTATAAGAGTGAAAGGCAATTCTTTTGACAAAACAGAAACTACTAAAGGTAACAATTTAGCTGACAGAGCAGCCAACAAGATACCTTGTACAAAGAAAGGCACAACCCAAAGACATGGATTGCTGGGTTCATGCAGGTTTGACACGCAATCCGGATGGATTGTGGTCAAACAAGGAGGGAGTCATAGGGATCCCAGAAGATCATTGGATCAGTAGGTTTGGTTTACCTGCTACCATATACTCTGACCAGGGGCCCACTTTCACAGCAAAACTCACCCAACAGTTAGTGAAAGTTTTGGGGATATGGAAGTTCCACATTCCTTACCATTCACAGAGTGCAGGAGTAGTGGAAAGGATGAACAGGAACATTAAGGACAAGCTAAAGAAGGCCACACAGGGTACTATGAAGAACTGGCTTCATTTCTTGCCAGGGGTACTCTTCCAGATAAGGACCACCCCTCATGCCAGGACAGGTCTCTCTCCCTTTGAAGACCTAATGGGTAGGCCAGCACAAAAGCCCTAAAATAGGTGAGGAGTCTAACTTATTTTCCTTACAGGAAGAGCACGTGAAACATTTGGTAGGTAGCCTTACTGAAAACTATGATCAGGTTGCTGGCACTTTCTCTCCTATTTTCACAGAGCTCAAGCATCCCTTCATACCAGGAGACAAAGTGTTGATCAAACAACTTGCAGTCCGCAAGCAACCGGGTCCTGTCTTCCAAGGTCCATTTGAAGTCCTCAAGGTCTCCAGGACAGCAATTATGACCGAGCAAAGCCCGCAATGGATCCACACATCAAGGATAAAGAAAGTGCCACAGCAGCAAGAACCAGAGATGGTCCCAGAACCAGAGATGGACCCAAAGCCAGGACCAAACGGATCTGAAGAGACACTGACCCAACCACTCCCTGCCACCCTCTCCCTCGTATTCAAAGAGACTCTGATCCCATCGCTCCCTGCCCCTCTCCCCTACAGCCCCTTTGTCCCACAGCCAAGCTGCTTACCTTCTAGGGTCCCCCAAGCCCCAATTCACAAAGCCCAGAAGGTGCAATGTTGAAATTATTCTTATTTTGTCAATTGCATTAACCATGAAGGTATTCTTATTAACTGTTTTTGGGTGCTGGCTTACATCTTCATGCGGAATGAGTAGGCATAACAAAAGGGGTCAGGGGTAGAGCAACATTTACAGAAATGATTTATAATTATCCCTTCTGTATACAGACAGGAGATATAATGTCAAAAGCACAAATTGCAGCAACAACTGAGTATCACATCCAGAGGAGGGATGGGACATGTAATATAACAGCAATCATATTGTTAGCAACATATAAAGGGACACAATGATGAAAGGATGAAATTGCAGGACCGAATGAGACGTCTGGGAGACTCCTGGAATCCATTCTCTGGTGTGGGAAGTTGGTTTGGTTCATTCTGGGATAGTATCATGAATTTCTTTAAGAAAGTAGGAATGATCCTCATCATCATATTTATCCTGGGAATTGCAATTTATGCCACCATTAAGATTGTATTTTGTCTAAATGGGTAGAATTACCAAAATCAAACCTTCCACTTCAGACCCATACACAGCCATGGCTAGATTCTACACAGAACATAGGTGGTTCTGAGAATGATCAAGAGAGGACTTCGTCCTTCATGATCAAAGGAGGGATTGTAAGGGTAGGGAGAGTCACCCTTTAAGTTCAAGCAGAATCTAAATGTAATAAGACAAGTTTAAACAGATATTTACTGAAGTTTAGTGAAACACCATGCTTTGCAAGTTACTTCTGAAGCCTGCAAGAAACAGGATGCATTTGTGGTTAGAGCTAGCTGTTAGAATTTATAGGAAGTAGGAAATATTCATAAGGTGAAATGACGCTATGTGGTTTAATTATAGATGATTTCTTAAGGTCATTTATATAAATATATGTCTGTATGTCTGGAGACTTTTGATCAGAATTCCCCTAAAAAAGTCCATTAACTGTATGACACACTAGATGTTAATGTTTCATGATTGGTCAAATGTCTTGAATGTCTTGTCTAAATCTGATTGGCTGACAATGCAATTTGAAGCACATAAAAAGTAGTATACAGGAAATAAAGAACTTGTAGTCACGATAATCCTCAACTCGTGTGATTGTCTGATTTTACCCAATCGATTGAAAGGGCTTTCCAGTGGTCACTAAAGTCCAGCCCGGGCTAATCAGAAGGGGGGCGCGCCTTACAGTCCCCCTCTTCGATTCTTCTTGCCGGGCCTCCGCTTTCTTCCTTCAGCTCTTTTACTAACGGTGGCCCGGTCTTCTGTCGCCGCCGCCGCCTCTTCTTCTGACTCCGGGGGACTTGTCCCCCTCTTCGGTTCTTCTTGCCGGGCCTCCACTCCTTCTTCCAGCTCTTTTACAGGTGGTGGCCCGGTCTTCTGTCGCCGCCTTCTCTTCTCTTCTTTTCTTCTTCCTTGAGATGTTGACTCGACACTGTCTTTGGCCATAATGACAGGGACGTGTTGCGTGGCAACTTATATAGGAACAATGAGCGGGGTCAACGGGTGATGTCTCCGCCCATTATGATGTCACAGTCCCAGCATCCTGATAAGCCTCCCGCCTGCAGACCCCGACAATCAACGGCCAGGGTTGTCAGGAAGAGGCCCTTGTCCTCATCAACATGGGGACAAGGTGCTTTGGGATGGAGGGCCACAGCACCCCCCCTTGTTGAGGGCAGGCGGCCTGGTACGGCTCAGGAGGGGGGGGCACTCGCTCGTCCCCATCCCCTTTCCTGACCGGCCGAGCTGCGTGCTCGGATAAGGGTCTTATATGGACCTTGGGGGGACCCCCACGCCGTTTTTTCGGCATAGGACTTCCCCTTTAAGTCCATACCACGTGACGGGGCCAGCAGACATTGACTTCCTTCGCTAGTCCCAGCTACCTGGAGCCGCATTCAAAATGAACAGACTTTCCTCCGTGTGTGGGTAAGTCCGTTCATTTTCAAAAGTACGGCAGACTCCCGCCATAGTCCAGCAGACCTAGTCCGCTGAAAAAGTCCGGTTGTGTGTGGGCAGGTCCGCTCGTTCGGAAAGTCCGGCGGATAGTCTGATCGAGTGTACGCGGCATGCAAATATCGTATTATAAAAAGTGGTGAGATATGGGCCTTTAGATTGATATGAATAAAATATAGATTTGGGCTTTAGTGTGGAATGTATTACTGGTGGGGATGTGAGTAGATGTTATGTGTATAGATCAAGTCCTGTATAAGAGTCATCATGATAGAGTTGTTCTAGCATCTTGATCATGTCGGTGTCATATTTAGTACATTGCATGGACTCATTGCTAATATAAATTATTTAAAACATAATTTTCTGCTAAAATCTTTATAACCATAGCTCAATAAGTATTTCCTATAAAGTGTTTATTTTCTCTTTCTTTTTTTCCCAATATGGATTTTAGCGCAGAAATAGAATTGCAAAAATACAGCATATTAGATCAACTGTACACAATGTTACCCCCTTCTAATTTTTGTCCCAATGCTTCACTGAGTAAAAATATACGGTATAAGTTATGTGGGGAATTCAAAAAATCTGAACATTAATTCACAATGGTGGGACAAATATTTATTGGAAAAATATTTGGACCACAGAATCTCACCTAGAGGCAGTGGCGGAATTATAGGGATTGCCAAGATCGCCACGGCGACCGGGCCCCTTGCTGCAGGGGGCCCTTGAGGGTCCCCTGTACTCTTCGATAGGAGGGGTGGCTGAGAGGAGCTCCCCAATCGTTAGCTGAGCTCCACAGATTAGCCTCAAGTGAAAGCACAGTGTGTGCTCTTTGTCTCCCCCTAGAGTGTAGTAATCGGCAGGAAGAGCGAAGGTAAAGCACTGCCATTTTTTTTATAAGACTATCTACTGTATGTATGTATGTTTGGGCAGCACAGGGGTGTAGTGGTTAGCACTCTCACTTGGCAGTAAGAAGTGATTGCTGGTTCAAATCCTAACCATTACACTACCTGCCTGGAGTTTACATGTTCTCCATGTGCCTGTGTGGTTTTCCTCCGGGTACTCCAGTTTCCTCCCACATTCCAAAGACATGCAGGTAGGTTAATTGGCTTCTGTCCAAAATTTGCCCTAGTATATGAATGGGGACCTTGGTCTGTGGGCTCCTTGAGGGTAGGGACTGATGTGAGTATGCAATATACAGGGATAGGGACAATTGTAGACACTCACTCAGGTTGAACTGGATTGACTGGTGTCTTTATTCAAGCTTACTACTAACTATGTAACTATGTGTGTGCGTGTTCATATATGTATGTGAATGTGCATGTGTTTATCAAAGGCGGTGTGTGTCCAAAAGGGTGTACAGATGCCTCCCCCTCTCTCCAGCCACTCCCTCTGTGACACATGGATAGATTCAGCATAGCATGAATCTATCCATGGCCACCGCTGCCACTCCCATATTTAGGTGTCCGGTCCCTTTTGGGACGCTGGGCACCTGAATTACAGCGTCGGGGGGTGCTAGGCTCTAATAGGCTTCAAAATAGGTGAAAATAGGTGAACTGCGAGCGCCATGCTTGACGCTCACAGTCCACCCAGGTGTGTTAGAAAAGTGAATTAATATTCACTTTCCTAGCCGGGGGGCGTGACCGGATGTGTGGAGTGGAGTAAGTGAGCGTGTGAAAGACGCTGTGTGTGTCTCCCTCCCTGGCCCCAATGCCGAAAGACTGGAATGCCTAACAATACGGCCGGGTGCAGGGTGAGGCGGGCTGAAGCTGTACGAGCACAAGCTGCACAAGCACAGTAGATGCTGGAAGGAACGGCGCTATATTACCTAAGCGTGCTGAGCTCTCGGAGCTCTTGGAGATCCCCGCTGACCCCCGCTGACCCCCGCTGACTTCCGGGTTCCGCTGACATCCGGGTTCCGCATCCCGACGGCCGAAGGGAGGCACGAGATACCTCCGAGCAACGCCGATCTAAGCCGAATCCCTCCTACTGAGAGATGCCGCCCACAGTAATCGCCAAAGGTTCCCCCGCTTCCCGGTAAAGCGCTACAGGAAGAAGGAGGTAAGCGGAGGGAGTATAGAGAGGAAGAAGCCGGCAGCCTGAGGGGCATAGTGGCGGAGGTCTGGTGGAGAAAGCTTGGACATAGTGATGCCTGGAGGCTGGTAACACTGAATCAGGCACCGGAGGGGGTATGAAAGATTGGTATTCCCCTGTCAGTTCTTTTTTTTTTTGGCTCTCTGGACGCCTGAGCATAGCAGGCGGAGGTTTTAGCAGTGTAAGCCTTTGATATAGCGGTGCCTGGTGACTGGCAATTAACAAACAGGAGTGTGCTGGCTGAGGGTGAGGAGGATTTATAACATTTTTATCTGGACTTCACCGTATTGTACTGCACAGTAAGGGGAATGAACAGTACCTGAAATAGTATGTGCAAATAAGTACCGGCTCTCCTGGTCATGTCCCTATTTTGTTTTATTATTTTTCTTCCCTTTGTGATGTTTGGATGTTCGGATTCCACTGCCTCCTGTGGGTGCCTAAAGGCAAGAGACTGCTAAAATAGATAATCCGGGCAAAGGAATACTTTTTGTTAAAAAGGAAACTGAATATTCTGTAAGTAGCAGAGAACGTGCGGACTGACTATAAAACTGGTTATAAATCTAGCTCAGCACTCTACTAATCTATTAACTGTGGGACAGTCTCTGTGTTAAAAAAAAAAAAAAAAAAAAAGAAGGGGGACAAGTTAAACAGTGAAGAAGCCAATCTGAGTAAATAAATGTATGTGGCGTTGCAAAACCAGGAAATAGGAGGTCTTTGTGTTATATGAAAGGAGCATCGGAATACGGGCATTACCGCAATAAATGAATATTGCGTTGTGGGCGGCCTGATTAGAAACCCTTTAAAATACGATACAACACGATATATCCAGCATTGTCCCGAAGTCAGGGACGAGAAAAGGGAAAGTAAGATGCAACATTTACGTTCTGCAAAAGAAAGGGGGGAAAAAAGCTCGCAACAGTCCGTTACAGCAGCGAAGTTAGAACAATATGCTCACAACCCGGTTCAGTCATCCCAGACACCTCCAAAAAAAGGACAGTCAAAGGGGCAGCAAGGGGCAATGACTGAAAGGAAAAGTATGGGACAGTCAAATATTAATATCAACACACAAGCTGGAGCAGTGGTAAAACCCTCAGTAAATAGAAATACGGAAGTGGGGGAACAGAATATAGAAATAACAATAGGCGACTCCCCCCCGATAGAAAAGGAGCCAACTATAAAGGATGTGCTATTGGCGGTAAACGCATGCAACATCTCGCTTAAAGAACTCTGTAATCAAATGAAGGGAGTGAAGGAAGATCTAATGGTGGTAAGGCAAGACCTACAGAAAGTGGTGGAAAGGACGACAGAACTTGAGATAAGAACTAGCAGATTAGAAGACGATACAACATTCCTAATTAAAGAAATAGAAAGCATGAAGGAGCAGTTCAGCGGATATAGAACAAGAATGGACGAAATGGAAAATAGGCTCCGGAGGGACAATGTGCGAGTAGTGGGGCTTCCGGAAAAAAGTGAGGGTGTAAACCCTGCTGAATTTATGGAGCATCTTTTGGTTGAACTGTTTGGGAGGGATGCTTTTTCAACAGCGTTCTCAATAGAGAGGGCGCATAGGGTACCCTTTAGAGCACCATTGGAGGGGGGCCGTCCCAGGCCATTATTAATGAAATTACTTAATTATAAAGATAAAGTGGTGTTATTACGGAAGGCTAGGGAAATGGGGAATGTACTGTATAAGGGTGTTAGAATTTCATTATATTCTGATTTTTCCCCAGAACTTCAGAGAAAAAGGGTAGAGTTCCTCCAGGTGAAACGCAGGTTACAGAAGCTCAGGGTGCCGTATGCTCTTCTTTATCCTGCAAAGCTACGAATTAATGCACTAGGGCATACTCAGGTTTTCTGTTCCCCAATGGAAGTGGAAAAATGGATAGAAGAAAATAAAGAAAAGTTGTAGTTGTTGGGGTTTCTAGTACTGAGTGGGATAGGAAGATAGAAAGAGAAGGGGGGATGAAGGATGTGTGTTTTTTTTTTTGTTTTTTTTTTGTTTTTGTTTTTTTTTTTTGTTTTTGTTTTTTTTTTTTTTTGTTTGTGTTGTCTGTGTCTGTATGGGAGGGGGGCCGGGAGGGAGGTAACACACGGCGAGTGTACTAGGTGTGTGTGGTAAATAGGTTGTGAAGAGAGTGGTATAAGGTCACTAATAGCCCCTAGGGTAACACCTAGGAAGGTGGGGGAGGGGTGGGAGGGAGGTAGAAAGGGGGGAGAGGGGATGGGTGTAGTAGGGAAAATAGGGGGGAGGCTGAAGGGGAAAAAAAATATGTATGCACTAATAAATGGAGTACAGGAAATAACTCAAAACACAAAAGCACACAAACTGGGGGGTGGTAAAATTTGGGGTGGTAAAAAACAAGGAAAATATATGGGTTACAAGGGGGAAAATGGTAATAAACAATTATATAGTATAATTTATATCCAAAGACACATAATATATGAGTTAATGGTGATGCCTAATAGATTTGCTACTACACAAGGGAGTAATATTTGGGGAGCGCGGTATAAGGTAATAAAAGAAGTTAGGGGGGAGTTGGTGGGTACTGGGAGAAAAATGGTTCTCAATAGTGTCCTCAGTAGACTGGTTATTTCGCTCTCTCTCTTTCCTGCCTTAGGTTTTTCTTTTTTTTTTCCTCTCTCCTCTTTATTTGTTTATGGCTATGCAGGACGGTAAAATTAAGATAGGCTCCTGGAATGTGAGGGGTCTGGGGACGCAGCTGAAACAAAAAGCTGTGCTATCCTTGTTGGAGGGATGTGGAGTAGAGCTGCTCTGCCTGCAGGAGACCCATTTAAATAGAGATACAATATACCGGTTGCAGAGTAGAAAATATCAATTTCAATATCATTCTGTTTATTCGACATATAGTAGAGGGGTGAGTGTCTTGGTAAAAACGGGGGTGAATTTTGTATGTAAACGGGTCAGCCTGGATGAAAAGGGCAGATACATTTTCTTACATTGCCTAATTGAAAATAGAGAATGTATGCTGGCAAATATCTACATCCCTCCACCATTTAAAATGGAAGTGCTTTTTAAATTACAGGAATTTTTAGTAGGGATAGATGGTGTTCCTACAATAATAGTAGGGGATTTCAACACGGTATTGGACATTAAAGTTGATAGATTCCCAGAAAAAACACTGGCGGAACCAGCTTGGCAGGGGAGGTTGGGACAGTATCTGGAAGAAGTAGGGCTACGGGATTTATGGAGAACTGGGAACCCGGGAGCCCGGCAGTATAGTTGTTACTCGGCCACGCATACTACGTTATCCAGGATTGATATGATACTGGGGAATGACCTGGCCTTACAAATGGTGGAAAAGATTGAATATCAGCCCAGGGGGATTTCAGATCATTCCCCAGTGACAGCACTATTAAAAATGAGAGAACGTAAGGTACAGAGGTTGTGGAAAGTGAACCCGCTATGGTTAGAACTGATAAAAAAAGAGACAGAAGAACGCCTTGAGAGAATTCAGTGGGAATTAAAAGAATTTCTAAAAAATAATCGGGGTACAGTAACATCAGGGATCCTGTGGGATACTCTGAAAGCTTTCTTGAGGGGTCTTATGATCCAATCAATAGCAAAAATAAATAGAAAGTCTAGGGAACAGGAGGTACAAATAGGGAGAGAAGTGATAGAGGCTGAAAGAGATTTTATTAGCGATCCCACTCAGGGCAAAGAAAAAATCTGGCTAGATAAACAAGAAGAACTTAGGCTATTAACTCTGAAGAAAGCAGAGATTCAACATATGTTCCAACGCCAAGCCTCCTTTGTTGAAGGGGAAAGCGTGGGAAAAATGTTGGCACAATTGGTGAAGAATAACTCGGGTCCTTCCTCAATTTCGGCGATTAGGATATTTGAGGGAAAGGTTACAACAGAAACTGGGAGTATATGCCAAGCATTTGAAGGATATTATAAAAACCTATATACTGCACAGAAAGTGGGGATGGATGAGCAAATGGAAACATTTTTAGGTCAATTAGAGGTACCATGTTTGAAACAAGAAGAAAGAGAGGAACTGGAAGCCCCAATAACTTTGAAAGAACTTCAGGAAGCAGTTGCGAGTATGCCAAATCAGAAATCGCCTGGTCCGGATGGACTACCGATTGAAGTCTATAAAAATTTTGGCGAGATACTGCTTCCTGAACTCCTGGAGATGTTAAGAGGAGCATATGGGGAGGGTAAATTGCCTCCATCAATGATGGAGGCGGTTATAACCCTGTTGTACAAAGAAGGGAAGGACCCCTTAGATGTTGCAGCGTATAGGCCAATTTCTCTCCTGTGTACCGATACAAAGATACTGGCCAAGGTATTAGCGATTAGGCTTAACCGAGTTATAGCAAGATTAGTCCATATGGACCAAACAGGGTTTATAGCCAACAGATCAACGAGTATAAATATTAGAAGAGCCTTTTTGAATTTGCAGGTCCCAATGGATAACGATACTCCGGGTGCAGTAGTGGCATTGGATGTAAGGAAAGCATTTGATAGCGTAGAATGGGGATATATATGGAAAGTTTTGGAGAAATTTGGCCTGGGTCCTTCCTTCATAGGATGGATTAGGATGCTATATGACAAACCTAGTGCAAGATTAAAAATTAATAATGAGTTATCCGGGAAAATAGAGCTGGGGAGAGGGACGAGGCAGGGGTGCCCATTATCACCCCTGCTCTTTGCATTGGCCATAGAGCCCTTGGCATGTGCAATTAGAGCAAACCGGGAGATAGTCGGTTTCGTAAGAAAAACTGGAGAGGAAAAAATCTCACTTTATGCAGACGATATCCTATTGTTTTTGGGGGATATGAGGTACTCATTACCAAGGGCAATGGGACTGGTGCAAGGGTTTGGAGGATTCACAGGGCTGGAGATAAATTGGGAAAAATCGGAATGTCTTCCTTTGGACCCAATTGGTCAGCAAACGGCCCTGGGAACCCCCCCCAAATGCCAATAGTGGATAAGTTGAAATATCTGGGAGTTACCTTATCAAGGGATCCTAAGCAATATACAAGTCATAACTTAGTCCCATTATTAACTAAGTTTAAACAAAAAATAGCTATATGGAAACGAATGCCTCTCTCGGTGGCTGGCAGATGCAATCTGATAAAAATGATATGGATGCCCCAACTTTTATATATATTACATAATGCCCCAATATGGATTAACAGAAGTTGGTTTAATAAAATCGAGATGTTGTTTAGGGAGTTAATATGGAGGGGAGGACAGGCCAGATTGAGATTGCGGATGCTCCAGCTACCGGGAGAGGAAGGAGGATTCGCGGTCCCTTATCCGGAGTGCTATTTTTGGGCGTCCCAATTACAACAGCTAGGGGGGATTGATGAGATGAACGGAGGAACCCCAAATGGGAGATTAGTATTAACAGGCTCCCCACATAGCACGCTGATTGAGACCCTGGAAGCGGACTCATTCCAGTGTAGATGCCCTACAGTAAAAATGATGTTAAAGCTATGGGATATAGTTAAAAAAAAAATGGGATATAGTGAAATAACAAAGTATACGCCTCTCTGGAACAATAAGAAGCTACAGGAAATATGGCGGGTTGGAAAAATTGTAGAATGGGAAAAATGTGGCATTGTAAGGATTAGCCATTTATATGGCGGCAGGGGTATTAAATCTTTCGATCAACTGCAAAAAGAATTTAAGATATCACAAAACTCATTTTATGCCTATATATAAGTGAGGCATGCTTTAAAGACCCAGTTTGGAAACTTGTTATTAACATGGGAAGAACTGCCCTTGCTATACCCAGTAGCACAAGCAGGACCAACAAAAGGATTAATATCTAAATTCTATGCCCAGTTGGGTGAACAGATTAATAGTGAGAGGAAAGGGAGGGTCGAGAAGGAGAAATGGGAGCAAGACTTAGGTAATATAACTCGAGTACAGTGGAAAAATATCCTAGCGGCATGCCCAAAGGTCTCGGTCTCTCCTCCCCAGAGGATTTCCCACTTGATGGTAATTAATAGAGCATACTATACTCCCCAGAAATTATTCAAATTTGGTAAGAGAACAGATGACTGTTGCCCCAGGTGTGGGGGGTCAGGGAATTTAATGCACATGCTCTGGAAATGTCCCAAATTATTTAGATACTGGGAAGGAGTGGTAAAGATAATAAGTAGGGCCTTTGGGACGGCAATAGAATTAAATCCCATAGTGTGTATCTTAGGTTATAGAAAGGAGGAAGTAGAGAGAAAAGGAGTAACAACAGTAATCCTAAGATGTTTATTTCAAGCCAGAAGGATGATAGCTAGGAGATGGCAATCAAAGCTAGCCCCCACAGTAGAGGATTGGATAAGTGCGGTAAATGAATATCTATGTAAGGAGAGAGCAGTATATGCAAAACGAAATAACCTAAAAGAGTTTAATAGGAACTGGCGAGAGTGGATAGAAGAGATGCATACCCCAGTTTAAACCATGACAGGAAAGGGAAGAGGGGAGGGGGAGGGGGGACGGGTAATGGGAAAGAGTAGGGTAGTGTACATTAAAGGTATGGGAATCATCATAACACATTTATGATACACCGTAGAATAAAAGCACAAATATATATATATAGGAGGGGAGGGGAGGGGGGGGTGGTGTTGATAGAAAGGGTGGGAGGGAGGGGAGGGGTTATATTAGTAGGAAAAAAGTAGGAAGTGCAAAAATAGTTGAGGAAGGATAAGGGGGGTTATGGTATTGTCTAGATATTGTTTTTTTTTTCTTGTCTGTTAATTATATGTGATGTATGGATGTATTTTCATATCCCCCGTCCCTTCCTAGAACTTTAAAACTCAGACTCCGGAATGGAAGGAAGATGTATTTGAATCCTGGCAATGTAATTTTAAAATGTGGTCTGTATAATGTGAAAATTTTATAAAGATTAATAGTAAAAAAAAAAAATATTCACTTTCCTAACACTGAACCGCCTCTCCACCAATCAGGCGTGCGAGTCTGTTACCTGTCACCTGATTGGCTGAAACGATAGGAGGAGAGGACGGGAGATGAGGATGGCAGGAGACGCATGGAGGACCCCACTCGTGGCCGTCACCCGCTGCCCCACCAAGACAGGGTAAGTGGCGGGCAGACCGCGAGTGGGCAGTGGGGATTCACAGTGGCAGTTTGATGGCACACTGGCAGCATTTAATGGGCACACTGGCAGCATTTAATGGGCACAGTGGCAGTATTTGATGGGCACAGTGGTGGCATTTGATGGCACAGTGGCAGAGCTTGATGGGCACAGTGGCGGCTTTTGATGGGCACAGTGGCGGCATTTGATGGCACACTGGCAGCGTTTGATTGATACACTGGCAGCATTTGATGGGTACACTGGCAGCATTTGATGGCACAGTGGCAGAGTTTGATGGGCACAGTGGCAGCATTTGATGGGCACATTGGCGACATTTGATGGCACAGTGGTGGCGTTTGATGGTACAGTGGCTGCAATTGATGGGCACAGTGGCTGCAATTAATGTTTTTTTTTTCAGAATTTTTCAGTTTGCTTGCACCCCGCCCAAAAAATTTTGAGCACCAGCTGCCACTGGTTTATATGTGCGTGCATATGTGCATATATATATATATATATATATATATATATATATATATATATATATATATATATACAGTAAGTGTAGCGCCGGCTCCTGACTATCACGCGCTATGCGTTTTTCTAAAGTTAAAGTTGCCTAAACTGGAGTTTGGTTTTTATCTAAATTGGGCCTCAGCATCAGTCGGACTGGACTGTGAGATGTTCAGTCTGGCCACAGGGGGCACTGTCTCTTCTGACAGGCATGGAACTATGGTCTGGTTGGGTGTTTAAGTTACTCTCTCTCGGAGCCCGGCCAGTGGGAGTGGCGCTCTCGCTGTGCTTTCTGGGAGAGGGTATTTAAGATGTGGACATCACGTGGTTTGGGGTTCCAGTCCAGAATGAGGTGCTGACTTCATGGCCCTTCTCCTCCTGACCAGCCCCCAGGAAGGCTATGGCCTGGGGTGCGGATCCACCCAACTTTATTGTCTCAGGGCTGGCTAGCCCGAGGCGAGGAAACTAAAGGAAGGATTCTGAGGTGGTGGGGTGCCGTCTCCGGTTCGGGAGAGACCCCGTGTACTTCAAGCATTCCAGGGGAGGACTCTTCAGAAGAACACCACATACGGGATGGTTTTCTTAGCAAGAGCCTGGAAGGGCTGAAGTAACCAAGAGAATCCGGTCTTGTGGATATCGCCAAGTAGGCTGAGAGATCCAGGTATCCCACAGGTGTTCTCAAGCTTAGTTTTCCTACATGTTCAACAACAACGTCTGTGGCAGAGACATTATCTTGTATGTTTCTACAGCAACGTCTGTGCCAGAGACTTGTTCCCGAGTAAGCACTATGTTGGCTGCTAGGCCTTGTGAGAGATGGACTGTCCAACCTGAGTGATCATCCAGTTGCAAATGGCTATTTTCTGGATGCAGTCAAAGTAAGCAAGTTCTTCAACAGTTTTTTGACTTTGACACATATGCCGCGTACACACGATCAGACTATCCAGCGGACTTGGTCCGGCGGACCAGAGTCTGCCAGACAATCTGCGTGTGTGGGCTCCAGTGGACTTTTTCTTTCCAAAAAGGCGGACTTAGAAAGACGTTTTGACTCAAAACAATCTGTCCGTCTGTGCGCTAGTCCGCCGGACTTTTAAAATGAACGGACTTGCCCACATACGGAGGAAAGTCCGTTCATTTTGAACACGGCTCCAGGTAGACGGGACTAGAGCAGGAAGTCAATGTCGCCGCCTCCATCGGCGAGATTGGCACCTCGCCGCCCCTATCACCTGGCATGGACTTAAAGGGGAAGTCCGAAAAAACGGCGTGGGGGTCCCCCCAGAGTCCATATCAGACCCTTATCCGAGCACGCAGCCCGGCCGGTCAGGAAAGGGGGTGAGGATGAGCGAGCGGCCCCCCTCCTGAGCCATACCAAGCCACGTGCCCTCAACATGGGGGTGCTTTGGGGAAGGGGGGCCCTACGGCCCCCCCACCCCAAAGCACCTTGTCTCCATGCTGATGAGGACAAGGGCCGACAACGCTGGCCACAGGTTGTCAGGGACTGCGGGCAGGGGGGTTATCGGAATCTGGGAGCCCCCTTTCATAAGGGGGCCCCCTTTAATAAGGGGGCCCCCAGATACCGGCCCCCCATCCTACGTGAATGAGTATTGGGGTACCATGTACCCCTACCCATTCACCTGGTGAAAAACATATTTATGGAAACAGTTAGAGAATTTTGCCTCAGTGATCTCAAATAATAACATAAATCTAACTTTACAGAATTGTCTCCTATATGCCCCTATCCCCTCTCTCCCCACCTACAATATGAGATTGATTCATACAATATGTGTCGCAATTCATTGGCTAATTGCTTTCCATTGGAAATCGCATTCTGTCCCCTTGGATCAACTTAAAAACAGAATTAATAACATTAATCTGATGGAAAAGATATTCCATATCACACAAAATACCACACATTTATATAGTAAGAAATGGGATCCCTGGTTTAACCATTCTGCCTCCTTTTTTAATTCTTCCTGAGATTGGGTCTCCTGTACATGACTATATACGATTTACTGCACTATTGCAACTCTAGCCCCTCACTATTCCAAATCAAATCACAAACTATTGCAATATATATGCACTGAATTTTGTACAAATTTTGTATATATGGTGATTTTCTATGTTTAACTTGACATACATTGCATTTATTATGTTATATCTATGCTCACTCAATGTACTTTCTCTATGTACCAAATAAAAATAGTTTGTAAACAAAAAAAAAAAGAAAAACACAACACATGTTTTTAAAATAATTTATTGCACAGCTCCGGTGGTCTTCCATCTTGGGGGGTCTTCTCGCCGCCACCATCCGGGGGTCTTCTTCCGACTTCGGTTCTTCTTGCCGGGCTTCCGCTTTCTTCTTCCAGCTGTTTTACTAGTGGTGGCCTGGTCTTCTGTCGCCGCTTTCGCCGCTGTCGCCCCCTTCTCTTCTTCTTCCTTAACCACCTCAATACAGTGCACTTTCACCCCCTTCCTGACCAGACCAATTTTCAGCTTTCAGCGCTCTCACAGTTTGAATGACAATTACTCATCCAACACTGTACCCATATGAAACTTGCGTCCTTTTTTCCACACAAATAGAGCTTTCTTTTAGTGGTATTTAATCACTAGTGGGTTTTTTATTTTTTGTGCTCTAAATAAAATAAAACTTACATTTTGTGAAAAAAATGCCTTTTTCTTTGTTTCTGTCATACATTTTTGCTAATTAGTCATTTTTCTTCATAAATTTTGGCCAAAATTTATACTGCTACCTATCTTTGGTAAAAATAACCCACATTAGTATATATTATTTGGTCTTTGTGAAAGTTATAGAGTCTACAAACTATGGTGCCAATCGCTGAAAATTGATCACATCTGATCAGGCCTTCAGTACATCAGGTGTATCTCATTTCTTGAGACACTAATAAGTCAGGAAAGTACAAATACCCCCCAAATGACCCCTTTTTACAAAGTAGGCATTCCAAGGTATTAAGTAAATAGCATAGTGAGTTTTTTTAAGTTGTCATTCTTTCCCACAATTCTTTGCAAAATGAAGATTTTTTTTTTATTATTAATTTTGTTTACAAGATTGTCATATTATCAGGTTATTTCTCACACACAGCATATGCATACAACAAATTACACCCCAAAATACATTCTTCTACTCTCCATGTGTGAGACTTTTACACAGCCTGGCCACATACAGAGCACCAAAATTGATGTAGTACCTTCAGACGTTCTACGAGCAAAAATGGCGCATCTCATTTCTCAACCACCTATTACACTTTTGAAGGCCCTGGAGTACCAGGACAATGGAATTTCCCATAAAATGACCCCATTTTGGAAAGCAAACACCCCAACGTATAATTTGTGAGGCATAATGAGTCTTTTGAACGGTTCATTTTTTTCCAGAAGTTTTTGGAATATGTGGAAAAAAATTAAAACGCATTTTTTTTACACAAAATTGTCAATTTATAAGATATTTCTAACACATAGCATGTATATAGCTAAAATTACACCCCAAAATACATTCTGCTACTCTTTCCGAGTATGGCGATACCACATGTGTAGGACTTTTACACAGCCTGGTCACATAGTGAGGCCGAACATTAAAGTAGTACGTTCAGGCATTCTAGGAGCATAAATGACACATCTCATTTCATTCCTACCCATCACACTTTTGAAGGTCCTGGACCACCAGGACAGTGAAATTACCTACAAAATGACCCCATTTTGGAAAGCAAACACCCCAACGTATATTCTATGAGACATGAGCTGCAAATAGGTATTCTGGTACTCTGATGGGCTGGAGATAGATACTCGGGTACTCTGATGGGCTGGAGATAGGTACTCGGGTACTCTGATGGCATGGTGACAGGTACTCGGGTACTCTGATGGCCTGGTGACAGGTACTTGGGTACTCTGATGGCCTGGTGACAGGTACTCTGATGGCTTGGTGACTGGTATTTGGGTACTCTGAAGGGCGGTGACAGGTACTCATATGGACTGTGACAGGTACTCGGGTACTCAGATGAACTGTGACAGGTACTCAGATGAACTATGACAGGTACTCGGGTACTCAGATGAACTGTGACAGGTACTCGGGTACTCAGATGGACCAGGACAGGTACTCGGGTACTTAGATGGACTGGGACAGGTACTTGGGTACTCAGATGGACCGGGGCAGGTACTCGGGTACTTAGATGGACCGGGACAGGTACTCGGGTACTCTGATGGGCTGTGACAGGTACTCGGGTACTCTGATGGGCTGTGACAGGTACTCGGGTACTCTGATGGGCTGTGACAGGTACTCAAATAGTCTGATGGACTGTGACAGGTACTCTGATGGACTGTGATTGACAGGTACTATGAGGGGTGGTGACAGGTCCTCTTTATTGGGGGGGGGGGCAATCAGTGTGCTTGATGTGTACTGTAGGCGGTAACGAGATGTCACCGCAATCTCCTCCTCACACATGATCAGTATGTGAGGAAAAGAACCCGGTAACATCTCGTTACCGCGGTTTGTTTACATTTTAGTGATCAGCTGTGAAAGGATCACAGCCGATCACGTGGGTAAACAGCCGGCCAATGGCTGTTTACCAGCGTCGGTGACGAGCAGTGTTCACGGGGAACACGCCACCAACGTGCACACGCAGCGCGCTCACGATCGCACGCATGCGCCATGCACAGTCGGGGTGTGACCATCTGTGATCGGCCGTGACTTCATCACGGCCGATCACATGGTAAACAGCCATAACCAATGGCTGTTCACCCCCTTGGGTGGCGAGCGGTGTCTCCGTGACACGCCGCCACCAAAGAAACAGGGGTGCGTGCGCATGATCCACAATAGGTGCGGCGCCTGGCTGTCATTTGACGGCCGGTGGTCAGCAACTAGTTAAGATGTTGACTCGACACTCTCTCTAGCCGCAATGACAGGGACACGTTGTTCGGCGACAAGGGGTGGGGGTCACCGGGTCATGTTACATGATGACCCCACCCCCTTATGATGTCACAGTCCCAGCATCCTCCGGGACTGTGACATCATAAGGGGGCAGAGTCACCATGTGACATCACCCGGCGACTCCGTCCCTGTCCCTATATAACTTGCCGCACAAAGCGTCCCTGTCATTGCGGCTAGAGAGAGTGTTGAGCCAACATCTCAAGGAAGAAGAAGAGAAGAAGAGAAGATGGCGACTGCGACAGAAGACCAGGCCACCGCTAGTAAAAGAGCTGTAAGAAGAAAGCGGAGGTCCGGCAAGAAGAACCAAAGAGGGGGACAAGACCCCCGAAGTCGGAAGAAGAGGCGGCGGCGACAGAAGACCGGGCTAGTAAAATAGCTATAAGAAGATAGCGGTGACCCGGCAAGAAGAACCGAAGAGGGGGTCAAGACCCCTGAAGAGGGGGACAAGACCCCTGAAGTTGGAAGAAGACCCCCGGACGGTGGCGGCAACGAAGAAGAAAGCCGGGCTCCTCCGCTAGTAAAAGCGCTAGTAAAAGAGCAGAAGATAGCGGAGGAGTCCGGCGAGAAGACCCCCCAAGACGGAAGACTACCGGAGCTCTGCAATAAATTATTTTAAAAACATGTGTTGTGTTTTTCTTTATACTTTTTTTCACCAAGTGAATGGGTAGGGGTACATGGTACCCCAATACTCATTCACGTAGGGTGGGGGGCTGGTATCTGGGGGCCCCCTTATTAAAGGGGGCTCTCGGATTCCAATAAGCCCCACGCCCACAGACCCTGACAACCAACGGCCAGGGTTGTCGGGAAGAGGCCCTTGTCCTCATCAACATGGGGACAAGATGCTTTGGGGTGGGCACGTGGCCTGGTACGGCTTGGGGGGGCGCTCACTCGTCCCCATCCCCTTTCCTGACTGGCCAGGCTGCGTGCTCGGATAAGGCTCTGATATGGACTTTGGGGGGACCCCACGCCTTTTTTTTGGCATAGGGCTTCCCCTTTAAGTCCATACCAGGTGACAGGGCCGGCGAGGAGTCAATCTCGCCGATGGAGGCGGCGACATTGACTTCCTGCTCTAGTCCTGTCTACCTGAAGCCACGTTCAAAATGAACGGACTTTCCTCTGTGCGTGGGCAAGTCCGTTCATTTCAAAAGTCCGGCGGGTTGTCAGCCGAACCTAGTCCACCGGAAAATTCCGGTCGTGTGTGGGCAGGTCGGTTCGTTCGGAAAGTCTGGCGGACCTCCGCTACAAAGTCCGGCAGTTTTTCCGCCAGATAGTCCGATTATGTGTACGTGGCATAAGAGTACCTGAACTTCCTTTCCAACCCTCTGATTCCAAGTTGAAAGACTGTTCAATTGTAGACATTTGCATTCGTTTTCGTCCGAATCTCAGGTATTTTCATTATCGTTTTGACAAACGATAACGAAAGCACAGAGTACGAAAAATGAAAGATCCCACATAAATAAATGCTTTATTTTCGTTTTCGTTTTGACACAGTTCGATACAGATAGATTTGACGTGACTCTGACAATAACAATCTGTGTCTATTGAACTTGTATCACAACAGTCCATTCATTCACACAGGGGCAACTTGGGAGGCAACTTGGACACGACTTGAGTGTGAATCACAGCCTGACTTACAACACAACTTTAATGTAAAAAAAACCCCGCATGGGTTCTCCTTCAAGAGTAGGGATGAGCCGAACACCCCCCTGTTCAGTTCGCACCAGAACCTGCGAACAGACCTAAACTTCGTGTGAACTTTAGAACCCTATTAAAGTCTATGGGACTCGAACGTTCACAATCTAAAGTGCTCATTTTAAAGGGTAATATGAAAGTTACTGTCCTAAAAAGTGTTTGGGGACCTGGGTCCTGCCCCAGGAGACATGGATCAATGCAAAAAAAAGTTTTAAAAACGGCCGTTTTTTCAGGAGCAGTGATTTTAATAATGATTAAAGTGAAACAATAAAAGTGTAATATTCCTTTAAATTTCGTAGCTGGGGGGTATCTATAGTCTGCCTGTGAAGGGACGCATGTTTCTGGTGCTTAGAACTGTCGCTGCACAAAGTGTCATTTGTGCAGGAAAAAAAGTATTTTAAAATCACTTGCGGCTAAATTGTCGGGTCTCCGTAATACAGAGAACACTCAATGAGTGTTCTCTGTATTAGCCGACAATTCATTCATTCATTGATTAAAAAAAAAAAAAAAAAAAGCGTGGGGGTTCCCCTAAATTCAATCAAAAGGCCCTTCAGGTCTGACATGGATATTAAGGGGAACCCCGTGTCAAATTTAAAAAAAAAATTGACGTGGGGGTCCCCCCAAATATCCATACCAGACCCTTCAGGTCTGATATGGATATTAAGGGGAACCCCGCATCAAATTTTAAAAAAAAATTGACGTGGGGGTCCCCCTAAATATCCATACCAGACCCTTTATCCGAGCACGCAACCTGGCAGGCCGCAGGAAAAGAGGGGGGGACGAGAGAGCGGCCCCCCCTCCCTCCTGAACCGTACCAGGCCACATACCCTCAACATTGGGAGGATGCTTTGGGGGTCTGTGACCCCTCAAAGCACCTTGTCCCCATGTTGATAAGGACAAGGGCCTCATCCTCACAACCCTGGCCGTTGGTTGTGAGGGTCTGCGGGCGGGGGGCTTATCAGAATCTGGAAGCCCCCTTTAACAAGGGGACCCCCAGATCCCGGCCCCCCCCCTGTTTGAAATGGTAAGGGGGTACAAAAGTACCCCTACCATTTCACAAAGAAAGTGTCAAAATGGTTAAATAAGACAAACACACTTTTGAAAAATTCCTTTATTAAAAAAAAAAAAAATAAAAAAAAAATTCCAGCGGTGCTAATCCACTCTTGCTATCCAGCGACGGGTCTCCGGGGTCCAGCGATGGATGATCATATCCAGCGACGGGGGATCTCTCAGTCCAGCGCTGTCCATACCTCCTTCTTCTGTCTCCACTGTGGAGACACTGCAGAGAGCCGAGCGCTGACATTTCTTATATTGGGAGGGCGGGGCCACCCGTCACCTGACCCCGCCCCTCTGACGCAGGAGAGGGAAGCCAGGGGTTCCCCAGTGACGTGTGGGTGACCCCGCCCCCTCTGATGTAACGGAAACCTGCGTTACATCAGAGGGGGCGGGGTCACCCACACGTCACTGGGGAACCCCTGGCTTCCCTCTCCTGCGTCAGAGGGGCGGGGTTAGGTGACGGGTGGCCCCGCCCTCCCAATATAAGAAATGTCAGCGCTCGGCTCTCTGCAGTGTCTCCGCAGTGGAGACAGAAGAAGGAGGTATGGACAGCGCTGGACTGAGAGATCCCCCGTCGCTGGATATGATCATCCATCGCTGGACCCCGGAGACCCGTCGCTGGATAGCAAGAGTGGATTAGCACCGCTGGAATTTTTTTTTTATTTTTTTTATTTTTAATAAAGGAATTTTTCAAAAGTGTGTTTGTCTTATTTAACCATTTTGACACTTTCTTTGTGAAATGGTAGGGGTACTTTTGTACCCCCTTACCATTTCAAACAGGGGGGGGCGGGATCTGGGGGTCCCCTTGTTAAAGGGGGCTTCCAGATTCTGATAAGCCCCCCGCCCGCAGACCCTCACAACCAACGGCCAGGGTTGTGAGGATGAGGCCCTTGTCCTTATCAACATGGGGACAAGGTGCTTTTAGGGGTCACAGACCCCCAAAGCATCCTCCCAATGTTGAGGGTATGTGGCCTGGTACGGTTCAGGAGGGAGAGGGGGCCGCTCTCTCGTCCCCCCCTCTTTTCCTGCGGCCTGCCAGGTTGCGTGCTCGGATAAAGGGTCTGGTATGGATATTTAGGGGGACCCCCACGTCAATTTTTTTTTTAAATTTGATGCGGGGTTCCCCTTAATATCCATATCAGACCTGAAGGGTCTGGTATGGATATTTGGGGGGACCCCCACGTCAATTTTTTTTTTTAATTTGATGCGGGGTTCCCCTTAATATCCATGTCAGACCTGAAGGGCCTTTTGATTGAATTTAGGGGAACCCCCACGCTTTTTTTTATTTTTTTTTTTTTTTTTTAATCAATGAATGAATGAATTGTCGGCTAATACAGAGAACACTCATTGAGTGTTCTCTGTATTACGGAGACCCGACAATTTAGCCGCAAGTGATTTTAAAAGACTTTTTTTCCTGCACAAATGACACTTTGTGCAGCGACAGTTCTAAGCACCAGAAACATGCGCCCCTTCACAGGCATACTATAGATACCCCCCAGCTACGAAATTTAAAGGAATATTACACTTTTATTGTTTCACTTTAATCATTATTAAAATCACTGCTCCTGAAAAAACGGCCGTTTTTAAAACTTTTTTTTGCATTGATCCATGTACCCTGGGGCAGGACCCGGGTCCCCAAACACTTTTTAGGACAGTAACCTGCATATTACCCTTTAAAATGAGCACTTTAGATTTCTCCCATAGACTTGTATAGGGTGTTCCGGCTTTTCGAATTTGCTGCGAACAGCCCAAATTGTTCACTGTTCGCTGAACAGGCGAACAGGCAATGTTCGAGTAGAACATGAGTTCGACTCGAACTCGAAGCTCATCCCTATTCAAGAGCATACCAGGCACTTCGGGTCTGGTATGCATATTAAGGGGAACCCCACACCAAAAAAAATGGCGTGGGGGCCCGCCTCAAAATCCATACCAGGCCCTTCAGGTCTGGCATGGATATTAAGGGGAACCCCGTGCCAAAAAAAATGGCGTGGGGACCCCCCTCAAAATTCATACCAGATGGAGATGGAGGAAGAAGAAGATGGAGGAAGAAACCGAAGGATGAATAAAGGAAGAAGGAAGAAGACCAGAAGAAAGAAGATGAAAGAAGACTTTAATAAAGGATTTGTCAAAGACCGTCTCCTGTCATTTTTAACACTTTTGTCACTTTTTTGGTGAAATGGTAGGGGTACATTTGTATCCCCTTACCATTTCACACAGGGGGAGGCCAGGATCCGGGGGTCCCCTTGTTAAAGGGGACTTCCAGATCCCGATAAGCCCCCCATCCGCAGACCCCCACAACCACCGGCCAGGGTTGTGGGGATGAGGCCCTTGTCCTCATCAACATGGGGACAAGGTGATTTGATATGCTACCCCCAAAGCATCCTCCCAATGTTGAGGGCATGTGGCCTGATATGGTTCAAGGGGCTCTCTCGTCCCCCCTATTTTCCTGCGGCCTGCCAGGTTGCGTGCTTGGATAAGGGTCTGGTATGGATTTTGAGGGGGACCCCCATGCCATTTTTTTTTGACACAGGGTTCCCCTTAATATCCATACCAGACCCGAAGGGCCTAGTATGGAATTTAGAGTGACCCCCACAAATTTATTTTTTTCTTATTTTTTTTTTTCTTAATGCTAATGCTAATGATCTGTGTGCAATGCAAATAGCCTTAAAAAAAAACATTGAACAAGTACAATATTAGAATCCTACTACAGCTTGTAGTCGAAATATTTGACCGGGAATGTATGATTGCAGCATCATGCAGTGAGTTTTGCTCCTCCGTCAAATCTTCTTTAAACATTCGACAGACACCATAACCCCTCAATGACAGATTCGACCGACCATAATTCATTTGGATTTTCGGATGAATGCAATTTTTTAACAAAAAACATAAATAAATAAAAGAATTTCAGGAGTAACTAAATATAACTATTTGTATATATATATATATATATATATATATATATATATATATATATATATATATATATGTATATGTGTTATATGTGTGTGTGTGTGTTTATATATGTGTGTGTGTTTACATGTATGTATGCACATTTTATGTAAAATGCTGTTCCTCCGAAAAGCGATCCATGCTCATATTGCTTTCAGAGGCATTTGACAATGTGTTGCCTACTGACCACCTGTTTAAACCCCTTAAATGCATCATTACTATGCTGCAACTGCACGCAATGTGCACAGTTGCAGGGGGGTTGCAGTGCAGCCCCATATACCTAGGAGTATACTTCAAGGGTGCCATGATTGGAAAAAGATTGTGAAACACCTACATAGAGGAAATTGGTCTCTCCAATTTCCTCCTGCAGCTGCTGAATGCCTGTGGGTGGGAGAGTAGGAGAAGCGGGGGAAATGGAGAAATCTGTTCATTTATAGGTGTTCCGCCGTCAGGTTTGGAGTAAAGAGCTTTGTCCGCAGGTCGGGGGGGGGGGGGGCCTCCATGGTTTCTTGCATCGGGGCCCTGAGGGTTCTAGTTACGCCACTGCCTAGAGGTCTCTGAATCCTAAAACATTTCAGAATTCTGCAATTGCAGAATTCTGCACAACCAAATGGATCCATATTTTAGTTAAACATAGAACTGTGAAATTTGAACAAATTAAGAAGTTGGTGAAAATCTCAGGAAATAATTGACATGGGCCAAAAATCCCCCTGCCTTGGCTAGAAAGCCTTAAAAGGAATACTAAAATACAAGAAGGTGACCTCATTTACAGCAAATTAGGAAAGATTAGGTGTGATATCAAAGATTATACTAATAATAAAGTTTTTACATGGGTGCAGACATCTATATCTGACCCATTACCTGTTAATTAGTCTTCATCTCCTCACCGGACTCATCAAACTGATGCCTCATTACCTTCTGTCCCTTATGTCCATCTTCCTTACCCTCCACCTCTATTACCAAAAGGACAGCTCACTCATGCCCAAAAAAAGTTCTGCGACTCCATTCTCCCATGAGTCGCACTACACATAGAAGTAACATTCCTATCCAAAAACCATCACAGAATAAACGATTGCATGATCGCAATCATTTTTATAATCGCCCCGCCTTGAGATCACTACCCAGATTAAGAATAGTAGATTGGTGCAGGACACAAGTGACCCAATGCAGATATCCGACGATCATGGGCTTCCCATGACAATTGGACAGTTTTGTAAGGATCTTTCCCTACACATACCCGTTACTATTACAAAAGTGACTAATCCAGCCCATCCAGTTAAAACAGCATGCACTGCTATGGAACCTGACATCATCTATACTATTAGTGGATCAAATATTCCCTCTTCCAGTATGGGAACAGACACAATGTCACTGTTGACTGAGAACAATATTAGCATATCGGCTACTACTGCCTTGGGGGCCACTGATAGCGAGCCCATTACTTTTGGATCTAACAGCACCTTAGTTCTCACATTAGTTCTTTTTTTATTGTCACACCCCTCTCTGATCGCTTCAATAAAAAGAAAGTTAACCGGAGAGGCTACAGAGGAGGAAGAGGTAGACACAGAAGCCAACCTGTCCAAAAATTGCAAACTATTAAAATGTTTAAATTCGTCCCAACACACACTATCCCCCACAGAAACATCCCTGTTAAGTCAGGGCATACATTTTGCTCCATCTAAAAAGCCTGATCCCTTTGTCTTATTCAAGGACTTGAATAGGTATATTGTAAACCTTACTTTTTTTCAGATAAAAAAATACACAAAAAGTGCCCAATATAGACAATGTGGATAATATTGCTACAATTGAGCTTCCATTGGAGTCACATGAGTTTTACATTAACACCAACATGATTGAGATGCTAGAATAACTCTATCATGATGACTCTTATACAGGACTTGATCTATACACACAACATCGTGACTGAACTCACCTGTTGGACCTACTCAAGCCATGCAGGTGGGAAAGTGAGTACATCTGGATGTCATTGGACACAGAGGTGGATCCAGGGAGGGCACCAGGGCTATGCCCCCCCCCCCCCCCGAGAAATTAGTTGTGGCCGGGTGAGTGTACGGGAGGTGTGGTGAATGAGCTGGCGGGTTGCTCAGCTGGCAAGTGAGTGTGTGGGCAGCCCAGTGGGTAAGCTGCCCAGCTGCCCATCCACTCGTACAGTCACACTGACTGTGTGAGTGGACGGCCAGCTGGGTGGCTCTGCGGTTGGGTGAGAGAGCAGATGTAGCTGGAAGGCTCGGTGAGTGAGCTGGCCAATCAGCGGGCAGTGGAGCAGAGAGATGACATCATCTCTTACCATCAGGCGCCTACTCAGCATCCCTGCAGTTCCACCCTCACTCACTGTGGCAAGTGACAATCTGCAACTTGTGGCAGGTGACTTGGCAAGTGGACAATCTGCAACTTGTGGCAGGTGACATGGCAAGTGACAATCTGCAACTTCTGGAAGGTGACCTGGCAAGTGGACAATCTGTAACTTGTGGCAGGTGACATGGCAAATGACAATCTGCAACTTCTGACAGGTGACCTTTCAAATGACAATCCACAACTTGTGGCAGGTGACGTGGCAAGTGGACAATCCTCAATGTGTGGCAGGTGACCTGGTAAATGACAATCCGTAACTTGTGGCAGGTAACGTGGCAAGTGACAATCCGTAACTTGTGGCAGGCAATCTGGCAAGTGACAATCCGTAACTTGTGGCAGGCGATCTGGCAAGTGACACACTCGGGGCTCACACTGATTCTGCATTATGGTGAGTTGAACTATTTCATTTTCTATAATAATAATGTAAATAATAATAATAATGTAATAATAGAAATAATGTTCTTAACTCATCCTGACACAATAACAACCATGGTGCCATGATGATTGAAGCCTCAACATCAGCCATTTCCCCAATAAATTGCCCGCAAAAAATCTTATTTTCTTTCAGTGCCTCTCCTGAGAAGAGACTCTGGATCTGCCCCTGATTGGATGTCAACTCACTGTACACATCTATCTCTCATGTTTTTGGACTGGCAGCCCTTGATCATTTTCTTTCCAACGATCCCTATATGAGTCATGGGCAAACTGAGTTTATCTTAGATTGTAGCAGATTTTGCCTGACTCGTAATTATTTATGTTTTGACAACCAATATTACCTACAAGTGCAAGGGACAGCAATGGGCGCTAATTTTGCACCATCCTATGCAAACCTAGCCATGGGCCTATGGGAATATAGACACATATGGCAAAATAATCTCTATTTAAAACATCTCATATTTTAGGGGAGGTACATCGATGATATCATCATCATCTGGAATGGCGATGGTGGTGTCATCAATGAATTTGTCTCCCACTTCAATAATAGCTCATATGGCCTCCTGCATTAATGTGGCAGATCAGGAAAAACTTGCTTTCCTGGATCTTGACCTATGCCACACAAGTGATGAGATACATGCAAAAAAATTATTTTCAACCCATGGCTGGCAACTCTTTGCTTCATTACAAAAGTTGCCATTATCAGAAATGGACCAATAACATTCCCAAATAACAGTTCTGCCAATTAAGATGCAATTGTACCAAAACATCTGATATGGAACGGAGCCTAGTACTCAAAAATAAATCCAAAGACAAAGGCTATCCCAAATCTTTAGTTGACCAAGCATACAAGCATTATCTACAATATGACTTCCCCACAACTAAAAAAGAAAGTTTTGATCGATCTGCCCGCTTTATCACAAAATTTTACATAGACTCCAAAGAAATGGAAATGATCCAAAAAAAAACATTGGCAAATACAACTAGAAGATCCTCACCTTAAACCCCTCTTACCAGACACACCCAGGGTAAACTATAGAAAGGCACTCAACTTAAAAAACAAAATCGCACCTAGTAAATTAAAACCACTCCAAAAAACATTTTTAACACATACCTCTTTGATTCCCTTAAAGGGTATGTTCCAATGTAAAAAAACCTTTCTGTCAAACATGTTCTTTCACTAAACATGATAAAAAAAACATTTACCACAAAAGGGAATAACTACATTCTAGGTGACTTTTATAATTGTGGTTCAGATTTAGTAGTTTATGGCCTTGTTTGCCCTTGCCACTTGTTATATGTGGGTCGCACCATAAGACCACTTAGACAAAGATTTAGATTTAGCCAAGCCGAAGATAAATAGACAGGTAAGGATAAACATAGGGTCCTCCGCCACTTTGCTGAACATCACAACAAGTCCACAGAGGGCTTGGATGTCTGGGTCATATAACAAATCCCGATAGAGCTTTCTGAGGCTGAGAGATTCCATAGACTATGTGAGCATGAGACATAGGGATGAGCCCGGTGTTCGAGTCAAACATCGGGTGTTCGCCTGTTCCCCCGAATAGCGAACAATTTGGGTTGTTTGCAGCAAATTCGAAAGCCACGGAACACCCTTTAAAAGTCTATGGGAGAAATCAAAAGTGCTAATTTTAAAGGTTTATATGCATGGTATTGTCATAAAAAGTGTTTGGGACCTGGGTCTTGCCCCAGGGGACATGTATCAATGCAAAAAAAGTTTTTAAAACGGCCGTTTTTTTGGGAGTAGTGATTTTAATAATGCTTAAAGTGGAACAATAAAAGTGAAATATTCCTTTAAATGTTGTACCTAAGAGGTGTCCATAGTATGCCTGTAAAGTGGCACATGTTTCCCATGTTTACAACAGTCCCTGCACAAAATGACATTTCTAAAGGAAAAAAAGTTATTTAAAAGTACTCGTGGCTAAATGAAGCACTCCACCCCTGAAATAGCGACGGTTTTCCATAAATATTATAGTCGGTTATATAAGGTAGGACAGGGAATGGAGAAAAACAGAGCTACTGAGTATTTAAAAGGGATAGATCTTCCTAAAGTCCCAGAGGAAGAGCTGGAAATGTTGGAGACCCCGGTCACGGTAGACGAGGTGGCGAGGGCAATAAGAGGGATGGCAATAGGGAAAAGTCCAGGCCCGGATGGGTTTCCAATTTTATATTATAAAAAGTTTGAAAAGATATTGGCCCCCAAATTATGCGAGTATATGAATGCAGTTGCAGAAGGGGAAGATCTGAGGGAAGAGGCATTGATGGCTTACATAACTTTGATATTAAAGGAGGGGAAGGAGCCAACAACCCCTGGGAGTTATAGACCAATCTCTCTTCTGAACACGGATGTGAAGATTTTCTCAAAAGTGATAGCAGAGAGATTGAAACCGTTGCTCCCCCAATGGGTCCATAAGGACCAAACGGGGTTTGTTATGGGCAGGGAGGGGAGGGATAACTGTCTTAAAACCCTAATGTTGATTCATGGGGCGGAGAGCAGTGGACCCCCAGTCGCCCTGTTGTCGGTGGATGCTGAAAAAGCATTCGACAGGGTAGACTGGGGCTTCATGTTTGAGACTTTAAGATATTTGGGGTTAAAAGAAAAAATATTACGATGGATAAAAGCATTTTATTCCCGCCCGTCGGCAAAAATTAAAATTAACGGTAACCTCTCCCCGGTAGTGAAGCTATACAATGGAACTAGACAGGGATGCCCCCTGTCTCCAATGCTGTTTATACTCGCCTTGGAACCCTTGTTGGCTTCAATTAGGAAGAATGGAGACATAAGGGGGGTGAGAATGGGCGGAGAAGAGTATAAGATCTCTGCGTATGCGGATGACATATTATTTTATGTATCGGACCTCAGGGTGACTTTGCCAAATATAATCAGGGAGATCCATAGATATGGGAAGCTGACAAATTTCAAGATTAATATGTCAAAAACTGAGATTCTGAACATAACGGTACCAAAAAAAGAACAAGAGGAACTCCAGAGGTTCTTCCCCTTCATCTGGTGTAGGGAAGATTTGAGGTACCTGGGAGTAAAAATCACACCCACATTGTCATCCGCATACGCAGCTAATTATACAGATATATTGAATAGGGTGAAAGAATGTATTAAACGCATGAGATATAAGCCCCTGTCGCTAATAGGAAGAGTAAACGCGTTGAAAATGTTTATTTTACCAAAACTGATATATGTGTTTCAAATGATCCCAATAAAAGTTCCGCAGGAGTTCTTTAGGAAACTCCAAACCCTAATTTTAAAACATATATGGGGACGCAGGAATCCTAAAATCTCATATGCGACTCTGGAAAGGGGGAAAGTAGAAGGGGGATTAGCCGCCCCGAACTTTAGAAGATATTATCAGGCAGCAGTAATCTCACGGGTGGTGGATTGGGTGTATGATAAAGGCGATAAAGGGTGGGTAAATATAGAGAAAACACAAAGTGGAGTTAATTTAGGAAAAAGGATCTGGATACCTAGGGACTACCGTGACTTGGGGAGAAGCACTAACCCACTAACCACTAATTTGTTTAGAATATGGGATAAAGTGGGCGAATTAAATCACTGGCAGCACAATTCACCTTTAATTTCTTTATTAGACACAAGTTTTTTTAAACCAGGGAAGGAAGAATATGTTTATTTCACAAGATGGGCAAAAAGGGATGATATTTTTTTGAAAGATGTGATGAACGGGGACAGAGTTTGTACTTTAGGAGAAATAAGACAAAAATGGGGATATAGGAAATTAGACAGCTGGAGATATGCACAAATTAAACATTTTGTTCAAGCGCTACCCCGACCACTCCGCGGGGAAGGAGATCTTAGACCTATGGAGAGAATACTTTCAGACCCGGGCTGTAAAAAAAAAAGTTTGTCCAAAATCTATAAAATTCTGGAGGAGGAAAAGGAACCAGGAGAACCACTGTTTTTAAAAAAATGGGAAGAAGAGTTGGGTACTCTGGGAGATAAGGAACGTAGAAAGAAGATTTTAAGAATAGCAGGTACAATATCTAAGGACAATATGTCAGCGGAAATGTCATTTAAATTAATGGCAAGATGGTATATTGTCCCACAAAGAGCGCATAAGAGAAGGCCGGACATATCAGCACTCTGCTGGAGGGGTTGTGATAAGGTGGGAACTTTTGCACATATCTGGTGGGAGTGTGGTAAGATTGGCCTTTACTGGGAGAAAATAATAGGAAACATCTTCCAGATAACAGGGGAACAGGTAAAGAAGGATCCTTGGACATGTCTATTCCATGACACTGATAAAACAATAGGAGAATATAAAAATTCATTGGTACCTCACTTATTGATTGCTGCAAAAAGCCTGATCCCAAAGAGATGGGGCTCTGTTGAACCCCCATCCATGAGGGAATGGTTAGCTAAAGTAGAGTGGTTAAGATCAATGGAGGAATCAATATTTAAAAGAGGAGATCAAGTGGAAATTTATCATAGCAAATGGGGAAAATGGTTGGAGTATAAGAAACAAGGGAATGTCCCAGAATGAGTGGTCCCGGGGGGAGGGGAGGGGGAGGGCGGGAGAGAGAGACGGAGAGAGAGAGGGGGGGGTTGGGGAGGGAGATCTGAGGGGGAGGGGACGGGAAAATATAAGTTTATGGAATAGGAAGCATATTTTTGTAATATTCCTACTTTTCCGAATTTCTTTAAAATAAATAAAAATAAAATCGAGGAAGATGTTAAAAAAAGGAAAAAAGGAAAAAGGATTGCATGTGATGTCAAAGCAGCACTGCCAATAGGCAAAATAGTGGCGATAAGAAGAAGGGCACCCAAAAATCACAAGGGCGTAAAACTTGCCACAAATTTGTTGACGAGAGATTATGGCGTGCTATAAACTGATGCAAAAAAAAAAAAAAAAAAAAAAAAAAAAAAAGTACTCGTGGCTAATGAATTGTCGGTCCCAGCAATACACATAAAACGAATTGAAAAAAACGGCATGGGATTCCCCCACAGTCCATTACCAGGCCCTTCAGGTCTGGTATGGATATTAAGGGGGACCCCACGCCAAAATTTTAAAAAAATGGTGTGGGGA
This sequence comes from Lithobates pipiens, assembly GCF_037356315.1. Lineage (NCBI taxonomy): Eukaryota > Metazoa > Chordata > Amphibia > Anura > Ranidae > Lithobates > Lithobates pipiens. Next base: position 234,867,700 of record NW_027507784.1, read on the forward strand.
TCCCCCTCAAAATCCATACCAGACCCAAAGGCATGGATATTAAGGGGAACCCCACGCTAAAATAAAAAAAAAATGCTGTGGGCGTCCCCCCAAAAATCCATACCAGACCCTTATCCAAGCACGCAACCTGGCAAGCCGCAGGAAAAGAGGGGGGACGAGAGAGCGCCCCCTTCTGAATTGTACCAGGCTACATGCCCTCAACATAGGAAGGGTGCTTTGGGGTAGTGTCACGGTCCCTACCGTACCATGCATACTGCCAGGCATGTTCACACCCCAAGTGGCTCAAGGAGGTATTGAACCTGTGACTGCATGTTTGGTGCTCCTGTTGCCTTGCCTCTGAGCCACACCTCCGTTTGTTTCAGCCTGCTTTCGAGCTTTACACAGTTCTGTATAAGATACTAGGACCATACTCTGGATCTTGTTGCAATAGTACCTTTCACTCCTGGTTCAGCTGAGGCAGTTTATCCAATCTGCTGGGTATAAAGCACTGCCTCACTCTAGGAGCTTGGTCAGTTCCTTGTCTCTTGTCTCTTGTCACCAAAGGTACCTGTGTTCCTGTGTTCAACGTTACAGTGTTCCAAGACTGACCCTGGCTTGTATTTCGTTTATGCTGACTTCTGGAATCCCGGACAACGGCTTTCTTCGACGATCCCTTGGCTTTTCCTGTCAAGCCCCTGTGCACAGATTCACAGCCCAGGTAGCTTATCTGTTTGTTACTGTGGGCTGTGCCTATTTGCAAGGGTGAACGTACATCTATACACCATGGACTCCAACCTAGGTAAGCCCTCACAGGTAGCCTCCCAAAGCACCTTGTTCCCATGTTAATGGGGACAAGGGCCTCATCCCCACAACCACCAGGCAAGGGTTGTGGGGATGAGGTCTGCCAGCGAAGGGCTTATAGCCATAATGACTGTCCTCTCAGGTGACAGTTCTTTTATAACTGAGGGAGGGGCCACACAGTGACATCCCCGGGTGACCCTGGCCCCCTCTGGCACTAGGGGGAAGCCATAGGGATCAGTGGCGGCATTCATGTTTTTTTTGTTTTGTTTTGATCTGTGGGCAGAGCAAGAGAAGAAGATGACTTCATGGGACATTTTTATTTTTATATTTTTTAATAAAGGCCTTGTCCCAAGCCATGTCATGTCATTTTTACCATTTTCACACTTTTTTGTGAAATGGTAGGGGTACATTTGTACCCTGTTACCATTTCACACGCGGGGAGGCCAGGATCTGGGGGTCCACTTGTTAAAGGGGGCTTCCAGATTCCGATAAGCCCCCCACCCGCAGACCCCCACAACCACCGGGCACGGGTTGTGGGGATGAGGCCCTGGTTCCCATCAACATGGGGACAAGGTGCTTTGGGGGGCTACCCCAAAGCACCCTCTCCATGTTGAGGGCATGTGGCCCGGTATGGTTCAGGAGGGGGGGGCACTCTCTCGTCCCACCCTCTTTTTCTGCGGACTTCCAGGCTGCGTGCTCAGATAAGGGTCTGGTATGGATTTTGAGGGGGACTCCCACTCCTTTTTTAAAAAAAAATTTGGTGTGAGATTCCCCTTAATATTCATACCAGACCTGAAGGTCCTGGTATGGAATTTGGGGGACCCCCACGCAATTTTTAAAAAAATTTTGGTTCCCCTTAATATTCATAACAGACCCAAAGGGCCTGGTAATGGACTGTGCCGTTGCCATGCCGTTGTTTTCAATGATATTTATGTGTATTGCCGGGACCGACAATTCATTAGAGCCGCGAGTAATTTTAAATTACTTTTTTCCCTTCAGAAATGTCATTTTGTGCAGGGACTGTTGTAAACACGAGAAACATGCACCACTTTCCAAGCATACTATAGAAACTCCTCAGGTACAAAATTTAAAGGAAAATTTCACTTTTATTGTTTCACTTTAAGCATTATTAAAATCACTGCTCCTGAAAAAAACGACAGTTTTTAAAACTTTTTTTTGCATTGATACATATCCCCTGGGGCAAGACCCGGGTCCCCAAACAATTTTTATGACAATAACTTGCATATAAACCATTAAAATTAGCACTTTTGATTATTCGTGTCCCAAAAACGTTAACAGTGTTTGCGTGTTCAAACTAATTTTTTGCCTGTTCGCATGGTCTGCTGCGAGCCGAGCCGAACCAGCGGGGGGGGGTGGGGGGGCGGGTGTTCAACTCATCCCTAATGAGACATATTGGATATATTCACTAGATACTTTAAACCCTGGAGGAATTAACGAAGAATTCAAAATATTCACTATATTATAAAATGATGTCTAACCATACGTTTTCCCCAACCCCCCTCCTCCTTTTTCAGGTGATGTTCTATATGTGATGTCACACACAAAACATATTTCAGATAATAGGGGTGGTGGGCCTCTTTATTTCATAGTAAGTAATCTTGAAAGAAAAATTTATTATTTATTTGTACCCTACCCAAAATAATAACCAAACGTCCCCCTTTCTCACCCACCCTCTCCCACCCCACCCTCTTTATTCTCTCTTTGTCCTCTTTTTTTCCCCTCCCCTTTCCCTTCTCCCCCCTTTCCATCCTTTTTTTCCCTTTTCCCATCCCCTTCTTTCTTCCTCCACCCCTTTTTGTCCTCCCACCCCCCTCCCCTTCTCCTCTATTTCCCCAGTGATAATTTTACTGTATCCACTATTTATTTATTAATAATGATCTTTAAATCATCCTTTGTCGGTAGTTTTTATCAGATACAATACCCATGATTGTCTATATTTACATGTACATATGTTTATGTATGTTTTCTTGAGATATTTTTTAATATATATATATTTTTCAATATATTTTTTGGAATTAAAAAACAAATATTTTTATTGGTGTAATTATAGGTATATATATCTGTTTCTACACCCTTTGGATAAATAATGAGAGGTGCATGTGAGTGTGTGCATGTGTACGTGTGTTCCTATGCACATGTATACATTTATATGCTATGTAGATTAAAAATATATACAGTCAGGTTCATGAATATTGGGACATCAACACAATTCTAATCTTTTTGGCTCTATATACCACCACAATGGATTTGAAATGAAACTAACAAGATGTGCTTTAACTGCAGACTTCCAGCTTTAATTTGAGGGTATTTTCATCCAAATCAGGTGACCAGTGTAAGAATTACAACAGTTTGTATATGTGCCTCCCACTTTTTAAGGGACCAAAAGTAATTCAATGAATTCAGTCAATTACAGCATGAAAACTCAAACGCATAGACATCACAAGGCAAATGAAAAGAGGTGGGTGAGTGTAGAGAACACAATGAGTCAAGCACTTTTAGGACGCACGATATGGAATCCTCCACAGTTTAGGTCCATTGGACCACACGCACACGAAATAACACGTCTAGCTTTAAAGATATGGGACCGAACACATTCACAAAATAAGTGGGGATACAATTCACCCCTGATTTTTCTTAAAGAAAATGATTATTTCCCACCGGGCAAACAGGAGGTGGGGGGCAATTGGATAAGGAAAGACACCGCACAATTAAAAGATATACTAGTTAATGGTAAAATAGCGTCATTTCAAGCACTATGTCTGGACACAGATCTAATGAAGATTGATGGGTGGCGGTTCCTCCAACTAAGCCACTTCATTTCAAACTTACCTCAGCCAATTCGCAGTGAAGAGGAACTGAGACCCTTGGAGCGGCTATGCCTGAGAGAAAAATAAAAAAAAAACATAACGCATTTATACAAGATTCTCTCAGAGGGTGACGAATTGGAGGACCCGCCATACATCCAAAAGTGGGAAACAGAGTTGGGGTCACAATGTAGCACACAAACTCGTAATAAGATTTTTAAATTAATTCACTCGGGGGTAGTAGATAATAAACTGATAGAAACGAACTACAAGTGCCTTGCAAGGTGGTATGTGACACCCGACAAAATGGCCAAATATGGACTAGAGCAATCTGCGGATTGCTGGCGCGGGTGTAAAAAAATTGGGACTATGGCCCACATTTGGTGGGACTGCCCCATTATTAAAATATATTGGAGAAAAATCTTAGAGATAATCAAAGTTGTAACTAAAAAGGAAATTAGAGAAGATCCGTGGACTGTCCTATTTCATGGGACAGACGAACCCATAAAGCAATATAAAACCTCATTAATTCCAATCCTGCTAGACACCGCCAAAACCTTAATTCCAAAAAAATGGAGAGAAAAGGAGAGCCCTAAAATATCGGATTGGATTTTCCGCATAAATGAAATACAAAAAATAGAAAATCATAACGAAGGGGACGCTGACCTAATAGTAGAAGAGGGAGGCTCAAACAAATGGGCTTCGTGGGAAGAATTTAAATTGTCCTGGAGATATGTGGAGGAAATTACACAATAAACTTTAGAAGAAATCAACACCCGATTAGATACAACGGTCACTAAGAGGTAACCCATCAGCTATGCTACAAGGAAAGGGGGGGGGGTAAGGGGGGGGGGGGGGAGAGTAGAGGGGTACTTAAGATTACGATGGTGTAGGTCTAAACTATTAACCTTTTTGGTGTGGTATATAACGTATTTGTATGAACATGTTCTCTCTCCTTTTCATACATGTTTTTATCTTGTAATGAAAAAAATTGGATATAAATAAAGAATAAAAAAAAATAAAAAAATTACAGCATGAAGTCTCAAACGCATAGACATCACAAGAGGCTGGGTTTCATCTATGGTGATGCTCTGCCAGGCCTCTACTGCAACGGTCTTCAGTTCCTGCTTGTTCTTGGGGCATTTTCCCTTCAGTTTTGTCTTCAGCAAGTAAAATGCATGCCTAACCACATTCAGGTCAGGTGATTGATTTGGCCATTGCATAGCACTCAACTTCTTTCCCTTAAAAAACTGGTTGCTTTCACAGTATGCTTTGGGTCATTGTCCATCTGCACTGTGAAGCGCTGTCCAATGAGTTCTGAAGCATTTTGCTAAATATGAGCAGATAATATTGCCCGAACACTTCAGAATTAATCCTGCTGCTTTTGTCAGCAGTCACATCATCAATAAATACAATAGAACCAGTTCCATTGGCAGCCATACATACCCACACCATGACACTACCGCCACCATGCTTCACTGATGAGGTGGTATGCTTTGGATCCTGAGCAGTTCATTTCTTTCTCCATACTCTTCTCTTCCCATCACTCTGGTGCAAGTTGATCTTGGTCTCATCTGTCCATAGGATGTTGTTCCAAGACTGTGAAGGCTTTTTTAGGTGTTGTTTGGAAAACTCTAAGCTGGCCTTCCTGTTTTTGAGGCTCACCAACGGTTTACATCTTGTGGTGAATAGAGATGAGCTTCCAGTTTGAGTCGAATTCATGTCCAATTCGAACATTGCCTGTTCGCCGAACAGCGAACAATTTGGGGTGTTCGGAGCAAATTCGAAAAGCCACGGAACACCCTGTAAAAGTCTATGGGAGAAATCTAAAGCGCTAATTTTAAAGGCTTATATGCAAGTTATTGTCATAAAAAGTGTTTGGGGAAAGGGTCCTGCCCCAGGGGACATGTATTATGCAAAATTTTTTTTTAAACTGACGTTTTTTTTCGGGCGCAGTGATTTAAATGCTTAAAGTGAAACAATAAACATGACATATTCCTTTAAATTTTGTACCTAGGGGGTGAGCATAGTATGCCTGTAAAGTAGTGCCTGTTTCCCATGCTTAGAACTGTCCCTGCACAAAGTGTCATTTCTGAAGGAAAAAAGTCATTTAAAAGCACTCGCAGCTATAATGAATTGACGGCTCCTGGTAATACAGAGAACAGTTATTGAAACTCATTGATAAAAAAAAATAAAAAATGCATGGGGGTCCCCCCAAATTCAATTATCAGGTCTGGTATGGATATTAAGAGGAACCCTGCATCAAATTTTTAAAAAAATGACATGGGGCTCCCCCCAAATATCCATACCAGATGCTTCAGGTATGGATTTTAAGAGGAACTCCACGCCAAATTTAAAAAAAAATTGCGTTGGGCGTTTCCCCCAAAAATCCATACCAGACCCTCTCTCAAAACACACAACCTGGCAGGCGACAGGAAAAGAGGGGGGGATGAGAGAGCACCCCTCCTGGACCGTACCAGGCCACATACCCTCAACATTGAGAGGGTGCTTTGGGGGTAGCCCCTCAAAGCACCTTGTCTCCTTGTTGATGGGGACAAGGGCCTCATCCCCACGACCCTTGCCCGGTGGTTTGAGGGTCTGCGGACGGGGGCTTATAGGAATCTGGAAGCCCGCTTTAACAAGGGACCCCAAGATCCGGGCCTCCTCCTGTTTGAAATGGTAACGGGTACATTGTACTCCTACCATTTCACAAAGAAAGTGTAAAAAAAAAGTCCTTTGTTTAAAAATAAAAAAATGTAAAAAAGATTCCAGCGGTGGTAGTCCACTCTCGGTATCCTGTGATGGGTGATCAATCCTCTCTGGGGTTCAGCAATGGATGATCTCTCCTCTCCATGTCCAGGGTCCAACAATGATGTCCAGTGCAGCGCATCCTGTCTCCACTGGAGACACCGTGGGAATTCCGGCAGCCTGACAGGTCTCTTAGCTGAGGACGGGGCCACCCGTCACGTGACCCCATCCCCCTCTGATGCAAGGGGAAACCCGGGCTTCCCCACTGACGTGTGTCTGACCCCACCCCCCTCGGATGTAATGCAGATTTCCGTTACATCAGAGGGGGCGGAGTCACCCGCACGTCACTGGGGCTGCCGGGTAGTGATGGATGAACTTCCGACGGGATGTTTTGCGAACGCGAAACGCGAACGTGGCCGATAGTTCGCGAACCCTAACGTTCGCGGCGGGCCCCATTGACTTCAATGGGAGGCGAACTTTACAAACTTACAGGTCAAATTTGCAGCCACAAAATAATTACTAGCTGTGCACACATAGTCCCACCACATGGCCAATGACATAACACATGTATGAGGTGAATCTGGGATCGACAACTACAAGCATTCTTTTTTTATATGTGAAATTTTGGCAATTCAGGACTGTGCAGCGCATGAAGGCAATGGAGGAGAGGGAAGGTCAGGGTAGGCAAAGAAGAGGGTGCAGGAGATGATCACCAGCTCCGTGATATAGAGCACTAACACCTGCACCGGGATAGAGTGATCTGACACCAGCACCGTGATAGAGAGCACTGACACCAGCACCGTGATATACAGCACTGACACCAGCACCGTGATATATAGCACTGACACCTGCACCGTAAGCAGCCCCAGGAGGAAGTCAGCATAGCACAGGGATGGTGGGAGCCCCTCATAATGAGCATAGCACAGGGATGGTGAGAGCCCCTCATAATATGCATAGCAGAAGTACAGCCCCAGGAGTAAGTCAGCATAGCACAGGGATGGTGGGAGCCCCTCATAATAAGCAGCCCCAGGAGGAAGTCAGCACAGCACAGGGATGGTGGGAGCCCCTCATAATAAGCAGCCCCAGGAGTAAGTCAGCACAGCACAGGGATGGTGGGAACCCCTCATAATGAGCATAGCACAGGGATGGTGGGAGCCCCTCATAATGAGCATAGCACAGGGATGGTGGGAGCCCCTCATAATGAGCATAGCACAGGGATGGTGGGAGCCCCTCATAATATGCACAGCAGAGGTACAGCCCCAGGAGTAAGTCAGCACAGCACAGGGATGGTGGGAGCCCCTCATAATAAGCAGCCCCAGGAGTAAGTCAGCACAGCACAGGGATGGTGGGAGCCCCTCATAATAAGCAGCCCCAGTAGAAATATGACACCGCTCAACCTCTTCAAACAGGAGGGTACGGGCATATAGTACTGTGTGCTTTTTTTGTACAAGGAAGTGAGCCAAATGAAGAAAGAAGGTCTGTGTGTGCTCGATTAAATAATCGTTTATAGACATATATATGGTCTACTGGTCACATGTGTTGAATTCCTCCGAGATCCATGCCTCATTCATTTTTAGAAATGTGAGGTAGTTAACACTGTTGTGAGCTAGGCGAGTATGCTTATCGGTCACGATCCCCCCTGCTGCGCTGAACGTCCTTTTCGGACAGGACACTGGACGAGGGGCAAGCCAACAGTTCCATTGCAAATTGGGCAAGCTCTGGCCAGAGGTCAAGCCTGCCCACCCAGTAGTCCAGGGGTTCATCACTCCTCAGAGCGTCCACATCAGCCGTTAACCCGATGTAGTCGGACACCTGACGGTCTAGGCGTTCCCTGATGCTGGATCCGGATGACACCTGTCGATGGGTCGGCTGAAAGAATGACCTCATATCAGAAATCACCAACACATCTTCAAAGCGGCCTCTTCTTGCAGGCGCTGTTGGATTGGTACCTGCAACTCCTTCTCTGGGAGTGGGAATTGCTCCTCTGCCAGCGCACGCGAAATTCTGACAGCCCTCTGTGACGGCGGTAACATTTCCGCCATTTTGTGTTTGTACCGGGGGTCTAAGTACGTTGCCACCCAGTACTGGTCCTTGACCCTTATGCTTTCTATATGGGGGTCCCTATTAAAACACTGGAGCATGAAGGCACCCATTTGCACTAAACTGGAAGCGGTATGGTCGCCTGGCTCCTGCTAATCATCCAGGATAATGTCGTCCTCTTCATTCTCCTCTCCCCATCCACGCACAACAACAGGGATCCCAGAAAGGTTTAATGCATGCTCTTCTTGCTCCTCCTCATCTGCCCCGGCACCATCCTCCTCTGACTCCTCTTCAGACTCCTGTTGTTCACTTGTCTAAGATAGAGAAGCCCCCCCTGGGAATTCATCCAGCATTGCGACTTCCTCATCTTCCCGCTCCTGCTCCTCCACAGCTTGATCAATGACACGACGCAATGCACGCTCCATAAAGAAGGCATAAGGTACCATGTCACTGATGGCGCCATGGCTGCGACTGACCAGTTTGATGATCTCCTCAAATGGCCGCAGAAGTCTGCATGCGTCGCGCATGAGCAGCCACTGGCACAGTGAAAAAAAACCCAGCTCCCCAGAACCTGTTCTGCCGCAGAGTTTATACAGGTAGACGTTAACTGCACGTTTCTGCTGGAGCAGCCTATCAAGCATATCGAAGGTTGAGTTCCATTGCGTCGGGCAATCGCAAATAAGACGTCTGACCGGCAGATTGTATCGCCGCTGAATGTCTGCAAGGAGAGCCATGGCCGTGTAAGATCTTCTGAAATGGGCCGAGATTTTCCTTGCCTGCCGCAAGATGTCCTGGACCCCAGGGTATTTGACAACGAATCGCTGCACGACCCAGTTTAAGACGTGTGCCATGCATGGCACGTGCGTAATTTTACCCTGTTTCAATGCGCTAAGCAGATTGGCACCGTTGTCACACACCACTTTATCAACTGTCAAATTGAGCGGTGTTAGCCAGTGATCTGCCTGTGAACGCAAAGCTGAAAGGAGTGCCGGGCCAGTGTGGCTCTTGGCTTCCAGGCACAACAGACGCAGCGCGGCATGGCAACGTCTCACCTGGCATATCAATTAGGTTCTGGGGAGCTTGGTTGGCGCAGCGGAAGAGACGCTAGCAGCGGAAAAGGAGGAGTCAGCCGAGGAGGATGGAGTAGGAGGAGAAGAAGAGCCAGGCCTGCATGCAATCCGTGGCGGTAAAACCAAATCTACACGGGTGCCACGGGTTACATGCTTGACAGCTATCAGAAGGTTCACCCAGTTGGCAGTAAAAGTGATATACCTTCCCTGCCCGTGTTTGCTAGACCACGTGTCTGTGGTCAGATGTATCTTGGCACCCACACTGTGTGCCAGAGATACATTCACTTGCCGCTGAACATGGCCATATAGCTCTGGGATGCCCTTCTCTGAGAAATACTTCCTTCCTGGGACCTTCCATTGTGGTGTTCCAATGGCCACAAATTTTCGAAAGGCCTCCGAGTCCACCAGTTTATATGGCAGTAGTTGGCGGGCTATCAGTTCTGACAAGCCAGCCGTCAACCGTTGGGCAAGAGGGTTATCCGGCGTCATCATTTTTTTACGCTCGAACATTAGGCCCACGGAAGCCTGCCTTTTTGCAGAAAAACGTAAGCTTGGCGTGATGGAAGGTGGAGTGGAGGACAATTGTGAGGAGAGAGGAGAAGGAGAAGTAGAAGACGAGGCTGGACGGTGAGAGCCTGGAGTGTGGCTTTGTGTGTTCCGTTGCTCCCACTGGGCTCGGTGATGGCAGCTCATGTGCCTTCTTAAGGCGGTCGTCCCTAGGTGAATGTTGGGCTTACCACGACTAATGCATTGACTGCAAAGATTGCAGATGGCAACACTATTGTCAGCAGCGGACATGTTAAAAAAAGCCCACACTGCGGAGCCATGTGCCGACGTCTTGGGAGCGCCAGATGTGACCGTACATGGTCGATGACTCGCTCCTGATACATTTGCAGTCTGCTTTGTCCCTCCTGTGCAATGTAAGTTATTCCTGCTTCTCCTCCCTATCTGATGGTCCATATCTCCCTCTGAACTCCCCTCCTCTTCCTCTCTTGTGGGCACCCATGTGACATCACTAGGCACTTCATCATCGACGTCACCTTCCCCACCGCTATAAGTAGAGATCTCGGAGTAGGCAGCAACACCGGGGACCAACCTCCTCCTTGGGTTGATCTGGGTACTGTCGTCAGACTGCTGAGTGGCGGTTGTTGCTACCTCCTCTTCCTGATCCAATGCCAAGAGTGGCTGCGCATCAGAAATGCCTTTATGGATCGGAAAATAATTCCTGTGACTCAAGCGGAAGGTATGTGGTGGTGGTGTTGTTGGTGGTAGTGTCTTTGGGGGTGCACATAGCAGAGAGTGAAAAAGAGGGTGCAGATCGAGAGGATGAGGAGGGTGCAGAAGAGTAAGGCTGAGTGAGCCACTCAACCAATTCTGGTGCTTCCTTTGACGTAATCGCACGCACCTTCTGCAATTTCCTACTTTGGCTCAAGCCTGTTGCTCCTGCCCTACCCCTACCACCCCTGCGGAAGGGCCTGCCTCTTCCTCTGCCTGTCATTTTTTAAATGACCCTGTGACAAAACTCTATACAGAAGTGCAGTATGTATGTGGAAGAAGGTATATAACACCCCGCTTCAATCTGTTGTTTTTGGGGGCCACTGGTCTATCACACCAGTTACAATATTTTTTTTTTGGATTGCGTTTGTCACTCTTTGTAGTATCACTGCAGAACCGCTCAGCAGTCACAATGCTGCACAGTGGAGACGCACTATACTATGCTTTCTATATGTGCAAGTATTTTATACGTGTATTACACAACTATATACTGCACACCAAATAGTACACCTAGACCAGTCCTTAAGGACCTTTGTGGAACTAGTAGGTTGTGATTAGCAGACTGTACCTCAGTCCCTATACTGATAAAGGACTGCTGCAGAATAGGGCAGCAGTCAGCAGTAGTGCACCTCAACCCTATATACAGTATTGTGGACCTATACCAGTCCTTAAGGATTAGCAGACTGTACCTCACTCAACCCTATATACTCTAGTACGCTATACCTTACCAGTCCTTAGAAGGACCTTTGTGGAACTAGTAGGTTGTGATTAGCAGACTGTACCTCACTCAACCCTATATACTGTAGTACACTATACATTACCAGTCCTTATAAGGACCTTTGTGGAACTAGTAGGTTGTGATTAGCAGACTGTACCTCAGTCCCTATACTGATAAAGGACTGCTGCAGAATAGGGCAGCAGTCAGCAGTAGTGCACCTCAACCCTATATATTGTGGACCTATACCAGTCCTTAAGGATTAGCAGACTGTACCTCACTCAACCCTATATACTCTAGTACGCTATACCTTACCAGTCCTTAGAAGGACCTTTGTGGAACTAGTAGGTTGTGATTAGCAGACTGTACCTCACTCAACCCTATATACTGTAGTACACTATACCTTACCAGTCCTTATAAGGACCTTTGTGGAACTAGTAGGTTGTGATTAGCAGACTGTACCTCAGTCCCTATACTGATAAAGGACTGCTGCAGAATAGGGCAGCAGTCAGCAGTAGTGCACCTCAACCCTATATATTGTGGACCTATACCAGTCCTTAAGGATTAGCAGACTGTACCTGAACCAGAAGTACATTGGGCAGACAGGTCAGTTAGGGGTCAGACATTAATGGAGGGTGGAATGGGGATAGATGGGGGGTGGGATATGGCAGGTGTCAAGAAATTTCCCATGTTGCAAACAGCCATTGAAAACTATAGTGCAATTTGTACTACTAAAAATAATATGAAAAACACCAGAGCAAAATGTAATAATGCATTAAAGTGTTTATTCACCAATGCCAGAAGTCTGCCAAGCAAAATAGGTGAGTTGGAAGCTGTGGTGCATCAGGAGAGCTATGATGTAATCGGTATTGCTGAAACTTGGCTTCAATCCTCACATGACTGGGCTATTAATATTCCTGGCTATGCACTCTTTCGGAGAGACAGGGTAAAAAGGAAAGGTGGCGGGGTCTGTCTCTATGTGAGAAGTGATCTCAAAGCAAGTGTGAAAGAGGACCTGGTGGATGGAGAGTGTGATGAGTCCGAAGCATTATGGGTGGAACTTCATTTAGATGGGGGTAGTTCAAAGTTAATCGTTGGAGTTTGTTATAGACCACCCAATGTGAATGAGGAGGTGGAGACTCAGCTCCTTGCACAGATGGAAAGGGCTGCAAGGGCTGGGACAGTGATAATAATGGGGGATTTTAACTACCCAGAAATTGACTGGAGTAATGGCACTGCTGGGACAGTTAAAGGGCAAAAAATGATAAACCTATTACAGGACAATTTTATGGTCCAGTTTATTGAGGCCCCAACTAGGAATGAAGCTCTGTTGGACCTGGTAATCTCAAACCATGCAGAGCTTATTACTAATGTCCAGATAAAGGAACACCTGGGTAGCAGTGATCATAACATGATTTCCTTTGATGTTAGCGCTAAACAAGAAATACATACGGGTAAGATAAAAACACTTAACTTCAAGAGAGCTAATTTTCCAAGGATGAGGGCTACTCTCCAGGACTTAGACTGGGAGAGAATATTCACTTCAATGGGCACAGAACAGAAATGGGAATTCTTCAAAAAGACTGTTGGGGACCTCACTGCAAAGTATATTCCCATGGGCAATAAGTTTAAAAGGCTAAAAACAAAACCTATGTGGCTCACGGCCAAAGTTAAAAAAGCTATAAACTGTAAGAGAAGAGCTTTTAAAAAATATAAAAATGAAGGATCACTAGTGTCATTTAAATGTTGCAAAGAAATTAACAGTATATGTAAAAAGGAAATCAAGGATGCAAAAATTCAAAACGAACGACAGATTGCAAAAGATAGTAGGACAAACCCCAAAAAATCTTCAAATATATTAATAGTAAAAAGGTCAAGTCTGAGCATGTAGGCCCTTTACAAAACAATCTAGAGTTGGTGACTGGGGACAAAGAGAAGGCTAATTTATTAAACACTTTCTTCAGCTCTGTGTACACAAAAGAGCATGGGGGAGCGCATGTTAATAATGGGGGTGGTAGTGACACAGCCCCAAATGATCCACAATGGCTCAAAAGGGATATGGTCCAGAAATACTTAGACAGAATAAAGGTGGATAAAGCACCTGGACCTGATGGCATCCACCCACGGATCCTAAAAGAATTGAGCTCTGTAATTTCAGAGCCATTGTATCTAATTTTTAGAGACTCATTAATGACGGGAATAGTCCCACTGGATTGGCGCAGGGCGAACGTGGTGCCTATATTTAAAAAGGGATCAAAGTCTTTACCAAGTAACTATAGACCTGTTAGCTTAACTTCTATAGCTGGGAAGATACTGGAGCGTTTAATAAAAGACCACATAGACGAGTTCTTGCTGAACAATAACACTTTAAGCAACAGACAGCATGGATTCATGAAAGACAGAAGTTGTCAGACAAATCTGATTTCTTTTTATGAGGAGGTAAGTAAAACCTTGGACAGAGGGGTGGCGGTGGACGTGGTATACTTGGATTTTGCAAAAGCATTCGATACAGTTCCGCACACACGGCTCATGTGTAAGGTAAAGTCTACAGGTTTGGAAATATCAGTTTGTAAATGGATAGAAAATTGGCTAGAAGACAGAATTCAAAGAGTCGTGGTTAATGACTCTTACTCTGAATGGTCTAAGGTTATCAGTGGTGTACCCCAAGGTTCAGTGTTGGGACCCTTACTTTTTAACATCTTTATAAATGATATTGGGTCTGGCATCAAAAGTAATATTTCTGTCCTTGCAGATGACACCAAGATATGCAGTGGAATAACGTCTTTACAGGATGTCTCCAATTTACAAGCCGACCTCAATACACTGTCTAATTGGGCGACTATGTGGCAGATGAGGTTTAATGTTGATAAATGTAAAGTTATGCACTTGGGGCCTAAGAATATGCATGCATCATACATGCTAGGGGGAGTACAACTGGGGGAATCCATAGTGGAGAAGGATCTGGGGGTTTTGGTAGACCATAAGCTCAATAACAACATGCAATGCCAAGCTGCTGTTTGCAAAGCGAGCAAAGTCCTTTCTTGTATTAAGAGAGGTATGGACTCCAGAGAAAGAGATATAATTTTGCCCCTGTTCAAATCATTAGTAAGACCTCACCTGGAATATGCCGTTCAGTTTTGGGCACCAGTTCTCAAAAAGGATATCGGGGAACTGGAGAAAGTGCAGAGAAGGGCAACCAAACTGATAAGAGGCATGGAGGAACTCAGCTATGAGGAGAGATTGGAGGAACTAAATTTATTCACTCTTGAGAAGAGGAGATTAAGGGGGGATATGATTAACATGTTCAAATATATTAGGGGTCCATATAGTGAACTTGGTGTTGAGTTGTTCTCTGTACGGTCAACCCAGAGGACACGGGGGCACTCTTTACGTCTAGAGGAAAAGAGATTTCAGCTTCAAGTACGGAAAGGTTTCTTCACAGTTAGAGCAGTGAAAATGTGGAATAGACTCCCACCAGAGGTGGTTCTGGCCAGTTCAGTAGATTGCTTTAAGAAAGGCCTGGATACTTTCCTGATGGTACATAATATAACTAGGTACTAACATAGGTAAAGTTGATCCAGGGAAAATCCGATCGCCTATTGGGGGATCAGGAAGGAATTTTTTTCCCCTGCTGTAGTAAATTGGAGCATGCTCTGCTGGGTTTTTTTTTCGCCTTCCTCTGGATCAATTGTGGGCATAAAATTGGGTATCTGGATTGTACGATTATTTTTTATTTTATTTATTTGTTTTTAAGGTTGAACTGGATGGACTTGTGTCTTTTTTCAACCTGGCTAACTATGTAACTATGTACCTCACTAAACCCTATATACTCTAGTACACTATACCTTACCAGTCCTTAGAAGGACCTTGGTGGAACTAGTAGGTTGTGATTAGCAGACTGTACCTCAGTCCCTATACTCATAAGGGACTACTGCAGCAGAAGGGCAGCAGTCAAGTATAATATTCTTTCTATATTTGGAAGAAAGAATATTATACGTGTACAACCCTATTACCATACCAGTCCTGAAAAGGACCTTTGTGGACCTAATAGTAACAGCTAATGATTAAACTGACTGTCCCTCTCTGCAACACACAGCGTCCTGTCTGTCCCTATCTGCACTGAGAAAAGACAATCTGCTGCAAAAATGACTGAAATAGCAGTGCCTAAAAACCTATATCCTGAACTACACCTATACCATACCAGTCCAGTAAAAGGACTTTTGTGGACCTAATAGCTAGTGATTTGGGTCACTGCAGTCTCTCCCTGCTCCACACAGCAACCTCTCCCTATAGTGACAGTAGAAAGAATGTAAAATGGCCACCGGATCGGGTCTATTTATAAGTTAGGGGGAATGTCCAAGTGTCCATGTGCTGTAATCTCTCAATTGGCTGTCCTGTACCACATGATGGATGTGTCATCATAGGTCAAAGTTTTTTTACACAGTAAACACGTAAGTTCGCCGGGCGAACAGCGGCAATAGTCCACCGATCGGGCGGACCGCGAACAGCCGAAATTTGCCATGAACCGACCGCCGGGCGAACAGTTCGGCCATCCTTACTGCCGGGATTCCCACGAAAGTCTCCGGTAGAGACAGGATGAGCTGTGCTGGACATCATCATTGGACCCTGGACTTGAAGAGGAGAGATCATCCATCACTGGACCCCGGAGAGATGATCACCCATCGCAGGATACTGAGAGTGGATTACCACCGCTGGAATCTTTTTTACATTTTTTTTTATTTTTAATAAAGAACTTGTCCCAACTAGAGATGGCCTTGCGGTTCGCCAGCAGTCGGTTCGCGGCAAACTTTGCTCTTTCATGATTCGCCAAACCGGCGGACTTGTGGTGCTGTTCGCGGTGGCCATATTTGTTTACATTGTGAAGAACTTTGACCCATGACACATCCATCATGGGGTACAGGATAGCCAATTGAGACATTTCAGCACATGGACATACCCCCTACCTTATAAATAGACCTGATCTGGTGGCCATTTTACATTCTGTCTTTTGTCAGTGTAGGGAAAGGACACTGTGTGGAGCACGGACAGTCAGTCTATAATCACTAGCTATTACTATTATGTCCACAAAAGTCCTTTTAAGGACTGGTATAGGTGTACAGTATATAGGGTTGTAATACACTTATAATATACTTTCTTTCAAATATAGAAAGCATATTATAGTGCACTGCAGTGCTGACCGATTCTGCAGCTGTCTTTTCTCAGTGTAGGGATAGAGTTTGCTGTTTGGAGCAGGGACAGTCTTTAATTCACTAGCTAGCTACTATTAGGTCCACAAAAGTCCTTTTAACTGGACTGGTATAGGTGTACTATTTGGTGTGCAGTATATAGGGGTGTAATACACGTATAAAATAGAAAGCATAGTATAGTGCATTTCTACTGTGCAGCATTGTGACTGCTGAGCGGTTCTGCAGTGATACTACGAGTGACAAACGCAATTAGAAAAAAGTATTATAACTGGTATGATAGACCAGTGGCCCCCCAAAATGACAGATTGAAGCAGGGTGTTATATACCTTATTCCACATATTCTGCACTTCTCTAGAGACTTTTGTCACAGGGTCATTTAAAAAACTACAGGCAGAGGAAGAGGCAGGCCCTTCCGCAGGGGTGGTAGGGGTAGAGCAGGAGCAACAGGCTTGAGCCAAAGTGGAAAGTTGCAGAAGGTGCGTTCGATTACGTCAAAGGACGCACCAGACTTGGTTGAGTGGCTCAGTCAGCCTTACTCTTCTGCACCCTCCTCATCCTCTTGATCTGCACCCTCTTCACTCTCTGCTGTGTGCACCCCCAAAGACACTACCAACACCACCACCACCATATACCCTCCGCTTGAGTCACAGGAATTATTTTCCGATCCATCACAAGATGGGTGGCACAGTGGTGTAGTGGTTAGCACTCTCGCCTAGCAGTAAAGAGGGTCGCTGGTTTGAATCCCAACCATGACACTACCTGCCTGGAGTTTGCATGTCCTCCCTGTGCCTGCGTGGGTTTCCTCCGGGTACTCTGGTTTCCTCCCATACTTCAAAGACATGCAGGTAGGTTAATTGGCTTCTGTGCAAAGTTGGCCCTAGTATATGAATGGGGACCTTGGATTGTGGGCTCCTTGAAGGTAGGGACTGATGTGAGTGTGCGATGTACAGGGATAGGGAAAATTTAAGACACTCAGGTTGAACTGGATGGACTGGTGTCTTTATTCAACCTTACTAACTATATAACTATATAAGACATTTCCAATGCACAGTCATTCTTGGCATTGGATCAGGAAGAGGAGGAAGCAACAACCGCCACTCAGCAGTCTGACAACAGTACCCAGATCAGTACAAGGAGGTTGGTCCCCGCTGTTGCTTCCTACTTAGAGATCTCTAATTATAGTGGTGGGGAAAGGGACATCGATGATGATGTGTCTAGGGACGTCACGTGGGTGCCCACAAGAGAGGAAGAGGAGGGGAGTTCAGAGGGAGAGATGGACCAGCAGATAGGGAGGAGAAGCAGGCGGAACTTACATTGCACAGGAGGGACAAACCAGACTGCTAATGTATCAGGAGTGAGGTATCAACCATGTACGGTCACATCTGGCACTCCCAGGACGCCGGTACATGGCTCCGAAGTGTGGGCTTTTTTTAACGTGTCCACTGCTGACAATATTGTTGCCATCTGCAGCCTTTGCAGTCAACGCATAAGTCGAGGTACGACCGCCTTAAGAAGGCACATGAGCCCAGTGGGAGCAACGCAGTCAGAACCCACAAAGCCACACTCCAGGCTCTCACCGTCCAGCCTCGTCTTCTACTTCTCCTTCTCCTCTCTCCTCAGAATTGTCCTCCACTCCACCTTCCATCATGCCGTCCTCACGTTTTTCTCGAAAAAGGCAGGCTTCCGTGGGCCAAATGTTTGAGCGGAAAAAAAATGATGACGCCAGATAACCCTCTAGCCCAACGGTTGACCGCTGGCTTGTCGGAACTGATAGCCCGCCAACTACTGCCGTATAAACTGATGGACTCGGAGGCCTTTCAAAAATTTGTGGCCATTGGAACACCACAATGGAAGGTCCCAGGAAGGAAGTATTTCTCAGAGAAGGACATCCCAGAGATATATGGCCATGTTCAGCAGCAAGTGAATGTATCTCTGGCACACAGTGCCGGTGCCAAGATACATCTGACCACAGACACATGGTCTAGCAAACACGGGCAGGGAAGGTATATAACTTTTACTGCCTACTGGGTGAACCTTCTGACTGCCGTCAAGCATGTAACCTGTGGCGCCCCTGTATATTTGGTTTTAACGACCCACGGATTGCATGCAGACCTGCCTCTTCTTCTCCTCCTCCTACTCCATCCTCCCTCTCCTCCTTGGCTGACTCCTCCTTTTCCGCTGCTAGCGTCTCTTCCGCTGCGCCGCTCAAGATCCCCAGAACCTATTCGACATGCCAGGTGAGACGTTGCCATGCTGTGCTGCGTCTGTTGTGCCTGGAAGCCAAGAGCCACACTGGCCCTGCACTCCTTTCAGCTTTGCGTTCACAGGCAGATCAGTGACTAACACTGCTCAACCGTCTATATGCTTGATAGGCTGCTCCAGGAGAAACGTGCACTTAACGACTACCTGTACGAACTCTGCGGCAGAACAGGTTCTGGTAAGTTTGGTTTTTTCACCGCGCCAGTGGCTGCTCATGCGCGATGCATGCAGACTTCTTCATTTGATGAGATCACCAAACTGGTCAGTCGCAGCCAAGGCGCCATCAGTGACATCGTACTTTATGCCTTTTTTATGGAACTTGCATTGTGTCATTGATCAAGCTGTGGAGGAGCAGGAAGATGAGGAATTCGCAATGCTGGATGAATTCCCAGGGGAGGGGGGGGGGCTGAGACAAGTCAACAGCAGGATGAGGAGGAGCAAGAAGAGCATGCTTTAAACCTTTCTGGGATACCTGTTGTTGTCCGTGGATGGGGGGAGGAGAACGAGGAGGACGACATTATCCTGGATGATGAGCAGGAGCCAGGCCACCACACCAGTTTAGTGCAAATGGGGGCCTTCATGCTCCAGTGTTTTAACAGGGACCCCCGTATAAAAAGTATAAAGGTCAAGGACCAGTACTGGGTGGCAACGTACTTAGACCCCGGTACAAACACAACATGGTGGAAATGTTACCACCATCATAGAGGGCTTTCAGAATGGAGCACTTCCAGGCCTTGCTTAGAGAAATGCTGCATTCTGCTTTTGCGTGCGCTGGCAGAGGAATTCCCACTCCCAGAGAAAGAGTTGCGGATACCAATCCAACAGCGCCTGCAAGAAGAGAGCGTTTTGAAGATGTGTTGGTCACTTCTGATATGAGATCATTCTTTCAGCCGACCCATTGGCAGGTGTCATCCGGATCCAGCATCAGGGAACGCCTAGAAAGACAGGTGTCCGACTACATCGGGTTAAAGGCCGATGTGGACGCTCTGAGAAGTGATGAACCCCTGGACCACTGGGTGGGCAGGCTTGACCTCTGGCCAGAGCTTGCACAATTTGCAATGGAACTGTTGGCTTGCCCCTCGTCCAGTGTCCTGTCCGAAAGGACGTTCAGCGCAGCAGGGGGGATCATGACTGATAAGCACACTCGCCTAGCTCAGCTCACGACAGTGTTGACTACCTCACATTTATAAAAATGAATGAGGCATGGATCATGGAGGAATTCAACACATGTGACCAGTAGACCATGTATATGCATTAGGCCGCGTACACACGCGGGGACTGTTCGCCCAACTTTGTCTGGCAAACAGTCCGCTCAAAATTAGCATGGACGGACATGCCCACACACGACGAACGAACAGTTTGCTGAAACCGTGCGCGATGACGTGAACGGCACGTACGACGGGACGAAAAATACGACGTCCTATACACTGCATTATAACTTTCGACGTGTAAATCCTTTCTGAGCATGCGCGGAACTTAGTTTGACGAACAAGCCTACACACGGGCGGACTGTTCGCTCAAACAAGGTTTCAGCGGACAGTTTTACGGAATTTCCGAAAAACCTTGTTCGTCAAACTGTCCGCTGAAACTGTCCGCTGAAAGCCCACACACGAGCGGACTGTCCGCCCAAACACTGTTCAGCGGACAAAGTTGGGCGAACAGTCCGCCCGTGTGTACGCGGCCTAACTCTATAAACAATTTATATATTCTAGCACACTGATCTTTTTTCTACCTGTGGCTCACTTGTACAAAAAAAGCACACCGTACTATATGCCCGTACCCTCCTGTTTGAAGAGGTTGAACGGTGTCATATTTTGGGCCCCGCAGTGAGTTGCTGGTGTCGGTGCTGGTGTCAGTGCTCTCTATCACGGTGCTGGTGTCAGTGCTCTCTATCATGGTGCTGGTGTCAGTGCTCTCTATCACGGTGCTGGTGTCAGTGCTCTCTATCTCGGTGCTGGTGTCAGTGCTCAGTCTCTATTGCGGTGCTGGTGTCAGTGAGGGAGATAGCAGCGGAGAAGCCAATCAGCAGGCAGTGCCAGCACCATGGCTGAGGATCAGCACTTGTCTGGCACCTCCGGACCACCGCAGTGGAGCCCTGCATAGGTGGTGGTAAGGGCCGGGCAGAGGGAGGGGTCAGGGGCTCAAGCACATGTTGGAACACTGGGACACTGGCACAGGACTGCGCTGCCCTGATTGTGGCACTGATCATCTCCTGCACCCCCTTCATAGCCTGGCCTGACCTTGCCTCTCCTGCATGGCCTTCATGCGCTCCTGAATTGACAAAATGTCACAGATAAAAAAAGAATGCTTGTCGTTGTCGATCCCAGATTCACTTAATACTTCTGGTATGTCAGTGTCCATGTTGTGGGACTATGTGTGCACAGCTAGCAAGTATTTTGTGGCTGAAAATATGACCTGGAGGTTTTTAAGGTTCGCCTGCCATTAAAGTGAATGGGGCCCGCCCCGAACATTTGGGCACGTTCGTGGATCGCGTTCACGAAAAGTCCCATCAGAAGTTCGTCCATCACTAGTCCCAACAGTGTTTGTGTGTGTGTGTGTGTGTTTTTGAATTTTTTTACACTTTCTTTGTGAAAAGGTAGGGGTACAATGTACTCGTTACCATTTCAAACGGGGGGCGGGGGTCTGGGGGTCCCCTTGTTAAAGGCGGCTTCCAGGCTTCCAGATTCCGATAAGCCCCCCACCCGTAGACCCCCACAACCACCGGGCAAGGGTTGTGGGGATGAGGCCCTTGTCCTCATCAACATGGAGACAAGGTGCTTTGGGGGGCTACCCCCAAAGCACCCTCCCAATGTTGAGTGCATGTGGCCTGGTACCCTCTTTTCCTGCAGCCTGCCAGGTTGCGTGCTCAGATAAAGGGTCTAGTATGGATATTTAGGGGGAACCACACGTCATTTAAAAAAAAAATAGATGCAGGGTTCCCCTTAATATCCATACCAGACCTGAAGGGCCTGGTAATTGAATTTGGGGGACCCCCACACATTTTTTTTTTTATCAATGACTGTTCTCTTTATTACCGGGAGCTGACATTTCATTATAGCCGTGAGTGCTTTTAAATTACTTTTTTTCCTTCAGAAATTACACAAGCGCTACTTTACAGGCATACTATGCACACCCCTTGTCCCATAGACTTTAACGGTGTTCAGATGTTCGAACAAATTTATGTTCTGATGCAAACCGAACTGGGATGTTCGGCTCATCCCTAGTGGTGAACCCTCTGTATTCACTTTGGTGAAGTGATCTTTTGATTGTTGACATTGACACACATACACCTACCTCCCGGAGAGTGTTCTTGATCTGGCCAACTGTTGTGAAGGGTGTTATTTTCACCAGGGAAAGAATTCTTCGGTCATCCACCACAGTTGTTTTCTGTGGTCTTCTGGGTCTTTTGGTGTTTCTGAGCTCACTGGTGCATTCTTTTAAGGATTGTTCCAAACAGCTGATTTGGTCACACCTAATGTTTTTTCTATGTCTCTGATGGGTTTGTTTTGTTTTTTCAGCCTAATGATGGCTTGCTTCACTGATAGTGACAGGTCTTTGAATCACATATTAGGAGTTGGCAGCAACAGATTCCAAATGTAAACAGCACTTTTTAAATTAACTCTGGACCTTGTATCTGCTCCTTTTAAATGGGATAATGAGGGAATAACACACACCTGGCCATGGAATAGCTGAGCAGCCAAATGTCCCATTACTTTTGGTCCCTTAAAAAGTAGGAGGCACATATACAAACTGTTGTAATTCCTACACCATTCACCTGATTTGGATGTAAATACCCTCAAATTAAAGCCGAAAGTCTGCAGTTAAAGCACATTGTGTTTCATTTCAAATCCATTGTGGTGGTGAATAGTGCCAAAAAGATTAGAATTGGGTTGATGTCCCAATATTTAAGAACCTGACTGTATATCATTTTATAAAATAATATTATCATACCCATAATGAGATTGATCTTTCCTAATTTTAATATATATCACGAATATGCTTTATTGTATGGGTATATTTTAGTATCTTGTTTTTTGCCCATATTACCACGCTTATAGTAATACCTAAAATTGTCCCATCTATTCTTTAATCCATAGCACATACACAAGTAAATAAAATTAAATATTAATATTCATTGTTTTTCTGTTTTTAAAGTGTTTATTTTTTTATATGATATCCCGTTAATCTTTGCATTGAAGATCCATGTCTATTGTTTCATATTGCTATACTGTGAACATACTGAGGGATATGTATATACATATCCTCATAGTGTGTTTCTTTTTTATTCAAGAAAATGTAAGCCTCTATGTGTGTGAAGAGCGCTATATCTTTCCCACTTGGTGGGAGCACATAAAAAGGCTGTATACAGCCTATACAATTCAGCTTGAGAAAGGAGTGTGCACTACAGACATCCCCCTAGTGTGCATGCTCAGAAACGCATCATCATTTTGTCTGTGGCACCATCACGCCACATGCTGTGTTCTAGTGCTTCCCTGTAATCCACCAGCTGCTCTCCAAGCCTTGCTTTGGACTTTCCTGTAATCCACCAGCTGCTCTCCAAGCCTCGCTTTGGACTCTAAACACGTCAGAAGATTCCTGTTGGTCAGGACGCTGGCCATGAGAAGGATTCACAGGACGTGACCACCTCTGCTGTAAGCTGTGAGGGAAATTGGTGTAACCGGACTATCCTGTGCCTGAGTAATGAAACCTAAATGTGTTTTTAATGCATTTTGTCTATTAAAACGATACAGTCTTAACTAAGAGGCGCTTGCTTCCTATTTGGAGTCTGCTTCGGCTCCCCCTGCAAGTCTGCCCTGTCTGCATAGACTGTTTCCTCATACAGAGCTTAACAGCTCAAAGGACATTTGTGTGGACTCTAATCTCATGCTATATACTATAACCTGCACCATTATCCATTGTATTTCCTTGCTCTAACTTGAAGGTTCTGTCCGAGCTTAAGTGACCGTGATCATCATGAAGGGCGGTTAACACTTTTAGTCAGTGTTTCTCAAGAAGGAATAGTTGATGAACATCCTCTGGCTCCTCAGATGGGCCTTTCCAGTATATGACTCCATCCTCTAAATCGCATTCGTCCCCATTCTTTATGGACTACTTTTTCTCCCTCAATGGAACTATTCAACAGCATCTAAAGCCCCGTACACACGAGAGGACTTATGTCCGACAGACTTCCGAAGGAGTTCTGCCGGAGTTCTGCCGGAGTTCCGACAGAGTTCTGACGGACTTTTCGACTGAGCGGACTTGGCCACACACAATCACACTAAACTCCGACGGATTCGAACGTGATGACGTACGACTGGACTCGAATAAGGAAGTTCATAGCCAGTAGCCAATAGCTGCCCTAGCGTCGGTTTTAGTCTGTCGGAATAGCATACACACAAGCAAATTTTTCGAAGGGACCGGGTCCGGCGGAGTTCCGTCTGGAAAATTTTAAGCATGTTCCATATTCTAAAGTCCGTCAGACTTTGGTAAATCAAAAGTCCGTTGCAGCCCACACACGATCGAATAGTCTGACGGAATCAGTCCGTCGGACTTTGGATGTTGAAAAGTCCGCTCGTGTGTACGCGGCATTAGGGTCTCGAACAGATAGAGACTTCTTTATAAGATTTCTCAATGGGTCTTCCATTTGATCCCGCCTCATATCTTCTCTTGTCAATTGAGGCAATTCTTGAATGCACACTTGTGTCAAATCACAGTAATATTTGGGCAGGAGTGACTCCCACAACTATAGCTGCTATTGCCCGTCTGTACTTATGCTCAACTTCTTGACACACAGTCAACACTCCTTCCAGAGGCAAATGGAAACACGGAGACAGAGCGGCTAACCACCAATGTCCAGTGGCATCCAGCTTGGCCATGGTCAGTAGGCAAGTCAAAGGGTTATCCGCCTTCACCACAGATAGTCACATAGCTTATCTACCACTGCCCACTTGAGGGCCAAGAACTCCAATTTGTGCACAAGATAGTTCTTCTCAGGGGGGGGGGGGGGGTAAGGCTGCAGCTCACATAAGGTACCCGGCTTCCCTCTGACTCTTCCCTTTTCCCTAGCTTCCCTCTGACTCTTGTTACAGCACTCCACCGTGGCCATCTCTGCTGTGTGCAATTCAAAAGGGTTGGCCGGGTCCACATAGGCCACACATAGGCCAGCACTGGTGCTTCCACAAGGATACCCTGTAGTCGCTTAAAATCCTTTTTGCACTGCACCGTCTATTGTTCCTGAATGGACTCACGTGGCCCCCTGAGGCCTCCCTTCTGGTCTTTCTGAAGATTCCCTTCTGTCTGTTTCTTCAAGAGTTGATTCAGCGGTGGAGCAATCTGTTAGAAGTTCTTCATGAATCTCCTATAATAGGAGCAGAATCTCAGAAACAACCTCAATTTAGTGATGGTGTTTGGGCAGGCAAAATAGAAATAGAAATAGAAAAGTTGATTTGCAGTGAGGAAATATTTCATATGAGTGCTTCTAGCTCCACACCCAGGGTATAATGCTTGATCACTATATGGCCAATTTGGACAAAGTATCCTGCTTGCCCTGAATTCATTGCTGCTCAGCTGAGTTGTGGCTATACTCTCCTCCTGTTACAAGCTTTAATTAGCTTGCCTCTGGTAAGCGTGCATTCTAGGTGGTGGTGTTCACTGTTTTGGGTGCCAGCTGGTTGGTCTTTTTACTCCACTGGATTATCCATCTGTGGCTTCACTTTACACTGTGGAACTTTCATTTTGCTTGGTTTACGGTTCAGTCTTATTTGGATATCTCCATTGGACTGTTTATCTTCTATTTTTATTTTTATACACAATGTTATGTTGTAGTTTGTATTTTTTATTCACTAATCATGTATTCACTTATTAATGATTTATGGACTCTTTATTAATTTAAATTACATGTTTTGTTAGTTTTAGCAAAGCCTATCTTTTTCTATTTTGCATGGTGTTCGGTCAAAACGTCCAACTTCTGAGGGTCCATAGCTATCCCCTCGGCTGAGACCACATGACCAAGATACGCAACTGAGGTCTGGTAAAACTGACATTTTTTCAGCCCTTCTGTGTGTAACCACTGTAAAACTTTCTCCAATCGAGCTTCATGCTCCTCTAACGTTCGGCCAAACATGATGATATCATCAAGGTACACTGTTGTGATTAAAATGGTATTTCTATATACCTGACAAAGACCATCTAGGTATGATTATGGCAATTACCACACTTACGAAACCCTTAGCACCGCAGACTAAGGAGACAGCATTTTGCTGAACACAAGAAGAGATGAGTCAAGATTAGTGTTAAGAGGTTGTCTGGTTTATTCTGGACGGGTCTACAATTTCTATGCACCATTATCAGCCAATCATTGCATAGAACATGGGTGTGGTTAATACAGAGGTGTACATTACATATCATTAATTATCATAATAATCATTAAAAATACCTGCTTTTTAAAGAAGAATATCAGATTGTTCTCCCTTCTTTCCCAATTATAATCAAAAATACTACACCATGAGGGTATTTTCTTCTATTTGAGGAAATCACTATTGGATATAAGGACTTACCTGCATCTCTTTGAAAGACCTTGAGAAGGACCTATTGGAGATATAACTGGATGGTGGAATCTTCGGACAAACAGGATACAGATTACAGGCGCTTAACCCCCTAGGGGGTGAATGGATCTGGTGAGTGGGGACCCTTGAGGGGGAACGAGCACGAAAGTCACTAATAAAGCGCAGGCAATCTCACGAAAGTCACCTTTCCTGTATTCTGAAGAGGCGTAATTGCATTGATACGGTTATAGAAGACTCAATGTGGACTGATATTTATACTGCTTATTTTTGACATATATTGGGCTCACTTGACCCTTTCACACTCTCACATGCTCGTGGATTGGTGTATAGACCACTGGATATAACTGGACTTTTCACATATTTTGTCTTTTTTTGATTTTTTGTTTACTGTATAAAAAATTTTTTTTGGATATTATTGCATGAGGAAACCTTGTGCTTCCTCCTTTTACACTTATTAATATAAGGAGATTTGGTATATTTAATATGTAATAACTAGCACAAAGAATGTATATGATAGTTTTCTTCCCCAATTAGGAAGAGGTTTGACACTGGTAAACACTAAAACTGTTGGGGGTTCTTTTCTCCCCCTTTTCTTCTGTGTTTTTTTCTGTATTTTTTGGCTTTTTGTTTGAAGTTAGGTTTTTCTACGGCAGAGGCCTCTACCAATCACTTTTTATTTTATTTTATTTTTATTTCCTGTATGTATATCTTTTTGATTGGAGATTCTTAAATATTATTGAAAGTATAGTGGCACTATTTCACTTAGGTGATATAAAGTGGGGTGCAATCAGTTTTTGCCTTGAGTATTAGGTGTTGGATATATGGGGTGTTGTTGAGATAAAATACGGAATACGGGTTTAATGCACATAGTCCCTGGGGACACGTTAAGGTGATAGATAGACATAAAAGGTTTGAGTAAGCAAAGAGTGTTATTGGAATTAAGTGGGTGGAGGTAGCGCCAATAACCTTTAATCAAGAATCATTCCATTAATGCAGGTTGTTTAGTGCAGCCTTTGCATATTAGGGTGGCAGCAACCTCATAACATAAAGAAAGCCTATACTTAATCTTTTAATAAGACAAAAATTAGATAGAAGAATTGTAACCAATAAAAAACTATATAGAACACAAGGGCACAGGTATAAATCAATACCTATACATACTCCTGCTGATCAAGACCTATTCCATAGGCGCGGGTTTACTTGTATAACTATATCATTAATTATGTCATCTGCTTTCATGAGTCACAGTCATGAGTCTTGTGGCCCAGACATATTGTGACACAATTTCTTTATTTAGACAGTACAAAATAAAACTGCTTATGCAAGCTATATTTTCTTATATGTATGCTTTATAGGAAAACTGCTACAGTTTGTAAATACAGAGTTTAAACTAACTAATAGGTTAACCCAAGTTAATCTTATATGAACTTATAAAGATGGAGTCACTCTGGTTCAGCCATATCACAACAATCCCCTCTTTAAGTCATGAAATCAAATCATGAACATGACTTACTTCTTCTCATTGTGACATACTCATCCCGGTGACCATAGTAAAAGTTAAGATATATTCTATTAGCTGCAGCTGGGTCGGAAGGTCAAGTACCTCGGAGAATCATGCACATAAACTTGAAACAGGCATATAAAAGCAATACCATAAGCAAAATCAGTACAACAAACATCGCAATATCCCTAATCCAGGATTAATCCAGGATCAATGCAGGATCCAGCATTGAAACCAAACCCCCCATGTTACCCAGGGGGCTCCCAAGCAATTGTTTTGCCTTTTCATCATGTCAATACCTCCCTAGGCTCCTGAGAGGAACCATGCCCAGGTCATGTCCTTTTCCAGAAAAAATGACCCAGCATAACGGTGTTTGAGGGGGCATCCAGGACGAACACTAGCTTTGAGCAAGTGACGTTCCCCACTGTCACCGAGAATCACTGCTATCGGAACCAATGAGGCCAAGTAACACCATCCCTTGGAATCATTCAGAATCCATGGATGGCATGTTCTTCCCCCCAGAACACAGAGGCTGGTAGATGACATGTGAACCAATACATATATAATACAATGCCTGTGCCAGCATCCCTTCAAACAGTATACTCACTGAAATGGTCAAGCATGTCCTGGGCACACTACAACAACAATCCCAATATGCCCCCCTGACCCTCACCCAGACCACCTTCTAAGCATACAAAAATAGAAAACAACAAATATGTAATCTCCGCTGCATAGCAATTTTTTTTTTGTTTAATAAATGTTTATTGAAGGAAAAATGACAAACAGAAAGACAGGGAATACACATGACATAAAAGCAAGAACCTAAACATGACCTGACAATAAAAATTCTGTAGGTAGAGTCTAGGGCATTAATGACTGGATGGAACATTCAAAGACCCAAAAGAGCATATTCAAACCATTTAAATACCACTACCATCACTTTGTGTGAATGAATTGCTCTCAGCAATGCTTTTGATAGCCCAGCCAAAAACCCCTACGTTTTGAGTCAAGTGGGGTAAAGTGAGCTTGGTTCCCTGTAGAAAATAAAGGACAGAAGGAGGTGAAAGGAAGAGAGGTAGAGGGTTAGGGGAGGGGGAGAGAGGGGAAGGAGGGAGGGGGGGCTGGCATGCGTGGAGCACAGTTGAAAATATGACATCGAGCAACACAATCTCATATAGGGTGATACCTCAGGGTGTCGGTTAAAGATGATAATAATAA
Organism: Lithobates pipiens; assembly: GCF_037356315.1. Lineage (NCBI taxonomy): Eukaryota > Metazoa > Chordata > Amphibia > Anura > Ranidae > Lithobates > Lithobates pipiens. The sequence goes on from NW_027507784.1 coordinate 234,896,903, forward strand.
TGGTGGCAGGTAATAGTAGCGTAATCAACAAAAATGTCTTAAGTATAAACGAGTCTCAGTGGGATTGTGTAATTATCTCCTTGTAAGTTGCGGAGTGCTTGAATTCCGCCCACGGGGCCCAAGTTAGAGTATGTCGTTGATAAGTGTCCTTGGTGTGGTGGGGGATTTCTTCCATGAGATAGACCTCAGAGATTTTCTGAAGCCAGTTTTTCACGGTTGGAGTTTCCGGCTGGCCCCAAAGGGTTGGTATGAGTGCTTTAGCCGCGTTAAGTAAGTGGGGAACTATGGATCATTTATACCTTCCAATTGGTTCTGAGGTGGCATGAAAAAAAATGGTCCATGGGTCTGAAGGGAGAGAGACATCGGATATTTGATGGATCAGTCGGATAATGCTAGACCAGAAGGGGCGGATGTATTGGCATGACCACCAAACATGTGCGTGTGTTGCTTTGCTCCCACAATTCCTCCAACACAACGGGGAATTGGCGGGGAACATCTGATGAAGTTTTGCTGGCGTGTAATGCCATCTGGTTAGCAATTTGTAATTGACCTCAGCCATCTTTGATGCGATTGAGGAGGTATGGGCCAACCTCAGGACTTTATCTTTTTGATCCTGTGGGAGACTGGATTCCAGGTCTGACTCCCACCTGGCAAGAAAGTTGGGGTGTGCGTCCCCTTGGAGTTTGATAAGCGCTTTATAGAACAACGAGACACTGTGTTCTGGTGGGTCTTGCGGGTGCAGCATCTCCTCGATATTGTTTAGGTCCTGTATCCCCCTCAGCGGTTTTGGTAGCGTTCTGAGAAAACCCTGCAGTTGAGTGTATCTCCATTGGTCCAGAAACGTTAGTGGCTTGGGGCTCAAAATTTCTGTCAAAGGCTTAGGAGTATTAGCTCGGAGTACGTGATGCAGAAGCAGGGGACTGCCTGGTGACCATGCCTTAAATCTGGGGTCTAACAGACCAGGTAGAAAGTAGTTGTGGTCGAGAAGTGGTAACAGGGGGGAAGCATAGGTCCAAGAGAATTTCTTATGCAAGGCGTCCCATATGTCTACTGTGGAGGCAGTCACAGAGGAGGTGGTCGGAGCGAGGCGCCTGTGAGAGCACGGCAGCCAAGGTGTAACTGCGAGGTCTGTTTTGCTGAGGGCGTGTTCAAGGCTCACCCAAAGTTTGGAGGTGGCTGCGTATTTCCAATTCGAGATTCTAGACAAAAATGACAGCATGATAGTAAGCCTTAAAATTTGGCAGGGCCAGTCCCCCAGAGGGCTTGGAGCGATAAAGTACATCTCTAGCTACTCTGGGATGGCTGTTCCGCCAAATGAAGCGAGAGACCATGGCCTGTAGTAAGGAGAAAAACCCTATAGGCACACCCAATGGGATCATTTGAAAGAAAAAGAGAACTCTGGGTAGAATGTTCATTTTAACTATATTCACCTTACCCAACCAGGAGTGTGGTAGCGTGCTCCACCTTCGGAGGTCTGTGCGTATATTGTTCAATAAAGGGATATAATTATGCCTAAAGAGTGATTGGGTGTTGGGCGTATCCCTAAGTACTTCATGGTGCGGTGGATCCATCTAAAAGGGAAGAGGGGTTTTAAGCTGTCTACTCCTCTTGCGGGGAGATTGATATTCAGGATTTCAGATTTAGAGAGATTCATTTTAAAGTTGGACAGTGTCTGGAAAGTGGAGAACGCGGACATCAAGTTAGGTAGTGATACCCGGGGCTGTTGGACAAAAAATAGAATGTCATCTGCGTACGCAGCATATTTATGTGTTTTGTTACCTACTCGAATGCCATGTATGTTTATATTGCGTCGTATGGTCGCCAGGAAGGGTTCCAGGGTGAGAGCGAACAGGAGGGGGGACAGAGGGCAGCCCTGTCGGGTCCCGTTAACCACTTCCCGACCAGCACACGACAATGTACGTCGACAGAATGGCACGGGCAGGCATATTGGCGTACAGGTACGTCCAATATTCAATGCCGCCCTGCCATCGGGACCCCTGTGAGTCCGGTCGCAGGACCCGCGGACTCGATCGCCGCGGGCATCCCCGCGATCGTCTCACGGAGCGGCCGAATGGAGGAAATGCCGAGTAAACAGCATTTCTCCATTCTGCCTAGCAACTAGTGACGCTGATCTCTGCTCCATGTGATTGGAGCAGAGATCAGTGTTCACTAAATGAAAGCCCAACCCCCCCACAGTTAGTAACACACCCCTAGGAACACTTAACCCCTACACTGCCACCCACTGGTTAACCCCTTCACTGCCAGTGTCATTTACACAGGAATCACTGCATTTATATAGCAGTGATTGATGTATAACTGACAATGGTCCCAAAAATGTGTCAAAAATGTCCGATGGGTCCCCCACAATGTCGCAGTCACAATAAAAATCGCTGATCGCCGCCATTACTAGTAAAAAAAAAAAAAAAAAAATTATTAATAAAAATGCTATAAAACTATCCCTATTTTGTAAACGCTATAACTTTTGCGCAAACCAATCAATAATCGCTTATTGCGATTTTTTTTTTTTACCAAAAATATGTAGAAGAATACGTATCGGCCTAAACTGAGGGAAAAAATTTTTTTTTTATATATTTTTGGGGGATATTTATTATAACAAAAAGTAAAAAATAATGCGTTTTTTTCAAAATTTACGCTCTATTTTTGTTTATAGCGCAAAAAATAAAAGCCGCAGGGGTGATCAAATACCACCAAAAGAAAGCTCTATTTGTGGGAAAAAAAGGACGTCAATTTTGTTTGGGAGCCATGTCACACGACCGCGCAATTGTCAGTTAAAGCGACGCAGTGCCGAATCGCAAAAAGTGGTCTGGTCTTTGACCAGCAAATTGGTCCGGTCTGAAAGTGGTTAAACAGTTGAAATGAGTCACTCAGGGTGCCATTTATGCGAATTTGTGCCGTGGGAGCGGAGTAGAGGGAGGTAATGCGGTAGTACATTCTGGGGCCGAGTCCGAAGTGACGGAGGGTCAGTTTTAGGTATTCCCAGTCCACCCTGTCGAACGCTTTTTCAGCATCTGTAGACACAAGTAGGGTGGACTGCGCAGACCTTTGTGCATATTGTATGAGAGATATTGCCTGGAGAGAATTGTCCTTGGCTTCTCTGTGTGGCATAAAACCCGTCTGGTCTGTAGAGACCCAGCTGGGGATAAGGGGAATCAATCTGTTAGCCATCACCTTAGCGTATAGTTTAATGTCCACATTTAAAAGGGAAATTGGCCTGTAACTGCCGCACTGAGTGGGGTCTTTGCCCGCTTTAGGGATTACTGAGATGTGGGCTGTGAGGGATTCTGGGCGCAGACCCGAAGTCTGTAAGATTGAGTTGGCATAAGCCGTTAGATGGGGCAGAAGAGCGTTGCTAAATGTTTTGTAATAGAGGATAGTGTAGCCGTCTGGTCCGGATGCTTTGCCCGTCGGTGTGTGCTTTAGAGCCGTCTGAAATTCCTCAACTAAAATTTCCGACTCAAGCTCCGCAAGAGCCGAATCCGAAAGCTTGGGCAATTTAGCATCTTTTAGGTATGCGCATATGAGGCTACGTCTCTCATTTTTAGTCAGTGACGGGGTGTCGCACTGCACATTATACAGGTCTGCATAGTACTCTCTGAAGGCTTTAGCAATGTGGGGGGTTGCGTGGACTAGCCGTTGGATTGCCGTTGGAAAGCTTAATCTTGGGAATAAATGATTTAGTCTGCTTTTCTTTAAGGGATCTTGCTAACTGTCTGCTAGGTTTGTTCCCCCATTCATAGAGTTTTTGTGAGTAGCGTTGAAATCTGTTGGTGGTGTCAATGTTAAGAAGAGTTTTTAGTTCTTCTCTTTTCAGCGTGAGTGTCTCTAAGTAGGAAGAGTGCAGGGTTAGTTTATGTTGTCTGTCTAGATTTTCTATCTGATGCAAGACCTGCTCAAGTTGTTGACCGTGCTCCTTTTTTTTCCTTGCCCCTAGCTAAATGAATCGGCCTCTCATGGTAGCCTTGTGAGCTTCCCATACAATAGCTGGAGAAGTCTCAGAAGGATTGTTATATGTGAAATATTGTGAGATCTGGGAGGCTAGCAGAGCGACGTCTGCTTGGTGAGTTAGGAGAGAGTCGTTCAGTTTCCAATTACTGGAGCGATGGGCTAAAGTGGGCATGGTCATACACATCAACACAGGGGCGTGATCTGACAGCGTCGCAGTTCCTATGTTTGCAGATTGTAATAAGGGGAGGTGGTGGTGGTCTAGGAATATATTGTCTATACGGGAGTAGGACTGGTGGGTCTGTGAATAGTGGGAGAAGTCCTTTTCTTTTGGGTGAAGAATACGCCAAACATCTATTAGCTGTCGCTCCATAAGTTTCTTTTTGACATGGGATAGGCGTTTAAATGAGATATTAGAGCGACCGTGTGATGTATCCATGATGGGGTCTAGGGGCATATTTATATCTCCCGCTAGTATGAGTAAACCCTCAGAGAAGTGTGATAGATCAGTGAGAATTTGGGAGAGGAATGTAGATTGATTGTGGTTCGGGCAGTATACATTTACTAAGGTACATTGGGTGTTACCTAAAAAGCCTTTAGCCTTGTTTGTATCTGAGTGACTATAATACCACTGGGGGAAATAAGGCGAGGTCAGTTTGACCCGCGTAGTGTGGGTTAAATGCGTTTCTTGGAGAAAGACAATGGAGGAGGCAAGAGCCCGTAGTTCTCGAGTAATTTGGTGGCGTTTGGCCGCTACATTGAGACCCCTAACATTATAAGAGGTCATTTTGAGCGTGGCCATTATGATAGTGGATCGTGACCCTTAGGCTTATCTAGCCATGCATGCCAGCCTTGGGGGAGGGAGTGAGGTGGGAGAGAAAGGGGAGATTGCAGGGTGGGTGAAAGAGAGAAAAGAACAGATATAACAATAACGTCCAGCTGGACACAAGGGGGAAATCGTATCACTTCACGCAGAAATCTGCAGTGTTTCCTGTGGGGGGGGGGGGAGGACGGGCTACCATCTCGACCTCCAAAAGGAAGACGGACAGGTAAACTCGAGGGCGACCCGTGCTCCTCAACCCCAGAAGGAGAGGCGGGGGAGGGGGTGTGCCGAGTAAAAGGCACATGGGAGCAATATCCACCAGCATTCAACTGTGTATTTAATAAAGTATAGGAGAAAGCTATTATGCTCCAACATAAAACAATGAACTGTAATAAAACAATTAGAACATATATTCTCTCGCGGCCAAGGCGCTTCACCTTAAACTGAGCTATAAGCTAAACATGAAGCTATACATTAAGCTTAAACAATTTGCAGGCTTACGTCACCCTTCGAGGATCCTACCCGGTGTGGGAGTGTCTATTAGGACCCGAGACCTGGACCTAGAGGGCATTTCCCTCAATGTTCTGAGAGGCTGAGGTCCCCACTCGATAAATGTTCCGTCTGTTGAGCAGAGCCTGCTGCGGTGGGGCCTGCAGTTAAAATAGAAGAGTAGCCTGAGAAGAGAAAGAACAAACACTTAGGTACGGTCAACCGTTGTTCATCGACTGTTTTGTGTAGAGCTTGGCGCAGAAGGGCGCTGTTTTTTAGGTGGGGATTGTTGCCATTGGGAGTCTTGAATGCGAGAGAGCTTAGGAACCGGATCATGCCATCCCGGGAGTTCCATTGTCGGCACATTTAGGTCTTTCAGAAATTGCGCCAGCTCCTCAGGGAACCGCAGGGTGTGGGAGTGGCCATTTTTATTGGCGATGAGACAAGCAGGGAAACCCCATCTATAGGTAACTCCATTGGAGCGTAGATGTTCCAACAGTGGTTTGAGGGCTCTTCGTCGATCTAATGTATCCTTGGATAGATCAGTGAAAATATTGAGAATTGCGCCGTCAAAATGTTGGGGGTGTTCCTAAGCTTGACCATGATGGCATTTTTGTCCGTAAAGTAGTGTAGACGGCAGATAACGTCTCTGGGCTGCTCTGAGTTAAGGTTGCGGGGTCTGAGGGCTCGGTGGACCCGGTCGAAGGGCAGAGGGTCGGTAGGAGGCTTTCCCAGGATAGTGTTAAATATTCTGCGGATCGACGGTTCCAGGTCGTTGTCACCGGTCGCTTCAGGCAGACCTCTGATTCGCAAGTTGTTCCTATTCTCGAGATCCTCGAGCTTGTACAGGGAGGCGCGGTGAGCCAGGGCTAGTTGCGTGACAGATTCTTGAAGTTCTCTGATGGCTGTTGCATGTGATTCCTGCCTCTGTTCTGTTTCCTCCACCCTGTCGAGGATGTGAGCAATATCTGCTCTCACACCCGTGATTTCTTTTTTGATTGATTTTTCAAGGCCGTGGAACATCCCGGCCAGCTCTTTTTTAAGACCGCCAAGAAGTGACGACATTTCTGAGCCAGAGGGGGGTTCCTCCATGAGGTCCGAGCAGCACGATGATGCAGGTGAGCTATCTCTACGAGAGGTCTGCTGGGAAGAGGGAGATGCGCTTCGTTTTGTGGACCTGGCATGGCTACTTCCCGTGCTGATTCTGTCAGCAGCCAAGTAGCGCTGAATGGACCCAGTGGCGGCTTGGTTAGTACCTGCTGCTTACCTGCTGCTTTGGGTTTTTTGGCCGATGTAGAGCGGGTTGCGGGTGTTTTTGCTGGCATAGTCGGAGCTTCTGAGTCGAATGCTGGGCGGAGCGACTCTAAGTTACATTTTCACATCATCATTAACACATTGCATGATGGGGGATGCTGCATAACGGGGATCTTGAGGTTATGGACGACTTATTGGGCCGCGTGCTAGAGCCCCCTGCGCCCCTATTTGTAGCTGAAAGGGCCGCTGGCTTCTGGCCTCCGGGGGGGGGGGGGGGGGGGGCGCAGGCCGCTGCGCGTCAATCGCAGTCCCGCAGAGCCGCTGTACCCGAGAGATGCACCGCAGGGCCGGATCAGTGGGGGGGGGGGGGGTTCAGGGCAGCTATTGTGTTCAGGCTATGATGAGGATTGTCCACTGCGGAAGGTCAGGCCGCGCTCGGAGCGTCTTCGCAGGCCACAACCACAGGAAAGGCCGGGGATCCACAGGCCTGACTAGGCCTTTACTGGGCCGGAGCCAGCCGCGGCCTCGCCGGGCGTTTTAAAAGCTCCACATTGCCTCCAGGGTAATCGGGTACAGGTACTGTGCTGCAGGGGGGGACGGATGGCGTTCCCTTACCTTCCCTGTTGGAATTGTACAGCAGTGTCCAGGAGGCCTCGGGGATCCAAGATGGCGGCGGCCAGTGGAAGTCCCCTCCGGAGCTCCGCAGGAGGCCAATGGAGTGGAATCCGCAAAATTTTGCACTGAGGGGATGGAGGGGACCTCGCTGGGTCCACGGATGTGCCTCTTGTACAGTTTAAATGCCTGTGTAGTGCGGATGGCGGTGGATTGCTCCGTGGGTATCAGGAGCTGTAAGCAATCACGTCCGCCGCCATTCGCGTCCCGCTGCATAGCAATTGTCCATGGAATGCAAAAGGGAGGAAGGGGCGTGACAGTCCATAGAAACAAGTGGGAGGGGCATGACAGCCTTTAGGCCAAATAAAAATAGTCCCAAAGAAAAGCTCAAAAAGAAAGGTCTCTTGGATGGCTTCTGAATGTCCATTAAATTCGCAAAAAATGAAGGAAAAAGAAATGTCCACATTATAACTCTCATGCCGCGTGTACACGGGCGGACTGTATGGCCTACTTAGTCCGCCGAAACACATTTCAGCGGACAGTCCGCTCGTGTGTGGGCTTCAGCTGACTTTTTCAGCGTGCAGTCCGGCGTACTAAGTATTTCGGATTTTTCGAAATACTGTCCGTCGTACTCGCATTTCGGCAGACAATCCGCCCGTGTGTATGCCAGTCCGCCGTACTTTTGAAATGAGCGGACTTTTCCCGCCCGGAGAAAAGTCCGCTCATTTCGAGCGGGTATCTAGGTAGGCGGGGCCTGCGAAGGAGACATCGCTGGCCCCGTCGCCTGGTATGGACTTAAAGGGGAACCCCAACGCCGAAAAAAATCGGCGTGGGGGTCCCCCCCAAGTCCACAACAGACCCTTGTCCGAGCACGCTACCTGGCCGGCCAGGAAAGGGGGGCGAGCGAGCGCCCCCCCCTCCTGAACCGTACCAGGCCGCGTGCCCTCAACATGGGGGGGGGGTGCCTTGGGGAAGGGGGGGGGCGCGCGGCCCCCCCACCCCAAAGCACCTTGTCCCCATGTTGATGAGGACAAGGGCCTCTTCCCGACAACCCTGGCCGTTGGTTGTCGGGGTCTGCGGGCGGGGGGCTTATCGGAATCCGGGAGCCCCCTTTAATAAGGGGGCCCCCGGATACCGGCCCCCCACCCTATGTGAATGAGTATGAGGTACAATGTACCCCTACCCATTCACCTGTAAAATAAAAGTACAAAAAAAAACACAACACACGAGATAAAATACTTTATTGCACAGCTCCGGGGGTCTTCCGTCTTCGGGGGTCTTCTCGCCGGACTCCTCCGCTATCTTCTTGTAGCTCTTTTGCTAGCAGAGGAGCCCGGCTTTCTTCCTCGCCGCCGGCCTCTTCTCCCGACTTCGGGGGTCTTGTCCCCCTCTTCGGTTCTTCTGCCGGGCCACCGTGCCTTCTTATAGCTCTTTTACAGGCGGTGGCCCGGTCTTCTGTCGCCGCCGCCGCCGCCTTCCGTTCTTCTTCTTCTCCAGGAGATGTTGCTTCGACGATCTCTCCGGCCGGAATGCCAGGGACGCACTGCGTGGCCACTTATATAGGGACAAGGGGCGGTGTCACATGGCTTTATGTCACATGGGTTGGTGTCACATGGTGACCCCGCCCCCTTACGATGTCATAGCCCCCATGTGACATCAACCCATGTGACCAACCCATGTGACATAAAGCCATGTGACACCGCCCCTTGTCCCTATATAAGTGGCAGCGCAGTGCGTCCCTGGCATTCCGGCCGGAGAGATCGTCGAGGCAACATCTCCTGGAGAAGAAGACCGGGCCACCGCCTGTAAAAGGCACCCCCCCATGTTGAGGGCACGGGGCCTGGTACGGTTTAGGAGGGGGGGCGCTCGCTCGCCCCCCTTTCCTGGCCGGCCGGGTAGCGTGCTCGGACAAGGGTCTGTTGTGGACTTTGGGGGGACCCCCACGCCGATTTTTTTCGGCGTTGGGGTTCCCCTTTAAGTCCATACCAGGCGGCGGGGTCAGCGACGTCTCCTTCGCGGGCCCCGCCTACCTGGAGACGCGCTCGAAATGAGCGGACTTTCCTCCGCGTGTGTGGGCGAGTCCGTTCATTTCAAAAGTAGGGCAGATAGTATGGCGGACTTAGTACGCCGTATTAGTCCGCTCAAAAAGTGGTGTGTGTGGTCAAGTCCGTTCATTCGAAAGTATGACGGACTGTCCGTCGGATTGTATGACGGACTAAGTAGGCCATACAGTCCGCCCGTGTGTACGCGGCTTCATTCTGCTCAACTTTTCCCAAAACCTTTTGGTTCAATTCTGTGATCACTCATATGTACAGACATGAATTCTCTACCCTAAAACACTGCCTCTTTGTAAGGATAGAACTTGATATCCACAGACAGACTGGAACTGATACGTTGGGCGAGACCGGGGACTTTCAGCTGGCACATCTGGATCTCTTTCATGTGGTGCTCATGGGAATTTTGTACCCCAGGTTTGCGTCATGTGGCTCCCCCTTGAGGTATCATTCGCAGGAACATTTTCCAGCAGGAGTCCGCCTTTAGTCATCTGAGCACCTCCTATGGTATTTGAACAAAGAAGATGAACAATGAAGATTTCCATGTTAAAGCTGTAGTCATCACTTCATCCGGATAGGGTATAGGGCAGGGTATGAATGGGGTGTAGGGTATGACTGGGGTGTGCATTTCTTCATGTGCATAGGGCTGTGGGTGAATGCAGGCTGGCTGGGGCAGATACTCCTCATCTGACATGAGTAATCACAGAATCTACCTGATCAATTCAGCCCTTAACCATTGGAGGTATTAAAAATAGAGTTAATTGACTCAAACATAAGTAAAGCATGCAGGAATGAAAATGTTTTTCAGCAAGGGTTTTCATTATATAGATTCAATATATTTAACTAAACATTTTCCAAATCCAGTATTATAGCAGAACTTCAACAAAACTTAAACCTCTTTAGTTTCTTCTATTCCCAGGACCCAAGTGGACCTGAGGGACTTAGACAGAACATTTTACCCAAACACATATTCTGACTCAGAAGTCTCCCGACTTTGCAAATATGTCTGATCATCAGCAACAAACAAAACATTGATGGATATACAACATTTCATCATCAACACTTCATAACTGGCACCCTGGGAATTCAGAAGATAAATATCCAGAATGGTCATTCTGATTGCTTATTTCAAAGAAATCCTTCCCATCACATTTTAGTACCCCATGGACTTAATATATGCAGCAATGCATCTTGATTCCAGTCATTTAATTTCAGTAACTTCTTCAAACATTTTTTCAAATTTCACCCTTCCTTTACCAAAATCCCTTTATCAATTCTTTTAATTTAACCCCAAACTTTTAGGGAAAATATAACATGGGCCTAAACACAATTTGACAGAACCTGTTGTGCACATTCCAGACACACACTTAAAATACTTTACTAATCAAAATGATACCCTGTGTGTTCGTTAAACACAATACAACCAATCTCTCATTCCACATTAATTTGGCCATTCCGTTCATCCTTCATTTGTCCATAACACCTTCAAACCTTAATATTTTTCTTTCTAGTGTCCGGAATTACACAACACAGTTACTTCTCTTTTTATTTACTAACCACAATTCCTCTGGCGTAGGGCCTGGAATATACAACTTCCCTTTGTTTACTTTCGAATTCTGGACTCTTAATTATAATATTCTCAACCCTGTCAAAATCAATATTTTAAAATCCCCAATCGTTAATATAGCTTAAACACTATTAAAACAATTTTCAGAAATATAGTACATTTGCTGTTATCAGAAAAAAAACACCTTTTAACTTCAATAATTTAAGGATAGGCAACCACACCCAAAACAGTCTTAGCCCTTGTACACACGGTCGGACATTCCGACAACAAAATCCATCGGATTTTGTCCGAAACTTGTGTTACATACTCACGGTCGGACAGAGTTGTTGGAAAATCCGATCGTATGTAACATGATGACGTTATTTCATTACTACGGGACTACATTTAGGCTAGTAGCCAATAGCTTTGGTCTAGGAATTTGATCTGAGCATGCGTGGCACTTTTTCTGATCGGAATTCTCTACACACATTCGGACAAAGTCTGATCGGATCATGTTGTTGGAAAATGTTATAGCCCAGCTCTAAAACTTTGTCGGTCAGATATTCTGACGGAAACAGTCGGATGGAGCCCACACACAGTCGGATTATCCGACAACACGGTTCGATCAGACATTTTCCGTCGGAATGTCCGACCGTGTGTACAAGGGCTAAAAGTCAGACTCTAAAAATTTGTATCTGATCAGATTCCTTTAAAAAAGCATTTGGTAGCAGCGGATACATATAATTTTATCAGTGACATGTCACATTGCCCTTTTAATGTTCCCAATTTACTATGGAGTGGGCATGGGCTTAATATGTGCCTAACACATTTCATGAATAGACTGACACTAGTTGCAACATTTTAACAATAAACATGTACCTTTTATAGATAACTTTTCTGAATCAAATCCTTCTTTAACATTAATTCTCCACCTCAGCAAGTCTCTCTGACTCGCTGACTATGGAATGCAAATATAGAAGTATGCTCCCCACAAAAGCGGTGGTGAAGGAATGGTTGGTGGTTTGTTCCCCTCTTCCATCCGAAACAAAATAGCAGATCTCTGCGAGCGGATATGTACCTCCGTGTATTGTGCTAAACAGTACTTTTGGACAGGACGGATTACTCAAATAGTAATCTGCCTTTTGTCCAAATCCACGATTCAATCCTCTTAAAGCACCACACACAGATGAGTACCCTACTCTGTCCCTTTCACCTGCCCACTTTAGCAAAGCTCTCTGTCTTGGCAGGATCATAGGACATATATCAACTACCCAACAATTTATCTGCATTCAGAAAACAAAAACAATCTTATACTCTAAATTGGAATTCCAAGACAAGACAAAAATTCACATACACATAAAATTAAGCATTTCTCTCTATTAACAACTTTCCTTTACCTAGGTGTCCGTCTTATGAAACTGCAAACAGGGTGACCCCAAGGACTGCCACTGATCACAGTGCACAAACAGTCCATTGAACAGAGACAGTTGTGGGAGAAGTGTTCAAACATGTTCTCCCTCTGATGATCGCTGCACTCTGAGAATCCTCACCGATCAACACAGAAACGGTCAGTCCATGAAGCTGGGACTCTAGCGCCTCACCAGAGATCTGTGTCAGAATTCACACCCCTAAACCCACCAGCTCAGAGGTGCAGAATCGGGTAGCGATGAGGGAATCTGGGGGAATCCAAGGGGGAAGGAGGAAGATTCATAATCTCCCTCTACCTCATTGAGACCCCCAAAAACGGTAACCATGTCCCCCTGTCAGTGCATCCAGCAGCAATTTAATCACTGCCCAATAAACCGACATCTTGGTGTCTCTATGAATCTCTGGTACCGTAATCCTGCAAAAGTCTCACAAGACCCCAGCACCAGGGCTGCTTATTGCACGAGGTGGGGGGCTTTCAACAAGGGTTCTAGCCTCCCCACCACCTCTCTCTCTTTTTACCCTTGGTTGAACCTTTTCCCATCCCTGTTGCCAAACAGTGATCTGCACTGATCTGCACATTCTACCAACCCACCCTTACCGACTCATTATAACTTCAGCAAACAACAATAAGCAAATAATCAACAAACTGACAAACAGGGTAACAGGGAAAGTCTACACAAAAAATCCTTATTTTAACAACATCTTTTATGTGATAATCCAAATTAATCTAGCTGTGACATTTTAAAAATCCTTATTTTAAACAAAACTCTCTGTGTTAATTAACTTACCTGCTCAAAACCTCCTATCTATTCCTAGCTGTCCTTTAAAATCGTTTCCTCGAAGATACTTCATGATCCATAAACGCAAGATTACAAATATCTCCACATTGCTACAGCCAACATGAGAAAAAATCCCTCAAGCTCGGTATGTAATGCCAGTAAAATGTCCCCTTTAAATCTCAAAACAACTCTGACTGCTAACTTCCTGTTTTTAAAAGTACTTTTGTTCACTTTTTTTTCTTCTCAATGTGTCAGTTTTAAAACAGCTTTGAAATTCAGCTTGTCTAAAAAGAAAAAAAGCATTGAAATACCTTGAAAAATGCACACCTTCCTTTAATAAATAACTAAAATCTCTCTTTTACCTTCTTACTTCACTTACCTTACCCTCAATAATGTAGGATGTTCTTATCAACACCCTTACTAACTTACTTAATCTCATCACACCTTGGGCATTTTCCAAAACACCCACCTACCTTACAACCCCCTCCCATCTAACACATTCCTTTTACACCCTGCAAAGTATACCATTCCGATACCATTCCAAGAGTTACCAAAACACATGTTAAACATGCCCAAACAAATTATGCACTTTCCAAGCAGAATCAAGCACCTATCATTCCAGAGCTCTATAACCAACATACTAGCAAAGGGGAGAAGTCATATTATTCATATACTATACCATTGTCTCTTCAAAGAATACCTTAGAAAACTTATATGAACATGCATATAACAGTACTCACCCTTTCCATGATACCTAAACATAACAAGGGAAATTTACTTCACTCTAATCTAATTTTCCCCTTTTGGGACATCATATAACAGTGAAAACAGGGGCTGCCTTACCCCATACAACCCTGTATTCCACACAACACAACTGATATCTTATTACTTTAATGCAAATGCGATAGACAAGAAAAGCCAGATAGAGCAAAAGTTTTGTGGACCGGGTAGTAATTGGTAATTGCCCCATTACCCTTTTCTTATTCTCTTTCCAAAAAAGAGCGTAATATTACGTTTTAAACTTCTCAACAGTCCCACAGGACACAGGCTTCCCAAGAGCCTCTTCTTAACAGCCTGGCCCGTCTCACAATTCTCTTCTTAATTAAAATTTATCTGACCAGGGTTGTGTCAAAGCTAAGGCAATAAACAATTATTCGTTTGTTTCAAAATCAAAGTTTGATCACCCCGTCAAGTCCTAAATTCAAATCTCTGCGAGTGCCTCCATCTGTTGTGATTAAAATGGTATTTCTATATACCTGACAAAGATCAGCTAGGTATAATTACGGCAATTACCACACTTATGAAACCCATATCACTGCAGACTAAGGAGACAGCATTTTGTTGAACACAAGAAGAGATGAGTCAAGATTGGTGTTCAGGGGTTGTCTGGTTTATTCTGGGCAGGTCTACAATTTATATGCACCATTATCAGCCAATCATTGCATAGAACAGGGGTGTGGTTAATACAGAGGCGTACATTACATATCATTAATTATGTCATCTGCTTTCATGAGTCACAGTCATGAGTCTTGTGGCCCAGACATATTGTGACACAATTTCTTTATTTAGACAGTACAAAATAAAACTGCTTCTGCAATCTATATTTTCTCATATGTATGCTTTATAGCAAAACAGTCTGTAAAAACTGAGTTTAAACTAACTAATAGGTTAACCCAAGTTACTCTCATATGAACTTATAAAGATGGAGTCACTCTGGTTCAGCCATATCACAACACTTCTACCAGATTTAAATCACCCACAGTGTTCTCCATCAATCTCTGAAAAGTGGCGGGGGCCACAGATAATCCTGGTGGCATTAGGTCGAATTTGAAGAATGCTAGAGGGCTGATGAAGACGGTTATTTCTTGGTCATCCGGATGCATGGGTATCTGGTAATATCCACTCTTCAGATCCAGCGCACTGAACCACTGTAGAGCCTCTTCTATATGGGGGGTTGTGTACTGGTCTGGGATAGTCCTTTGGTTTAAGGTTCAGTAGTCGATACACATTTGGAGGGACCCATTCTTCTTTCTCAAAACCACAATAGGGGAGGCATAAGGGCTGGATTTCTTAATGACCCCTGACTTTTTCAGCTCAGCCAGCTGTTCTAAAGTCCTCCAGATCACACAAAAGAGATTTGCCTTGCCCTTTCGCAAAAATACTTTAGTTAACCAAATTTGATGTTATGCACTCCTCGCACAGCCCACATTAAAGTCATCTTTGGAGAACATCTCCCATCGGGCTAGTTGGGCTTTAACCTTCTCTCCCCATCCCGAGGGTAAATTTGGCCAATGCACAGTGGTCTCTTTCTCTACTTCCCTTCTGCACTAGGTCATTCCCCATCACTGGGGTGGCAGCACTCACTTTTCCTATCACCATCTGAGGCTTCAGGCTAATTGGGTGGCTGGTGACATTCTTCACACTGACAGGGATTCGCCCCCTTCTTCTCAAAAAGGCCCTAGTGGGTATAATCTCCTGTACCAATTCTATTCCCACATCTTCTGCTGATTTGGCTTCTGCCACCACATACGGACCCGGTTGGTCCCATGATAGCTTAACAGTGGCCTTCAAGCAGGCCCTCTCGTCTGGCTGCAATACCTTTTCGTGAGCATCCAATCGTTACAGTCTTCCTACTCCTTCCACAGGGAGGCCTTCTTCTCCTGCAACACTTGCTTAAAAGCCTATCACAGCTAGGGGGTGGATCTTCCCTACTGGAGTGCCCTTCAGGGCCAGTGGAGGGAGTAGTCTCCTCATAAGATTGGTGTTGGTGCCTATCAACAAAGAATTTAGGCTTGCCCTAGGGGATCGGGGGCAGACAACAGCAAACATGTCAAAAGTCTGGTTTTCCAGCCAGAGAAGTATCAAAGGTTATCTTGATGGGTATGTATCAGTCGTATGGGCATTTCTGAATCCCTATGCCCTAAATCTCTAACTTCTCAAGTTTGCATAAAGGGATATGCTTCAAATACTTGTGATAAAAGTCTTGGTACAGCAGAGTTACCTGGGCTCCCATATCCAGTAGGGATTGAGTATAGATGCCCTCCACTTGTATAGAAACTATAGGGGAGGGCCCTACTAGGTTCTTTGGTAGATTCTCAGCTGGTGACTCTATGGTCTGGGCCCTAATAAGCCCCTTTGGAAGAAGGCGAATTGGTCAAACATCTGCTCAGTAAGGTATGCATTGATTTCTTGACTCCGGTTCTTCTTCCTCAAGGGTTTAGTTTTTTTTTTTTTCCTTGGCAAGGAAAGGGAAGGGACAACAGATGGCTATGCCCCCTTTTTTTAGGTCTTTCCTTTGTTGAATTAAAGGGAGGGGCAACAAGTGGCTTGCATCCCTTTTTCTTCTTAGATCTGCCCTTTGCCTTGGAACCTCGGGACGCTCAATTAGCTCCTTCACTGAGGTCCCTTGAAGTTTCCTGCTGGCTTTGGGAAGAGTGATTTCTGTAAGGCTTTCAGAACATCCTTGATTAGTTAGGAGCTGATGCAGGCCTTGGGACACTCGGCTGAAAGTGTCCAACCTCCCTACATCTGTAACATTTCTCCTCTGGTCCTTGGAGAAATCTTGACTCCCCTTGGCAAGTCCCTTGCTCTTGGACTTTTGCTTGGGTCTCCATTACCCGCATCAAGGCATGATAAATCTGAGTTTGGGCTTGAGCTAACTGAGCCATTAGTTCAGTTGGCCCAAGTTCACCTGCTGGCTTATTAGTGTCAGGACTCAGGAATGGCCAGCCCTACCAGTTTGGACTCGGTTCCACTGTCATGAACAGTTTGGGCTACCACTTTCTCTCTATTTCCAGCAATAAGACCCACCTCCCTTGTCCTTTTGGCTTTTCTCTTCTAATAAAGCTTCTTCTTCTCATACTTCACTTATCAGTTCAGGGTATGTAGGCACCACTTTGGTTCTCTTTAATAACAACTTTAATACAGTTGGGTGATTTAGCCTAGCCCTGCGCAGAACCCGGTCTAGACAAGTTTGGTTAGTGTCTTTGGGATCAATAACCCTGAAGGATAATTTGATGCAGAATTCTGTTTACTGAAGATATGCACTCAGACAGACTCTCACCTTTCTGCTGGTGGGTGTGGTTGAACTAGATGGACTTGTGTCTTTTTTTCAACCTGACTAACTATGTAACTATTTAACTATGTCGTTTGTACTTCAGATCTGCGATAGTTTAAAGTCTTCCAAATACAGTATACAGGGCGTCTATGTAGTCCATGGCAACACAAGTTTTCTTTCCCATCCTCAGATTACGCATCACATCAGCCTCGAAGACTCTCACTGAGCCATTGTCCTTTCACAGCCTCTGGAACACTCCATTCTTCCATGACCTGCAGAGCTTGACTTATCCAGGCTTCAAACTTATCTTCCCCTACAGGAGTTGGTAACTGTCCTGGTAAAAAACCTGAGTCTCTGATAGCTCTGGTTGGCATTTCCAGCACCATTCTTTACAAAACTATAGACTAGCCAGCTCATATCTGTGTAAAAAGAGAGAGGAGGGACATTGGCCCCTTGGGGGTCAGCTCCCACCGATACTGGACCCTTTTTTCTGAGCCCTTAATGGGGGCTGTTGTTCAGTGGGCTCTCCCCCCACTTTGAGCGGGATCACTCTAGCAATTATTCCTTTGGCTAGGCATACCTCTTCCCTCTGGAAACACATGGGTATCTCTTCTTGACACTCCAGTAGCACCCAGACTTGATCCAAGTCATATTCATTTTCCGTGTCTACAATGTAGTCCCAGTGCCCTGGGGCACGAGCTCTCACCCATTTTATAATCTCTCCCTCTGTGTGCTATCTAGCCGAGATCTCTAGAACAGTGCTTCTCTCCAGTTTAGCTCTCCGACTCCTGTCCCAGGCAACTGCAGCTACCGAAGCGGCCTCCCACACAGATTGTGGCTCTTGTTTAGGTTGGCTAGGGCCCATTGCAGATGGCATCCCAGATGAGGCCTCAAATGTGGCATGGCCCCCTTGGGGACTGCCTGGATTCACCTACTCATTTGCATCACCATGACCATCATTGCAACACCTTTAAATAATACAAAAACACTCAATACGTTTATATGGTTGCACAAAAGAGGTAATGGTTCAACTGAGCTTGGGATAACAGCACAAACCCAGTTGAGTGATTCCTCAATAAAATGGCAGTTAAGACAGTTGGCCACAACAGATTATTATACACACATATGTACAATGGCGTAGCACTTAAACAAAACCTGAAAGGATAAGCAGAGGTTAAGTATCAATTCTGACAATACTTCTAGAAAGAAAAACCTAGGCCAGCCTGTTAAAACTTTGATCCTGATGAGAGAGGGAGCTAAACATGGATGGTATGAGGGCCCTTTAAATAACAATGACAGAATGTCTCAGTTGCAGATCTGATGGTCTTCACCTGCAGTCGGAGTTTATTAATTGTATCCAATAATGTGTAGTAACAGAGAGGTAGTATATCAGGTAATGACTGTAGCTAAATATGCTCATGTATGGTGTTCTAATAAAGATGCAGTGAAGCGTTCCCAAAGTAAAGCTTTCTGTACACAGTGTCCCAGTGAAACAACAAAGGAAAGGTTTGCAAATATGGGCCTCTTACCAACGACCAGATCGATTAGATGCTTCCAAGCTAGTGAATCCCAGATGGCTGCGGACCCGATTGTGACGATCACCCATTGTGGAGTCAAAACATGAATTCCTTAGATTGGAACTTTAAACCGGGCCACAAACAGTTTGATGGTAAAAAAAAAAATCTAAATTTATTACACATTAATAATATATGGCAACATGAACATTGGTATATATGCAACAAACACAAATATTGGGAGCAGAAATGGAAATCAGCTGCAAGAAAAAGCCCAGGGCTTTGTCAGACAGACAGAATGTCCAACGCGTTTCAAAAAACAAAATGAAGATCTTCAGGGTCAGAGGGCTTGCGGGTTCCAGATCTGTAGCTTATATCCCAAATGTTGATGCTCCACAAATGCTTATATCCCAAATGTTGATGCTCCAACAGATGCTCCACAGGACAAAGAACATAACTCAAAAATGAAAAGAAAGCTATGTCCATCAGAGCAGCGCACAAGCAACAGAGAACGTGAATGACATCAGCCGGGGTCCGTATATTGTGGGCTGCTTTTATTATATAACTTAGTGGTATACCTCTATATAGACCATAGCTATAGAGGAAAGGTAGAATATTACTTTCCTCTTGATGCAGGTCCAGTTGATAGAGAGTGTATATCAAAAGTTATTAAACCATCCAGAACATCAAGGTTTAGAGATGGTTGTATCCATCAGCCAGATATCTGGATGTGCCTTATGGATCTTAAAGTTGGAGTCAAAACGATGTGGCTGGAGATGTGGCTGGTGTTGTCTGGCAAGGTAGAGCAGAGACGCAACACCCGTTGCGGAGCACAAAGCGTGGGTTTCTGCACTGTAGAGGTGGTGCTGATCAGATGTCTGATGAACAACAGACAATGCTGGACCCCTTCTCCGTCAGGTCGGATGACTGTTGACCGCATGGTAGGCCACGACCTCACTCCCCTTGCACAGAGAGATCCTTCACACTCAAAGCTCGGGAGGAAGAGAGCGTGGGATGGATCTCTGGTCTCTTTTATCCCTCTGGTGATAGCAAAGATCCCTGGGATATGTAGCCCGGGTGTATAGTCATGCCGGCGAATAGAACTACTAGTCCCACAATCCCTTTGGTTGGGCTCACAAATATGATATCAGTCTAGTAACGCTGAGCGCTAGAGGGACAATATGATATACAGACTGGGCAGGGAATAGTGATGGGCGAACGGTTCGCCCAACGGTCGTTTTGCGGCTGTTCGCGGTCCGCCCGTTCGGCGGACTATTGGCGCCGTTCGTCCGGCGGACTTCCGTGTTTATATTTGTGTAAAAGAACTTTGACCTATGATGACACATCCATCATGGGGTACAGGACAGCCAATTGAGACATTACAGCACATGGACACTTGGACATTCCCCCTAACTTATAAATAGACCCGATCCGGCGGCCATTTTACATTCTTTCTTCTGTCACTATAGGGAGAGGTTGCTGTGTGGAGCAGGGAGAGATTGCAGTGACCCAAATTGCTAGCTATTTGGTGCACAAAAGTTCTTTTCAGGACTGGTATAGGTGTTAGGTGTAGTTCAGGATATAGGTTTGCTGTGCTACTGATTGTTGCAGCAGCCTGAGTGTCTTTTGTCAGTTTAGAGAAAGGGACAGGACGGTGTGTCTGCTGTAGGGACAGTCAGTTTAGTCATTAGCTGTTACTATCAGGTCCACAAAAGTGCTATTCCAGTTATTGTTCCAGTAGCCTCTGTTTTGTCAGTTTATATAGGGACAGGCAGGAAGCAGTGTGTGAGGCAGTGAGGGTCAGTTTAATCAGTAGCTGTTACTATATTAGGTCCACAAAGGTTATTTTCAGGACTGGTATCAGTGGTATGGTAATAGGCTTGTACACGTATAATATTCTTTCTTCCAAATATAGAAAGAATATTATACTTGACTGCTGCCCTTCTGCTGCAGTCTGCTAATCATTCACAACCTACTTGTTCCACAAAGGTCCTTATAAGGACTGGTAATAACCTGGTGTAGGGTGCTATAGTACATAGGGTTGAGTGAGGTACAGTCTGCTATTCTATAAAGACTGGTATAGGTCCACAATACATAGGGTTGAGGTGCACTACTGCTGACTGCTGCCCTATACTGCAGCAGTCCTTCAGTGGTATAGGGACTGACGTACAGTCTGCTAATCAGTCACACACAACCTACTTGTTCCACAAAGGTCCTTATAAGGACTGGTAAGGTATAGGGTACTACAGTACATAGGGTTGAGTGAGGTACAGTCTGCTATTCTTTAAGGACTGGTATAGGTCCACAATACATAGGGTTGAGGTGCACTACTGCTGACCGCTGCCCTATACTGCAGCAGTCCTTCATCGGTATAGGGACTGACGTACAGTCTGCTAATCAGTCACACACAACCTACTTGTTCCTTAAAGGTCCTTATAAGGACTGGTAAGGTATAGGGTACTACAGTACATAGGGTTGAGTGAGGTACAGTCTGCTATTCTATAAGGACTGGTATAGGTCCACAATACATAGGGTTGAGGTGCACTACTGCTGACCGCTGCCCTATACTGCAGCAGTCCTTCATCGGTATACGGACTGACGTACAGTCTGCTAATCAGTCACACGCAACCTACTTGTTCCACAAAGGTCCTTATAAGGACTGCTAACTTGGTCTGTCTAGGGTGCTACAGTACATAGGGTTGAGTGAGGTACAGTCTGCCATTCTATAAGCACTGGTATAGGTCCACAATACATAGGGTTGAGGTGCACTACTGCTGACCGCTGCCCTATACTGCAGCAGTCCTTCATCGGTATAGGGACTGAGAGTTTTGTCACAGGGTCATTTAAAGAATGACAGGCAGAGGAAGAGGCAAGCCCTTCCGCAGGGGTGGTAGGGGTAGGGCAGGAGCAACAGGCTTGAGCCAAAGTGGGAAGTTGCAGAAGGTGCGTTCAATTACTTTAAAGGACGCACCAGTCTTGGTTGAGTGGCTCACTCAGCCTTACTCTTCTGCACCCTCCTCATCCTCTCGATCTGCACCCTCTTCTTCACTCTCTGCTATGTGCACCCCCAAAGACACTACCACCAACAACACCACCACCACCACCACATACCTTCCGCTTGAGTCACAGGAATTATTTTCCGATCCATATCAAGACATTTCTGATGCGCAGCCACTCTTGGTATTGGATCAGGAAGAGGAGGTAGCAACAACCTCTACTCAGCAGTCTGACGATAGTACCCAGATCAGCCCAAGGAGGGGGTTGGTCCCCGGTGTTGCTGCCTACTCCGAGATCTCTACTTATAGCGGTGGGGAAGGTGACGTTGATGATGACGTGTCTAGTGATGTCACGTGGGTGCCCACAAGAGAGGAAGAGGAGGGGAGTTCAGAGGGAGATATGGACCAGCAGATAGGGAGGAGAAGCAGGAATAACTTACATTGCACAGGAGGGACAAAGCAGACTGCAAATGTATCAGGAGCGAGTCATCGACCATGAAGTGTCATATCTGGTGCTCCCAGGACACCAGCACATGGCTCCGCAGTGTGGGCTTTTTTTAACGTGTCCGCTGCTGACAATAGCATTGCCATCTGCAATCTTTGCAGTCAACGCATTAGTCACGGTAAGCCCAACACTCACTTAGGGGCGACCGCCTTAAGAAGGCACATGAGCAGCCATCACCGAGCCCAGTGGGAGCAACGGAACACACAAAGCCACACTCCAGGCTCTCACCGTCCAGCCTCGTCTTCTACTTATCCTTCTCCTCTCTCCTCACAATTGTCCTCTACTTCACCTTCCATCACGCCAAGCTCACGTTTTTCTGCAAAAAGGCAGGCTTCCGTGGGCCTAATGTTCGAGCGTAAAAAAATGATGACGCCCGATAACCCTCTTGCCCAACGGTTGACGGCTGGCTTGTCAGAACTGATAGCCCGCCAACTACTGCCATATAAACTGGTGGACTCGGAGGCCTTTCGCAAATTTGTGGCCATTGGAAAACCACAATGGAAGGTCCCAGGAAGGAAGTATTTCTCAGAGAAGGGCATCCCAGAGCTATATGGCCATGTTCAGTGGCAAGTGAATGTAACTCTGGCACACAGTGTCGGTGCCAAGATACATCTGACCACAGACACGTGGTCTAGCAAACACGGGCAGGGAAGGTATATCACTTTTACTGCCCACTGGGTGAACCTTCTGACGGCCGTCAAGCATGTAACCCGTGGCACCCGTGTAGATTTGGTTTTACCGCCACGGATTGCATGCAGGCCTGGCTCTTCTTCTCCTCCTCCTCCTACTCCATCCTCCTCCCTCTCCTCCTCGGCTGACTCCTCCTTTTCCGCTGCTAGCGTCTCTTCCGCTGCGCCGCCCAAGCTCCCCAGAACCTATTCGACATGCCAGGTGAGACGTTGCCATTTCGTGCTGCGTCTGTTGTGCCTGGAAGCCAAGAGCCACACTGGCCCGGCACTCCTTTCAGCTTTGCGTTCACAGGCAGATCACTGGCTAACACCGCTCAATTTGACAGTTGGTAAAGTGGTGTGTGACAATGGTGCCAATCTGCTTAGCGCATTGAAACAGGGCAAAATGACGCACGTGCCATGCATGGCACACGTCTTAAACTTGGTCGTGCAGCGATTCGTTGTCAAATACCCTGGGGTCCAGGACATCTTGCAGCAGGCAAGGAAAATCTCGGCCCATTTCAGAAGATCTTACACGGCCATGGCTCGCCTTGCTGACATTCAGCGGCGACACAATCTGCCGGTCAGACGTCTTATTTGCGATTGCCCGACGCGATGGAACTCAACCTTCTATATGCTTGATAGGCTGCTCCAGCAGAATTGTGCAGTTAACGTCTACCTGTATGAACTCTGCGGCAGAACAGGTTCTGGGGAGCTGGGGTTTTTTTCACCGCGCCAGTGGCTGCTCATGCGCGACGCATGCAGACTTCTGCGCCCATTTGAGGAGATCACCAAACTGGTCAGACGCAGCCATGGCGCCATCAGTGACACGGTACCTTAAGCCTTCTTTATGGAGTGTGCATTGCGTCGTGTCTTTGATCAAGCTGTGGAGGAGCAGGAGCGGGAAGATGAGGAAGTCGCAATGCTGGATGAATTCCCAGGGGGGGCTACTCTATCTGAGACAAGTCAACAACAGGAGTCTGAAGAGGAGTCAGAGGAGGATGGTGCCGGGGCAGATGAGGAGGAGCAAGAAGAGCATGCTTTAAACCTTTCTGGGATCCCTGTTGTGCGTGGATGGGGAGAGGAGAATGAAGAGGACAACATTACCCTGGATGATGAGCAGGAGCCAGGCCACCACACCGCTTCCACTTTAGTGCAAATGGGTGCCTTCATGCTCCAGTGTTTTAATAGGGACCCCCGTATAAAAAGCATAAGGGTCAAGGACCAGTACTGGGTGGCAACGTACTTAGACCCCCGGCACAAACACAAAATGGCGGAAATGTTACCGCCGTCACAGAGGACTGGCAGAATGGAGCACTTCCAGGCCTTGCTTTGAGAAATGCTGCATTCTGCCTTTGCGTGCGCTGGCAGAGGAGCAATTCCCACTCCCAGAGAAGGAGTTGCGGGTACCAATCCAACAGCGCCTGCAAGAAGAAGCCGGTTTGAAGATGTGTTGGTGACTTCGGATAAGAGGTCATTCTTTCAGCCGACCCATCGACAGGTTTCATCCGGATCCAGCATCAGGGAACACCTAGACCGTCAGGTGTCCGACTACATCGGGTTAACGGCCGATGTGGACCCTCTGAGGAGTGATGAACCCCTGGACTACTGGGTGGGCAGGCTTGACCTCTGGCCAGAGCTTGCCTAATTTGCAATCGAACTGTTGGCTTGCCCCTCATCCAGTGTCCTGTTCGAAAGGCCGTTCAGCGCAGCAGGGGGGATCGTGACCGATAAGCGTACTCGCCTAGCTCACGACAGTGTTAACTACCTCACATTTCTAAAAATGAAAGAGGCATGGATCTCGGAGGAATTCCATACATGTGACCAGTAGACCATGTATATGTCTATAAACAATTTTTTTAATCGAGCACAGAGACCTTCTTTCTTCATTTGGCTCACTTCCTTGCCAAAAAAAAGCACACTGTACTATATGCCCGTCCCCTCCTCTTTGAAGAGGTTGAGCGGTGTCATATTTCTACTGGGGCTGCTTATTATGAGGGGCTCCCACCATCCCTGTGCTGTGCTGACTTCCTCCTGGGGCTGTACCTCTGCTGTGCATATTTTGAGGTGCTCCCACCATCCCTGTGCTATGCTCATTATGAGGGGCTCCCACCATGCCTGTGCTGTGCTGACTTCCTCCTGGGGCTGCTTATTATGAGGGGCTCCCACCATCCCTGTGCTATGCTCATTATGAGGGGCTCCCACCATCCCTGTGCTATGCTCATTATGAGGGGCTCCCACCATCCCTGTGCTATGCTGATTTCCTCCTGGGGCTGCTTACGGTGCAGGTGTCAGTGCTGTATATCCCGGTGCCGATGTCAGTACTCTCTATCACGGTGCTGCTGTCAGTGCTGTATATCACGGTGCTGGTGTTAGTGCTTTATGTCACGCTGCTGATGTCAGTGCTCTCTATCACGGTGCTGTTGTCAGATGACTCTATCACGGTGCAGGTGTCACTGCTTTATGTCACGCTGCTGATGTCAGTGCTCTCTATCACGGTGCTCTTGTCAGATGACTCTATCACGGTGCAGGTGTCATTGCTGTATGTCACGCTGCTGGTGATCATCTCCTGCACCCTCTTCTTTGCCTACCCTGACCTTCCCTTCCTCCATTGTCTTCATGTGCTCCACAGCCCTGAATTGTCACAACAATTTCCCATATAAAAAAGAATGCTTGTAGTTATCGATCCCAGATTCACCCCATACATGTGTTGTGTCATTGGCCATGTGGTGGGACTAAGTTTGCACAGCTATTAATTATTTTGTGGCTGCAAATTTGACCTGTAGGTTTGCGAAGTTCGCCTCCTATTGAAGTCAATGGGGCCCGCCGCGAACGTTCCGGTTCGCGAACTATCGGCCGCGTTTGCGAAACGTCCCGTCGGAAGTTCGTCCATCACTAGCAGGGAATAGCTGTTCATTGCAATTGTAGTCCATATTGCTACACAAGGTACAAGACAGGATCATTCAAGGAATTATCCAGGGAGCTGTACAGTATACCCCCGGTGGCTTATCAAGAAGAGACATCGCCAGATACAATAGAGGTTTCAGGTTCAAACCTGGGTCCTGATACAGTGCCTCATCCCAACCAGGCACATTTAGCTTTCAACTGGAGATTTCTAATGAATGTGAACAAATAGGAGGGATATTGTATAAAAAATAAAAAAAAACACAGCATGAGGCCCCCTCTAAAATTCACACCAGTTTTAGGGTAACCTCAATTAAACCAGTATGGGGTCCCACTAAATTTTGTGTCAAACCCTTTGAGTCTGGTATAGATTTTAAGGACAAACCTCATGCAAAAAAACAAGAAAATAAAAAGCGGGAGGTCCCTCCTAAAATCTATACTAGCCCCTTATCTTAGCATGCAGCCTGGGTGCCAAGGAAGGAGGAGGAACAAGCATGCAACCTCCTTATCCCTGAACCATAGTATGCCACATGCCCTTAACATGAAGGTGGGTACTGGCAAAGCACATTGTTGTCTTGTTGATGAGGACAATGGACTCTTCCCCACAACCCCAGCCAGGTATTTGTGTTATTTTTTTTAGTGGGGGAGCTTATCAAAATCTAGAAGCCCCTTTTATAATGAGGCCCCCAGATACTGCCCCCTCCCATGTGAATGACTAAGGTATACAGTATATTACCTTTTCTCATTTACAAAAGTAAATGGCAAATAAACACACGTTTTTGACAAGTCATTCAAAAAATGTTCCACAACTCACAAACAATACCAGTGTCTGGCAATTAAAAATCCAGTTGATACAAATCCATTGTGATTCCTAATGCCCACCAACCCACTGAATGAAAAAAAAATCCACTGTCTACCGACAAATTCAAACTCATTTGCCTCTCACTGACTCATCTCTCGGTCCATCGCTCAGTCCCTGCCACGCCAGACTAAGATATCCGGGTTTTGTTTGAGGGTCAACCTGAGGCAGGGTCAAGAGGGGTTTAAATTGTTAAGGGCAGGTACTTTTCTAAGGCTGGCCATGAATTAGACTTTTTTTTTCCTTCAGCACTGGTTTGAACAAAATAAAATTACTCAATTACCCCATCTACACAAGTGACTATAGAGTCACAAATGTGGGCATATACGCAGCGGTAAATGGTGCCTCCCCCATCTTCCCCACCTTGTCCTCATATTGTTAAACACTATGGGGGTGGGACATGCTGATTGATGGAGGCTTCCATCCCCTGTTAGTGCAAGAACATACACACCATAGACATTGACACAGCATGTGATTGGCAGAACCTCCTTCACATCTCATTACAGTTTGAACAAAGTGAAGTCAATTGTCAGTAAACTTAAACTCTACCTATATCATGTTGTTGCAAACGATTAACATGTTCTTTGAAATATAGATGTGTATGAAGCTTTAAAACCCTTTGTTGCTATTAACTAAGTATTTTAATTATATTCTGAAAGCCTTGTTCTGTCTCTTGACCTGCACAGCACCAATCAACGCTGGGCAGACACAAGCTTCTTGATCAGCAAAGTACTAGAAACTCGATGCTCCAAACTTTCCCAGTCAGGAAAGACCTGAGAAATGTCACATAACCTCAGAACAGAAATGATTAAATAAGGTAGATGATTCTCTTATAATAAATTAGTACAGTGGCATGATCTCTATACATAAATAGAAGGGATAATTGCAATTAAAAATTGCATGTTTAGTATAAAATTAATAATGTGAGAATAAAATGGTGGCTGTTGCAATTTTTTGTCACAAGATATTTGCGCAGCATTTTATTAACTACTTAAAGACTGCCCAACACAGATATACTGCATCAGGGTGTCTCTATTGCGCGAAACGTCATACCTGTTCATCATTTTGTATAAGAGACAGTGGGGGAGCCAATCAACGGGTCTGACTGATGTCTGGCAGGACCCGCCAATCGTTCCACCAGAGAGGCAGATCACCGTTCTGACTAAGGATGGGCCGAACACCCCCCTGTTCGGTTCGCACCAGAACCTGCGAACAGACCTAAACTTTGTGTGAACTTTAGAACCCTATTAAAGTCTATGGGACTCGAACGTTCACAATCTAAAGTGCTAATTTTAAAGGCTAATATGCAAGTTACTGTCCTAAAAAGTGTTTGGGGACTTGGATCCTGCCCCAGGGGACATGGATCAATGCAAAAAAAAGTTTTAAAAATGGCCGTTTTTTCAGGAGCAGTGATTTTAATAATGATTAAAGTGAAACAATAAAAGTGTAATATTCCTTTAAATTTCGTGGGGGGGGGGGGGGGGTGTATAGTATGCCTGTGAAGGGGCTCATGTTTCTGGTGCTTAGAACTGTCCCTGCACAAAGTGTAATTTAAAATAACTCGCAGCTATTATGAACTGTTGGCTCCGTAATACAGAGAACACTCATTGAAAGTCATTGATAAAAAAAAAAAAAGCGTGGGGTCCCCCAAATTCAATTACCAGGCCCTTCAGGTCTGGTATGGATATTAAGGGGAACCCTGCCTCAAATTTAAGAAAAAAATTGACGTGAGGTTCCCCCTAAACATCCATAACCAGACCCTTCAGGTCTGGTATGGATATTAAGGGGAACCCCGCATCAAATGTAAAAAATTTTTTACGTGGGGGTCCCCCTAAAAATACATACCAGACCCTTTATCCGAGCACGCAACCTGGCAGGCCGCAGGAAAAGAGGGGGGGACGAGAGAGCGGCCCCCCTCCCTCCTGAACCATACCAGGCCACATGCCCTCAACATTGGGAGGATGCTTTGGGGGTCTGTGACCCCTCAAAGCACCTTGTCCCCATGTTGATGAGGACAAGGGCCTCATCCCCACAACCCTGGCCGGTGGTTGTGGGGGTCTGCGGGCGGGGGGCTTATCAGAATCTGGAAGTATGCCTGTGAAGGGGCGCATGTTTCCCGTGCTTAGAACTGTCCCTGCACAAAGTGTCATTTTGCAAGGAAAAAAAGTCTTTTAAAATCACTTTCCATTGTCGGCTCCGTAATATAGAGAACACTCAATGAGTGTTCTCTGTATTAGCCGACAATTCATTCATTGATTAAAAAAAAAAAAAGCGTGGGGGTTCCGCTAAATTCAATTACCAGGCCCTTCAGGTCTGGTATGGATATTAAGGGGAACCCCGTGTCAAATTAAAAAAAAAATTGACGTGGGGGTCCCCCTAAATATCCATACCAGACCCTTCAAGTCTGGTATGGATATTAAGGGGAACCCTGCATCAAATTTTTTTTTAAAAATTGACGTGGGGGTCCTCCTAAAAATCCATACCAGACCCTTTATCCGAGCACGCAACCTGGCAGGCCGCAGGAAAAGAGGGGGGATGAGAGTGCCCCCCCTCCTGGACCGTACCAGGCCACATGCCCTCAACATTGGGAGGATGCTTTGGGGGTCTGTGACCCCTCAAAGCACCATGTCCCCATGTTGATGTGGAGAAGGGCCTCATCCTCACAACCCTGGCCGGTGGTTGTTGGGGTCTGCGGGCGGGGGGCTTATCAGAATCTGTAAGCTCTCTTTAACGAGGGGACCCCCAGATCCCAGCCCCCCCATTTGAAATGCTAAGGGGGTACCATACCATACCTGCGGCCTGCCAGGTATGGTAAGGGGGTACCATACCATACCTGCGGCCTGCCAGGTTGCGTGCTCGGATAAAGTGTCTCGATGGATTTTGGGGGGGACCCCCACATAAAAAAAATTTTTACATTTGATGCGGGGTTCCCCTTAATATCCATACCAGACCTGAAAGGCCTGGTAATTGAATTTAGGGGTACCCCCGTGCTTTTTTTTTTATATATATATCAATGAATGAATTGTCGGCTAATACAGAGAACACTCATTGAGGCCGCGTACACACGCGGGGACTGTTCGCTCAACTTTGTCCGTCAAACAGTTTCAGCGGACAGTCCGCTCAAAATTAGCATGGACGGACTTGCCCACACACGACGAACGAACAGTCCGCTGAAACCGTGCGCGATGACGTGAACGGCACGTACGACGGGACTAGAAAACGACGTCCTATACACTGCAATGCAAACTTCGGCGTGTAAATCCTTTCTGAGCATGCGCGGAACTTAGTTTGACGAACAAGCCTACACACGAGGGGACTGTTCGCTGAAACAAAGTTTCAGCGGACAGTTTTTCGGAATTTCCGAAAAACTTTGTTCAGCAGACTGTCCGCTGAAAGCCCACACACGAGCGTACTGTCCGCCGAAACACTGTTCAGCGGACAAAGTTGAGCGAACAGTCCCCGCGTGTGTACGCGGCCTTAGTGTTCTCTGTATTACGAAGCCGACAATGGAAAGTGATTTTAAAAGACTTTTTTTCCTTGCAAAATGACACTTTGTGCAGGGACAGTTCTAAGCACGGGAAACATGCGCCCCTTCACAGGCATACTATAGACACCCCCCAGGTACGAAATTTAAAGGAATATTACACTTTTATTGTTTCACTTTAATCATTATTAAAATCCCTGCTCCTGAAAAAATGTCAGTTTTTAAAACTTTTTTTTGCATTGATCCATGTCCCCTGGGGCAGGACCCGGGTCCTCAAACACTTTTTAGGACAGTAACTTGCATATTAGCCTTTAAAATTAGCACTTTAGATTTCTCCCATAGACTTGTATAGGGTGTTCCGGCTTTTCGAATTTGCCACGAACAGCCCAAATTGTTCACTGTTCGCTGAACAGGCGAACAGACAATGTTCGAGTCGAACATGAGTTCAACTCGAACTCAAAGCTCATCCCTAGTTCTGACAGAGAAGAACACAGTGCTCTTGTACTTGCTCTTGTGTTCCTGCTAAGCAGGAACATGGTGTTCACCCAGTCAGTCCATCATCCACACAGTAAGACCCCCTTCACTCTGGGGCCACGGCCACATTCGCGGTAAAGCACTGCTCGTTTTAGCGTCACATTACCTCTGCTTGAGCAGCGCTTATCGGCTGCGAGCGGGCACTTTTAACCCCAAACAAGGGGTTAAAAACTGCTGTATTGTGGTGCTTCGGAAGAGCTTTTCAGGCACTTCGAAAGCACTGGCCATTCATTCCAATGGGCAGGGCATTTTGGGAGCGCTAAATACAATGCAAAGATGCTGCTTGCAGGACTTTTCGGAACATCCCACTAGGGATGAGCGTGGTGTTCGAGTCGAACGTATGTTCGACTCGAATACCAGCTGTTTGCCCGTTCGGTGAATTCCGAACGCTACGGGCCATCCGAGCCAAATTCTTGTGGCGCAAATGGCCCACAAAGCACTGCGCCATCGCAGCGCATTGCTGGCTCATGATTGGCCAAGCATGCACTGTGACCCC
Organism: Lithobates pipiens; assembly: GCF_037356315.1. NCBI lineage: Eukaryota > Metazoa > Chordata > Amphibia > Anura > Ranidae > Lithobates > Lithobates pipiens. The sequence continues at coordinate 234,927,868 of NW_027507784.1, forward strand.
ACATGCTTGGCCAATCACAGCGCTCGCAGCAAGGATAGTCATAATTGGCCACAGGCAGGATACCTGTGGCCAATTATAGCTCAGGGGTTTAGTACATGCCCCACACTATATAAGACCGCCAGTGTGGCGGCCTTGTGTAGTTTGTTCCGGCGTGCAGGGAGAGAAGGATAGGCAGTGACAGTGTGTTCTTTTCTTGTGCATCTGCAGGAGTCAAAGTGGGTGTTGTGTGCCTCCGGCACAGTATACACCTGTATCTACCCTTTATTGCTGGTGTTCTCTAATACAGGCATCTGCAGGAGTTAAAGAGGGTGTTGTGTGCCTCCAGCACAGTATACACCTCTATCTACCCTTTATTGCTGGTGTTCTCTAATACAGGCATCTGCAGGAGTTAAAGTGGATGTTGTGTGCCTCCAGCAGAGTATACACATGTAGCTACCCTTTATTGCTGGTGTTTTCTAATATAGGCACCCGCAGGAGTTAAAGTGGGTGTTGTGTGCCTCCAGCACAGTATACACCTGTATCTACACTTTATTGCTGGTATTCTCTAATACATTCATCTTGTCAGAAACCATGAATCAGACCGAGACAGAAGTACAATTAAATCACACTTGTTTATTAAATAAAAATAAAAAGGTAAATAGAAAAAACATAGTCAAAGCATAGCCTGTATCTCGATGGATGACTCAGCCCATTAAAGGGTGACCGAAACCAGGGGCTTATCCTCAAGGTTCAGGCGTTCCCTGGATGGGTAAAACAAGACTTCAAAAAGTGACCTGCCTGGCCACAATAAAGGCACAATCTCTCCCTCCTCCTAAAGGCTCTCTCATCCACAGAGAGACACGTGAAGCCCAGGTGCATGGGTTCATCTTCACCGACCAACTCAGTAACAGGAGGCATGGGAGGTGAGGGAGGCATGGGTGGGACTACAAAGATTGGAGGCAAACGTACAGGAGGTTTCCGCAAGCACTCCTTAAGAGAAAGTCTTTCTCTGAGTCTGGAGTCAATGAGGATAGCAAACTAGATTAAGCTCTCCAGCTCAGTGGGTATATCTCGGGCTGCTGTCTCATCCTTGATGGAATCTGAGAGACCATGAGAAAAAGGGCCTCATTGTTCCAAGCAACCTCCGGTGCCAGAGTACGGAATTCAATGGCGTAGTCGGCAACAGTTCTCCTAATCTGTTTGATGGACATGAGGCACTTGTCAGCAGAAGCGGAGCATGCGGGAATGACAAATACCCTTTTAACCACTTGCTTACTGGGCACTTAAACCCCCCTCAGTCCCAGACCAATTTTCAGCTTTCAGCGCTGATGCACTTTGAATGACAATTGCGCGGCCATACAACACTGCACCCAAATGAAATTTTTATCATTTTTTTCTCACAAATAGAGCTTTCTTTTGGTGGTATTTAATTACAGCTGGGAGTTTTTTTTTTGCTAAACAAACAAAAAAAGATGCAAAAAAAAAAAAAAAAATCATGTTTAATAGTTTGTTATAAAATTTTGCAAACAGGTCATTTTTCTGCTTCATTGAAATGCGCTGATGAGGCGGCACTGATGGGCGGCACTGGTGGGCGGCACTGGGGGGCACTGGTGGGCACTAATAGGCACAGTTAAGGCGACACTAATAGGCACAGATAAGGTGGCACTGATAGGCACAGATAAGGCAGTACTGATGGGCACAGATAAGGCAGCACTGATGGGCACGGATAGGTGGCACGGATGGGTGGCACGGATGGGTGGCACTAAGGGGCACTGATGGGTACCACTGATAGATGGGACTGATGGGCACTGATAGGTGGCACTGATAGGTGGCTCTGATAGGTGGCTCTGCTGGGCACTGATGGGCGGCACTGATGGGCACTGGTAGATGACACTGATGGGCACGGATATGTGTCACTGAAGTGCAGTAATGTTGTTGAGGCAGATTGTGGGCTCTGATAGGTGGCACTGTGGGTACTGATGTATGGCACTGTGGGCACTGATTATGGCACTGTGGGCACTGATGGGGGGCACTGCTGGGTGGCATTATGGGCACTGATGGGGGGCACTGCTGGGTGGCACTTTATTAAGGCTCTGGGGGTTACTGGCAGGGGGCAGGTGGGTCCTGATACACTGTCCGTGATCGGGACTGATGTCCCGATCATGGCCGCTGGTGATCGGCTTTTTTTTTCCGATTACCGGCTCTGTTTTGGCACATGATCAGCTGTCATTGGCTGACAGCTGATCACGTGGTAAGGGGTCGGGATTGACCCCTTGCTCGGATCGGTGATCAGGCGAGTCTCATTGACTCACCGATCACAGAGCGTGCCGCGCGCAGGCCGCTCGTGCGCGGGACGACGTCAATAGACGTAGTCCCGGCAAAGGAGGTCCGCGCTGTGGCCGTCATTCGGCTATAGCGCGGATCTCAAGAGGTTAAAGGAGGCCACAAACTCAGGGTAACTCAAGACAACCGGTTTTTGAGTCTCCCATAGAGGGTTAGCCCAGGCCAAGGCTCTCTCAGAAAGCAAAGATATCACGAATCCTACTTTGCTTCTGTCCGTGGGAAACGCCTGGGGCAGCATCTTGAAGTATATCTCAACCTGATTGAGAAACCCTCTTCATTGAACTGGATGACCCCCAAATCACTGGGGAAGTGGAGCGGGACCCGACATACCTCTTATAGAGGGAATACACGAGGCGGGTGCCTGCACAGAGACTGGCACAGCAGCAGGGACGGCCTGTGACTCAGGTTGTACCAGAGCAGCCACTGTGGGGGATTCCATGTGAGCCGTGCGACTCAGGAGCGTTTGTAACGCCATGGCAAACTGATCCATGCGGTGATCTTGCTCATCCAATCTGGAAAAAATACTACCAACAAGTGGATTGACTTTATCTTCTGAATTCATGGCCTTCGCCTACTGTCAGAAACCATGAATCAGACCGAGACAGAAGTACAATTAAATCACACTTGTTTATTAAATAAAAATAAAAAGGTAAATAGATAGAGTGTAGTCATAGCATAGCCAGAGTCCAGTAATCGGATAGAGTAGTCAGCCAGGCCAGAGTTCAATAACCAAATCGGGAAATCAGCCAAGCCAGAAGTTAGGGATCCAAGTAGAGCAACAGCAAGCAGGATAAGGAGCCAGAAGGGATGTCAGTAAGCCAGTCTTTAAACAGAACCACAGGAGATGGTTTCTTGTGATGTGACCAAGGTGAAGGCAGAGGTGAAGTGATCTGGACAGCTTTAAGTAGGCAGGTCAGACAAGCATGATCAGGAACAGCTGGTAACTGTGGAGAGAGATGAGAGCTGGCAATTAGCTGACAGCTGAGATGCCAAACCAGAGAAGGAAGGGCTAAGCCAGACCTAACACATCTGCAGGAGTTAAAGTGGGTGTTGTGTGCCTCCAGCACAGTATACACCTGTAGCTACCCTTTATTGCTGGTGTTCTCTAATACAGGCATCTGCAGGAGTTAAAGTGGGTGTTGTGTGCCTCCAGCACAGTATACATCTGTAGCTACCCTTTATTGCTGGTGTTCTCTAATACAGGCATCTCTGGGAGTTAAAGTGCTACCCAATTGCTGGTTTTCCCATCTTCCTGCAGGCCATTACTATGTCTGAAAGGCCAACAAGGAGAGGCAGACAGTCACAAGCCAATAAAAGAGGGCAAGCAGGCTCTGTGTCTAGAAACAACAGTGCTTGTTGTGGACGCGTTGCATCGTCATCAGCACGTGGCCATGGGACACGCTTATCCTTATTTCCGGCAGCTGGACATGTTGATCCGGATCATGCTGAAGACTTGGTAGAGATAACCAAGCCCTCCTCATCCTCCTCTTCCTCTCTCACCCAAGCTCAGGGTACTAGCAAAGCATTTGCCAACACGTCCTCTTCTATCGTCTCAATGTCATCAGTCACTTCTTCCCTAGACCCACCATGTCCTCCTGAGGAGTTCCCCAAACTGTTTGAGCACAGTGTTGGGTACATGCTCCAGGAGGACGCCCAGCGTTTTGAAGGCTCTGATCATGATACCCAGCTAGAGGAAGGCAGTAGCGTGAACGCAGAGAGAGGGGATGCTCAAGAAGGACAGCAATCTGGCAGTCCACCAGCTGCAGCATACTGCCAGGTTTGCTGCAGTGATGAAGAGGGAGGGGGTGATGAGGTCACTGACTCTACGTGGGTGCCTGATAGGAGAGAGGAGGAGGAGGAGGCACATCTCCAACGAGGCAGGATGCCCTCCGGGGCAAGCTTAGGGGCAGCACACCGACTGAATCACACCACAGAGCTCCGCCTGTGCAGGGCACTGCCTCTGCGCATTATTCCAAAAGTTCTTTTTTGAGACGAGTGCATCAGATCGCACCACTGCTATTTGAAACATTTGTCTCAAGCATATCTCGCGTTGCCAAAACAGCAGCCGCTTGGGCACCACATGCTTGACCAGACATATGTTGACCTGCCATGCAGCTGTTGAACGTACTGGGATGGAACCTCTTTTGGTCCTTAACCACTTGCTTACTGGGCACTTAAACCCCCCTCAGTCCCAGACCAATTTTCAGCTTTCAGCGCTGATGCACTTTGAGTGACAATTACGCGGTCATACAACACTGTACCCAAATGAAATTTTTATCATTTTTTTCCCACAAATAGAGCTTTCTTTTGGTGGTATTTAGTTACAGCTCGGAGTTTTATTTTTTGCTAAACAAACAAAAAAAGATGCAAAAAAAAAAAAATCATGTTTTAATAGTTTGTTATAAAATTTTGCAAACGGGTCATTTTTCTCCTTCATTGAAGTGCGCTGATTAGGCGGCACTGATAGGCTGCATTGGTGGGCACTGATGGGCTGCATTGGTGGGCACTGATGGGCTGCATTGGTGGGCACTGATAGGCTGCACTGGTGGGCACTGATAGGCATAGTTAAGGCGGCACTAATAGGCACAGATAAGGCGGCACCGATGGGCACAGATAAGGCGGCACTGATGGGCAAAGATGGGCACAGATAAGATGGCACGGATGGGTGGCACGGATAAGTGGCACGGATGGGTGGCACGGATGGGCACTGATAGGTACCACAGATAGATGGGACTGATGGGCACTGATAGGTGGCACTGATAGGTGGCTCTGATAGGTGGCACTGCTGGGCACTGATGGGCGGCACTGCTGGGCACTGATGGGCGGCACTGCTGGGCACTGATGGGCGGCACTGGGGTGCAGCACCTGAGGCAGATTTTGGGTGGCACTGTGGGTGGCACTGCTGGGTGGCACTGTGGGTGGCACTGTGGGCACTGCTGGGTGGCACTGTGGGCACTGCTGGGTGGCACTGTGGGCACTATGGGCACTGCTGGGTGGCACTGACAGGGGGGCACTTACTTTATTTCAGGATGGCACTGCGGGTGGCAGGTGGGCACTGGCAGGGGGCAGGTGTCCTTTTAAATTGCTGGCCGTGATCGGGACTGATGTCCCGAACACGGCCGCCGGCGATCGGCTTTTTTTTTTTCTCCTCGCGCTGTCAGCGCGAGGAGGAATACTAGCCGATTACCGGCTCCGTTTTATCACATGATCAGCTGTCATTGGCTGACAGCTGATCACGTGATAAGGGGTCGGGATCGACCCCTTACACGGATCGGTGATCAGGCGAGTCTCACGGACTCGCCGATCACAGAGCGCGCCGCGCGCGCCCCTCAGGGGGCGCGCAGGCCGCTCGTAACCGGGACTACGTCAATAGACGTAGTCCCGAAAATGTGGGTCCGCGCTATTGCCGTCATTTTGCAATAGCGCGGATCCCAAGTGGTTAAAGAGAATGTCACCTGCGTTTAGGCAATAGGTGTCAATTATAGTCAATTATAGACCATAGAGAATTGTATTAAATGTTTAACTATATAATTTTGTTTTTATATTTTGTGTAATATATATGAAATAAATTTGTATAATTTTTTTAGAAAACCTTTTCTTATTTTTCTTCCAATATTTGGTGCCGCAAAAGTCCCTTACCTCCAAACTTTTTGTGTTTTATATCTGCCATGCCGCTAGTTGGCAAGCGTACCTTAAAGACCCACATCAAAGAACAAAGCAGACCTCTCTTTGCTCCTCATCAGCTGGGATGTCCAACTACACTAGACCTTCAGTCCTCTCTGAAACCTGCTCTGAGAGGAATGAAGGTGTACAATTAGGTGTGTCACAGCCAAGTGCTTCCGGGCACTCTGCTAGCAGTACACCTACGTCCGATTATAGCAGGCAAATTTCCCTGCCCCAGCTGCTAGACCATTGAAAGAAGTTCACTCCCAGCCATCCACATGCCCAGCAGTTGAATGCTAGCCTGGCTAAATTGCTAGCACTTCAACTGCTGCCTTTTCAGTTGGTAGACTTGGCCCCCTTCCATGAGTTTGTGCAATGTGCGGTTCCTCAGTGGCAGGTCCCCAAATGCTACTTTTTCTCATGGAAGGAGATTCTGGCTCTCTACCAGCATGTGGAAGGCAATGTCCATGCCTCGCTGGACAGGGTGGTCAGCGGTAAGGTGCATATTACCGCTGACTCATGGACCAGCAGGCATGGACAGGGACGTTATCTATTTTTCATGGCTCACTGGGTCACTCTTCTGGCAGCTGGGAAGGATGCAGGACAAGGTGCAGTAGTGTTGGAGGTTGTTCTGCCACCACGCCTCCAAAATGCTACTACTGGTTGTGACACACCTCTCTCCTCCACCCCTCCTCTTCTTCTTCCTCCATGGCCTCTTCCAGTGCTCTGTCCTTGGAACCAGCGGTGCTCCGTAGGCGTTCAAGGGGCTACACAAGTACGCAGGAAAAAATATGCCATGCCGTGCTTGCGCTGGTTTGTTTGGGGGAGAGGGGCCACACTGGGGCAGATATTTTGTCAGCTCTGCAGGGGCAGGCCGAGAAGTGGTTGAAACCATGGCAGCTTAAGCCAGGAATGGTGGTTTGCGACAATGGCACCAACCTCCTCTCCGCCCTCTGACAGGGACAGCTTTGTGGGTGGCACAGTGGTGTAGTGGTTTGCACTCTCACCTCACAGTAAGAAGGGTCACTGGTTTGAATCCCAACCACGACACTACCTACCAGGAGTTTGCATGTGCCTGCGTGGGTTTCCCCTGGGTACTCCGGTTTCCTGCCACACTCCAAAGACATGCAGGTAGGTTAATTGGCTTCTGTCCAAAATTGGCCCTAGTATATGAATGGGGACCTTGGATTGTGGGCTCCTTGGGGGTAGGGACTGATGTGAGTGTGCAATATACATGGATAGGGACAATTTTAGACCCTCACTCAGGTTGATCTGGATGGACTGGTGTCTTTATTCAACCTTACTAATTATGTAATTATGTAATTATGTAACTGACCCATGTGCCCTGTGTGGCTCACGTCCTTAACCTGGTGGTGCAGCGGTTCTTGGGCAGGTACCCAGGCTTACAGGATGTCCTGAGGCAGGCCAGGAAAATCTGTGTGCATTTCCGCCAAACATTTAATTTGAGTGCTTGGCTGGCTGAGCTCCAAAAGGAGTTGAACCTGCCCAAGAACTGCCTTATATGTGACATTAGGTTGAACTCAATGTTGGCCATGCTGCAGCGGCTGCACATTCAGCAGAGGCAATCAATGAGTACCTGTGCGACTACGGCACCAGGACAGGGTAGGGGAGCTTGTTTTTTTTTCACCTTGCCAGTGGGGCATGATCAGGGATGCATGTGTTACCGGCCTCAAAATGTGAATTAAGAGAGCCGATGATTGTAGACGCGATGAGATAAGGTGATCAGCTTGGCGTGGACTGCAAAGAATCACACAAACAGCATGAGATATGACCACTGACTTTATGGCTGGAAGTAGTTTAATTTTTACATAACAATACATCTTTTACATTTTTATAGTCACATATTTATAAACATTAACAATATATATAATACAGATTTTAACTAAAGTATTTTAAAACGTAGTTATAACAATGAACATTACTATATTTTAATAACATATATATCCCTGTTATTCAGTGTTATAGATAATTATCTTTATCTCTCTGGTACACTTTAAGTGTGCAATAATCATACTAGCAATGCATTGCTTTAATACAAAATATTTTCATGGTAGTACTCTTTTTTAACCACTAGATGGTGCACATTGCATGTCTGTATGATGCAATACATAAGCTTTACATACAATAGGTTTTTTTCTATATTAAATAAAAGAAAACATGTGCTTCTATAAATCTATGCCATTTTCAATAAATCAGGTTTAAATATACCTATTTAGAAAGGTTTAGTGTTTATCATAGACATTTGTTCTGACTAATGCAGTATTTTCATGTTCTTATGCACTTTTCCCTTGTTTCTGACACATGCTGTTCTAAACTTCTAATTACAGCAAAACTATAGCATAAAATCTGCTGAGACTTTTTCTGCATCTGCTCAAGATGTTTAGGAATCTTTCTATCACAGGTTAATACAGATTAGGAACAATTTAGAGTACATACCTGCAAAGAATCACACAAACAGCATGAGATATGACCACTGACTTTATGGCTGGAAGTAGTTTAATTTCCAGTCACATGGTGTGTGGCCTTATATAGACTCTGTTTGTGTACCTTCTCTGCCATCTACTGGTTATTAATAGAATAGAAGGGCCATGTTTAGAAATATAAAAAAAAAAATGAATATGTACTTTGCTTTGGGGTGTCTGTTTTGTGACCATATAAACCCCAGTCCGTCACACATGCACTGTCCTGTCACCATTTGAGGAGGTCACGAGGATGGTGAGCAGTGACACTGTACCTCTTGTCCACCAGTCGGAGCATACGCTGCGTGGAATAATGGACAGGGCACTTGAGGCAGGGAAGAGGAGGACTTCCTTGCCTCTCAAGGCCCCCTTTATCCAGACAGTGTTCCTGCTGTCCCACCCATCACACAGGAAGAGGATGAGGAGGAGGAGGATTGTGTCAGCATGGAGGTGGAGCCTGGCACTCAGCATCAGCAGCATTCTTTTAGGGATGATTTACAGTCCCAAGAAACCCGTGGACTTCTACGTGGCTGGGAGGAGGTGGCTGCGGATCATGTTGTCCTTAGTGACCCAGAGGACTCTGGATCCAATTCCTCAGCTAATCTACGCTGCATGGCCTCCCTGATCCTGCAAAGCCTGAACCATTACTGGCTGGCCACTCTTCTTGATCCACGGTACAAGGGTAAGGTTGCGGACCTTATCTTGCCATTGCAGAGGGAGCAGAAGATGAGACATCTCCGGGAGGTCTTGCAGAAAGGTCTGTGCAACGCGTTCCCAAAGACTGGGAGGTTACAAACTCCTGGTCCTGGACAATGTGTTGCTGAAGCTTCGGTCAGTCACAGAAGGAGCGGTACAGAAGGTGGCCGTCTGACCGATGCGTTCAGACAATTTTTTTTTTTTTTTCCACAAAAGTTTTTTATTATTCAAAGGTAAAGTAATCATATACATGTCATAGCAAACTGGTACAGAAAGGTAACAACAATTACTGTGCGGTACAGTGACAAATCACATTGAGGCAAGACATTCGAGTTACTAAACATGAGGAGATAGAGTACACAATGTACTATGTAAATATGATTACCGTATATACTCGAGTATAGGCCGACCCGAATATAAGCCGAGGCCCCCAATTTACCCCCAAAAAAACTGGCAAACTTATTGACTCGTGTATAAGCCGAGGGTGAGACATGCCTGTCCATCCCTGTGTGTGTGTCCGTCCATCCCTGTGTGTCCGTCCATCCCTGTGTGTCCGTCCATCCCTGTGTGTCCGTCCATCCATCCCTGTGTGTGTGTGTGTCCATCCATCCATCCATCCCTGTGTGTGTGTGTGTCCATCCATCCATCCATCCCTGTGTGTGTGTGTGTCCATCCATCCATCCATCCCTGTGTGTGTGTGTCTCCATCCATCCATCCATCCCTGTGTGTGTGTGTATCCATCCATCCCTGTGTGTGTGTGTCTCCATCCATCCATCCCTGTGTGTGTGTGTCCGTGTGTGTGTGTGTGTGTGTGTGTGTGTGTGTGTGTCCAGCCTACCTGTGTCCCGAGCCTTTGTCCCGAGCCTCCGTCCCGTGCCTTGCCTCCTTGCCTCCGTCCCGTGCCGTGCCTTGCCTCCGTCCCGTGCCGTGCCTTGCCTCCGTCCCGTGTCGTGTCGTGCCTTGCCTCCGTCCCGTCCCGTGCCGTGCCTTGCCTCCGTCCCGTCCCGTGCCGTGCCGTGCCTTGCCTCCGTCCCGTGCCCTCTTCGTCGGCGCCTCGGCGGCCATTGTAAAATTCAAAAGCCGCGCCTCCGCCTTCGCCTGTGATAGGCGGAACACTGAATTTCCCAGCAGCCTGTGTTCCGCCTATCACAGACATCGTCTCATCCTCGTCCATAGTACGAGGATGAGACGATGTCCGTGATAGGCGGAACACAGGCTGCTGGGAAATTCAGTGTTCCGCCTATCACAGGCGAAGGCGGAGCCGGAGGCGCGGCTTTTGAATTATAGAATGGCCGCTGTCTGTCTGCTCGACACGCTGATCGAGCGGGCAGACAGCGATGACTCGAGTATAAGCCGAGGGGGGCACTTTCAGCCTCAAAAAAGAGGCTGAAAATCTCGGCTTATACTCGAGTATATACGGTAATAAACGGATAGAACCAGTGTATTTACTACCAACAGTTACGAGCTCCCGGGAGGCTCCAGTCTTGTGGTGGCTAGTGTAATCAAGAGTAGACAATGACCACGGGGACGCCCAATACTCGGCCCTCTCGCGGCCTTGAAGGGAGCATGAAACTAGCAGATAGGTTTATGAGGTTCGACGTGCCTCCCGGTATCATTTCTTCACGGGGTGAGGGGTATTTTCGTTGGGTAGTGTGCTAATGAAATGGAGTATACCTATGGGGAGTTGAAAGAGAAGAGGGTAAAAGTGGGGAAGTGAGGGTAAGACATGGGGAAGAAGGGAGCAAGGGGGTCCCTAAGAGGGACCCTAGAAGGGCAGCTGTGTAGGGTTAGGGGGGAAGGGGTGGAGTATAGGGAGAAAAGGGAGGATGGGGGGGGGGGCGCTCCTCTTCCCGGCCCCATTACAACATCCAGGTCCAGCCAGGGTTCAGCTCTGGTGGCTTACAGTTATAACTGTCAATGTGGAAAGTAAGATTTATATCTTCCCGTGGACTTAAAATGCGTCCAGCAGGCCCACGTGGTGGAGAATTTCTGCATGCGGTCCTGGGAGGTATAGATCAGTTCCTCTATCTCCTCAATTTTAGCGATCCTTGTCAGCCAGTCTCTAATAGTAGGGGTCTTATTGGAGCGCCAAAGCGCAGGGATGCAAAGTCTAGCGGCATTGACCATGTGCATGGCCAGAGATTTGTGATATGACCGTTTGGTCAAAGAAGTGTGATGGAGGAGATACTGAGCAGCATTAAAATCAAGGGTGTATGTGGTGACTTGTGCTATAATGGCGTGTACTTCTTTCCAAAATGGTTGTAGCATGGTGCATTCCCACCATATGTGAAGCATAGAGCCTTCTTCTTTATTACACCTCCAACATACGTTTGGGATTGAGGGAGAGAATTTATGTAAGCGGGAAGGTGTCCTATACCACTTTGTGATAATCTTGTAACCGTTTTCTTGAATGGCTACATTCAGTGAGCCTGTATGTGCATACGTGGCGATAGTACCCCAGTCATCGTCTGTGAAGGAGATTTGCAGGTCCCTACCCCATGATGCTTTAGGGGGATCAGTCTGAGGAGTGTGGGATTCGTCTTGGAGGATAGAATAGATCTGGGATATTAGATGGCGTGGTGGTGTGGTTTGGGAATGAAGAGATTCGAATGGGGTGAGTCGTCTTGTCCAAACGTCGGTATGATTCTGGGAGGTGAAGAAGTGCCTTAGTTGCCTATAGGTCCAGAAGGGGAACTCCTTCGTGAGTGAGGTATTCTTAAGTGCATCATAGGATCTTAGTCGTCCTTTGTGAAAGAAGTGCTGAGCTAAGACGTCATCATGTGGCCATTCCTGCATAAGAAACGTGGTCGACTCCCCTGGAGAGAAGTCAGGGTTTCCCCTCAAGGGGGTCAATGGGCCCAAGTGTGAGGAGAGATGGTGGGAGGCTACCGTTTTCTTGAAGGCCAGCAGTGAGGTGTGAATGAGCGGATGGGTCTTAACGGGGTGGGGCCAGTGCTTCGGTGAGAGCCAGGGAAGGGTGTGCAGTGGGTAACCTGAGAAAGAGCTTTCCAAGGCCACCCAAGTCTTTCCTCCCCTATGAGCTTTCCAGTCCACCAGTCTCGTCAGGTGGCATGCTAGGTAGTAATGGTATAAATCAGGTAGGGCAATGCCACCCTTGGTCTTAGGGCCCGTCAGTCGAGCGTATTTAATACGGGGAGCGGTGCCTCTCCAAATAAACAGTGTGCATAACTTCTTGTATGATAGGAAAAAAGATGGGGGCAATTGGATTGAGATTGTCTGTAGGAGATATAATATGCGTGGAAGAATTATCATTTTTATTAAGGCAGAGCGGCCAAACCAGGATACATTAAGGTTTGCCCAGCTCTTCAAGTCAGCCTGGATTCTGGCTAGAGCCGACAGGTAATTATGGGCATAGAGACCCGCCGTTCCCTTGGTGAGTTGAATACCAAGATAGGTGATCGCTTCCCTCTTCCACTGAAAGGGGAAGGAGTCTTGGCAGTGAGATACGTCCTGTGGGGGAAGAGAGATGTTGAGGGCGTGGGATTTAGAATAGTTGATTTTGAGGTTGGATAAGAGTCCAAAAGTCTTAATGTCCTTCAGGAGGTTAGGTAAAGATGTCCGGGGCGTTTGGAGGGTCAATAAAATATCATCCGCGAACGCAGCAACCTTGTATTCCCTACGGTTAATAAAGATCCCTTGGATGTCTGTGTTGGCACGTATTCTGTTAAGAAGGGGTTCCAATGTTAGTACAAATATCAGGGGGGATAATGGGCATCCTTGTCGGGTGCCGTTACTGATGGGGAAGGCGTTTGACAGGAGGCCGTTGGCTCTCACCCTTGCGGAAGGATTTGTATAGAGAGCATTGATATATGCGAGCATACGGGGGGAAGGCCAATGACCCTCAAAACCTCCCGCATATAGTCCCAGGCCACCCTGTCAAACGCCTTCTCTGCGTCAAGCGAAAGAAGGAATCCCTCAGTCTCGCTTGTAGAGAGCCAGTGTTGGATATTTAAAGTCCGGATAGTATTGTCCCTAGCCTCTCTCCCCGGAACAAAACCTACCTGGTCGGGGGAGACGAGGCCAGGGACAAGAGGTGAGAGTCTATTTGCTATCATCTTAGCATAGAGCTTGATATCTACGTTCAGTAGAGAAATGGGCCTGTAATTAGAGACCTGAGAAGGGTCTTTACCCTCTTTGGGGATAACGGCTATATGGGCTCCTAACATATGCCCCGCAGGGGTTGCGGGGTTCGCAAGAGAGTTCAGTGTCGTCAGCAATCGCGGAGAGAGTATGTCAGAAAAGCTTTTATAATAGGTAAGGGGGAAGCCATCAGGGCCCGGACTCTTGCCCGGCTTCATTTGTTTGATGGCGAGGGATAATTCCTCGGTGGAGAACGGTTGGTCTAAGTTCGTGGTTTGCTGTGGGGTAATGGGGTTGGGGCTATATTGAGATAAGAAGTCTCTTATTTGTGAAAGTCGGTCAGGAGCGTCAGGAGGCCCTGCGTTGGCCTCTGGTAGGTTATAGAGTGTAGAATAGAATTTTTCAAAGTGTGATGCTATGTCTTCATTTTTAGAGAGGAGAGATCCCTGATCGTCTCGGAGAGTGTGAATTATAGACGAGGTTTTAGCTGTTTGAATCGTGCGCGCTAACAGCCGCCCACTCTTGTTGCCGTGTTCATAGAACACTCTATGTTGAAGGACATATCTACGCCTGGTTCGTTTGCCCAGTTCATCTAACAAAGAAGAACGGGCGTATAAGAGGTCTTGCAATGTGGTTTGCAGGGTCGATTGCTTATGTGCTGCTTCAAGTCGCTTGATTGTGCTAAGAAGGGACGTGATCCTTTCTTGGTGTTGTCGTTTGGCCTTTGCAGCATGGAGATAAGTTCCCCTCTCAGTACACATTTATGTGCCTCCCAGAGTGAAATGGGTGAGACTTCAGGGGAGGTATTTTCCTGAAAGTAAAGGCGTAATTTGGCGTTTAGGTGTCGTAAATTTTCTGGGTCCTTTAAAAGGGAAGGGTTTAGCCTCCAGGTCTTGGATATCGTCTTAGAGTCGGGGAAAGTAAGGGTCATTGTTATGGGGTGGTGGTCGGAAAGGAACATTGGTTCTATTGTAGCTTGGGAGAGGAGTGAGAGGTCGGTCTGGGAGAGAAATATGTAATCTATTCTGGAATATTTCTGATGTGGGTGGGAATAAAAGGTGTAGTCTTTGTCCATCGGGAACATGGTGCGCCAGGTGTCGTGGAGAGTCAAGTTCTGTAGTTGAACTCTAATCTGTCTTAGAGCTCGGTAAGGCAGTGTCGAGGCTCCCGTAGAGGAGTCCAGGGCCGGGTTGAGTGGGACATTGAAGTCTCCCCCTAGAATTAGGATACCCTCCTTAAATGAGGACAAAAGATCACAGGCCTTCCTAAAGAAGGCCACTTGATGTTCATTCGGACAGTAGATATTAGCCACCGTAATAGGCTTGGAAGCGTATGTGCCTTTGATAAAGATATATCTACCATCCTGATCACTCAGGGTATCAGTTAGTTGGAAATCAGCAAGTTTGGAAATAAGTATAGATACCCCCTTAGTCTTGGAAGCAGGGTTGGTGGAGTGAAACGTGCGTTTGTACATATGATTCGTCAGCTTAGGAATCGCATCGGAGCGGAAGTGTGTTTCCTGTAGCATGAGAAAGTGTGCTTTATGTTTGGACAGGGCAGAAAGAACCTGTGATCTCTTCTCCGGGAGGTTCAGACCCTTTACATTAAGAGAGAGGCATTTCAGAGAGAGCTGTGTCTGCGTGTTCGAAACTTCCCTCATTGTGCTAGACTGAAAGGATCTGGGATTATGATCGTGAGGAGAGGTGAGTATAGCGTAAAAAAAAGAGTAAAAAAAGGGGGGTTTTCCTTTCTTATCTTATAGTAAGTGGGGATTAACTGTATGTCTCAAAAATGGGGGGAGTAGGAAGAGGAGCGGCCCCGCGTAAGAAGGGGGGGAAAAGGCGTAGAGAAGGGGGAGGGGGGGAAAGGGAAGGGGAGGCAAGGGCAGAAAATGGAAAGGAGGGTACGGGGGGGGGGGGGAAAGGAGGGAAGGAGGGAAGGAGGGGGGAGAAAGTATTCAGGAATCCAAGTAGATTTCTGACAGGGATTTATACTGGAGGTGGGCGTAGGCGTGCCTATCCACCTAATGGCGGAGAGCCGGATGGTCAGCACGGGTCAATGCGACCATCTGTGTGGGGACAGTGAGCTTGGGGAGGGTCAGGAGAAGTAGCACCGAGAAGGACAGGTATGGCAAACAGATAAGACAGAGGGATGTACGTATTGTACAGGGCAGTATTCAATATTAGATAGTGGCATGGGGACTAATTCGCAATGTAGGGTGCTTAGCTTAGCCGTCACCTGCTGTGTGTAAGAGCGGTCCTCCAAAACCAAAAACGAGGGCCTGCTAAGTATACAACAGTGGAGGGAGGACGTCGTATAAGCATGTGATGTATGGTAGTCTAGGGAACACATATAAATAACCAGTATTGAAACTCAAATGCATCCTGAACATAAACAGATAGAGGCATAATACCAAAGGCATAAATAACATAAAGTACGCCTATTTCAGGCCCCATAAATATGAGGAGAGAAAGAGAGCGTGAACAGATGCCTAACACAATGGCAACATATTCGTGCGACGTGTCGTCTAAGGACCAACACGACAGCTGTGCAATCCCATACAGCAAACAAGCAAAAACAAAAACAGAACAAAATAAAAACCATAGAAAGGGGGGGGGAAAGGGGAGGAGGGAAGGGGAGGGGGGCGAAGGAATGTAGATAGAGGGGTCTATAATTACCCTTACTGGAAGAGTCCTGAAGGTGAGATAGATGTTGGCATAGCCCTAGTAAGGGGACAGGATTCCAAAATATGTCTCTGGCCTGTGAACAGGCAGGTGCCCGAACAGCGACAGTACCTGGATCTAAGTAGCTGAGGACGTCAGGGTGCTTGTTGAAGGCGTTCATCCAGAGATGTCGTCCACTCGGGGTGGTGAGAGTCAGATGGGTCTTCCAAAGCAGCCAGCTTTACAAGGTGTGAAGAGTCAACGGCTTTTCTTGCCTAGAGCTGGTTGGAGAGAGAAACAAGGGGGGGGGGGAAGGGAGGGGGGGGACGGAAATAGCACCTAAAGCAGGTGCCTGTAAAGGTAGAGCTGGTAAGTTCTGTCGCTGTCCTCGGGCGGGGCCTTGAGGAGGAGAAAAAAGGTATCAAGGTAGACTAGTCATTGTGGCGATCTCGTCTTGGGGTGTCAGCCAGGTGTGCGCTGCGAGAGGAGGGGTCTCTTCTGGACTGGCGGTCTCCAGGTGAGGTGGGGTCCAATCTGCGGCGTCTGGAGCTCGGTCGCTGGCTCTTAGGCGATGCGTTGAGGGCCACTGATTTCCACGGCTCAGTAGGGAAGTAAAAGGCACACCATTCCGGGATATCCACCAACGGTATGTCTAGCTGTTCGCAAAACATAGGTAAGTCCTCTGGGGTCCTGAGCAGTGCTGTGCGCCCTCTGGAGGTAGCCGAAAGACAGAATGGGAACTTCCATCTATATTGGATATTGCGTGTTCGCAGTATGTCTAGCAGGGGGCGTAACGTGCGCCTGTTCTGCAAAGTTATTTGTGAGAGATCCTGGAAAAGTTTTACCTCTGCTCCGTTAAATAAAATACGACCCCGTTCTCTTGCCTTTCTGAGGATTTCTTCCTTAAGAGGGAAGTTAACGATACAGCAGATAATGTCTCTTGGGGGATCGGAGTCCGGAGGGGGGGGTCTCAGCGCACGGTGGATGCGCTCCATCTCAATCGGGGTGTCTGCAGGCCGGTCCAGCAGGTTGTTAAAAATGGCACAGACTGTTTGTGGCATGGCGGCCGCATCTACACCTTCCGGAACCCCCCTCAATCTAAGGTTGTGTCTGCGGCCCCTATTGTCCAAGTCTTCCACTTGGCGATGGAGCTCATAGATATGGGGAAGTTGTGAGTCAAAAGATCGTTGCACTTGCCTGATAGCTGCAGCCTGTAACTGGGAAGTGTCTTCTACTGCTGCTAGGCGGTGATTCATAGCATGAATGTCCGTCTTCAATTCGGCAATGGCAGAGGTCAGGGTATGTTTAATGTCCAGCGCAACGTTCTGCAGATCCCTCTGGAAATCCAGGAGGCTAGGCACCGCGGGGCTCTCCAACGTCCGGTCCGCGGCGTATCTACGCGAGTCCGGGGATGCGGCCTGTGAGTCTCGGGAGGCCTGCGAGGCCTGTGAGGCCTGCATCTCCACGTGCTGGCCCGCCAGGCGGGAGCGGAACATCTCCGGGATGCTGTTCCCAAGTTGCGCCCCGGGATCTTTAACGGTGCGGGGGGTCGAGGTGCTCCTATTGGACCTGCCCATGGTTGGTGCTCGTCTGGATCCTCTAGTAAGGCGTCTTTTTCGTCCTCTCGGTGCGGGAGCTCCCTGTTTAGGCAGCCATCTCGGGTCCCGTCCAAGCCACGCCCCCCCAGACAATTTTTTAGTCCGCAGCCCCAAGGTATGATCGGTTCCAGCAACCATCGCCAGCGTCTGATTTACATGGTGCAGGAATACCTAGGGGCAAGGTCAGACTTGGACACCTTTCCCACCGAAAAATCCTCTGGCTTACTGGGTCTTGAGGATGGATCATTGGCCAGAGCTTGCACAGTATGCAATTGAGCTACTGGCCTGTCCTGCATCCAGCGTTCTTTCGGAACGCACCTTCAGTGCTGCTGGAGGCTTTGTAACCGATCACAGGGTGCGCCTGTCCACCGACTCGGTTGATCGACTGACCTTCATAAAGATGAATAAGTCTTGGATCACCACCAGCTACCAAGCACCTGAAGCTGATGTAACTGTCACATTCCTTCAAGACTGCCTATGCTAATGCTGAGTGACTGTCCTGTTATGATGACTGACTATCCTCTTCCTCCTCAATGATCCTGCTGATAGCTTGGAAGAACATTTTTGGTTCTGGGTGATGCCACCAGCCCAATTTTTCAGCCCCTGTTTAATAGGTGCGTGTAATTACAATTTTTGATGCAATGCTTTGCAGCAGGGCTTATTCCTGCACTCCAACTAGAGTATATGGGAGAGGTTACAGTGTTGTGGCACCAGCACCAGTACCACCAGCCCAATTTTTCAGCCCCTGTTTAACAGGGGCATTTAATACAATTTTTGATGCAATGCTTTGCAGCAGGGCTCGTTCCTGCGCCCACCGAGAGTAACTGTGAGGACTTATAGTGTTGTTGCACCAGCACCACCACCAAAGGCCCAATTTTTCTACCACTGTTCAACAATGGCATGTAATTAGAATTCTTGATATAATCGTTCACAGCAGGGTGCTCCAGCGCCCACCAAGAGTCACTTTGAGGGCTTACAGTGTTGTGGCAACACCAACACCTTAGGCCCCCATTTGTGCAGAGCATATAGGGCAGGCCCCTACTTTCAAACATCCAACTTACAAATGTCTCCTACTTGCAAATGGAAGGAGACAACAGGAAGTGAGATAAAAAAGACGGACGGCCAAAAAAATTATACAGGGGTGATAACTCTTCCCTATGTTTTCCAAAAAGATTAAAATATATTTTAAAAATTGACCCGTTCAAAATTACAAACAGATTCTACTTAACACAACAAACCTACACAGTCCCTGTCTTGTTTGCACCGCCTATATACTGCTGTTCTGAGTATATCGGGCCTGGGGGCCCCACGCCTTTCTTTTTTTTATTTGGGTACGGGGTTCCCCTTAATATCCGTATAAGTCCCAAAGGGGCTGGTAATGGGCAGGTTTTTTCTCAATGATTTTCATCCATATTGCCAGAACCGGATATTACATTAAAACCACAAGCAGTTTTTTCCGTTAAATGTCATTTTGTGCAGGGACTTTTCTAAACACGGGGGGAAACACGTGCCACTTCACAGGCATACTATAGACACCCCCCAGGCATGATATTTAAAGGAATATTTTTCACTTTTTTTTTCCACTTTAATCATCATTAAAATCAGTGCTCCCAAAAAAATACTTCAGTTTTTAAAAAAAAATGTGGGCATTGACCCATGTCCCCTGGGGCAGGAGCCGAGTCCACAAACCCTTTTTAGGACAATATCTTGCATGTTAGCCATTAAAATTAGCACTTTTTATTTCAAACGTTCCAGTCCCATAGACTTCAATGGGGTTCTAAAGTTTGCACAGATATTCGGTCCATTCGAAAGTTATGGTACGAACCCGAACCGGGGGTGTTCGGCTCATCCCTACATCCCACAAGCGCACTGCCCAAGTGTGAGAAGTCACACTTGAGTGAATTGGAGGTGGGTTTAAGGGGCTTAGCAGAGACTATTGCCAGCGCTTAAGTGCCTGAAAACGGCCCCAGTGTGAAAAGAGTCTAAGAAAGTGCCTCCTAGGGACACACTTAACCCTTTGAGTGCCCCTGGTGTTAAACCCTTCCCTGTCAGTGTCATTAGTATAGTAACAATGCATATTTTTAGTACTCTAATAACGTCACTGGTTCCCAAAAAAGTGTCAAAAGTGTCAGCTGACCGCTGCCATTACTGGTAAAAAAAAAAAAAAATATCATAAAATATATCACATAGTTTGTGGACTTGATAACTTTTGGGCAAACCAATCAATAAATGCTTATTGGGATTTAAAAAAAAAAAAAATATATATATTTATATATATATATATATATATATATATATATATATATATATATATATATATATATATATATATATATATATATATATATATATATATATATATATATATATATATATATCAGAATACATACTGGCCTAAATTAATGCAGACATTTGATTTCTAATTTTTTTTTTATTGGATATGTTTTATCGTAGAAAGTAAAAAATTGTCGCTCTTTTTTGTTTATATCACAAAAAATTTTAAACGCATAGGTGATCAAATACCACCAAAAAATGCTCTATTTAAAAGGACATCAATATTATTTGGGTACAGCACCGCATGACTGCACAATTGTGAGTTAAATTAACACAGTGCCGTAGTGGATAAAATGGCCTGGTCAGGAAACACCTTTCGGGGGTTAAAACGGTTAAACACAAATTTTCAGGGAAAACACACTTTAATCAATATTAGTGCACACAAATACAATATCATTTTTGGTAAAGTATAAAATGATGAATGACATCCCTTGTGACAGCATGGGCCATGACAGATCCTCTTAAAGGAGAGATCTGGGTTCTATTAAACCCTAAATATTTCCTCCGCCCTCTGTTATGACTAATTTCTGATTGGGACTCTAAAACAAAAATTAATACTGCAGCTGCAGGAACAGATTCACAGGACTGTGTTTAAAATGTCGATTCAGTGTCAAAATTTATTATTGCATGTTATTTTATACATCAATAAGAAAGGGGTGATGTAAGATGTTATTAAAAACTAACAAATAGAAATATGCTATTAAAAGCTAGGGAACAGAACAATTTGTAAAAGTAAAACCTTGATAGGGGAAGAGGGAGTAGAGAGATTCTGGAGGAGATGTGTCTTTGTGTTAGGTGAAGGATACAGAACACATTTCAACAGTGAAAACAAAATGGAGTCTCTTGTGCTTAACCACTTGCTGACCGCCTCACGACGATATACGTCGGCAGAATGGCACGGGCAGGCAAAGTAAAGTACAGGTATGTTACTTGACTCCCATTGATCCAGGAGCGATCCGTGCCGAGGGGGAGGCCACTGATTCATGGCCACCCCCTCGCGATCGCTCCCGGTGAATGGGAAACTTCCCCTGCTTCTGTAATGTAAACAGAAGCAGCGGAAGTGATGTCATCTCTCCTCGTGGAGCCTTTTCGTTACGGCTCCCGAGGAGAGAAGACAACAAGTAAGTTTGCACCAACACTACACTAACAGTAGAACACACAGGCACACTTTTCACCCCCCAATCACCCCCCCCCCACCGATCACCCCCCCCCCCCCCGATCACCCCCCTGTCACAGTGACATAAATAGCAATTGTTTTTTTTACTGATTACTGTATTGGTGTCATTTGTGACTGTTATAAGTAGACAAGTGCAGAGTAAAATATTTTGTTTCGGAATTTCGTTTTCGTCCGAAAACTTAATTTATTTAGTTACTCCCGAAATTCGTTTTATTTATTTCGTTTTTCTTTCAAAAATTTCGTTCGTCCGAAAACCCACATGAATTACGGTCGAATCTGTCTTTGAAGGCTGATGGTGTGTGTCGAATGTATAAAGAAGATTCGACTGAGCTAGTATATAGCATACTTCGTGTGAACTTTAGAACCACTATTAAAGTCTATGGGACTCCAACGTTCAAAATCTAAAGTGCTAATTTTAAAGACTAATTTGCAAGTTACTGTCCTAAAAAGTGTTTGGGGACCCGGGTCCTGCCCCAGGGGACATGTATCAATGCAAAAAAAAGTTTTAAAAATGGCCGTTTTTTCGGGAGCAGTGATTTTAATAATGATTAAAGTGAAACAATAAAAGTGTAATATTCCTTTAAGGGCTCATGTTTCTGGTGCTTAGAACTGTCCCTGCACAAAGTGTCATTTATGCAGGAAAAAAAGTCCTTTAAAATCACTCGCAGCTATTATGAATTGTCGGCTCCGTAATACAGAGAACACTCATTGAAAGTCATTGATAAAAAAAAATAAAAAATAAAAAAAAAAAAGCGTGGGGGTCCCCCAAATTCAATTACCAGGCCCTTCAGGTCTGGTATGGATATTAAGGGGAACCCTGCCTCAAATTTAAGAAAAAATTGCCTGTGTTACATCACAGGGGTTTCCCCTTGCGTCAGAGGGGGGCGGGGTCAGGTGACGGATGGCCCCGCCCTCCATATATAAGAAACGTCAGACCGCCGGAATCCCTGAAGTGTCTCCTCCGTGGAGACAGAAGAAGGATGGATTCGCTGTGCTGGATGAGATGAGCCATCGCTGGAGAGATGACGTCCGTCGCTGGATAGCAAGAGTGGATTACCACCGCTGGAATCTTTTTTTTATTTTTTTTATTTTTAATAAAGGAATTTTTCAAAAGTGTGTTTGTCTTATTTAACTATTTTTTACACTTTCTTTGTGAAATGGTAGGGGTACTTTTGTACCCCCTTACCATTTCAAACAGGGGGGGGGCTGGGATCTGGGGGTCCCCTTGTTAAAGGGGGCTTCCAGATTCTCAGATTCTGATAAGCCCCCCCGCCCGCAGACCCCCACAACCACCGGCCACGGTTGTGGGGATGAGGCCCTTGTCCTCATCAACATGGGGACAAGGTGCTTTGAGGGGTCACAGACCCCCAAAGCATCCTCCCAATGTTGAGGGCATGTGGCCTGGTACGGTTCAGGAGGGAGGGGGGCCGTTCTCTCGTCCCCCCTTCTTTTCCTGTGGCCTGCCAGGTTGCGTGCTCGGATAAAGGGTCTGGTGTGGATTTTTAGGGGGACCCCACATAATTTTTTTTTTTTATTTGACGCGGGGTTCCCCTTAATTGAGACATTACAGCACATGGACACTTGGACATTCCCCCTAACTTATAAATAGACCCGATCCGGCGGCCATTTTACATTCTTTCTACTGTCACTATAGGGAGAGGTTGCTGTGTGGAGCAGGGAGAGACTGCAGTGACCCAAATCGCTAGCTATTAGGTCCACAAAAGTCCTTTTAAGGATTGGTATGGTATAGGTGTAGTTCAGGATATAGGTTTGAGGCACTGCTATTTCAGTCATTTTTCAGGACTGGTATGGTGTAGTAGTACAGGATATAGTTTTGAGTGCAGTGTTATTCAAGTTATTGTTGCAGCAGCCTGTGTTTTGTCAGTTTAAATAGGGACAGACAGGAAGCTGTGTGTAGCAGTGAGGGACAGTCAGTTTAATCATTAGCTGTTACTATTAGGTCCACAAATGTCCTTTTCAGGACTGGTATGGTAATAGGGTTGTACACGTATAATATTCTTTCTTCCAAATATAGAAAAATTATTATACTTGACTGCTGCCCTTCTGCTGCAGTAGTCCTTTATCAGTATAGGGACTGAGGTACAGTCTGCTAATCACAACCTACTAGTTCCACAAAGGTCCTTCTAAGGACTGGTAAGGTATAGCGTACTAGAGTATATAGGGTTGAGTGAGGTACAGTCTGCTAATCCTTAAGGACTGGTATAGGTCCACAATATATAAGGTTGAGGTGCACCACTGCTGACTGCTGCCCTATTCTGCAGCAGTCCTTTATCAGTATAGGGACTGAGGTACAGTCTGCTAATCACAACCTACTAGTTCCACAAAGGTCCCTATAAGGACTGGTAAGGTATAGTGTACTACAGTATATAGGGTTGAGTGAGGTACAGTCTGCTAATCACAACCTACTAGTTCCACAAAGGTCCTTCTAAGGACTGGTAAGGTATAGTGTACTACAGTATATAGGGTTAAGTGAGGTACAGTCTGCTAATCACAACCTACTAGTTCCACAAAGGTCCTTATAAGGACTGGTAAGGTATAGTGTACTACAGTATATAGGGTTGAGTGAGGTACAGTCTGCTATTCCTTAAGGACTGGTATAGGTCCACAATATATAGGATTGAGGTGCACTACTGCTAACTGCTGCCCTATTCTGCAGCAGTCCTTTATCAGTATAGGGACTGAGGTACAGTCTGCTAATCACAACCTACTAGTTCCACAAAGGTCCTTAAGGACTGGTCTAGGTGTACTATTTGG
The DNA here is from genome assembly GCF_037356315.1 of Lithobates pipiens. Taxonomy (NCBI): domain Eukaryota; kingdom Metazoa; phylum Chordata; class Amphibia; order Anura; family Ranidae; genus Lithobates; species Lithobates pipiens. Next base: position 234,951,677 of record NW_027507784.1, read on the forward strand.
TGTGCAGTATATAGTTGTGCAATACACGTATAAAATACTTGCACATATAGAAAGCATAGTATAGTGCGTTTCCACTGTGCAGCATTGTGACTGCTGAGAGGTTCTGCAGCGATACTACAAAGAGTGACAAACACAATCCAAAAAAAAATTATTGTAACTGGTGTGATAGACCAGTGGCCCCCAAAAACAACAGATTGAAGCGGGGTGTTATATACCTTCTTCCACATACATACTGCACTTCTGTAGAGAGTTTTGTCACAGGATCATTTAAAAAATGACAGGCAGAGGAAGAGGCAGGCCCTTCCGCAGGGGTGGTAGGGGTAGGGCAGGAGCAACAGGCTTGAGCCAAAGTGGGAAATTGCAGAAGGTGCGTGCGATTACGTCAAAGGAAGCACCAGAATTGGTTGAGTGGCTCACTCAGCCTTACACTTCTGTACCCTCCTCATCCTCTCGATCTGCACCCTCTTCTTCACTCTCTGCTATGTGCACCCCCAAAGACACTACCACCAACAACACCACCACCACCACATACCTTCCGCTTGAGTCACAGGAATTATTTTCCGATCCATATCAAGACATTTCTGATGCGCAGCCACTCTTGGCATTGGATCAGGAAGAGGAGGTAGCAAGAACCACCATTCAGCAGTCTGACGACAGTACCCAGATCAGCCCAAGGAGGAGGTTGGTCACCGGTGTTGCTGCCTACTCCAAGATCTCTACTTATAGCGGGGGGAAGGTGACGTTGATGATGACGTGTCTAGTGATGTCACGTGGGTGCCCACAAGAGAGGAAGAGGACCATAGGCGGAGCCATTCTGGTGGAGGAAGTCGCTCAGGGAGAGGGAGTCGCATGAGGAGTCGCTCCAGGTCTCGGTCAAGGCGCAGCCATTCCCGCCGAAGAAGATCCCCTGACCGGAGGTGCCATTCACCAGCACACCACTCCCATCCTTCTGAAAATACCTGCTGGGTATGCGGGGCCATAGCCCTTCCAGACAGGTTGGCATGCCGCAGGTGCTTTGAAGAAGCCACCAGAGAAAAAGGGCAAGAACACAGAGCTCACGGAGTCTTCTGCCCCACGTGTCACTCCGGATACGGAGTTATCTCCACGGGGTGCTTCGCCGGCTCCCCCAAGTACTTCCAGAGAGCATGATTTTCCTTCAGATGAGGAAGAACTAGAGGCTTCAGCGGGCTTTGATTTCTTCCTAATAGAGCCTTTTGTGAGGTCAGTGAAGGAGGCCATTAGCTGGGAGGAACCCCAGGAGGCCCAACCCAAAAAGAGAAAATATTTCCTGTACCTGAAGAGAGAACCCGAAGCCTTCCCCTTCATTGATGAGTTGGAGGAACTTATCAGAGACGAGTGGCAGAGACCCGAGAAGAAAGCAAGTCTTAACAATCGGCTTGCCAAACTATATCCTCTAAAGGAGGCTAAAATTAAATCTCTTGTGTCCCCGCCAGTGGTGGATGCATCCCTCATGCGCCTGGCCAGGCACGTTACGCTCCCTATCAAGGACGCCGTGTCATTCAAGGAGGTTCTACATAGGAAGATCGATACTGATCTCAAAAGATCTTACCTAGCAGCAGGAGGCGTATGCAGGCCAGCAGTGGTTCTTGCAGCTGTGGGTAAGGCGATTGCCAGTTGGTCAGCAAGCACAGAAAAGCTTGTATGCGAGGGCGCTGATCAGGACCAGATAGTTAGGGCCCTGCAAGAACTAAGCCTTGCAGGGGATTTTTTGGCAGAGGCATCTGTGGATGCTATTAAGCCTGCATCCAGGGCTATGTTGTCCTCGGTAATGGCCAGACGGGCTCTCTGGCTCAAACCCTGGGTGGCAGATCCTGCTTCCAAGTCCAATTGGTGCCGCATCCCGTATGATGGCGAGAACCTTTTCGGCACCAAATTGGACTCTGCTATTTCTAAGGTTACTGGCGGAAAATCAGGGCTTATACCCTCGGATAGAAATCCAAAGCTTCAGAGGCCTCCTCCCTTTAAGCGTAATCTCCCGGACAGGTACAGGGATGCCAAGTCCTACAGGCCTGGTAGGGAGTACAGAAGGAACTGGAAGGCCCCTCAAACATCCTTCCTGAAGTTCCAGAAGCCCAGGACCCCGGCATCTACTGACCAGAAGTCCTTTTGAAGGTGTGTCCGCCCAGCCAGCCGTGGTGGGTGCCAGACTCATAAAGTTCACGCTGGTCTGGGCGGAAATGATAAGCGACCCCTGGACGTTAGCCACCATTCACGTCGGGCACAGATGGTCATTCAGGGGACTTCCCCCGGGGGACCATTTTTGCCCAACAAACCTCCCGTCATCCCGGCAAAAGAGGTTAGCCTTGGCTCGATACGTTCAGGATCTGCTCCAAAAGGAAGCAATTATGGAGGTGCCCCTTTCCCAAAGAGGTCAGGGGTACTATTCCCCTCTATTTCTAGTAAAAAAGAAATCAGGGGACCTACGTCCGGTCCTGGATCTAAAAAAATTAAACCGCTCTATCCGGGTAGAAGCTTTCAAAATGGAGAGCCTCCAGTCTATCCTCCAGGCCATAAATCTGGGGGACTGGATGCTCTCCATAGATCTACAGGACGCCTACCTCCATATCCCTCTCCATTCAGAACTCCAAAAGTTCCTCCACTTTTCGCTAAACCACAGACACTTTTAGTTCCGAAGTCTTCCGTTTGGAATTTCTACGGCTCCCAGGACGTTTACAAAGGTCCTTCTTCCTGTTATCGTGCATCTGAGGGAGAGGGGGCTGCGAGTCCACCATTATCTGGACGATATTCTCCTCCTCTCAGACAGCCGGGAGTCGCTGTTACAACATCGGAAGATCCTCGTCTCCTCTCTGCAGAATCTGGGATGGCTGATAAATTGGGGGAAGAGCCAGACTCGGCCCACCCAGAGAATGATCTTCTTAGGAGCCCAACTAGATACCCAGTTGAATACAGTGCAGCTGCCTCCGGAGAAGTCTTCCCTGTTGGTTCGGAAGGTGAAGAAGGCCATTTTAGCAAGATCCCTGTCGGCCAGAGTATGCCTCAGCCTTCTAGGCTCCCTATCAGCGACCATTCCTATGGTCCGTTGGGTGCAGTGGCACACCAGACCTCTGCAGAACTCCTTCCTACATCAGTGGGATGGTTCATCCATGACCCAGATGATCAGGATCTCGGAGACAGTCAGGCGCTCATTGCGTTGGTGGACTCGTCCCCACAACTTAAACAATTGCAAACACATAGTCATCCCTCCTCAGGAGGTAGTGACCACGGATGCCAGTCTAGAAGGTTGGGGAGCAAACTACCAGTCCCATGTAGCGCAGGGCCGTTGGCCTTTCGAAGTACGGGACTCGGTATCGAACGTGCTGGAGATGAGGGCAGCCCTCCAGGATCTCCTGGCTTTCAGCTCCCTTTTAAGGGGGAAGCAGGTCCTTTTAAGGATGGACAACAAGGTTGCTGTCGCCTACATAAACAGACAGGGGGGGACCAGGAGTCCCTCCATGATGCAGGAAGTTCTCCCTGTGATGGAATGGGCACAGTTGAACCTGTCAGACCTGAGGGCGACTTACATCCCGGGGGTCGAAAACATCTTAGCCGACACGCTCAGCAGGGAGTTCGCCTCCAACAATGAGTGGTCCCTGAGCCCTCAGGCCTTCTCCCTCATCTGCCAGACCTGGGGTCAACCAGACATAGACCTTGCTGCAACTCCGGCAAACTCCAAGTGCCGAAGGTTCCTGTTGAGGTTTCCCTTTCACTCAACGGAGGGGACAGATTGCCTTCAGCATCCCTGGAATTTCTATCTCGGGTATATCTTCCCTCTGACTCCCCTGATAGCGAGATTTCTCTTAAGGCTCAAGAGATCAACAGCATTGGTGATAGCGGTGATTCCTTTTTGGCCCAGGAGGCCATGGTTCACCACCCTCCTACAACTGAGCACGGCAGACCCTCTTGCTCTTCCCCTGTCAGCCAACTTGCTCTCCCAGGGCCAGCTACTACATCCAGATCCGGGGAGGCTGCACTTGATGGCTTGGAGGCTGAGAGGGCTAGGTATCTAGGTCAGGGCTGCTCCCAGAAGGTAGTTGATACCCTGCTCCAGGCCAGAAAACCTACCACCAACTGCACCTACCACAGGGTCTGGGAGAGGTTTGTTACCTTCTCTCAGGACCTTGGCCGGGATCTATCCTCCCTTTCGGCTCCTCTGATCCTAGAGTTCCTGCAATCAGGCTTAGACAAAGGTCTTAGCTCTAGTACTCTGAAAGTTCAGGTGTCAGGTCTATCCGTCCTGACAGGGGTAAAATGGGCTCACGATCCCCTTGTTATGCAATTTCAGAAAGCCTGTCTTAAACTAAGACCACCTAGGATGCCCTCCTTTCCAGCATGGGACCTATCAGTCGTCTTAGAGGTACTATCCAAAGAACCCTTTTTTCCGCTGGAAAACATCTCCCTCTGGCACCTGACACTAAAAGTTGCCTTCCTGGTCGCAATCACATCAGCGAAGAGAGTTTCAGAGATGCAAGCATTACTGATTAAGGAGCCGTATCTGATCATCCATCCGGACAGGGTAGTTCTAAGACCCTCGGATCGCTTTATCCCAAAGGTGGCATCCTCTTTTCACTTCAACCAGGAAATCAACTTGCCAGCTCTTAACACAGACCAGGGCGACCCTCATCCTCTGGATGTAAGGGGCAACATCATAAAATATCTTTCCATGTCCGAATCCTTTAGAAGATCGGAGAACCTCTTCATCATTCCCTACGCCCTTTAGGAGAGGTCAAGTAGCATCGGCCAGAACCATTGCCTCCTGGTTGGTGAAGACCATTAAAAAGGCCTACTTGCTGAATGAGCTGCAAATTCCTGAAGACCTGAGGGCTCATTCCACCAGAGCAGTGGCCACCTCCTGGGCAGCGTATTGTAGGGTCTCAGCAGAAACCATCTGCAGAGCGGCCACTTGGTCCTCCAGGAACACCTTTATCTCTCACTACAAGGTGGACTCAGCTCGGCTATCAACAGTAGAATTTGGAAAGTCCATTATTCAAGCCAACTCTTCTATTCCTTGCTAATAAACATTTACCTTTGCATCTCCCACCCAGTCTGCGAGTTAATGCCCAGAGTGTATGCTGCCATGATGCGACAGGAAACCGGAAAATTGTATACTTACCTTTCCGTAATTTTCCTTTCCTGTCGCATCTTCATGGCAGCATACAATATCCCACCCACAAAGGTAATTCATATATACAGAGAATACCGGGGCGGGGGGGGGCGTATCTTCATCTTATAGCTATGTGGTCCTATCAGGTTGTGGGGGCGGAGTCACAACCCAGAGTGTATGCTGCCATGAAGATGCGACAGGAAAGGAAAATTACGGAAAGGTAAGTATACAATTTTCCGGTTTCCTGCTGCATTCGCCAATTCTAATTAGGAACCCACCACTTCTGCAGCATCCGTACTTCCCCCATTCACTGGCCAACCCAGCATTCAGGTGGAAACAGTTGATTTTACGTCACTTGATTTTTATTCGCTGCTTTTCACTGAAGATCTCTATAGATCTATTGTGGACCAAAGCAATTTGTACGCTAATCAACACATCAACACTATTCCACAGTCCTCCCTTGCCAGAGATTGGAAACCAATTAAAGTTTCCGAATTTAAGACCTTTCTGGGCCTTTACCAGAACATGGGCATAACTAAAAAGAGTGAGTTGCGGTCATATTGGTCCACTGACCCAATTCACCATATGCCCTTGTTCTCTGCCTCCATGACCAGGGCACAATACGAGCAGATCTTGTGGTTCATGCATTTCAATGACAATGAACTCTGTCATCCTTGTGGAGACCCTGGATACGATCTGCTCTACAAAATTTGGTCCCTTGTAAGCCACTTCAACCAACGTTTAGCAGACTTGTTTACTCCCCACCAAGTTGTCTGCATTGATGAGTCCCTGATTACGTTTTCTGGTCGATTGTCATTCAAACATTACCTTCCAAGCAAGCGTGCCAGGGTCAAGATGTATAAGCTCTGTGACAGGGCCACAGGCTATACATGTCATTTTATGGTTTACGATGGCGAAGATAGTCACGTATAGCTGAAAAAACTGCCCTGACTACATGACTCCGTTATTCGGAAAGGGGTACCACTTGTAAGTGGACAATTATTACATAAGCGTGCCATTTGTTAGTCACTTGTTTGATCATCAGATTGAAGCATGTGGCACCATGCAACCTAATTGCCGGGGCTTTCCCCAGCGGCTTGTATATTCCCATCTTAGGCTGGGGGAGAGAGCCTGCTTGAAGTGTAATAACTTTCTCACTATGAAGTGGAAGGATGATAAGAATATTTTCGTTCTTACCTCCCTTCATGCAGACACAACGGTCCAAATTACTACGGCGACTGGTGTTGTGGAGAAACCCCTCTGTGTCCATGAATATAACCTTAACATGGGAGCGGTTGACCTCAATGACCAGTTGTTGGCACCATACCTAGTTTATTTATTTAAATTGGCTTTGTTGAATGCTCATGTGCTATACAGAGCTTCAGGATGGACTGGATCCTTCCTTAAATTCCAGGAAGAGATCATCAGAGCCCTTCTGTTTCCTGACGGTGCTCCACCTCACCTTGCCAACCAAATGCAGTAAGCCGGCTGCATGAGAGGCATTTTCCTTATGTCCTCCAAAGTACAACTACCCAATGAACTCCCCAAAGAAGATGTCGTGTCTGCAGCAAGTGCGGATATAGATGTGACACCCGCTGTTATTGTCCCTCCTGTCCTGACAATCCTCCTGGTCTTTGCATTGGTGAATATTTTGAACGCTACCATACGCTAGTTGAGTATTAGCGTAGTGTACAGCCCTGCACAGACTAGGCACACTTTCACAGGGTCTCCCAAGATGCTATCAAAAAAAGTGTAAAAAATGTTTGTATATTTTATCATGTTTGTTTTTCAGGTATGCAATTTTTTTTATACTTTACTGTTTACTTTGTTTTTTTGTTAACCATTTTTCAGGTACGCCATTCAGCTGCAGAGCAGATTTATCTATCTTGACAGCAACAGCGTTTGCTTCCACGATACATAAAGCCGTGACTCCAGTGCTGTCGGAGGTTATTTCACCACCACAGTTAAAAAAAAGGGCATATATGCCGAAGCATGGGGGCAGCAGGGGTGGAGAAATGATTTTCTCCTACCTTTTGGGGAGGATGCCCCCATGCTTTGGCACATATATATTTTAGGCACAGATTGCGTTAAAAAAAGTATTATTTTTTTTTTTTATTTGCTTTGCAGGTATGGTATGTCTTACTGTTATACTGTAATGTTACTTTGTTTTATTGTTAACCATCATTTGCTTAGCAGGTACGCGATTCAGTTGCAGCATGGATTTATACTATCTTGACAGCAACAGCGTTTGCTCTCACGATACATAAAGCCTTAACTCCAGCGCTGTAGGAGGTGATTTCACCACCACAGTTAAAAAAAGAGCATATATGCCGAAGCATGGGGGCAACAGGGGTGCAGGAGCGATTTGCTCCTACCTTTTGGGGCAGAGTCCCCCATTGCTTCGGCATATATAAATGGTGCATGTATGCCCATCATTAGAAGTGGGTGGATGAAGGGAGGTATTCTAATGGTGGTCAACTGATCAATTTCTTTTTTTTTTGCAGCCCACAGGCTGCATGAAAAATAAATTACAATATATGCCCAACAAGGACCAGCAACGTACTGGTATGTTGTTGGAATTTGAGTGGTTATACCAGAATGATGCCTGCAGGTTTCATTCAGCCAGTGGTCAGCTTTCATGTAAAAGCAATCCTAGTGGCTAGTTAGCCTCTAGACTGCTTTTACAAGAAGTGCAAGGGAATGTCCCCCCCCCCCCACCATCTTCCATGTTTTTTTCTGGCTCTCCTGTCCCAACAGGGAACCTGAGAATGCAGCCGTGATTCGGCCAGCTGACCATAGAGCTGATTAGAGACCAGATTGGCTTTAATCATCACTATGGCCTAAGAAACCAGAAGCTACGAGCATTTCATGACTTAGATTCCGCCAGATGTAAACAGTGACATTGGGAAATTGGGAAAGCATTTTATCACACTGATCTTGGTGTGGTCAGATGCTTTGAGGGCAGAGGAGAGATCTAGAGTCTAAAAGACCCCAATTTTTCAAAAAAGGGTACCTGTCACTAACTATTGCTATCATAGGGGATATTTACATTCCCTGAGATAACAATAAAAATGATAAAAAAAATGAAAGGAACAGTTTAAAAATAAGATAAAAAAGGAAAAATAAATAAATAAATAAATAAAAAGCACCCCTGTCTCCCCCTGCTCTAGCACAAAGGTGAACGCAAGCATCGGCCTGGCGTCAAATGTAAACAGCAATTGCACCATGCATGTGAGGTATCACCGCAAAGGTCAGATTGAGGGCAGTGGTAACCTGTAAAGGCTTTTAAAGGCTTTTAAAAATGTATGTATTTTGTCGCCACTGCACGTTGTTCGCAATTTTAAAGCATGTCGTGTTTGGTATCCATGTACTCAGCCTAATCTTTTTTATTCCATCAAACATTTGGGCAATATAGTGTGTTTTAGTGCATTGAAAAAATTCAACAACCACCATTTTAATCTGTAGGGCCCTTGCTTTAGAAAAACATAATTTTTGGGGGTTCAAAGTAATTTTCTTGTAAAAACAAATACTTTTTGTTTGCATGAAAAAATTATCAGAAAGGGCTTTGTCTTCAAGTGGTTAGAAGCGTGGGTGATGTGTGACATAAGCTTCTAAATGTTGTGCATAAAATGCCAGGACATTTCAAACCCCCCCCCCCCCCCCCAAATGACCCAATTTTGGAAAGTAGACACCCCAAGCTATTTGCTGAGAGGCATGTCGAGTCCATGGAATATTTTATATTGTGACACAAGTTGGGGGAAAAAGACAATTTTTTTTTTTTTTTAGCACAAAGTTGTCACTAAATGATATATTGCTCAAACATGCCATGGGCATATGTGAAATTACACCCCAAAAACATTCTGTTGCTTTTCCTGAGTACGGGGATACCACATGCATGAGACTTTTTGGGAGCCTAGCCGAAAACCATCCGGTACATTCTCTGGGACTGTGACATCATAATAGGCGGGGACATCATTCGGCGATGTCCCTATATAAGTCGCTGCACGCCGCGTCCCTGTCATTGTGGCCAGAGACAGCTACAAGTCAACAGCTCAAGAAGAGGTGAAGAGAAGAACAGAAGGCGGCAAAGACAGCGGCAACAGCGGCGATAGAAGACCGGGCCACTGGTTGTAAAAGAGCTAGAAGAAGGCGCGGAGGCCTGGCAAGAAGAACCAAAGAGGGGGACAAGACCCCCGAAGCCGGAAGAAGAAGAAAGCGACGAAGAAGAAAGCCGGGCTCCTCCACTAATAAAAGAGCTAGCAGAAGATAGCGGAGGAGTGTGGCGAGAAGACCCACCAAGATGGAAGAAGACCCACGGAGCTGTGTAATAAATTATTTTTAACCCTTGTGTGTTGTGTTTTATTTACATTTTTTTCACAGGTGAATGGGTAGGGGTACATTGTACCCCATACTCATTCACATAGGGTGGGGGATCCGGGGGCCCCCTTATTAAAGGGGGCTCACGGATTCTGATAAGCCCCTCACCCGCAGACCCTGACAACCAACGGCCAAGGTTGTCGGGAAGAGGCCCTTGTCCTCATCAACATGGGGACAAGGTGCTTTGGGACGGGGGCCATGGGGCCCCCCTTCCCCAAAGCACCCCCCATGTTGAGGGCATGCGGCCTGGTACGGCTCAGGAGGGGGGGCGCTCGCTCGTCCCCACCCCCTTTTCTGACCGGCCGGGTAGCGTGCTCAGATAAGGGTCTGATATGGACCTAGCCCCCTAGGGGCTAGTTTTCTTTTTTTTTTTAGGTCTTTACGTTTTTTCGGCGTACGGTTTCCCCTTTAAGTCCATACCAGATGACAGGGCCAGGGACGCTTCCTTCGCTAGTCCCGGCTACATGGAGTTTGCGCTCAAAATGAACTGACTTTTCTCCATGCGGGAAAAGTCTGTTCATTTCAAAAGTACGGCGGACTAGCACACACACGGCCACTGCAAGTCCGGCAGACAAATTTTGGTGCAAAACTACTTTCTAAGTCCCCCGGGCTTTTGAGTAAAAAAAAGTCCACCGGAGCCCACACACTTTTCCACTGGATTGTTTGATCGTGTGTACGCGGCATAAGGGTGTAAATTTTTGATTTCACTCTTTACTGACTATCACAGTTTTGGAGGCCATGGAATGCCCAGATGGCACAAATTCCTCCCAAATGACCCCATTTTGGAAAGTAGACACCCCAAGTTATGTGCTGAGAGGTATGGTCATTTTGTCATTTTCCTGCAACTTGTGGCAAAATTTAAAATATTCCATAGACTCAACATGCCTCTCAGCAAATAACTTGGGGTGTCTACTTTCCAAAATGGGGTCATTTGGGGGGGTTTTGTGCGATCTTAGCATTTTATGACCTTCAAAACTGTGATAGGTAGTGAGGAGTGAACTCAAAAATTTACGCCCTTATGCCGCGTACACACGATCAAACAATCCAGTGGAAAAGTGTGTGGGCTCCGGTGGACTTTAGGCGGTGCTTCGTTTTCAGGGCCCCATACGTGGCTAGGCTCCCAAAAAGTCCCACACATGTGGCATCCCCATACTCAGGAGAAGCGGAAAATGTTTTTTGGGGTGAAATTCCACATGTAACTATGGTATGTGTGAGCAATATATCATTTGGTGACAACTTTTTGTAAAAAACATTTTTTGTCGTTATTCAATCACTTGGGACAAAAAAATGTGATATTCAATAGGATACACATGCTACATGCCTCTCAGCAATTTCCTTGGGGTGTCTACTTTCCAAAATGGGGTCATGGGGGGGGGGGGGGTTGTACTGGCCTGCCATTTTAGCACCTCAAGAAATTAGATAGGCAGTCATAAACTAAAAGCTGTGTAAATTCCAGAAAATGTATGTAATGTATGAATGTATGTAAATGTAGTTTTTAGATGCTATAACTTTTGCACAAACCAATAAATATACGCTTATTGACATTTTTTTTACCACAGACATGTGGCTGAAGACATTTTGGCCTAATGACTAAAATTTAGTTTATTGGATTTTTTTATAACAAAAAGTAGAAAATATAATTTTTTTTCAAAATGTTTGGTGTTTTTCCGTTTATATCACAAAAAATAAAAATCGCAGAGGCAATCAAATACCATCAAAAGAAAGCTCTACTTGTGGGAAAAAAGGATGCACATTTCATTTGGGTACAGCATTGCATGACTGCACAATTACCAGTTAAACCGACGCAGTGCCAAATTGTAAAAAGTGCTCTGGTCAGGAAGGGGGTAAAAACTTCTGGGGCTGAAGTGGTTAAATGAACAGGTACAGTGAATGTCCATGTCATTTCCCTCCCTTTTGTTTATTTTACACCATTCTTCTACGCGTTACATTTAGCCAATTGCTGGTAACTCCTGTTACATTGGCGTAGAGAGACGGCGTTCAGTTCAGCTCTCTCCTAGATTTCTCACAATAATGGGTTCATCAGGGCTGGTGGACCATGTGTTGGTACAGCAGGTAGTCACACAGAGGCATAGCCTGTTGAGGAAGTAAATAACAAATATGAGAAGTAGGAACATCACAATATAAGTGCCTAGTTTCTGTAGCCATGTTGCTATGCCATATATAAAGTCACCAAAACCTCCTAATCACTTAAAGGGTTCCATCCATCTTTAGCAATATCTCTGACCTTATTCTGTAGTGAAACTTAGCAAGATGCCCTTTAATAATGTCCTCATTATCAGAAATGTATATACAACAGTGAGTGCGAAATACCTTACACATCCCACCTTGAGCTGCAGTGAGATAATTTAGCATTAATCTGTGCTCTAATACTACTTTTTAAGCTGAGCCATTTCTTCAGTTAATAAACCTATATCAGTGGTAGTAAGGGTAATTATACCATCTACAATTCTAGTGTAATTATTTATTCTTTTCATTGCTTCAATTCCCCATTCTGTCCAGGAAGGGAACCATGACCATGCCATGTCACCTTCAGTGAACAGCTCTCTTTTGAACACTAAAGGGTATTCTGGACTTTGATCTAGTCCCACTGTATCTTTGAGTACAGCCAAAGCAGGTGCTAACTTCCCAATATAACATGTACCTGTAACAATAGTAGAAAGCCAGGCGTAAGCCTTATTTCCACATATATAATATAACCCTCTACGTATGGATGGTATGCCTGCTCCTAAAAAACTGGAGGCAATAAAATGGAATCTCAGTTAATTGATATTTTCACATATTGGGAACTGTGTACTATAAAGGGTTCTATTTAGTTTTGGATCTTGGATATAATAGTATTGACTATAGTTTCCTCCATAAACTGAAATTTTTGCTCCGGTGCAATCTGAATTGCCCATTCATGTACATTTAGTGTTAAACGGGCATGTAACGTTTAAACAAATCTGTGGAGTGTCTATCTGTTTTGAAACCATCAAAGTTACTGATATGTGCTCATTATCTGTGGAGATTATGCATGAGCCATTTATTCTGGTCCTGTTTATATCAGTGAATTTAAGAGGCATTGCTATAATAGGTATTGTTCCTGTTTGGAGATGTAAGTGAGAACACACCCAGCTGTTATTAGCGTGGCTATGGGTTGCATACAATTTTAACATTTGGTTATTTTTCTATGTCTTAGTTCTCACAAACAACAAAAAGAAAAGAAACATCTTTATACGTTTTTCAAAGGATATCATCACTTCAGGATTTTCTTGCGTGAATCCAGGTGGGTTTTCCTTCCAACTTGACTGTGGAACTGGTTGTCAAAAGCACCAAATGTGGTCCGTCAAATTTTGGTTCTAGCAGCTTTCTGCCGTATCGCTTGACCACCACCCAGTCACCTCGTTGGATTCTGTGAATACCTGAAACAGAATCTGGGTCGGGGATAGATTTATAAACACCTTCATGTATTTTATTCAATGTTCTTTGCAAAATCTGAACATATTCTAACAGATTGGAGTGAGAAGCCTGCAACTGTTGGGGAAAATATAGCCCTGTTTTGGGTGGCCCTCCAAATAAAATCTCATAGAGGGACAGCCCATGTGGTTGTTTAGGGGTAGTTCGTACAGGATATAGGGCTAATGGCAAAGCTTCCACCCACCCTTTTCCTGTATCTGTTTTCATTTTTGCACATCTGTTTTTCAAAATTCCATTAAAGCCCCATACACACGATCAAACAATCCGGTGTAAAAGTCATCCGCCCGTGTGTGGGCTCCGGCGGACTCTTTTTACCCAAAAGTCCGGCGGACTAAGAAAGTAGTTTTGCACATCAATACGGCTGTGCGTGTGCTAGTCCGGCGGACAATACGGCCGTGTGTGTGCTAGTCCGCCGTACTTTTGAAATGAACGGACTTTTCCCGCCCAGAGAAAAGTCTGCTCATTTTGAGTGCAGCTCCAGGTAGCCGGAACCAGCAGAGGAGGCGTCGCTGGCCCCGTCACCTGGTATAGACTTAAAGGGGAACCCCTACGCCGAAAAAACGGTGTGGGGGTCCCCCCAGGTCCATATCAGACCCATATTCGAGCACGTTACCCGGCTGGCCAGGAAAGGAGGTGGGGACGAGCGAGCCGTACCAGGCCATGTGCCCTCAACATGGGGGGGCCTTGGGGAAGGGGGGGCCGCGCTGCCTCCTCCACCCCAAAGCACCTTGCCTCCACGCGTTGATGAGGACAAGGGCCTCTTCCCGAGCACCCTGGCCGTTGGTTGTCAGGGTCTGTGGGTGGGGGGCTTATCGAAATCTGTGAGCATCCTATGTGAATGAGTATGGGGTACAATGTACCCCTACCCATTCACCTATGAAATTTTTTTTTAAAAACACAACACGCAAGGGCTAACATAGTTTATTGCACAGCTCCGGTGGTCTTCTTCTGTCTTCGGAGGACTCCTCTCCTATCTTCTGCTCTTTGGCTAGCTCTTTTACTAGCGGAAGAGCCCAGCTTACTTCTTCGCCGTCGTCCTCTTCTTCTGACTTCGGGGTCTTGTCCCCCTCTTCGGGGGTCTTGTCCCCCTCTTCAGATCTTCTTGCCGGGCCACTGCGCCTTCTTCTAGCTCTTTTATAAGCGGTGGCCCGGTCTTCTGTCGCCACTGCCGTCTTCTGTCCTTCTGTCCTTCTGTTCTTCTCTTCTTCTTTTCTTTTCTTGAGCTGTTGCCTCGTTGCTGAGAAGACAAGAACAGAAGAACAGAAGGCGGCGGCGACAGAAGACTGGGCCACCGCTTGTAAAAGAGCTAGCAGAAGATAGCGGAGAAGTCCGGTGAGAAGACCCCGGAGCTGTGCAATAAACTATTTTAACCCTTGTGTTTTTTTTTTTTTACATTTTCACAGGTGAATGGGTAGGGGTACATTGTACCCCATACTCATTCACATAGGGTGGGGGGCCGGTATCCAGGGGCCTCCTTATTAAAGGGGGCTCATGGATTCCAATAAGCCCCCTGCCCGCAGACCCTCCAGACCCCGACAACCAATGGCCAGGGTTGTCGGGAAGAGGCCCTTGTCCTCATCAACATGGGGACAAGGTGCTTTGGGATGGGGGGCCGTGCGCCCACCCCCTTCCCCAAAGCACCCCCCATGTTGAGGGCATGCGGCCTGGTACGACTCAGGAGGGGGGCACTCGCTCGTCCCAACCCCCCTTTCCTGACCGGCCAGGTAGCGTGCTCGAATAAGGGTCTGATATGGACCTGGGGGGGACCCCACACCATTTTTTCAGCGTAGGGATTCCCCTTTAACTCCATACCAGGATGCTTCCTTCGCTGGTCCCGGCTACCTGGAGCCGCGCTCAAAATGAACGGACTTTCCTCCATGTGTGTGGGCAAGTCCGTTCATTTCAAAAGTACGCCGGATAGTATGGCGGATAGTCCGGCGGACTTAGTCCACCGCAAAAGTACCGGGTATGGGCAGGTACCTCTTTCGGAAAGTCCGGTGGACAGTCCGGCGGTTTATCCTCCAGACTAAGTCCGCCGGATAGTCTGATACGTGTGTACGCTGCATTAGTCTCTCAACTTTACCACTACTTTGTGGATGATAAGGTGTATGGAAAGCTTGCTGTATGTGAAGGGCTTCCATTTTCATTAGTTCCCCAGTAAAATGGGTTCCTCTGTCACTCTCAATAGTTTCAGAAACTCCATATCTACAAACTATTTAATTAAAAAAAATTCTTTGCTGTTGTTTTTGCATTTGCTTTAGCTACTTGAGAACATGTCAACACATACTAAAGCATACTCATAGGTGCCTATTCTGGGCATCTGAATGTAGTCTATTTGAATTCTTTGGAAAGGGAAATCTGGCTCAGGAAAATGCTTTTGGGAAACATGGACAGGCCTCCCTGCATTGTACAGAGCACAAGTGAGACATGAAGCACAAAATCTGGCTGCAAATGCACTAAACCCAGGTGCTATCCCATAGCAGTCAGTAAGCGCCACCATCGCGCCCTTAGAAAGATGACTGATGCCATGTGCCAGTTGTGCTAAAACTGGGTAAAAACTCCTGGATAGACACCACCTGTTGTTAGCGCTCCACATTCCCTGCTGATTTTGGGTAGCATTACATTTGATCCACTTATCCTTCTCTTCACAAGGGGCCTGGTTCTGCAACTGAATTAAAGTTTCTACATCCCACTACCTTTGCGTCCCCTACAGTGGGTGTGACTCCAAATGCCATAAGGGCAGCATCCTTTGCCGCTTGGTCCGCTAAAGCATTTCCTCTGGCTGTCATGTCATTTCCCCTTGCATGCCCTTTTACCTTCAAGATGGCAACTTCTGCTCGTTTTTGAAAGGCCTAAAAATAGCCACTCTATGAGTTTTGTATGTCTCGCTGGCTTCCCTGCACTAGGAAGGAAGTTCCGTGCTTTCCAAATAGGCCCAAAATCGTGAGCTATTCCAAACGAATATCTGCTGTCAGTGTAAACATTTCCCCTTTGATTCTCTAGGAGATGACATGCCTTGACTAGAGCACACAACTCCGCTTCCTGTGCTGACATCTGGAGTATCAATGCTTCCTGATGTAAAATGGTGTCTGTAGTGGTTACAGCAAAACCCTGTGTGTGGCTGACCATCAGTGTAAAATCTGGAACCATCTAAGAATAAGTGTGTGTCAGAATCTGATGAAGGCTCATATTTTGCTGGTGTGACAGAGGCCCTTTCAACCTCCATCATGAGAAAAACTCTCAGGTTCTCCATCAGTATCATTTGTTGTATCTTCCTTAATCAATTATAGGAAGAAGAGTAGCCGGATTTAAAGTAACACATCGTTTGATTGTTAAATTCGATGGAGCAAAAAGAGCAGACTGGTACTTGTCAAATCTACTGGCAGACATATGTCTGGTATTTACTTGATTCAAGATTTCCGGTACTGCATGTGGCACATACAGGATAAGAGCAGAATCTAGTACAAGCTCTGTTACTTTGTCTAGCAGCAAAATGCAGGCTACTATGGCTCACATACAACTGGAGGAGTCTTTGATGACAGGGTCTAATGAGGCTGATACATACATCACAGGCCTGTTTGTCTCCATGTAGCTGATTGAGTACACCTGCAGCAAATCCATTGACTTCATGACAGAACAATGGGAAAGTCTCAGTACAGTCGGTAAGTCCAATGGCGGGAGCTTCAGACAAAATTTTAATAAGCTACTTCATCTGCAATTCATTGTCCCATGTGAGCTTGAAAGGGTTTCTACTGGTAGCCGCATATAGAGGAGCCAAAAGTTCTGATGCATTTGGAATCCAGTCCCTACAATATCCTACTAACCCCAGGAAGGCACGTAGTTGCAGAACATTTCTTGGCTTTTCAAATTTTTGTAGAGTGTAAACTCGATCTGGGGGTTAGGTGACGGATTCCATGTGAAATGCAGTGACCCAGGAAGATCGCTTTCTCTTGGCAGTATTGTAGCTTATCTTTGTTAGGGATGAGCTGGATGTTTGAGACAAACGCATGTTCGACTCAAACACTGGCTGTTCTCCAGTTCAGCAGATTCTGAACATTATGGGCTGTTTGTGCCATATTCAAGTGGCGCTCATGGCCCATAATGCACTGTGGGATCGCAGTGCATTGCTGGCTGATGATAGGCCAAGCATGCACTATGACCCGCATGCTTGGCCAATCACAGCGCTGGCAGTGAAGAGAGCCATAATTGGCCACAGGCAGGATGCCTGTGGGCAATTATGGCTCAGGGGGTTTAGTATACGCCCCACACTATATAAGGCCGCATGTATGGCGGCCTTGAGTAGTGTGTTGCGGGCGGCTCAGAGACAGTTAGGCAGAGACAGTATCTAAATTTCTTTTGAACCTAGTGCAATTACAGTCGGTGTATTGTGCCCCCTGCATAGTGTACACTTGAAGCTACCCCAATTGCTGGTGTTGCTCTGGTCCTATACCACAGGCAGCTGCAGCAGTTACAGACGGTGTATTGTGCCCCCTGCACAGTGTACAACTGCAGCTACCCCAATTGCTCATGTTGTTCTAGTCCTATACCACAGGAAGCTTCAGCAGTTACAGTCAGTGTATTGTGCCCCCTGCACATTGTTCACCTGAAGCTACACCAATTGCTGGTGTTGTTCTGGTCCTATACAACAGGCAGCTGCAGTTACAGTCGGTGTATTGTGCCACCTGCACAGTGTACACCCGAAGCTACCCCAACTGCTCGTGTTGTTCTAGTCCTATACCACGATCAGCTGCAGCAGTTAAAGTCAGTGTATTGTGCCACCTGCACAGTGTACACCTGAAGCTACCCCAAATGCCGGTGTTGTTCTAGTCCTATACCACAGGCAGCTGCAGCAGTTACAGTCGGTGTATTGTGCCACCTGCACAGTGTACATCTGAAGCTACCCCAATTGCTGGTGTTGTTCTAGTCCTATACCACAGGCAGCAGTTACAGTCGGTGTATTGTGCCACCTGCACAGTGTACACCTGAAGCTACCCCCCCCCCCTCATCCTCTCTCACCCAGGCTCAGGGTACTGGAAAAGCAGCTGCCAACGCGGCCTCTTCCCTTGTCTCAATGGCATCAGTCACTCCTTCCTTCCCTAGACCCACCATGTCCTCTTGAGGATTCCCCCAAACTGTTTGAGCACTGTGTTGGGTACATGCTCCAGGAGGATGCCCAGTGTTTTGAAGGCTCTGATGATGATACCCAGCTAGAGGAAGGCAGTAGCATGAGCCCAGAGAGAGGGGATGCCTAAGAAGGACAGCAATCTGACAGTCAAGTTCCACCAGCTGCAGCATACTGCCAGGTTTGCTCCAGTGATGAGGAGGGAGGGGATGATGAGGTCGCTGACTCCACGTGGGTGCCTGATAGGAGAGAGGAGGAGGAGGAGGATGAGGAGGCACATCTTCAAAAAGGCAGGATGCTCTGCCTGTGCAGGGCGCTGCCTCTGCGCGTTATTCCAAAAGTTCTTTTTTGAGACTAGTGCATCAGATCGCACCACTGCTATTTGCAACATATGTCTCAAGCGTATCTCGCGTGGCCAAAATATCAGCCCCTTTGGCACCACATGCTTGACCAGACATATTATAACCTAAAAGCCGGGGTATCTGGCGCTACCTATGATTAAGTAAAAATTAGATAAAGTATAGAGTAGAGATACAAAGTGAGTATTTTTATAGTCCCTTAAAATACCAGCAATCTCATAAAATGCGCTCTATATCTCAAAGGCCTATATCAGATATCCTATTCCCACACTAATGGGAATATTAGCCTCTATCAGGGACAAGGTTCAATAATCCCAAAGACTGCTGGGCGCCAGGAGCTCTATGTGATTTAACCAATGTGAACCCCTATGCGACTTTAACAGTAAAATCACATAGATAATCTTGAGTGTGGCCTGGTCCAGAAATAACACGCACTTGTATCACAAGGACCCAGCTTTTATTATTTTTTACATTTTTTACATTTTTTATTGTTATTTTTATATATTTTTTTCTTTATTTATTTTTTCATTTTTATGGTTAAAAAATTTCTTTCTATATTTTCCAACTCATATCTTGATCTGCTTGTGGGCTCTCTGATTTTTCTGATGGTCACTGACCCACGGATGTTATAGAAAGTGGGAGTCCTGGACTATATTTTCTTATATACATATATATGCTATACGTAGCTTGTTTTGATATTTTTGATATTTTTATAAATTTTTGTGGAAATAAACAGTTTTTTTCCTAAATAAACCATTAGTGCTTCTCTCAAGTATATACATACTACACTGTGGAGACTTTATATTTTTCCTATAAGGGATAAACGGAACCACCACCTGGATGTGAAGGATTACATGGGCAAGGAGCCGGAATTTCAAAAGGCTGATTAAAGGCGAATTACCCCAGCTGGGGTGCATCTTTCTGGTGAGTGGGGAACCTTGTGAGGGAGCAAGGAAGTCACTCTGAAGGATATACAGCAAGCATGAAAGTCACCTTATGAATATAATTTTTGGACTTGCACAATAGAAGATTGTTCAACAATGGACATTTAATATATTATTTTAATTTATGTGGTTTTTGTTTTTTTGTTATATATATTTTTTAAGGGTGGTGTGGTACACATATCCATACATTTTTATATTTTGGATTTTTTTCCATTTTTTCTTTTTTTCCTTTTTTTTTTTTTTTTTCCTTTATATATGGACTTTTGATCTGTAATATACATTTACACTTTGAGATAGGGTTTTTGGCCTATGATTTTTAGGTCTATTCTATATACACCTCAATCTAGGGTATGGTGCCTGTTTGTTTTGTGCTTTTTTCTTCTTGCTTTCAGACTCAGATTTTTTTTTATCTAGATTCTGACTATTTTCTATTTTTTAATCATTTTATTTATTTTTCAGTCTTACTCAATATATTTTTTGTGGTAGGGTATTTCACTAGGAAGATTTGGAGCTTATGTTTATGATAATCTGCACTTTATAATTCTGATTCACTTCGGATATAGGCACACGCACTTTGTATGTTTGATTTAATCTGTTACACATTTGCACTTTAGGAGTAGATTTGCTTATACTTGAGGGTGAGATGTTGCTGGATGAGTTCACATGCACCGACATCTATGCAATTTCTGGCATAAGTTGCATGTGAGCACCATATCACATATTTCTATATATTCTTGCACATAAGCACCTTTTGGAAGCTGAGGTCTAGGTCCTTGTGATACAAGTGCGTATTATTTCCGGACCAGGCCACACTCAAGATTATCTATGTGATTTTACTGTTAAAGTCGCATAGGGGTTCACATTGGTTAAATCACATAGAGCTCCTGGCGCCCAGCAGTCTTTGGGATTATTGAACCTTGTCCCTGATAGAGGCTAATATTCCCATTAGTGTGGGAATAGGATATCTGATATAGGCCTTTGAGATATAGAGCGCATTTTATGAGATGGGGGAGCTAGGAATGGGGGTTTGTGACAATGGCACCAACCTCATCTCCGCCCTCCGACAGGGACAACTGACCCATGTGCCCTGTCTGGCTCACGTGCTTAACTTGGTGGTGCAGCGGTTCTTGGGCAGGTACCCCGGCTTACAGGATGTCCTGAGGCAGGCCAGGAAAATCTGTGTGCATTTCCGCCAGTCATATAATGGCAGAGCTCGACTGGCTAAGCTCCAAAAGGAATTGAACCTGCCCAAGAACCGCCTTATCTGTGTCATACCCACCAGGTGGAACTCAAAGTTGGCCATGCTGCAGCAGCTGCACATGCAGCAGAGGGCCATCAATGAGTACCTGTGCGACTACGGCACCGGGACAGGCTTAGGGGAGCTTGGTTTTTTTCCCCATGCCAGTGGGCCAGGATCAGGGATGCATGCACTGTCCTGTCACCATTTGAGGAGGGCACAAGGAGGGTGAGCAGTGACAGTGCATGCATCAGTGACACTGTACCTTTTGTCCACCTGTTGGAGCACACGTTGCATGGAATAATGGACAGGGCACTTGAGGCAGAGCAGAGGCAGGAAGAGGAGGACTTCCTTGCCTCTCAAGGCCCCCTTTATCCAGACAGTGTTCCTGCTGTCCCACAGATCACACAGGAAGAGGAGGAGGATGAGGAGGATTGTGTCAGCATGGAGGTGAAGCCTGGCACTCAGGATCAGCAGCTGTCTTTTAGGGATATTTTACAGTCCCAAGAAACTCATGGACTTGTATGTGGCTGGGAAGAGGTGGCTGTAGATCATGTCATCCTTAGTGACCCAGAGGACTCCGGACCGAATGCCTCAGATAACTTAAGGTGCATGGCCTCCCTGATCCTGCAAAGCCTTCGGAAGAATCCTCGTATTCAGAGGATCAAGGAGAGGGATCATTACTGGCTGGCAACTCCTTGATCCACGGTACAAGGGTAAGGTTGGGGACCTTATCTTGCTGTTGCAGAGGGAGCAGAGGGTGAAATCTCTCCGGGAGGCCTTGCAGAAAGGTCTGTGCAACGCGTTCTCCGAGACTGGGAGCTTACAAATTCCTGGTCCTGGACAACGTGTTTCTGAGGCTTCGGTCAGTCACAGAAGAAGCGGTGGAGAAGGTGGCCATCTGACCGATGCGTTCAGACATTTTTTAGTCCGCAGCCCCAAGGCATGATCGGTTCCAATAACCATCACCATCCGATTTACATGGTGCAGGAATACCTAGGGGCAAGGTCAGACTTGGACACCTTTCCCACCGAAAATCCTCTGGCTTACTGGGTCTTCAGGATGGATCACTGGCCAGAGCTTGCACAGTATGCAATTGAGCTACTGGCCTGTCCTGCATCCAGCGTTCCTTCGGAACGCACCTTCGGAAGGCACCTTCAGTTCTGCTGGAGGCTTTGTACCCGATCACAGGGTGCGCCTGTCCACATACTCGGTTTATCGACTGACCTTCATAAAGATGAATCAATCTTGGATCACCACCAGCTACCAAGCACCTGAAGCTGATGTAACCGAATAATTTTTTTTGAAATGTCAGATCCCTTCAAGACTGCCTATGCGGATGCTGAGTGACTATCATGTTATGTTGACTGACTATCCTCTTCCTCCTCAATGATTGTCAGGTCACCTAGAGCCCAGGTGACAGGTGCACACCGTAGGGTTGGGGATGCACCGCAAGGCTGTGGACCCTACGGCTGACGGCTGCAGACGGGGGACAGATCCCACTGGGGTAAGAGCGTAAGATTCCCCGGGGCGCGGAGTCTAAGAGCCAGCTGGTGTTCACCAGAGCTTCGAGTGGTGAAGATGGTCTTGGCTGCAACTGGCTCCAGGTCGCGACCCCCAGGGTCCCCCAGCTCACACCCACAGTAGGTAACAGGAGGATAGGGATGGTGAGGGACAAAGCCAAGGTCGGGGCCACAAGCAGAACAGAATAGTCGGGTACACGCCAATAGGTCAGGGTCACAGGCAAGCAGGGATGGTCAGAACACGCCAAGGTCGGTAACGGAAATCAGAAGCAGAGCACACGACAGGAAACAGGAAGCTAATACACAAAGGTTGATCAGCAGGATAGGCTAGCAGTGCAAAGGTTAATATAGTGTAGTCTGATAGGGGCTAGGGTGGAGCCATTCCAGAGGAAGGAAATAAAAGCAGTCAGGTGAAGCTCGGCTGGTCTCTAGAAATGAACACATGCAGACAGGTAAGGAGAACAACTCTAATGCATAACCATGACAATGATCCTGCTGATAGCTTGGAAGAACATTTTTGGTTCTGGGCACCGCCACCAGTGGCTAAGGCCCAATTTTTTAGCCCCTGTTTAACAGGGAAGTGTAATTACAATTTTTGATGCAATGGTTTGCAGCTGGGCTAATTCCTGCACACCAACTAGAGTATCTGTTAGGGGTTGTAGTGTCCTGGCACCAGCAGCAGTGCCTAAGGCCCAATTTTTCAACCCCTGTTTAAAAGGGGTGTGTAATTACAATTTTTGATGCAATACTTTGCAGCAGGGCTCATTCCTGCACACCAACTAGAGTATCTGTGAAAGGTTGCAGTGTCGTGGCACCAGCACCAGTGTCTAAGGTCCAATTTTTTTAGCCCCTGTTTAACAGGTACATGTAATTACAATTCTTGATATAATATTTCACAGCAGTGCCCGTTCCAACGCCCACCGAGCGTAACTGTGAGGACTTACAGTTTTGTGGCGCCAGCACCACCACCACCACAACCACCAAAGGCCCAATTTTTCTACCACTGTTCAACAATGGCATGTAATTACAATTCTTGATATAATAGTTCACAGCAGGGAATACCAGTGCCCACCAAGAGTCACTTTGAGGGCTTACAGTGTTGTGTCAACACTAACACCTTAGGGCCAAATTTCTGCAGCGCATATAGGGCAGGCCCCTACTTTTAAACATCCAACTTACAAACGTCTCCTCCTTGCAAACAGAAGGAGACAACAGGAAGTGAGATGGAAAAAGATGGACGGCCAAAAAAATTATATAGGAGTGATAACCCTTTCCTATGTTTTCCAAAAAGCTTAAAAATAGATTTTTTTGACTGGAGCTACACTTTAAAAATGTACCAGTTCAAAATTACAAACAGATTCTACTTAACACAACAAACCTACACAGTCCCTGTCTTGTTTGCACCGCCTGTATACTGCTGTTCTGAGTATAAAGGGCACGCCTTTCCTATTTTTTATTTGGGTACGGGGTTTCCCTTAATATCCGTACAAGACCCAAAGGGGCTGGTAATGGGCAGGGGGAGCTACTCATGCCATTTTTCTCAACGATTTTCATCCATATTGCCGGAACCAGACATTACATTAAAACCGCAAGCAGTTTTAAATGACTTTTTTTTTCCGTTAGAAATGTCATTTTGTGCAGGGACTGTTCTAAACATGGGAAACACATGCCACTTCACAGGCATACTATAGACACCCCCAGGCATGATATTTAAAGGAATATTTTTCACTTTTTTTTCACTTTAAGCATCATTAAAATCAGTGCTCCTGAAAAAACTTGCGTTTTTAAAACTTTTTTTTGCATTGATACATGTCCCCTGGGGCAGGAGCCCAGTCCCCAAACCATTTTTAGGACAATAACTTGCATATTAGCCTTTAAAATTAGCACTTTTGATTTTGAACATTCGAGTCCCATAGACTTTATTGGGGTTCTAAAGCTCATAAAATTTTCCGGTTTGTTCACAGGTTCTGGTGCGAATCGAACTGGGGGGTGTTCGGCTCATCCCTAATCTTGGCTAACTTTGCTGTTACTGTTATAGAGAAATTAGAGAATACTTTCTGTTTCTCTGCTACAAATGTCCTTTGTATCAGAACAAATAAGCAAATTGTCTAATGTGCTGAAGTAAAACTGTGTTTGGGTGTGAGGGGGACCATTACAATTGTAGCATATAATTGGTCCCCGATTGCCATGATTTCTGAAATTGTCTTTGCCTCTTCCTCTTCCTCTTCCTCTCTGTTTCCCCATGTACATAACTTTGGGTTTGCTGTCTTTTTAGTTAATCCAGATTTCTATGGATAACAGGATAGGCAGGACGTCTCGGACAGACATATTGCCTGCCTCAGATCTTGCTGTGAACACCTTTTCTTTCAACTGGAGTATTAAACCAGTTGTGTAGATGGACTAGCAGTTTCTCACACCTTCTCTTCCTCTATTTTAATGCCTGCCTTCTCAGGCATATTGCTTAACCGCCTCCAATAAGCCCCTGCTGCTTCCTCTTTCCCTTGCTTAGCATTCATAAATTTAGTATGTCTGGTTTGTCCATATATTTGGGGCAATTTTTCCTTAAATTTCTCACAAACCTCCCATCCACTAACCATCTTACATAGATGTTTGACGTCTACACCACATTCTTTAACTATATAGCCAGACATGTTGCTTCCCACTGATTTAATAAGAAGTTGATGAATGTCAGTAGCAGAAGCCTCCTATGCTTCCTGTGCAACCCAAATTTGTTTGCAAACCCAATTGGATTCTTTCTAGGACCTCCCAATCCCTCTAATATGGCTTTCATATCTTGGGGACTATTATATATTGTCCTAAAAAGGGTTTGGGGACCTGGCTCCTGCCCCAGGGGACATGGATCAATGGCAAATTTCTTTTTAAAAACGGACGTTTTTTCAGGAGCACTGATTTTAATTACGATTAAAGTGAAAAAAAAGTGAAATATTATTTTAAATATCGTGCCTGGGGGGTGTCTATAGTATGCCTGCGAAGTGGCATGTGTTTCCCGTGTTTAGAACAGTCCCTGCACAAAATGACATTTAACAGAAAAAAAGTCCTTTAAAACTGCTTGCGGTTTTAATGTAATATCTGGTTTTGGCAATATGGATGAAAATCATTGAGAAAAATGGCATGGGTAGCCTCCCTGCCCATTACCAGCCCCTTTGGGTCTTGTATGGATATTAAGGGGAACCCCATACCCATTTAAAAAAAAGGAAAGGCGTGGTGCCCCCATGCCCTATATACTCAGAACAGCAGTATACATGCGGTGCAAACAAGACAGGGACTGTGTAGGTTTGTTGTGTTAAGTAGAATCTGTTTGTAATTTTGAACTGGTACAGTTTGAAACTGTAGTTCCAGTCAAAAAATACATTTTTAAGATTTTTGGAAAACATAGGGAAGGGTTATCACCCCTGTATAACTTTTTTTGCCATCAGTCTTTTTTCATCTCACTTCCTGTTGTCTCCTTCCGTTTGCAAGTAGGAGACTTTTGTAAGTTGGATGTTTGAAAGTAGGGGCCTGCCCTATATGCTCTGCAGAAATGGGGGCCTAAGGTGTTGGTGTTGCCACAACACTGTAAGCCCTCAAAGTGACTCTTGGTGGGCGCTGGAGCATCCTGCTGTGAACGATTATATCAAGAATTGTAATTACATGTCATTGTTGAACAGTGGTAGAAAAATTGGGCCTTTGGTGGTTGTGGTGGTGCTGGTGCCACAACACTATAAGTCCTCACAGTTACTCTTGGTGGGCGCTGGAACGGGCCCTGCTGTGAAATATTATATCAAGAATTGTAATTACATGCCCCTGATAAACAGGGGCTGAAAATTGGGCCTTAGGCACTGGTGCTGGTGACATGACACTCCAACCTTTTCCATATACTCTATTTGGAGTGCAGGAATGAGCCTTGCAGCAAAGCATTGCACTCTAATTACATGCCCCTGTTAAACAGGGGCTGAAAAATTGGGCTGGTGGCATCACCCAGAACCAAAAATGTTCTTCCAAGATATCAGAAGGATCATTGAGGAGGAAGAGGATAGTCAGTCAACATAACAGGACAGTCACTCAACATAGGGAAGGGTTATCACCCCTTTATAATTTTTTTGGACGTCCGTCTTTTTTCATCTCACTTCCTGTTGTCTCCTTCCGTTTGCCAGTAGGAGACATTTGTAAGTTGGATGTTTGAAAGTAGGGGCCTGCCCTATATGCTCTGCAAAAATGGGGGCCTAAGGTGTTGGTGTTGTCACAACACTGTAAGCCCTCAAAGTGACTCTTGGTGGGCGCTGGAGCATCCTGCTGTGAATGATTATATCAAGAATAGAAAGTACATGCCATTGTTGAACAGTGGTAGAAAAATTGGGCCTTTGGTGGTAGTGGTGGTGATGCTGGTGCCACAACACTATAAGTCCTCACAGTTACTCTTGGTGGGCGCTGGAACGGGCCCTGCTGTGAAATATTATATCAAGAATTGTAATTACATGCACCTGTTAAACAGGGGCTAAAAATTGGGCCTTAGGCACTGGTGCCACAACACTGCAACACCTCACAGAAAGTCTAGTTGGAGAGCAGGAATGAGCCCTGTTGCAAAGCATTGCATCAAAAATTGTAATTACACACCCCTGTTAAACAGCGGCTGAAAAATTGGGCTGGTGGCACTGGTGTTGGTTCCATGACACTGCAACCCCTCCCATAGACTCTATTTGGAGTGCAGGAATGAGCCCTGCTGCAAAGCATTGCATCAAAAATTTTAATTACACCCCCCTGTTAAACAGGGGCTGAAAAATTGGGCTGGTGGCATCACCCAGAACCAAAAATGTTCTCCCAAGATATCAGTGGGATCACTGAGGAGGAAGAGGATAGTCGGTCAACATAACAGGACAGTCAATCAGCATCAGTATAGGCAGTCTTGAAGGGATGTAACATTTCAAAATAAATTATTCGGTTACATCAGTTTCAGGTGCTTGGTAGCTGGTGGTGATCCAAGACTGATTCAGCTTTATGAAGGTCAGTCGATGAACCGAGTCGATGGACAGGCGCACCCTGTGATCGGTTACAAAGCCACCAGCAGCACTGAAGGTGCGTTCCGAAAAAAAGAACGATGGATGCAGGACAGGCCAGTAGCTCAATTGCATACTGTGCAAGCTCTGGCCAGTGATTTATCCTCAAGACCCAGTAAGCCAGAGGATTTTCGGTGGGAAAGGTGTCCAAGTCTGACCTTGCTCCTAGGTATTCCTGCACCATGTAAATCAAACGATGGCGATGGTTGCTGGAACCGATCATACCTTGGGGCTGCGGACTAAAAAATTGTCTGAACGCATCGGTCAGACGTCCACCTTCTGTTCCGCTCCTTCTGTGACTTACCGAAGCCTCAGAAACACGTTGTCCAGGACCAGGAGTTTGTAACCTCCCAGTCTCTGGGAACGCGTTGCACAGACCTTTCTGCAAGGCCTCCCAGAGATGTCTTATCCTCTGCTCCCTCTGCGATGGCAAGATAAGGTCCGCAAACCTTACCCTTGTACCGTGGATCAAGGAAACTGGCCAGCCAGTAATGGTCCCTCTCCTTGATCCAAAGAATATGAGGATCCTTCCGCAGGCTTTGCAGGATCAGGGAGGCCATGCAGAGTAGGTTAGCTGAGGCAATCGGTCCGGAGTCCTCTGGGTCACTAAGGACAACATGATCTACAGCCACCTCCTCCCAGCCACGTAAAAGTCCACAGGTTTCTTGGGACTGTAAATCATCCCTAAAAGACTGCTGCTGCTGATGCTGAGTGCCAGGCTCCACAATCCTCCTCCTCCTCTTCCTGTGTGATGGGTGGGACAGCAGGAACACTGTCTGGATAAAGGGAGCCTTGAGAGGCAAGAAAGTCCTCCTCTTCCTGCCTCTGTTCTGCCTCAAGTGCCCTGTCCATTATTTCATGCAGCGTATGCTCCAACAGGTGGACAAGAGGTACAGTGTCCCTGATGCATGCACTGTCACTGCTCGCCATCCTCGTGGCCTCCTCAAACGGTGACAGGACAGTGCATGCATCCCTAATCATGCCCCACTGGTGTGCTGAGAAAAAAATCAAGCTCCCCGACCCTGTCCTGGTGCCGTAGTCGCACAGGTACTCATTGATGGCCCCCTGCTGCATGTGCAACGTTGAGTTCCACCTTGTGGGCATGTCACATATAAGGGTTCTTGGGCAGGTTCAACTCCTTTTGAAGCTCAGCCAGCCGAGCACTGGCATTAAATGATCAGCGGAAATGCACACAAACTTTCCTGGCCTGCCTCAGGACATCATGTTAGCCCAGGTACCTGCCCAAGAACCGCTGCGCCACCAGGTTAAGGACATGAGCCACACAGGGTCCGTTGTCCCTGACGGAGGGTGGAGAGGAGGTTGGTGCCATTGTCGTAAACCACAATTCCTGGCTTAAGCTGGCGTGGTGCCAACCACCTCTCGGCCTGCACCAGCAGAACTGACAAAATATCTGCCCCAGTGTGGCTCCTGTCCCCCAAACAAACCAGCGCAAGCACGGCATGGCATCTTTTTGCCTGTGTACTTACATAGCCCCTTGAACGCCTACGGAGCACCGCTGGTTCCGAGGACAAAGCATTGGAAGAGGCCATGGAGGAAGAAGAGGAGGGGGTGGAGGAGAGAGGTGTGTCACAAACAGTAGTAGCATTTTGGAGGCGTGGTGGCGGAACAACCTCCAACACTACTGCACCTTGTCCTGCATCCTTCCCAGCTGCCAGAAGAGTGACCCAATGGGCCATGAAAGCTAGGTAACGTCCCTGTCCATGCCTGCTGGACCATGAGTCAGCGGTAATATGCACCTTACCACTGACCACCCTGTCTAGCAAGGCAAGGACATTGCCTTCCACATGCCAGTAAAGAGCCGGAATCACCTTCCGTGAGAAAAAGTGGCGTTTGGGGACCTGCCAATGAGGAACCGTACATTGCACAAACTCACGGAAGGGGGCCGAGTCTACCAACTGAAAAGGCAGCAGTTGAAGTGCTAGCAATTTAGCCAAGCTGGCATTCAACTGCTGGGCATGTGGATGGCTGGGAGTGAACTTCTTTCGACGGTCCAGCAGCTGGGGCAGGGAAATTTGCCTGCTACAATCGGACGTGGGTGTACTGCTAGCAGATTGCACGCAAGTACTTGGCTGTGACACACCTAATTTTGCACCTTCATTCCTCTCAGTGCAGGTTTCAGAGAGGACTGAAGGTCTAGTGGGGTTGGAGATCCCAACTGATGAGGAGCAAGGAGAGGTCCGCTTTATTCTTTGGTGTGGGTCTTTAACCACTTAACAACCGGCCCATAGCGGATTAACGGCTACAGGACGGTTGTTTAACTCTGAGAGGCCGTTAATTAACGGCCTCCCAGAATTCCGCTCTCACGCGCCCCCTGTGGCGCGCACTCGAGAGCATTCATGACCGCTGGGTCCACACGACCCGGCGCATCACAGATCACGGTAAACAGGCGCTCATTGCGGCTGTTTACCACGTGATTTCTCCCTCAAATGATAGAGCGATCACTTGTAAACAAACCTGCGTCATGTTATGATGCCAGTTCCTCCCTCCCCTCTCTGTACCGATCGGTACAGTGGAGGGGGAAGAGATCGGTGTCAGCAGCGCTGTGGGCTGCATCTGCAGTGCCCACATCGCTGCTCACTGAAATTTAACCCCTCAATTCCCGGACAATACTCTGCAATACCCTGCCAATACACTGAAATACCCTGCCAATACCCTGCCATACCCTGCCAATACTCTGCCATACCCTGCCAATACTCTGCCATACTCTGCAATACCCTGCCAATACCCTGCAATACCCTGCCATACCCTGCCAATACTCTGCAATACCCAATACCCTGCCAATACTCTGCAATACCCTGCCAATACTCTTCAATACCCAATACCCTGCCAATACTCTGCCATACCCTGCCAATACTATGCCATACCCTGCCAATACTATGCCATACCCTGCCAATACTCTGCCATACCCTGCCAATACTCTGCAATACTCTGCAATATCCTGCAATACCCTGCTTTTTTTTTATTTTTTTATTTCAGGCTTCCCAGCCTAGAGGTGAGATGTGGGGTCTTATTGACCCCATATCTCACTGTAAAGAGGACCTGTCATGCCTATTCCTATTACAAGGGATGTTTACATTCCTTGTAATAGGAATAAAAGTGATCAAAAAAAAAATTTTGGGGTAAAAAACTAAAATAAATAAAGTCAAATGAACAATAAAAAAGAAAAAAAAATTAAAGCGCCTCTGTCCCCATGTGCTCGTATGCAGAAGCGAATGCATACGTAAGTCCCGCCCACATATAAAAACGGTGTTCAAACCACACATGTGAGGTATTGCTGTGAACATTAGAGCGAGAGCAATAATTATTGCCCTAGACCTCCTTTGTAACTCAAAACATGTAACCAGTAAAAAAATGTAAAGCGTCACCTATGGGGATTTTTAAGTAGTGACGTTTGGCGCCATTCCACGAGCGTGTTCAATTTTGAAGGGTGACATGTTAGGTATCTATTTACTCAGCGTACCTTCATCTTTCACATTATGCAAACATTATGCGTACATTGGGCTAACTTTACTGTTTTTTTTTTAGCACAAAACTGTTTTTCTTTTCTAAAACACGTTCAAAAAATTGCTGCGCAAATACCATGCATGATAAAAAGTTGAAACGACCACCATTGTATTCTCTAGGGTCTTTGCTAAAAAAACATATATAATGTTTTGGGGTTCTATGTAATTTTCTAGCAAATAAATTATGCTTTTAACATGTAGGGGAGAAATGTCAGAATTGGCCTGGGTGCTCCAGAAAGCCTGAGGCCGCGTACACACGGGCGGACTGTTCGCCCAACCTTGTCCGCTGAACAGTGTTTGGGCGGACAGTCCGCTCAACAGTGTTTGGGCGGACAGTCCGCTCGTGTGTGGGCTTTCAGCGGACAGTTTCAGCGGACAGTTGGACGGACAAAGTCTTTCGGAAATTCCGAAAAACTGTCCGCTGAAACTGTGTTTGAGCGAACAGTCCGCCCGTGTGTGGGCCTGTCCGCTGTACTTTCGAAATGAGCGGACTGTTCCCGCTCGGAAAGTCCGCCCATTTCGAGCGCGTGTACAGGTAGGCGGGGCCCGCGAAGGAGACGTCGCGGGCTCCGCCGCCTGGAATGGGCTTAAAGGGGAACCCCAACGCCGAAAAAAATCGGCGTGGGGGTTCCCCCAAAGTCCACACCAGACCCTTGTCCGAGCACGCTACCCGGCCGGCCAGGAAAGGGGGGCGAGCGAGCGCGCCCCCCCTCCTGAGCCGTACCAGGCCGCGTGCCCTCAACATGGGGGGGGTGCCTTGGGGAAGGGGGGGCCGCGCGGCCCCCCCACCCCAAAGCACCTTGTCCCCATGTTGATGAGGACAAGGGCCTCTTCCCGACAACCCTGGCCGTTGGTTGTCGGGGTCTGCGGGCGGGGGGCTTATCGGAATCTGGGAGCCCCCTTTAAGAAGGGGGCCCCCGGATACCGGCCCCCCACCCTATGTGAATGAGTATGGGGTACAATGTACCCCTACCCATTCACCTGTGAAATAAAGTACAAAAAAAAACACAACACAGGGAAAAAATATTTTATTGCACAGCTCCGGGGGGTCTTCCGTCTTCGGGGGTCTTCTCGCCGGACTCCTCCGCTATCTGTGTGTAGCTCTTTTACTAGCGGAGGAGTCCGGCTTTCTTCCTCCCCGCCGCCGGCCTCTTCTCCCGACTTCGGGGGTCTTGTCCCCCTCTTCGGTTCTTCTGCCGGGCCACCGCGCCTTCTTGTAGCTCTTTTACAGGCGGTGGCCCGGTCTTCTGTCGCCGCTGCCTTCCGTTCTTCTGTCGCCGCCTTCGGTTCTTCTGCCGGGCCACCGCGCCTTCTTGTAGCTCTTTTACAGGCGGTGGCCCGGTCTTCTGTCGCCGCTGTCGTCGCCGCCGCCTTCCGTTCTTCTTCTTCTTCTTGTTCTTCTTCTTCTTCTCCTGGAGATGTTGACTCGA
The DNA here is from genome assembly GCF_037356315.1 of Lithobates pipiens. Taxonomy (NCBI): domain Eukaryota; kingdom Metazoa; phylum Chordata; class Amphibia; order Anura; family Ranidae; genus Lithobates; species Lithobates pipiens. Next base: position 234,983,846 of record NW_027507784.1, read on the forward strand.
CGAGCTCTCCGGCCGGAATGCCAGGGACACGCTCCGCTGCCACTTATATAGTGACAATGGGGCGGTGTCACATGGTATATGTCACATGGGTTGGTCACATGGGTTGATGTCACATGGGGACTATGACATCGTAAGGGGGCGGGGTCACCATGTGACCAACCCATGTGACATATACCATGTGACACCGCCCCATTGTCACTATATAAGTGGCAGCGGAGCGTGTCCCTGGCATTCCGGCCGGAGAGCTCGTCGAGTCAACATCTCCAGGAGAAGAAGAACAAGAAGAAGAAGAAGAACAAGAACGGAAGGCGGCGGCGGCGGCGGCGACGACAGCGGCGACAGAAGACCGGGCCACCGCCTGTACATTGTACCCCATACTTATTCACATAGGGTGGGGGGCCGGTATCCGGGGGCCCCCTTCTTAAAGGGGGCTCCCGGATTCCGATAAGCCCCCCGCCCGCAGACCCCGACAACCAACGGCCAGGGTTGTCGGGAAGAGGCCCTTGTCCTCATCAACATGGGGACAAGGTGCTTTGGGGTGGGGGGGGCGCGCGGCCCCCCCTTCCCCAAGGCACCCCCCCATGTTGAGGGCACGCGGCCTGGTACGGCTCAGGAGGGGGGGCGCGCTCGCTCGCCCCCCTTTCCTGGCCGGCCGGGTAGCGTGCTCGGACAAGGGTCTGGTGTGGACTTTGGGGGAACCCCCACGCCGATTTTTTTCGGCGTTGGGGTTCCCCTTTAAGCCCATTCCAGGCGGCGGAGCCCGCAACGTCTCCTTCGCGGGCCCCGCCTACCTGTACACGCGCTCGAAATGGGCGGATTTGCCTCCTCCTTACGTGGGCGAGTCCGTTCATTTCAAAAGTTGAGCGAACTGTTTGCCCAACCTTGTTCGTCAAACAGTCCGCTCGTGTGTGGGCAAGTCCGCTCATGCAAATTTTGAGCGGACTGTTTGACGAAAAAGGTTGGGCAAACAGTCCGCGCGTGTGTACGCGGCCTGATGGTGCTCCCTGAATGTTGGGCCTCTGTATGTGGCCACGCTGTGTAAAAGTCTCACACATGTGGTATCGTCCTACTTGGGAGTAATAGCAGAATGTGTTTTGGGGTGTAATTTGTGGTATGCATATGCTGTGTGTGAGAAATATAACATAATAATCTTAGGCGCACAACTGAGCTTTTTCTTCTTTTTAAAATTGGTGGTTTATGTGCCAAACCACTAATTATTTTTATTGATGTCCATTAGACCATTGCATGTCCATGTGCAGCTGTTTGACCACTTTGGAATCAGTGGAATAAAATGCAAAAACAACCCGCAAGAGACAGCGCACTAGTTGTTGTTCCGTCCAATGCTTTTTATTTCCCAGTTGCCATATGCCGATTCAGCTTTGAGAAAGCGCATGCGCGCGAAACATGTAAGCTGATAGTCGGCATGGCAACCCCCCTCCAGCACGAAGCTATCTACGCAATGATTGGCTGCACAGGTCGGCGGTGTCACGTGTGAGCTTGAGCGTTGCGCTCTGAGCTTCCTTCCAGCCTGAGCCAGTATTATCGTGTGTCTCCTAGCTGGACTCCATCTCCCAGCGTGCACCACACCGCTCATCCAGAGTAGCGATGGACGAACTTCTGACAGGACGTTTCGTGAATGCGAAACGCGAACGCGGCCGGTAGTTCGCGAACCGCAACGTTCGCGGCGGGCCCCATTGAATTCAATGGGAGGCAAACTTTACAAACCTACAGGTCTAATTTGCAGCCACAAAATAATTACTAGCTGTGCCCACATAGTCCCACCACATGGCCAATGACATAACACATGTATGAGGTGAATCTGGGATCGACAACTGCAAGCATTCTTTTTTATATGTGAAATTCTGCCAATGCAGGACTCAGGAGCGCATGAAGGCAATGGAGGAGAGGGAAGGTCGGGGTAGGCAAAGAAGAGGGTGCAGGAGATGATCACCAGCACCGTGATATAGAGCACTGACACCTGCACCGTGATAGAGTGATCTGACACCAGCACCGTGATAGAGAGCACTGACATCAGCACCGTGACATAAAACACTGACATCAGCACCGTGATATAGAGCACTGCCACCTGCACCGTGATAGAGTGATCTGACACCAGCACCATGATAGAGAGCACTGACATCAGCAGAGTGACATAAAGCACTGACACCAGCACCGTGATATACAGCACTGACACCTGCACCATGATAGAGTGATCTGACACCAGCACCGTGATAGAGAGCACTGACATCAGCAGTGTGACAAAGCACTGACACCAGCACTGTGATATACAGCACTGACACCTGCACCGTAAGCAGCCCCAGGAGGAAGTCGGCATAGCACAGGGATGGTGGGAGCCCCTCATAATGAGCATAGCACAGGGATGGTGGGAGCCCCTCATAATATGCACAGCAGAGGTACAGCCCCAGGAGGAAGTCAGCACAGCACAGGGATGGTGGGAGCCCTTCATAATAAGCAGCCCCAGGAGGATGTCAGCATAGCACAGGGATGGTGGGAGCCCCTCATAATAAGCAGCTCCAGGAGGAAGTCAGCATAGCACAGGGATGGTGGGAGCCCCTCATAATGAGCATAGCACAGGGATGGTGGGAGCCCCTCATAATAAGCAGCCCCAGGAGGAAGTCAGCATAGCACATGGATGGTGGGAGCCCCTCATAATAAGCAGCCCCAGGAGGAAGTCAGCATAGCACAGGGATGGTGGGAGCCCCTCATAATTAGCATAGCACAGGGATGGTGGGAGCCCCTCATAATAAGCAGCCACAGGAGGAAATCAGCATAGCACAGGGATGGTGGGAGCCCCTCATAATAAGCAGGCCCAGGAGGAAGTCAGCATAGCACAGGGATGGTGGGAGCCCCTCATAATGAGCATAGCAAATTGATGGTGGGAGCCCCTCATAATAAGCAGCCCCAGGAGGAAGTCAGCATAGCACAGGGATGGTGGGAGCCCCTCATAATAAGCATAGCACAGGGATGGTGGGAGCCCCTCATAATATGCACAGCAGAGGTACAGCCCCAGGAGGAAGTCAGCACAGCACAGGGATGGTTGGAGCCCCTCATAATAAGCAGCCCCAGGAGGAAGTCAAGTATGTGTAAGTATTTTATACGTGTATTACACAACTATATACTGCACAAAAAATAGTACACCTATACCAGTCCTTAACCACTACAATACAGGGCACTTTCACCCCCTTCCTTCCCAGCCCAATTTTCAGCTTTCAGCGCTCTAGCGCTTTCAGTGACAATTGCGCGGTCATGCTACACTGTACCCAAATGAAATTGTTATCATTTTGTTCGCACAAATAGAGCTTTATTTTGGTGTTATTTATTCACGACTCCGTTTTTTTTTTTTGCGATATAAGCGCAAAAATAGCGGAAATTTGGAAAAAAAACAATATTTTCTTTTTTCTATTTGAAAAGAAATCCAATAAAATCAAATTTTGTCATAAATTTAAGCCAAAATGTATTCTGCTACATGTTTTTGGTAAAAAAAATTCCGTTAAGTGTATAATAATTGGTTTGTGTGATCACGGACATATGTACGCAAATGATCATGTACATATGTGTGCAGGTGATCACGTACATATGTGTGCAGATAATCATTGGGACATGTGATTTTAGTGGGACATATGTGGGGGACATGTTTTTATTATTAGGGACATGTGTTTTTATTATTTGGGGACATGTATGTTTTGGGGACATGTGTGTTTTGGGGACATATGTGGGGACTGTGTTTGTACTGTGTGGTGTGTTGTGTGTTTACACTACACTGATGATCAGTGAGTAAAAAGCTGTAAAAAGCAGCCCATACTCACTGATCATCAGCCGGCTGCAGCGTTCTGCTCTCCTCTCCTCAGCGGTGACTTCCGTGTGAGGAGAGGAGAGCCGATTGCCTAGCAACCGGCTGCTTGTTTACATCACATGACGGCCGTGATTGGACATGGCCGTCATGTGATCAGGAGGGCCAATCACAGAGCCCTCCTGCCGATCTGAGATGTGCCGTGTCCGGGTGACACGAGCACATCGGGATCGCGCCGCTGCGCGGGCGCGCGCGCGCACGATCCCGCTACTCCTGAATGACGTTCCTGAACGTCCTATCAGGAGTAGACGGCTCCCACCCGGCCGTATATATGCATCGGCCGGGTGGGAAGTGGTTAAGGACTTTTGTGGAACTAGTAGCTAGGGATTAGCAGACTGAACCACACTCAACCCTATATACTGTACTACGCTATACCTTACCAGTCCTTATAAGGACCTTTGTGGAACTAGTAGGTTGTGATTAGCAGACTGTACCTCAGTCCCTATACTGATAAAGGACTGCTGCAGAATAGGGCAGCAGTCAGCAGTAGTGCACCTCAACCCTATATATTGTGGACCTATACCAGTCCTTAAGGATTAGCAGACTGTACCTCACTCAACCCTATATACTGTAGTACACTATACCTTACCAGGCCTTAGAAGGACCTTTGTGGAACTAGTAGGTTGTGATTAGCAGACTGTACCTCACTCAACCCTATATACTGTAGTACACTATACCTTACCAGTCCTTATAAGGACCTTTGTGGAACTAGTAGGTTGTGATTAGCAGACTGTACCTCAGTCCCTATACTGATAAAGGACTGCTGCAGAATAGGGCAGCAGTCAGCAGTAGTGCACCTCAACCCTATATATTGTGGACCTATACCAGTCCTTAAGGATTAGCAGACTGTACCTCACTCAACCCTATATACTGTAGTACGCTATACCTTACCAGTCCTTATAAGGACCTTTGTGGAACTAGTAGGTTGTGATTAGCAGACTGTACCTCAGTCCCTATACTGATAAAGGACTTCTGCAGAATAGGGCAGCAGTCAGCAGTAGTGCACCTCAACCCTATATATTGTGGACCTATACCAGTCCATAAGGATTAGCAGACTGTACCTCACTCAACCCTATATACTGTAGTACGCTATACCTTACCAGTCCTTAGAAGGACCTTTGTGGAACTAGTAGGTTGTGATTAGCAGACTGTACCTCACTCAACCCTATATACTGTAGTACTCTATACCTTACCAGTCCTTGGAAGGACCTTTGTGGAACTAGTAGGTTGTGATTAGCAGACTGTACCTCAGTCCCTATATACTACTGAAGCAGAAGGGCAGCAGTCAAGTATAATATTCTTTCTATATTTGGAAGAAAGAATATTATACGTGTACAACCCTATTACCATACCATATTTGTGGACCTAATAGTAACAGCTAATGATTAAACTGACTGTCCCTTTACTGCTACACACAGCGTCCTGTCTGTCCCTATTTACACTGACAAAACACAGGCTGCTGCAACAATAACTTGAATAGCACTGCACTCAAAACTATATCCTGTACTACTACACCATACCAGTCCTGAAAAGGACTTTTGTGGGCCTAATAGTAACAGCTAATGATTAAACTGACCGTCCCTCTCTGCTACACACAGCGTCCTGTCTGTCCCTATCTGCACTGACAAAAGACAATCTGCTGCAACAATAACTTGAATAGCAGTGCCTCAAACCTATATCCTGAACTACACCTATACCATACCAGTCCTTAAAAGGACTTTTGTGGTCCTAATAGCTAGCGATTTGGGTCACTGCAGTCTCTCCCTGCTCCACACATCAACCTCACCCTATAGTGACAGTAGAAAGAATGTAAAATGGCCGCTGGATCGGGTCTATTTATAAGTTAGAGGAATGTCCAATTGTCCATGTGCTGTAATGTCTCAATTGGCTGTCCTGTACCCCATGATGGATGTGTCATCATAGGTCAAAGTTCTTTTACACAGTAAACACGTAAGTCCGCCGGACGAACAGCGGCAATAGTCTGCCGATCGGACGAATCGCGAACAGCCGAAATTCGCCGTGAACTGGCCGCCGGGCGAACCATTCGGCCATCCCTAATCCAGAGCCCATATCACTGGCTCACTGACACGCACAAGCAGGACACCCCCCAGGCTACAGTGTGGCAGCGATCTGTCCCCTTTCTTCTCTCCGCTGACAGTGAGTGGTTTTAGGAACAGAGTTCCTTTCAACTGCATTCTATTAATTGTCTTTCCAACAAGCACCGCTAAACCTCCCCCTCCCATTGAGGACACAATGTGATCATTAACTTTCTGACCCTCAGTTGGCAGCAGTGCTGATGTGTTGCTTCACAAACACATACTACAGGCGAGGATTAATTGCTAAAAGTCTGTCTACACAGGTATTTTTTGGTGACCTTTTTGTTACAAACAGACTGATTTTTGCTGCTTAGATCGGATATTTTTGTCATGGTTTTTTTTTATATATATCTCTTAATAAATTGACTTTTATGTTTTATTTTATCAAGGTTTCATTAGTGCACTGTCTCTTGCGGGTTGTTTTTGTGTGTGAGAAATAACCTGATAATATGACAATTTTGTGGAAAAAAAAAGGAAAAAAAATCTTGATTTTTCAAAGAATTGTAGGAAAAAACAACAACTTCAAAAACCTCACCATGCCTCTTACTAAATACCTTGGAAAGTCTTCCTTTCAAAAAGGGGTCATTTGGGTGTATTTGTACTTTTTTGGCATGTTATGGTCTCAAGAAATGAGATAGGCCGTCAGTCCTTCGGGTGTGATCAATTTTCAGATATTGGCACCATAGCTTGTGGATGCTATAACTTTCACAAAAAACAAATAATATCCACCAATTTGTACTTATTTTACCAAAGATATGTAGTAGTATAAATTTTGGCCAACATTTATGAAGAAAAATGACCAATCTACTAAATTTTATAACAGGAACGAAGAAAAATTTATTTTTTTACAGAATTTTCTGTCTTTTTTCTTTTATAGCACAAAAAGTAAAAAACCCAGCGGTGATTAAATACCACCAAAAGAAAGCTCTATTTGTGTGAAAAAAGGACAAAAATTTCATATGGGTACAGTGTTGCATGACTGAGTAATTGTCATTCAAAATGTGAGAGCACCGAAAGCTGAAAATTGGTCTGGTTATTAAGGGTGTTTAAGTGCCCAGTGGTCAAGTGGTTAAGGTACGCTTGCCAATGAGCTCCAAGGCAGGTCAACATATGTTTGGTCAAGCATGGTCCAGCAGGACTCAGGACTTAGGACAACAGGACTCATGGTCCAGCAGGCATGGACAGGGACGCCGGAACCGGCTGATGTTTTGGCCACGCGAGATACGGTTGAGACATATGTTGCAAATAGCAGTGGTGTGATCTGGTGCACTCGTCTCAAAAAAGGCCCACACCAAAGAACTTTTGGAATAACACGCAGAGGCAGCGCCCTGCATAGGTGGAGCTCTGCGGTTTGATTCAGTCGGTGTGCTGCCCCTAGGCTGGCCCCCGGAAGGCATCCTGCCTCATTGGAGATGTGCCTCCTCCTCCTCCTCTCTACTACCAGGCACCCATGTGGAGTCAGTGACCTCATCTTCCCCTCCCTCTTCATCACTGGAGCAAACCTGGCAATATGCTGCAGTTGGTGGAACATGACTGCCAGATTGCTGTCCTTGAGCATCCCCTCTCTCTGCGCTCACGCTACTGCCTTCCTCTAGCTGGGTATCATCATCAGAGCCTTCAAAACAGTGGGCATCCTCCTGGAGCATGTACCCAACACTGTGCTCAAACAATTCGGGGGACTCCTCAGGAGAACATGGTGGGTTTAGGGAGTGACTGATAATGACATTGAGATGAGGGAAGAGGATGCGTTGGCAGCTGCTTTGCTAGTACCCTGAGCCTGGGTTTACTTCCTCTTTAAGTGAATCTGGGATCGACAATGACAAGCATTCTTTTTTTTATCTGTGAAATTTTGACAACTCAGGAGCGCATGAAGGCCATGGAGGAGAGGCAAGGTCAGGTCAGGCTATGAAGGGGGTGCAGGAGATGATCTGTGCCACAGTCAGGGCAGCGCAGTCTTGTGCCAGTGTCCCAGTGTGCCAACCTGTGCTTTAGCCCCTCCCTCTGCCCGACCCTTACCCCCACCTATGCAGGGCTCCACTGCTGTGGTCTGGAGGTGCCGTCCAGTGCTGATCCTCAGCCATGGTGCTGGCACTGCCTGCTGATTGGCTTCTCTGCTGCTATCTCCCTCACTGTCTGAAACCAGCACCTCGATAGAGACTGAGCACTGACACCAGCACCGTGATAAAGAGCACTGACACCAGCACTGTGATAGAGAGCACTGACACCAGCACCATGATAGAGAGCACTGACATGAGCACCGAGATAGAGAGCACTGACATCAGCACCATGATAGAGAGCACTGACATCACACCAGCACAGAGATAGAGAGCACTGACACCACACCAGGACCTTGATAGAGAGCACTGACACCAGCAACGTTATAGAGAACACTGACACCAGCACCATGATAGAGAGCACTGACACAACACCAGCACCGTGATAGAGAGCACTGACACCAGCACCATGATAGAGAGCACTGACACCACACCAGCACCATGATAGAGAGCACTGACACCAGCACCGAGATAGAGAGCACTGACACCAGCACCGTGATAGAGAGCACTGACACCACACCAGTACCGTGATAGAGCGCACTGACACCACACCAGCACTTAGATAGAGAGCACTGACACCAGTACTGTGATAGAGAGCACTGACACCACACCAGCACCGTGATAGAGAGCACTGACACCAGCACCGAGATAGAGCACTGACACCACACCCGCACCGTGATAGAGAGCACTGACACCACACCAGCACTGTGATAGAGAGCACTGACACCACACCAGAACCGAGATAGAGAGCACTGACACCAGCACCGTGATTGAGAGCACTGACATCACACCAGCACAGAGATAGAGAGCACTGACACCACACCAGGACCTTGATAGAGAGCACTGACACCAGCACCGTTATAGAGAACACTGACACCAGCACCATGATAGAGAGCACTGACACAACACCAGCACCGTGATAGAGAGCACTGACACCAGCACCATGATAGAGAGCACTGACACCACACCAGCACCATGATAGAGAGCACTGTGTCACGGTCGTCCCACTATCCCGATCGTACCAAGGAGACTTACCCGCAGGTTTCCTGTACAAGGCGATCGTCGGTGCCCTCGGACGCGGGTTGGCGCAAACGAACGCACGCGAGTGCATGTAGTCCCCAACAGGCGCACGCGGGTGCGCGTTGACACGAGCGGGCGCACGCGGGTGCGCGACAAGCCGAACGGGCGTACGCGGGTACGCGGGGTCACGAACGGGAGCACGGTTACCCGCGGGGGTACGCAAACGTACCGTGCGACCGTTCTTGGCGCCCAACAGCCTATTTAAGGGATCAGCTCCTGCTCCACAGTGCTGTCCTGTCTACAGCGTTCCTGAGACTTCTGCTACCCGTTCCTGTGTGTGTGTTCCTGATACAGTACCCGGCCTGTTCCTGACCTTGCCTGTTTGCCGCCTGCCTCCGACCCTTTGCCTGATTGACCACGCTTCTGCCTTCTGCCTCTGTACCTCTGCTGCCTGATAGTTGCCGACCCGGCTCACCTCTGACTACGCCTGCCTGTCTACCTGAAGTCCAGCTCTGACTTCTTCTGTGGTTCCTGCCTGTCCACCTGTGCCAGCTGTCCAGCAGTCCCCGCCCGGCGTCCAGCGCTGGTTGTGCCTACCGTTCCAGTCTGCTACCTGTTCCGGCTGTGCCTGCTATCTGCTATCCGGCCTGGCACTTGTGTCCTCCGGACTCCTGAATCCCTGTCTCCATCTCCAGGGGCTCTCGAGCCGGAGGCTTACGAGGCGCCGCTCCCTGCACATTTGGGCTCTCCAACCAGGTACGTGACAGTACAGGACAGCCATGTCCGAGCCCTCGCAGGGAGCGTCTCCAATGGATGAACTTTGCCATCATCTAGCCGGCCTCACCCAGGCCGTGAAAAACCTGCAAGAAGGCTATGGCCGCTTAGAAGAACGGGTCCAGGCCCTGTCTGCCGCAGCCCTAGCTGTCCCTGGGCCTCCAGGTCCACCTTCAGTGGTAATGATGCCACCAGAACCAAGGGTCCCTACGCCAGACCGTTTCTCCGGCAACCGGAACAAGTTCAGGGCCTTTCGGAACTCCTGCGAGCTCTTTTTCGCTCTTCAACCCCGGACCTTTTCTCTCGAGGCAACAAAAGTGGGGTTCGTCATCTCTCTACTAACCGACGAACCTCAGGCCTGGGCACATCGTCTCCTAGAACGAAAAGACCCCTCTCTGGACTCTTTAAACGCTTTCTTTCAAGCAATGTCTCGGCTGTATGAAGACCCCCAGCTTGCTGCTACCGCAGAAGCAGCCTTGCACGTGCTCCAACAAGGTCGCAGGCCAGTAGAGGACTATGTGTCTGAGTTCAGGCGCTGGAGTGCTGACACGGAGTGGAATAACTCAGCCCTCCGCTACCAGTTCCGCATGGGACTCTCGGAAGCATTGAAAGATGAACTGGCTCGCGTGGGAACCCCTGAAACCCTCGAAGCGCTCATCGACCTCTCAGTCCAGATCGATAGGCGTCTAAGAGAGCGTCGTCTGGAGCGCTCCTCTTCCACTTCTCGTCCGGTCTGGATGCTGCCACGGGTTCCTAGTTCCAACCCCCCGGTCCCTCCTGTTCCATCTTCTCCGGATACATCGGAGCCTATGCAACTGGGTCTACTACGCCCATCTCTGACGCCCGAGGAGCGCCAACGCCGAAGAGCCGGTAACCTTTGCCTCTATTGCGGGGAATCAGGACATTATGTTCGCACTTGCCCCGCCAAGTCGCGTAAGTGCCTTCTTATACCTCCTGCTTCTCCTCCTACTCTGCCTAGTACCAGTACCACCTCTCACCTCACTGTGCCTCTTCTTTTACAGTTTTCCGGAAAGACTATCAGCGTCAACGCGATTATTGACTCTGGGGCCTGCAGCGGCTTTATGGACTTGTCCTTTGCCTTGAGAAACAACATTCCCCTTCGGCCTAGGGTAAAGGGACTTTCAATCTATTTGGCCGATGGTTCCTCTCTAAAGTCCGGACCTGTAACCCAGGAGACGTCCCCTCTTCTTGCCACCATCGCTGGAGCCCACCAGGAGCTCCTGTGTCTGGACATTATCAAGTCTCCACTTTTTCCCATAATCCTTGGCATGCCCTGGTTGAAAGCTCACAACCCTCTGATAAATTGGTCCACTGGAGGAATAGAGTTTCCATCTGCCTATTGTCATCAGTACTGCCTCCGGGTCGTCAATGCGGACCCTTCTTCTTCTCTGCTTTGCTTGGAGACAGACACCGAAATCCGGCAGGCCGTGCCCGAAGCTTATCATCAATTTGTGGATGTGTTCAGTAAAAAGGGCGCAGAGACTTTACCTCCCCACAGACTATATGACTGCCCTATTGACTTGCTCCCGGGAGCAGAGATTCCCTTCGGAAGGATTTTTCCCTTATCCGAGACTGAGCTGGGAGCCCTGAAAACCTACCTGGACGATAACTTGAAGAAGGGCTTTATCCGGCCTTCCACTTCCCCGGCAGGTGCGGGGATTTTCTTCGTCCAGAAGAAGGACCACTCCTTACGGCCGTGTGTGGACTACCGGGCACTCAACAAAGTCACAGTTAAAAACCGTTACCCTCTACCGTTAGTGCCCGAATTATTTCAGAGACTGGGGTCGGCCAAAGTATTCTCCAAGTTAGACCTAGGGGGTGCTTACAACCTCGTCCGCATTCGTGAAGGCGATGAATGGAAGACCGCCTTTCGTACTCGCTTCGGGCATTACGAATATCTAGTTATGCCCTTTGGACTCTGTAATGCTCCTGCTACGTTTCAACATTTTGTTAATGATGTTTTTAGAGAGTACCTAGACCTGTTTGTTGTTGTATACCTCGATGATATTTTGATCTTCTCTTCCTCTTTAGCCGAACATCGGGAACATGTGAAGATTGTCCTGACTCGACTCCGCCTCCATGGCCTGTACGCTAAACCGGAAAAGTGCGTTTTCGAACAGCTAAGCATTCAATTCCTTGGGTTGATCATTTCAGTAAATGGAATAGAGATGGACCCCCAGAAGATCTCAGCTATCCTAGACTGGCCCGCTCCCTCGGACAGGAAAGGGGTCCAATGGTTCGTAGGATTCGCTAACTTTTACAGAAAGTTCATCAGAGGATTTTCCTCCATCATCTCCCCCATCACTGAACTGACCAAACAGGGCCAAAGATTTCAGTGGACTCCTAAGGCACAAGAAGCCTTCAAAACCCTAAAAGATCTGTTTGTATCTGCCTCAATCCTAAGACACCCCGACGCTACGCTGCCTTATATCCTGGAGGTGGATGCTTCGGAAGTGGCCGTTGGGGCAGTACTCTCCCAGAGACAGGGACCTAAGTCACTTTTGTACCCTGTGGCCTTCTTCTCCCGCAAACTTTCGGAAGCAGAGCGGAACTATGATGTCGGTGACCGAGAATTACTGGCAATCAAGGCAGCGTTTGGAGGAGTGGCGCTACCTCCTTGAAGGCGCTTCCCACCCGATCCTGGTCTATACTGATCACAAAAACCTAGAATACCTTAAATCGGCCAAGCGACTGAAACCAAGACAGGCTCGGTGGGCACTTTTCTTTTCTAGATTTGTGTTCCACATCACGTACAGGCCCGGGTCAAAGAATGTGAAGCCCGATGCTCTCTCCCGGATGTACAACGAATCAGTGGAACTCCCTACTCCTGATACCATTCTTCCCCCAGGAAACTTCCTTCTGCTTCAGGAAAATCTCCTTTCCCGAATTAAGCAGGCCTCCAGCAATCCGGCCTTCCCACCTGACATCTCCTTAACCTCCAAAGACGGTCTTTTCTGGCATCAGGACAGAATCTACGTCCCCCAAGAGTTACGTACTGCGGTCCTCAGCTCCTGCCACGACCACCCACTGGCCGGTCACTTTGGGGTGTTTAAAACCACAGACTTGCTCCAACGCACGTTTTGGTGGCCTCAGATGAAGAAGCACTGCAGGGAATATGTAGAGACATGCACCACTTGCATCAGGAACAAGGGTAGTAAATCCAGGGTTTGGGGCTTGCTGAGACCATTGCCCATCCCGGACAGACCATGGAAGATGATATCCATGGACTTCATCGTGGAACTGCCCCCCTCTGAAGATTTCTCCACAATCTTGGTGGTGGTAGACAGGTTTACCAAGATGGCCCACTTTTTACCTATGAAGGGGACCCCGTCGGCCACGGAGCTGGCCAGGACCTTTATTAAAGAAGTGGTAAGGCTCCACGGCGTTCCTGCTGACATCACCTCTGATAGAGGGGTACAGTTTACGTCCAGGTTTTGGAAGGCTCTCTGTGGGGCCCTGAAAATTGAGCTTCGCCTTTCTTCGGCCTATCACCCTCAAACTAACGGCCAGACCGAGAGAACCAATCAAACGCTGGAGCAATATCTGCGTTGCTTCTCTTCCTTCTCCCAGGACGATTGGGCATCGCTCTTGCCATTAGCAGAATTTGCATACAATAATTCCATCCATTCTGCCACCAAACAGTCCCCATTTTTTGCAAACTTTGGATTCCATCCGCTTTTTCTACCCGGTAGCCTTCCCGAATGTTCAGTGCCGGCGGTTCAGGAGGACCTCAATTTTTTCGAGAGCAACAACAAGATTCTTCAAGAAACTCTGGCTAAGACTCAGGAACACTATAAAGAGGTCTTTGATAGGAAGAGAAGGGGGGAACTCGACCTCCAGGTCGGGGACAAGGTCTGGTTGTCTACATTGAATTTGAAGTTGGCTTGCCCATCCAGGAAGCTGGGCCCGAAGTTTGTGGGTCCATTCCCCATTCTAAGGAAGTTAAATGATGTGGCCTTTGAGCTGAAACTCCCGGAGTCGTTTCGGATCCACCCGGTCTTTCATGTCTCGTTACTCAAACCTGCGGTCTCGGACCCCTTTGCCGATCGGAGGGCCAACCCCCCAGAACCTGTGATGATTGATGGAGAGTTAGAATATGAGGTCGAATCCATTCTGGACTGCAGGAAGAGATGGAACCAAACCCAGTACCTGGTTAAGTGGAAGGGATATGGTCCTGAGGAAAATTCGTGGGAACCAGAGTCCAACCTGCATGCTAAAAGACTGATCCGTGCCTTCAAGAGGACTCATCCGGATAAGATGACACAGTTGGGCATCCGGAGGTTGCCCCTTGGGGGGGGGCAATGTCACGGTCGTCCCACTATCCCGATCGTACCAAGGAGACTTACCCGCAGGTTTCCTGTACAAGGGGATCGTCTGTGCCCTCGGACGCGGGTTGGCGCAAACGAACGCACGCGAGTGCATGTAGTCCCCAACAGGCGCACGCGGGTGCGCGTTGACACGAGCGGGCGCACGCGGGTGCGCGACAAGCCGAACGGGCGTACGCGGGTACGAGGGGTCACGAACGGGAGCACGGTTACCCGCGGGGGTACGCAAACGTACCGTGCGACCGTTCTTGGCGCCCAACAGCCTATTTAAGGGATCAGCTCCTGCTCCACAGTGCTGTCCTGTCTACAGCGTTCCTGAGACTTCTGCTACCCGTTCCTGTGTGTGTGTTCCTGATACAGTACCCGGCCTGTTCCTGACCTTGCCTGTTTGCCGCCTGCCTCCGACCCTTTGCCTGATTGACCACGCTTCTGCCTTCTGCCTCTGTACCTCTGCTGCCTGATAGTTGCCGACCCGGCTCGCCTCTGACTACGCCTGCCTGTCTACCTGAAGTCCAGCTCTGACTTCTTCTGTGGTTCCTGCCTGTCCACCTGTGCCAGCTGTCCAGCAGTCCCCGCCCGGCGTCCAGCGCTGGTTGTGCCTACCGTTCCAGTCTGCTACCTGTTCCGGCTGTGCCTGCTATCTGCTATCCGGCCTGGCACTTGTGTCCTCCGGACTCCTGAATCCCTGTCTCCATCTCCAGGGGCTCTCGAGCCGGAGGCTTACGAGGCGCCGCTCCCTGCACATTTGGGCTCTCCAACCAGGTACGTGACACACTGACACCAGCACCGAGATAGAGAGCACTGACACCAGCACCGTGATAGAGAGCACTGACACCACACCAGTACCGTGATAGAGAGCACTGACACCACACCAGCACTTAGATAGAGAGCACTGACACCAGTACTGTGATAGAGAGCCTTGACACCAGCACTGTGATAGAGAGCACTGACACCACACCAGCACCGTGATAGAGAGCACTGACACCAGCACCGAGATAGAGCACTGACACCACACCCGCACCGTGATATAGAGCACTGACACCACACCAGCACTGTGATAGAGAGCACTGACACCACACCAGAACCGAGATAGAGAGCACTGACACCAGCACCGTGATTGAGAGCACTGACACCAGCGCCGAGCTAGAGAGCACTGACACCACACCAGCTCCATGATAGAGAGCACTGACACCAGCACCAAAATAGAGAGCACTGACACCAGCACCGTGATAGAGAGCACTGACACCACACCAGCACCGTGATAGAGAGCACTTACACCAGCACTGAGATAGAGAGCACTGATACCACACCAGCACCGTGATAGAGAGCACTGATGCCAGCACTGACACCAGCAACTCGCTGCGGGACCCAAAAATATGACGCCGCTCAACCTCTTCAAACAGGGGGGTACGGGCATATAGTACGGTGTGCTTTTTTTGTACAAGTGAGCCAAAGGTAGAAAAAATATCAGTGTGCTAGATTATATACATCGTTTATAGAGTTATGCATATACATGGTCTACTGGCCACATGTGTTGAATTCCTCCGAGATCCATGCCTCATTCATTTTTATAAATGTGAGGTAGTCAACGCTGTTGTGAGCTAGGCGAGTACGCTTATCGGTCACGATCCCCCTGCTGTGATGAATGTCCTTTCAGACAGGACACTGGATGAGGGGCAAGCCAACAGTTCCATTGCAAATTGTGCAAGCTCTGGCCAGAGGTCAAGCCTGCCCACCCAGTAGTCCAGGGGTTCATCACTTCTCAGAGCGTCCACATCGGCCGTTAACCCGATGTAGTCGGACACCTGTCGGTCTAGGTGTTCCCTGATGCTGGATCCGGATGACACCTGTCAATCGGTCGGCTGAAAGAGTGATCTCATATCAGAATTGACCAACACATCTTCAAACCGCCCTTTTCTTGCAGGCGCTGTTGGATTGGTACCCGCAACTCTTTCTCTGGGAGTGGGAAGAAGAATGCAGCATTTCTCTAAGCAAGGCCTGGAAGTGCTCCATTCTGACAGCCCTCTGTGATGGTGGTAACATTTCCGCCATTTTGTGTTTGTACCAGGGGTCTAAGTGCGTTGACACCCAGTACTGGTCCTTGACCTTTATGCTTTTTATACGGGGGTCCCTGTCTCAGATAGAGTAGCCCCCCTGAGAATTCATCCAGAATTGCGACTTCCTCATCTTCCTGCTCCTGCTCCTCCACGGCTTGATCCATGACACGACGCAATGCACGCTCCATAAAGAAGGCATAAGGTACAATGTCACTGATGGCGCCATGGCTGCGACTGACCAGTTTGGTGATCTCATCGAATGGCCGCAGAAGTCTGCACGCGTCACCCATGAGCAGCCACTGGCGCGGTGAAAAAAACAAGCTCCCCAGAACCTGTTCTGCCGCAGAGTTCGTACAGGTAGTCGCTAACTGCACGTTTCTGCTGGAGCAGCCCATCAAGCATATAGAAGGTTGAGTTCCATCGCGTCGGGCAATCGCAAATAAGACGTCTGACCGGCAGATTGTGTCGCCGCTGAATGTCAGCAAGGCGAGCCATGGCCGTGTAAGAGCTTCTGAAATGGGCCGAGATTTTCCTTGCCTGCTGCAAGATGTCTTAGATCCAAGGGTATTTGACAACCAATCGATGCACGACCAAGTTTAAGATGTGTGCCATGCAGGCACATGTGTAATTTTGCCCTGTTTCAATGCACTAAGCAGATTGGCACCGTTGTCACACACCACTTTACCAACTTTCAAAATGAGCGGTGTTAGCCACTGATGTGCCTGTGAACGCAAAGCTGAAAGGAGTGCAGGGCCAGTGTGGCTCTTGGCTTCCAGGCACAACAGACGCAGCACAGTATGGCAACGTCTCACCTGGCATGTTGAATAGGTTCTGGGGATCTTGGGCGGCGAAGTGGAAGAGATGCTAGCAGTGGAAAAGGAGGAGTCAGCCGAGGAGGAGAGGGAGGATGGAGTGGGAGGAGGAGGAGAAAAAGAGCCAGGTCTGCATGCAATCCATGGCGGTAGAAAACAAATCTACACGGGTGCCACAGGTTACATGCTTGACGGCCGTCAGAAGGTTCACCCAGTGGGCAGTAAAAGTTATATACCTTCCCTGTCCGTGTTTGCTAGACCACGTGTCTGTGGTCAGATGTATCTTGGCACCGACACTGTGTGCCAGAGATACAATCACTTGTCGCTGAACATGGCCATATAGCTCTGGGATGCCCTTCTCTGAGAAATAGTTCCTTCCTGAGACCTTCCATTGTGGTGTTCCAATGGCCACAAATTTTCAAAAGGCCTCCGAGTCCACTAGTTTATATGGCAGTAGTTGGCGGGCTAACAGTTCTGACAAGCCAGCAGTCAACCACTGGGCAAGAGGGTTATCCGGCGTCATCATTCTTTTACGCTCGAACATTTGGCCCACGGAAGCCTGCCTTTTTCCAGAAAAACGTGAGGACAGCATGATGGAAGGTGGAGTGGAGGACAATTGTGAGGAGAGAGGAGAAGGAGAAGTGGAAGAGGCCCGTGAGAGCCTAGAGTGTGGCTTTGTGGGTTCTGTTTCTCTCACTGGGCACGGTGATGCCAGCTCATGTGCTGTCGTCTCTAGGTGAGTGTTGGGCTTACCACGACTTATGCGTTGACTGCAAAGGCTGCAGATGGCAACACTATTGTCAGCAGAGGACACCTTAAAAAAAGCCCACACTGCGGAGCCATGTGCCAGCGTCCTGGGAGCGCCAGATGTGACCGTACATGGTTGATACCTCGCTCCTGATACATTAGCAGTCTGGTTTGTCCCTCCTGTGCAATGTAAGTTCCACCTGCTTCTCCTCCCTATCTGCTGGTCCATATCTCCCTCTGAACTCCCCTCCTCTTCCTCTCTTGTGGGCACCCAAGTGACATCACTAGAGAAGTCATCATCGACGTCACCTTCCCCACCGCTATAATTAGAGATCTCGGAGTAGGCAGCAACATCGGGGACCAACCTCCTTGGGCTGATCTGGGTACTGTCGTCAGACTGCTGAGTGGCGGTTGTTGCTACCTCCTCTTCATGATCCAATGCCAAGAATGGCTGCGCATCAGCAATGTCTTGTGATGGATCGGAAAATAATTCCTGTGACTCAAGCAGAGGGTATATGGTGGTGGTGGTGTTGGTGGTAGTGTCTTTGGGGGTGCACACAGCAGAGAGTGAAGAGGGTGCAGATCGAGAGGATGAGGAGGGTGCAGAAGAGTAAGGTTGAGTGAGCCACTCAACCAAGTCTGGTGCGTCCTTTGACGTAATCGCACGCACCTTCTGCAATTTCCCACTTTGGCTCAAGCCTGCTGCTCCTGCCCTACCCCTACCAGCCCTGCGGAAGGGCCTGCCTCTTCCTCTGCCTGTAATTTTTTAAATTACCCTGTGACAAAAGTCTCTAGAGAAGTGCAGTATATGTGAAAGAAGGTGTATATAACACCCCACTTCAATCTGTCGTTTTGGGGGGGCACTGGTCTATCACACCAGTTATAATACTTTTTTCTAATTGCGTTTGTCACTCTTTGTAGTATCGCTGCAGAACCGCTCAGCAGTCACAATGCTGCACAGTGGAAATGCACTATACTATGCTTTCTATATTTGAAAGTTTTTTATACGTGTATTACACTCCTATACACTTAACACCAAATAGTACATCTATACCAGTCCTTAAAAGGACCGTTGTGGACCTAATAGTAGCTAGCTAGTAGCTAGTGAATTGCAGACTCTCCCTGCTCCAAACACCAAACTGTCCCTACACTGAAAAACGACAGCTGCAGAATCGGTCAGCAGCACTGCATGCAGTGCACTATAATATGCTTTCTATATTTGAAAGAAAGTATATTATAAGTGTATTACAACCCTATATACTGTACACCTATACCAGTCCTTAAAAGGACTTTTGTGGACCTAATAGTAATAGCTAGTGATTAGACTGACTGTCTCTGCTCCACACAGCATCCTTTCCCTACACTGGCAAAATACAGAATGTAAAATGGCTGTCAGATCAGGTCTATTTAAAAGGTAGGGGGTATGTCCATGTGCGGAAATGTCTCAATTGGCTGTCCTGTACCCCATGATGGATGTGTCATGGGTCAAAGTTCTTCACAATGTAAACTAATATGTCCGCCTGTGAACGAGCAAAGTTCGCAGCGAACTGAACGCCGGGCGAACCGCAATGCCATCTCTATTCATATATTCTCTAGCGCTCATCTTGCACTGGGCATTTCCTGAAGGCCTCTCTCCCTTCATTCCCTTAATTACCGTATATACTCGAGTATAAGCCGAGATTTTCAGCCTCTTTTTTGAGGCTGAAAGTGCCCCCCTCGGCTTATACTCGAGTCATCGCTGTCTGCCCGCTCGATCAGCGTGTCGAGCAGACAGACAGCGGCCATTCTATTCAAAAGCCGCGCCTCCGGCTCCGCCTTCGCCTGTGATAGGCGGAACACTGAATTTCCCAGCAGCCTGTGTTCCGCCTATCACGGACATCGTATCATCCTCGTACTACGGACGAGGATGATACGACGTCTGTGATAGGCGGAACACAGGCTGCTGGGAAATTCAGTGTTCCGCCTATCACAGGCGAAGGCGGCGGTGCAGCTTTTGAATTTTACAATGGCCGCCGACGAAGAGGGCACGGGACGGAGGCAAGGCAAGGCACGGCACGGCACGGGACGGGACGGGACGGGGGCAAGGCAAGGCACGACACGGGACGGATGCAAGGAGGCAAGGCACGGCACGGGACGGAGGCAAGGAGGCAAGGCACGGGACGGAGGCTCGGGACAAAGGTAGGCTGGACACACACACACACACACACACACACACACACACACACACACACACACACACACACACACACACACACACACACATGGATGGAGACACACACAGGGATGGATGGATGGATGGATGGAGACACACACACACAGGGATGGATGGATGGATGGATGGAGACACACACACACAGGGATGGATGGATGGATGGATGGAGACACACACACACAGGGATGGATGGATGGATGGACACACACACACACAGGGATGGATGGACGGACACACAGGGATGGACGGACACACAGGGATGGACGGACACACAGGGATGGACGGACACACACACAGGGATGGACAGGCATGTCTCACCCTCGGCTTATACACGAGTCAATAAGTTTGCCAGTTTTTTTGGGGGTAAATTGGGGGCCTCGGCTTATATTCGGGTCGGCCTATACTCGAGTATATACGGTAATTGAATGCCCATAATGACTGGCCAGTCTTTTCTACTTGTGCCTATACCCTCTTGCCTCTAAATCAAATAGTACAGCAAACTGCAGACTGCAAGATTTACAAGAATAGTCTCTGCTTATCTACGTAGATAGAAGGGGTTTATGACAATAGAATAAACACTCATTAAGAGACCCTCCTCATCTCTTCTCTTCTCTGTGAGTTTTTTCTGATCCTACCATGCTTCTCTCTGACCCAGATCGCCCACAAGGAGTCAACGCAGGGAATTGCAGAGGATTCTCCCTATCCACACACAGTGCAATCTGTGAAGGGGACACAAACACATTCACACACACACGTTACCCAACCAGAAAGGTCTGAGAGTGGTCTGGTTTTCTTGAGAACCGACAGATAGGATACATAGGAAAGGCAAAAATATAGTAAGCTTAAAGACAGCTTATCTAGCCAGCATTTAGACGTCTGCATTCCCAATGATCCTGATCAAAGTGCGGTTCCTTCTGGAAACTCTGCCAAACTCTTGGCTGGTTCACCAAAACTATTATGACTAATTTCTGATTGGGACTCTAAAACAAAAGTTAATACTGCAGCTGCAGGAATAAATTCACAGGACTCTATGACTGTATTTAAAATGACTGTTCAGTGTCAAAATTTATTATTACATGTTATTTTATGCATAGATAAGAAAGGGCTGGTGTGAGGTGTTATTAAAAACTATAAAATATGTTATTAAAAGCTAACAAATAGAAATATATTATTAAAAGCTAGCGAATATATAGTGTAAAAGTAAAACCTTGATAGGGCAGGGGGTAGTAGAGAGCTTCCAGAGGAGATGTGTCTGTGTGTTAGGTGAAGGTAACAGAACACATTTCAACAGTGAGAACAAAATGGAGTCTCTTGTGCTCAAATGAACAGTACAGTGAATGTCCATGTCACCTCCAAAGCAGCTGATAAAAGATCAGTCTTGTCCTTTCTCGTTTTTGACATCACAGAGAAGGGGAAGGGGCGAAAGCTCCTCTTGCTCTTCGCAGAGCACCCGATGTGGCAGGTCACATTGGTCCTGGGCTCCCTAGTGGGATGCGAGAGCCTGGGAAAGGTATCAGTTGCCTCCTTCAGCTACCTGTTAAAGTGATTGAGCAGCTGTGTAGCCACTCAGATTAATTTTACCAGAAAGCCCATAACCTCTTCTAAAGAATGATATCAGCTATCGGTATATCATTGTTCTCATTCGAAGACACACACACATATATATATATATATATATATATATATATATATATATATATATATATATATATATATATATATATTACACACTATATTACCAAAAGTATTGGGACACCTGCCTTCAATATTGAGTTGGACATATACTATAGGACACCGCTCATCGTGACGAGAGGTACTCTGGTGACTGTCTTGGCACAGTGTTGTCTGATCCCTGGTCATCTCAACTTGAGATTAAAATAGCGCACATGTTTTTCAAGGGGACAGCAGCCTGCGATAAGTGAATTGCCAAGTTACTGCAACATGGAGCTAGGAGTCCTCCATGCTTTGGCTACCTGTTAATAGATCTATAGCCGAGAGTTAACCCTTGTTTCCTGAAGGAAGGCGGCAAAGTGTACTATTACTTTTACTTTATTCCTACTTTTGTATTTTTACTTGACTGTGCAATAAGTACATCCCTCACTGAGTGTTGGCTATTAATGACTTTACCTCTGTGTTTCTCCTTTGATTAAATGTGATATTTTTAATTAATTGATTGTATTTATGTTGAGTTCCACTGAGCGCTGATTTTAAATTGTATTCATGTGAACCTCTCTCCGGAAGTTTTTTTCAGCTGCACTGGATACCACTCAGAATCACTAGTTTCCTGTCGCATCATGGCAGCATACACCTATGGGTTGTGGCTCCGCCCCCGCAACCTGATAGGACCGTTTAACTATTAAATCTTGAGAGGGCCCCTGCTTCAGCATTCTCCTTTTTTTCCTCACCTGAGAAGACCGGACATCACCCCTTACTGCTATCGCCCCAGCCAGGTTCAAGCCTCTCCTGGGTGGAAGTCCTACCTGTACAGCCTCTAAATGAGCTTAATGGAGGAATCCCCACTCTGATGGTCTCAGGGGTATCGTTATTTATCTTTACAAATCTTAAACAGATTTATTATGCAGCGGCCTCTAACCTGTGCTTTCTAGGTATTTTCTGTTCCTTTCCTGTCAAGCTCTGTAGAACCTCGCTCCTCGGGCGCCGATGATTGATCTCCTCTGCGCATGCGCTGGCGTTCAGTGCCTCGTTGTATTGCCGGTTCGCCACTTTCCAAAATGGAGCCGAACGTCGTGGGACATTTCTGCGCATGTGCGGGATGACGTCGGCGTTACGACGGCATTAGCGCGGGGTTTAAAAATTGCATTTTTGCTTTGTGTACCGTGGCTGCTGCTTCACGACCAAGATCGTCTTCGTCATTCCGATCGTTTCTTGCATATCGTTCCCTTCGGATCTCAGGTCAGTCTCTTCGTTTCTAAAGTTCTTTTTCTGCAACTGGCATATCTCCCTACCTGTCTTTGCACACTGATTTCCATTCGTTTTTAGGATTCACTCTTCATGGAGGCTGCTGCCCCAGCAGACCATCGCCAGCCTATTAGGTAAGTGGGGTCAACATGGTAAGTACGAAGAGGAAAAAGAGAGCCTGTCACTAACGCTGTCTAAATTGCACAGCCCTATCAGGTCATCCAGATCGTCGCACTGAAGGCGCTCAAGAAGAAGCCGCTCAAGTCATAGACGGGACCGAGACCATAGCAGAAGCCGCTCAAGGCGCAGAGAGAGCGGAGATCACAGGAGGAGGCGATCAAGGTCCTACTCCCGACATGGACACTCCTACCACAGAAGATCCCCTACTAGCAGACACTCTTCTCGCGCTCAAAGTCTCCATCCCTCTGGAAACTCATGCTGGGTTTGTGGCGCAATAGCACTCCCAGATAAGCTGGCCTGTCGTTCATGCTTCAATGAAGCAACAAAAGACAGGGAATTAGATCCTAGTACTCCAGCTACTGAATTGCCCCTCCAAATCGCAGGGCCGGAAACTAGCAGACCTTTGCAAGGCACCACATCTGCTGTTCCCTCCACTTCAAGGATGTCAGATCCTTTGTCAGATAATGATGACATTGACGCCTCTAACGGCTTCGACTTTGCACTAGTTGAACCCTTCATTAAATCAGTGAAGGAAGCGATCAATTGGGTGGAAGAAAAACAAACTCCTCAGAAGCTGAGGAAATATTTTCCAAATCTCAAGAAAGATCCTGAGACCTTCCCATTTATTGAGGAACTAGAGGATTTGATTAAAGAGGAATGGCAAAAGCCGGATAAGAAGATCAGTCTAACAGGTTAGCAAAACTTTATCCCCTGAAGGAGCCTAGTGTCACTCCATTAGTGACCCCGCCAGTGGTGGATTCTTCTCTGATGCGTCTTGCCAGACATGTGACACTTCCAATCGAAGATGCGGTTACATTTAAAGATGTACTAGATAGGAAAATTGACCTAGATCTGAAAAGATCTTACCTATCAGCAGGAGGCGCATGCAGACCAGCTGTGGCCCTAGCAGCTGTGGGTAGAGCCATTTCCAACTGGTCCGCCAATACCGAGAGACTGGTGTCAGAAGGAGGGGAACAAGAGAAGGTAATCTCAGCCCTACAGGAACTATCTCTCGCAGGCGACTTTGTCGCAGAAGCCTCTGTAGATATAATTAAATCTACATCTAGAGCAATGCTGAGCTCAGTAATGGCCAGAAGGGCACTTTGGCTGAAACCCTGGTCTGCAGACCCATCCTCGAAGACAAACTGGTGCAAGATTCCCTTTGACGGAGCAAATCTCTTTGGAGAAAAGCTAGATTCTGCGATTTCTAAAGTTACCGGGGGAAAATCGGGTCTGATCCCTTCAGATAGAAGATCTAAACAGCAAAGACCGTCAGCCCCCAGACGTAACCTCCCAGACAAATATAGGGAGGCAAGATCCTATAGACCTGGCAAGGAGTACAGGAGAAACTGGAAGAACCCTCAATCATCCTTCCTCAAGCTCCAGAAAGCCAAGACCCCTACTTCAGGGGATCAAAAGTCTTTTTGAAGGTGCGCCCGCCCAACCAGCTGTAGTAGGAGCCAGGCTAAGGTTGTTCAAGCAGGTATGGGCGGGGACAATAAAGGATCCATGGGCAGTGGCGACTGTCCAATTCGGACACAGATGGAGGTTCCGAAAGCACCCAAGGGACCATTTCCGAATAACAAGGATACCATCATCTCACCAAAAGAGAGTACTACTGAACGGATATGTTCAGGACCTAATCCAGAAGCAAGCTATAAGGGAAGTTCCTCTACCACAGAGAGGGAGAGGATTCTATTCTCCTCTATTTCTGGTAAAAAAGAAGACAGGAGACTTACGTCCTGTCATGGACTTAAAGAAACTCAATCACCGAATCCTGGTGGAGGCATTCAAAATGGAGAGTCTGCAGACAATCCTCCAGGCCATCAACATAGGAGATTGGATGCTCTCCATCGATTTACAAGACGCCTACCTGCACGTTCCCATTCACACCTCATTTCAGAAATTTCTCCGTTTTGTTGTAGGTCATCAACATTTCCAATTCCAAAGTCTCCCGTTCGGAATATCCACTGCTCCAAGAACATTTACAAAAGTGTTACTGCCAGTAATTGCCCTATTAAGGGAGCAAGGCCTGAGGGTGCATCACTACCTAGACGATATCCTTCTCCTGGCCGACAACCGAGATTCCCTCCTACTTCACCGCGCAATCCTAATTTCCACCCTGCAAAAATTTGGGTGGCTGATAAATTGGGGGAAGAGCAGTCTAAATCCCACACAGCGAATGATTTTTCTGGGGGCAGAGCTGGATACCCGACTCAATACAGTAGAACTCCCGGAGGAGAAAGTTCCCATCCTAATCCGGAAAGTAAAGAGGTTACTCGTGGCCACTACCATCCCCGCCAGGGAATGTCTCAGTATTTTAGGGTCATTCTCGGCGACTATCCCAATGGTACAATGGGCCCAGTGGAATGCCAGGCCTCTTCAAATATCATTCCTCAAACAATGGAACGGCGTGTCAATGACCCAGCCGATAGTGATCCGGGAAGAGGTGAAGCAATCGCTATCATGGTGGACAAAACCACACAATCTGAAGAGGTGCAAACGCTTAGTCCTTCTCTCTCAAGAAGTAATCACCTCGGATGCCAGCATGGAAGGATGGGGAGCACACTATCGTCACCACGCAGCCCAAGGTTGTTGGCCATTCAGGACACACGATGTGGTTTCCAACTTATTGGAGATGAAAGCAGCATTCCAGGCACTACTAGCCTTCAGCCCATTTCTGGAGGGAAAAGATGTCCTGCTAAAGATGGACAATCGAGTGGCTGTGGCCTATATCAACAGGCAAGGAGGCACCAGGAGTCGCTCCATGTTGCAAGAAGTCCAACCAGTCTTCCAATGGGCGCAACTGAATTTAACCAGTCTCAGGGAAACATACGTACCAGGTGTCCAGAATCAGATAGCAGACACCTTGAGTCGACAGTTCGTATGCAACCACGAATGGGCCCTAAGCAGTCAGGCCTTTTCTCTGATAACGAAGACTTGGGGGGTTCCGGATATCGATCTGGCAGCAACTCCAAACAACGCAAAGTGTCAGAGGTACCTGGCGAGAGTTCCCTTTCCTTCGGCGGAAGGCACGGATTGTTTACAACACAACTGGAATTTCCACCTAGGTTACGTGTTTCCACCAACTCCAATCATATCGAGGCTTCTACTCAGACTCAGGAAATCAAGTGCCACAGTTTTAGCAGTCCTGCCCTTTTGGCCGAGGAGGCCGTGGTTCACGACCCTACTCCAATTGAGTACAGCAGAACCATTGCCGCTCCCTGTGACAGCGGATCTACTCTCTCAAGGTCAATTCCTCCATCCATGCCCAGAGAAGTTACACCTAACAGCATGGAGACTGAAAGGGCTAGGTTCATAGCTCACGGATGTTCCCACAAAGTGATAAACACCCTTCTCCAAGCCAGAAGGTTTACCACTAATAACACTTACAAGAGAATCTGGGATAAGTTCCTCTCGGTCGCACAACAACAAGCCTGGGACCCTTCATCCCCTACAGTTGCTCAGGTCCTAGAGTTCCTTCAGCTAGGTCTTGACAAAGGTCTTGGTTCAAGCACCTTGAAAGTACACGTATCAGCTCTATCTGCCATTTCGGGGGTGAAATGGGCTCAAGAACCTCTTATTTCTCAATTCCAGAAGGCTTGTCTAAGATTGAGACCTCCCAGAAAGCCCTAATTTCCAACTTGGGATCTTTCGATAGTACTGGACTTCCTATCCCATGACCCATTCTTTCCAGTTGAAAAAGCTTCCCTTTGGAATCTAACCCTCAAAATCACCTTTCTGATAGCGATTACATCAGCCAAGAGGGTGTCGGAAATGCATGCACTAATGGCAAAGGAACCATACCTTACCATCTACCCAGACAAGGTAATTCTGAAACCTTCAGACCGCTTCGTCCCCAAAGTGGCTTCCTCCTTTCATTTTAATCAGGAAATATGCCTTCCCACTCTTTCTACAGAGCAGGGCGGCCCTCATCCACTGGATGTAAAATCTAACTTACTGGCCTACCTCTCGAAGACCAGTGACTTCAGGAAAGTGGAAAACCTCCTAGTCATCCCTCATGGCTCCAGAAGAGGACAGGCAGCTACTTCCCGCACCATCGCAGCATGGCTTGTGAAAATCATAAAGAAATCCTACTCTTCTAATCAAGCTCAGATACCTGAGGGCTTAAAGGCGCACTCTACAAGGGCAATGGCAACCTCCTGGGCAGCCTTCTGCAAAGTGTCCTCAGAAACCATCTGCAAGGCAGCCACATGGTCTTCAAAAAGTACTTTTATATCCCACTACAAAGTGGACTCCGCTAGGTTGTCCACGGTGGAATTTGGTAGAGCGATTATTCAGTCCAATTCCTCCATTCCTTGTAAATAAACTTTTTCTGCTTAGACCCACCCAGTTTTGCGAGTTATTCCCCATAGGTGTATGCTGCCATGATGCGACAGGAAAACGGAAAATTGTATACTCACCTTTCCGTAATTTTCCTTTCCTGTTGCATCTCATGGCAGCATACAGATGCCCACCCGTCTAAGGTGAGGTATCTATATATTGAGAATGCTGAAGCAGGGGCCCTCTCAAGATTTAATAGTTAAACGGTCCTATCAGGTTGCGGGGGCGGAGCCACAACCCATAGGTGTATGCTGCCATGAGATGCAACAGGAAAGGAAAATTACGGAAAGGTGAGTATACAATTTTCCGTTTTTTAATCTGACTTTGATAGGTTGTCTCCAATAAAGCTGTCCATACATCATGCAATTTTATTATTCAATTTCCTTTGGGTTTGCCTTCAGCTGTGTGTTACAAGGGCCTCTCTGATTGCACACACATTGAGAGTGTTTAGATTTGGCCTCATATTTTATGGTTTTGGTAGATCTGGGGGAGATCCATAGGGGAGAATTGTATGGTCTATGGCCAGCATAAGACCAAAAATCTTAGCGCTGGAGTTTTGTATTGTTGATTAACTCTTCTGGGAAAGCTGTCCACAAGGTTTAGGAGTATGTCTATGTTTGACCACACTTCCAGAAGTGCATTTGTGAAGTCAGGCACTGATGTGGACGAGAAGGCCTGACTGGCAGTCTCCGCTTGAATTCATCCCAAAGGTGTTCTATCAGGTTGAGGTCAGGACTCTGTACAGGCCAGTCAAGTTCCTCCACCCCCAAACTCGCTCATCCATGTCTTTATGGTCCTTTCTTTCTGCACAGCATGTTGGAACAGGAAGGGGCCACCCCCTAACTTTTCCCACAAATCATTTGGACCAGTTCACAAAGCAAGGAGAATGCCATAGACACACTGCTAAACCTTGTGAACAGCCTTCCCAGAAGAATTGAAGCTGGTATAGCTGCAAAGGGTGTGCCAACTCAATATTGAACCCTATGGACAGGGGGGCGTTGCTAGGTCCGCAAAAGATCTGGGGCTAGGGCCCAGAGCAGCGGTCACCAACCCTTTTGCAGACTGGGGGGGGGGGGGTGCTGGAGGTAAGCAGTTTTTCGTGGGCAAAGGCTGGTGTTGGTGTTTCAATCATCATGGCACCATGGTTGATAAGGTGTCAGGGTGATCGAAGCACATTGTTTCTATTGTTACATTCTAATATATAATTAAGTGGTTCAATTCACCATAATACAGAATCGTGGGAGCCCTGGGCATGTCACTTGCCACATCTCCAACCACCTGGTGCAGCATGTCACTTACCACCGTCACCTGTCACCAGATGCAGCTTTTTAACTTGTCACCTTCACCTGCCAATAGATGTGGATTGTCACTTGCCACATCACCTGCCACCATTTGTAGATTGCCAAGTCAACTAACACCATTTGCAGATTGTCACTTGCCACCATTTGCAGTGGACATAGCAACGCCCCCCTGTCCATAGGGTTCAATATTGAGTTGGCCCACCCTTTGCAGCTATACCAGCTTCAATCCTTCTGGGAAGGTTGTCACTTTCCACGTCACTTACCACCATTTGCAGATTGTCACTTGCCACATAACCTGCTACCATTTGGAGATTGCCATGTCACCTGCCACCATTTTCAGATTGTCACTTGCTACATCACTTGCCACCATTTGCAGATTGTCACTTGCCACATCACCTGCCACCATTTGTAGATTGCCAAGCCACCTACCACCATTTGCAGATTGTCACTTGCCACCATTTGCAGTGGACATAGCAATGCCCCCCTGTCCATAGGGTTCAATATTGAGTTGGCCCACCCTTTGCAGCTATACCAGCTCCAATTCTTCTGGGAAGGTTGTCACTTTCCACGTCTCCTGCCACCATTTGCAGATTGCCACATCACCTGTCACCATTTGCAGATTGTCACTTGCCACGCCACTTGCCACCATTTGCAGATTGTTACTTGCCACTTTTTGCAGGTCGTCACTTTCCAAGTCACCTGCCATCATTTGCAGATTGCCATGTCACCTGTCACCATTTGTCGATTGTCACTTGCCACGTCACCTGCCACCATTTGAAGATTGACACTTGCCACGTCACTTGCCACCATTTGCAGATTGTCACTTGCCACCATTTGCAGATTGTTACTTGCTATGTCACCTGCCACAATTTGCAGATTGCCACGTCACCTGCTACCATTTGCAGATTGCCACGTCACTTGCCACCATTTGCAGTTTTCACTTTCAACGTCACTTGCCACCATTTGCAGATTGTCACTTGCCACATAACCTGCTACCATTTGGAGATTGCCATGTCACCTGCCACCATTTTCAGATTGTCACTTGCTACATCACTTGCCACCATTTGCAGTTTGTCACTGAGTCATATCCTGAGTCATTTTAGGGATGGGCCCATTGATAGGTAACATAATTATTGGTGGCATGATCTAGATGTCAGGGAAGCATTCATTTTATTAAAACAGCAATCACTGATTGCGCATGCGCAATGAGGCAGCAGTAACCAGGCAACATGGACGCTGTAGTGCGGGGGGCCGCTGATGCTGTGGAACTGCATGATGTTGGTGCCAGGTTGGCGCCCGTGTGGGGGTAATTGTTTCTACTACAGTCATCGCCGGCCACTTATGCGTGGTAACCATGTAACAGAGGTCGCTGCATTGTTGGGGCTGCCAATGTCATAGAAACTAATGATGCTGGCTGGCCCCACCCATCGAGGCACATTACATCCAAACGAGGGAGGTGGGGAGGAGGAGTAGATGTGGGCAGTGTGAGAGATGTAGGAAGTGGAAAAAATAAAAAGAGAGAAAAACACGGAGGGAAGAAAGGGGGAGACTCAGGGCTATAGAGTCCAGATTCTGGGCTACAGCCTACATAGCCAACCCCTGGCGACGCCTATGTCTATGGACCAGGACTGGGATGCCATTAAAGTTCATGTGCATGTAAAGGCAGGCATCCCAATACTTTTGGTATATAGTGTATGTATGGTGGATAGGAAGCGGTTAATTTCTCTAATATAATGAGAAACAATCATGTTCTAATGTGATATTTTAAATTAATTGATTGTATTTATGTTGAGTTCCACTGAGCGCTGATTTTAAATTGTATTCATGTGAACCTCTCCCCGGAAGTTTTTTTCAGCTGCACTGGATACCACTCAGAATCATTAGTTTTTAATCTGACTTTGATAGGTTGTCTCCAATAAAGCTTTCCATACATCATGCAATTTTCTTATTCAATTTCCTTTGGGTTTGCCTTCAGCTGTGTGGTACAAGGGCCTGACTGATTGCACACACATTGAGAGTGTTTAGATTTGGCCTCATATTTTATGGTTTTGGTAGATCTGGGGTAGATCAGCATAAGACCAAAAATCTTAGCGCTGGAGTTTTGTGTTGTTGATTAACTCTTCTGGGAAAGCTGTCCACAAGGTTTAGGAGTGTGTCTATATTTAATACAGTGGTGTTAAACTGCCAATCTGAAGAGGCCTAGTGAGTCACAATTCAAAACCAGATCATTGTATACAGTAAAACCTTGGTTTGAGAGCGTTTTGCAAGACAAGCAAATTTTTTAAATACATTTTGACTTGATATACAAGAGATGTCTTGATATAAGAGTAGCGTCATGTCACAATTGAGTGTAAAAGAGAAGAGAAACGCCTCTAAGTGTAGAAATATGGTTACATTAAATGAAAGTACATTTAACAACATAGTGCAGTGGTCATCAACCCTGTCCTCAGGACCCACTAACAGGCCAGGATTTATGTATTACCTTGGGGAGATGCAGACTAGAATACTGCAATCACTGAGCAGAAAATGATATCACCTGTGATGTATTTCAGTTATCTTACAAACCTGGCCTGTTAGTGGGCCCTGAGGACAGGGTTGATGACCACTGACATAGTGCTACACTTAGAGGCGCCTCTCTTTTATACTCTGTAGTAAGGATTAGTCAAACAACCCCCGGTTGGGTTCGCACCAGAACTTTCGAACGGACTGAAAATTCATGCGAACTTTAGAACCCCATTGAAGTCTATGGGACTCAAAAGTTCGAAATAAAAAGTGCTAATTTTAATGGCTAATATGCAAGATATTGTCTTAAAAAGGGTTTGCCCCAAGGGATATGGGTCAATGCCAAAAATGTTTTTAAAAACTGCAGTTTTTTCGGGAGCACTGATTTTAATGACGATTAAAGTGAAAAAAAAGTGAAATATTCCTTTAAATATCGTGCCTGGGGGGTGTCTATAGTCTGCCAGTGAAGTGGCACGTGTTTCCTGTGTTTAGAACAGTCCCTGCACAAAATTGGGCCTTAGGCACTGCTTGCTGGTGCCACGACACTGCAACCTCTCCCAGATACTCTAGTTGGAGTGCAGGAATGAGCCCTGCTGCAAAGCATTGCATCAAAAATTGTATTAAATGCCCCTGTTAAACAAGGGCTGAAAAATTGGGCCTTAGGCACTGGTGCTGGTGCCACGACACTGCAACCTCTCCCATATACTCTATTTGGAGTGCAGGAATGAGCCCTGCTGCAAAGCATTGCTCTCTAATTACACGCCCCTGTTAAAAAGGGGCTGAGAAATTGGGCTGGTGGCATCACCCGGAACCAAAAATGTTCTTCCAAGATATTAGAAGGATCATTGAGGAGGAAGAGGATAGTCAGTCAACATAACAGGACAGTCACTCAGCATCAGCATAGGCAGTCATGAAGGGATGTAACATTTAAAAAAAAAAATTGGTTACATCAGTTCAGGTGCTTGGTAGCTGGTGGTTATCCAAGACTGATTTATCTTCATGAAGGTCAGTCGATCAACCGAGTCGGTGGACAGGCGCACCATGCAGCACTGAAGGTGCGTTCCGAAAGAACGCTGGATGCAGGACAGGCCAGTAGCTCAATTGCATACTGTGCAAGCTCTGGCCAGTGATCCATCCTCAAGACCCAGTAAGCCAGAGGATTTTTGGTGGGAAAGGTGTCCAAGTTTGACCTTGCCCCTAGGTATTCCTGCATACAGGTATAGTAAACATCCCTCTCCTTGAACCGAAGAATATGAGGATCCTTCCGCAGGCTTTGCAGGATCAGAGAGGCCATGCAGCGTAGGTTAGCTGAGGGATTCGGTCCGGAGTCCTCTGGGTCACTAAGGACAACATGATCCGCAGCCACCTCCTCCCAACCACTTACAAGTCCACATGTTTCTTGGGACTGTAAATCATCCCTAAAAGACTGCTGCTGCTGATACTGAGTGCCAGGCTCCACCTCCATGATGACACAAGCCTCCTCCTCCTCCTCCTCCTCCTCTTCCTGTGTGATGGGTGGGACAGCAGGAACACTGTCTGGATAAATGAGGCCTTGAGAGGCAAGGAAGTCCTCCTCTTCCTGCCTCTGTTCTGCCTCAAGTGCCATGTCCATTCTTCCATGCAGTGTATGCTCCAACCGGTGGACAAGAGGAACAGTGTCACTGATGCATGCACTGTCACTGCTCACCATCCTCGTGGCCTCCTCAAATGGTGACAGGACTGTGCATGCATCCCTGCTCATGCCCCACTGGCATGGAGAGAAAAAAATCAAGCTCCCTTGACCCTGTCCTGGTGCCATAGTCGCACAGGTACTCATTGATGGCCCTCTGCTGCGTGTGCAGCCGCTGCAGCATGGCCAACGTTGAGTTCCACCTGGTGGACATGTCACATATAAGGCGGTTCTTGGGCAGGTTCAACTCCTTTTGGAGCTCAGCCAGCCAAGCACTGGCATTAAATGATCGGCAGAAATGCACACAGACTTTGCTGGCCTGCCTCAGGACATCCTGTAAGCCGGGTACCTGCCCAAGAACTGCTGCACCACCAGGTTAAGGACGTGAACCACACAGGGCACATGGGTCAGTTGTCCCTGTCGGAGGGCAGAGAGGATGTTGGTGCCATTGTCACAAACCACCATTTCTGGCTTAAGCTGGCATGGTGTCAACCACCTTTCAGCCTGCCCCTGCAGAGCTGACAAAATATCTGCCCCAGTGTGGCTCCTGTCCCCCAAACAAACCAGCGCAAGCACGGAATGGCATATTTTTGCCTGCGTACTTGCGTAGCCCCTTGAACGCCTACAGAGCACCGCTGGTTCTGAGGACAGAGCACTGGAAGAGGATAGGTAACATCCTTGTCCATGCCTGCTGGACCATGAGTCAGCAGTAATATGCACCTTACCGCTGACCGCCCTGTCCAGCGAGGCAAGGACATTGCCTTCCACATGCCGATAAAGAGCTGGAATCGCCTTCCGTGAGAAAAAGTGGTGTTTGGGGACCTGCCACTGAGGAACCGCACATTGCACAAACTCACCGAAGGGGGCAGAGTCTACCAACTGAAAAGGCAGCAGTTGAAGTGCTAGTAATTTAGCCAAGCTAGCATTCAACCGTTAGGCATGTGAATGGCTGGGAGTGAACTTCTTTCGATGGTCCAGCAGCTGGGGCAGGGAAATTTTCCAGCTACAATCGGACGTGGGTGCACTGCTAGCAGAGTGCCCCGCAAGTACTTAGCTGTGACACACCTAATTCTACACCTTCATTCCTCTCAGTGCAGGTTTCAGAGAGGACTGAAGGTCTAGTGGGGTTGGAGATCCCAGCTTATGAGGAGCAAGGAGAGGTCCGCTTTGTTCTTTGGTGTGGGTCTTTGAGGTACACTTGCCAACGAGCTGCATGGCAGGTCAACATATGTCTGGTCAACCATGGGATGCCCAAGTGGCTGATGTTTTGGCCACACAAGATACGCTTGAGACTTATGTTGCAAATAGCAGCGGTGCGATCTCATGTACTCGTCTCAAAAAAGGCCCACACCAAAGAACTTTTGGAATGATGCGCAGAGGCAGTGCCCTGCACAGGTGGAGCTCTGCGGTGTGATTCAGTCGGTGTGCTGCCCCTAAGCTGGCCCCCAGAGGGCATCCTGCCTCATTGGAGATGTGCCTCCTCCTCCTCTTCTTTCCTATCAGACACCCACGTGGAGTCAGTGACCTCATCATCCCCTCCCTCTTCATCACTGGAGCAAACCTGGCAGTATGCTGCAGCTGGTGGAACATGACTCCCAGATTGCTGTCCTTCTTGAGCATACCCTCTCTCTGCGCTCACGCTACTGCCTTCCTCTAGCTGGGTATCATGATCAGAGCCTTCAAAACGCTGGGCATCCTCCTTGAACATGTACCTAACACTGTGCTCAAACAGTTCGGGGGACTCCTCAGGAGGACATGGTAGGTCTAGGGAAGGAGTGACTGAAGATTACATTGAGACGAGGGAAGATGACGCGTTGGCAGCTGCTTTGCTAGTACCCTGAGTCTGGGTGAGAGAGGATGAGGAGGATGATGAGGGCTTGGCCATCCACTTTACCAAGTCTTCGGCATGATGCGGCTCAACACGTCCAGCTGCTGAAAATAAGGACAAGCATGTCCCATGGCCACATGCTAATGACAATGCACCACGTCCACGACCAGCACTGTTGTCTCTAGACACAGAGCCTGCTTGCCCTCTTTTATTGGCTCGTGACTGTCTGACTCTCCTTGTTGGCCTTCCAGACATAATAATGGCCTGCAGGGAGATGGGAAATCCAGCAATTGAGTAGTGTATATTGTGCTGGAGGCACAGCACTGACAGCAGCACTGTGATAGAGAGCACTGACATCAGCAGCGTGACATACAGCAATGACACCTGCACCGTGATAGAGTGATCTGACATCAGCACTGTGATAGAGAGCACTGACATCAGCAGCGTGACATAAAGCACTCACACCAGCACTGTGATATACAGCACTGACACCAGCACCGTGATATACAGCACTAACACCTGCACCATAAGCAGCCCCAGGAGGAAGTCAGCATAGCACAGGGATGGTGGGAGCCCCTCATAATGAGCATAGCACAGGGATGGTGGGAGCCCCTCATAATATGCACAGCAGAGGTACAGCCCCAGGAGGAAGTCAGCACAGCACAGGGATGGTGGGAGCCCCTCATAATAAGCAGCCCCAGGAGGATGTCAGCATAGCACAGGGATGGTGGGAGCCCCTCATAATAAGCAGCCCCAGGAGGAAGTCAGCACAGCACAGGGATGGTGGGAGCCCCTCATAATAAGCAGCCCCAGGAGGATGTCAGCATAGCACAGGGATGGTGGGAGCCCCTCATAATAAGCAGCCCCAGGAGGAAGTCAGCACAGGGATGGTGGGAGCCCCTCATAATGAGCATAGCACAGGGATGGTGGGAGCCCCTCATAATATGCACAGCAGAGGTACAGCCCCAGGAGGAAGTCAGCACAGCACACGGATGGTGGGATCCCCTCATAATAAGCAGCACCAGGAGGATGTCAGCACAGGGATGGTGGGAGCCCCTCATAATAAGCAGCCCCAGTAGAAATATGACACCGCTCAACCTCTTCAAACAGGAGGGTACAGGCATATAGTACGGTGTGCTTTTTTTGGACAAGGAAGTGAGTCAAATGAAGAAAGAAGGTCTCTGTACTCGATTAAAAAAATGTTTATAGACATATACATGGTCTACTGGTCACATGTGTTGAATTCCTCCGAGATCCATGCCTCATTCATTTTTAAAAATGTGAGGTAGTTAACACTGTCGTGAGCTAGGCGAGTACGCTTATCGGTCACGATCCCACCTGCTGCGCTGAACATCCTTTCGGACAGGACACTGGACGAGGGGCAAGCCAACAGTTCGATTGCAAATTGGGCAAGCTCTGGCCAGAGGTCAAGCCTGCCCACCCAGTAGTCCAGGGGTTCATCACTCCTCAGAGTGTCCACATCGGCCGTTAACCCGATGTAGTCGGATACCTGACGGTCTAGGCGTTCCCTGATGCTGGATCCAGATGACACCTGTCGCTGGGGCGGCTGAAAGAATGACCTCATATCCGAAGTTACCAACACATCTTCAAACCGGCCTCTTATTGCAGGCGCTGTTGGATTGGTACCCGCAACTCCTTCTCTGGGAGTGGGAATTGCTCCTCTGCCAGCGCACGCAAAAGCAGAATGCAGCATTTCTCGAAGCAAGGCCTGGAAGTGCTCCATTCTGACAGCCCTCTGTGACGGCGGTAACATTTCCGCCATTTTGTGTTTGTACCAGGGGTCTAAGTACATTGCCACCCAGTACTGGTCCTTGACCCTTATGCTTTTTATACGGGGGTCCCTATTAAAACACTGGAGCATGAAGTCCCCCATTTGCACTAAACTGGAAGCGGTGTGATGGCCTGGCTCCTGCTCATCATCCAGGATAAAGTCGTCCTCTTCATTCTCCTCTCCCCATCCACGCACAACAGGGATCCCAGAAAGGTTTAAAGCATGCTCTTCTTGCTCCTCCTCATCCGCCCCGGCACCATCCTCCTCTGACTCCTCTTCAGACTCCTGTTGTTCACTTGTCTCAGATAGAGTAGCCCCCCTGGGAATTCATCCAGCATTGCGACTTCCTCATCTTCCCGCTCCTGCTCCTCCACAGCTTGATCAATGACACGACGCAATGCATGCTCCATAAAGAAGCATAAGGTACCATGTCACTGATGGCGCCATGGCTGCGACTGACCAGTTTGGTGATCTCCTCAAATGGCCGCATCTGCATGCGTCGCACATGAGCAGCCACTGGCGTGGTGAAAAAACCCCAGCTCCCCAGAACCTGTTCTGCCGCAGAGTTCATACAGGTAGACATTAACTGCACGTTTCTGCTGGAGCAGCCTATCAAGCATATAGAAGGTTGAGTTCCATTACTTCGGGCAATCGCAAATAAGACGTCTGACCAGCAGATTGTGTCGCCGCCGAATGTCAGCAAGGTGAGCCATGGTCGTGTAAGATCTTCTGAAATGGGCCGAGATTTTCCTTGCCTGCCGCAAGATGTCCTGGACCCCAGGGTATTTGACAACGAATCGCTGCATGACCAAGTTTAAGACTTGTGCCATGCATAGCACGTGCGTAATTTTGCCCTGTTTCAATGCGCTAAGCAGATTGGCACCGTTGTCACACACCACTTTACCAACTGTCAAATTGAGCAGTGTTAGCCACTGATCTGCCTGTGAACGCAAAGCTGAAAGGAGTGCCGGGCCAGTGTGGCTCTTGGCTTCCAGGCACAACAGACGCAGCACGGCATGGCAACGTCTCACCTGGCATGTCGAATAGGTTCCGGGGAGCTTGGGCGGCGCAGCGGAAGAGACGCTAGCAGCAGAAAAGGAGGAGTCAGCCGAGGAGGAGAGGGAGGAGGATGGAGTAGGAGGAGGAGGAGAAGAAGAGTCAGGCCTGCATGCAATCCGTAGCGGTAAAACCAAATCTACACAGGTGCTACGGGTTACATGCTTGACGGCTGTCAGAAGGTTCACCCAGTGGGCAGTAAAAGTTATATACCTTCCCTGCCCCTGTTTGCTAGACCACGTGTCTGTGGTCAGATGTATCTTGGCACCGACACTGTGTGCCAGAGATACATTCACTTGCCGCTGAACATGGCCATATAGCTCTGGGATGCCCTTCTCTGAGAAATACTTCCTTCCTGGGACCTTCCATTGTGGTGTTCCAATGGCCACAAATTTGCGAAAGGCCTCTGAGTCCACCAGTTTATATGGCAGTAGTTGGCTATCAGTTCTGACAAGCCAGCCGTCAACCTTTGGGCAAGAGGGTTATCCAGCATCATCATTTTTTTACGCTCGAAAATTAGGCCCACGGAAGCCTGCCTTTTTGCAGAAAAACGTGAGCTTGGCGTGATGGAAGGTGGAGTGGAGGACAATTGTGAGGAGAGAGGAAAAGGAGAAGTAGAAGACGAGGCTGGACGGTGAGAGCCTGCAGTGTGGCTTCCGTTGCTTGTGTGTTCCGTTGCTCCCACTCGGCTCGGTGATGGCTGCACATGTGCCTTCTTAAGGTGGTCGTCCCTAGGTGAGTGTTGGGCTTATGCCCCGTACACACGAGAGGGATTAAGTCTGACAGACCTCCAAAGGAGTTCCGCCGGAGTTCCGACGGAGTTCTGGCGGACTTTTCGACCGAACGGACTTGACCACACACCATCACACCAAACTCCGACGGAGTCGAACGTGATGACGTACGACTGGATTCGACGTAGGAAGTTCATAGACAGTAGCCAATAGCTGCCCTAGCGTCGGTTTTAGTCCGTCGGAGTAGCATACACACGAGCGGATTTTTCGAAGGGGACCGGGTCCGGCGGAGTTCCGTCGGGAAAATTTGAAGCATGCTTCATTTCTAAAGTCCGTCAGACTTTAGCGAAGCTAAAGTCCGTTGCAGCCCACACACGATCGGATAGTCTGACGGACTCAGTCCGTCGGAGTTTGGATGTCGGAAAGTCCGCTCGTGTGTACGGGGCTTAACCGCGACTAATGCGTTGACTGCAAAGATTGCAGATGGCAACGCTATTGTCAGCAGCGGACACGTTAAAAAAAGCCCACACTGCGGAGCCATGTGCCGGTGTCCTAGGAGCGCCAGATGTGACCGTACATGGTAAATGACTCGCTCCTGATACATTTGCAGTCTGCTTTGTCCCTCCTGTGCATTGTAAGTTATTCCTGCTTCTCCTCCCT
This sequence comes from Lithobates pipiens, assembly GCF_037356315.1. NCBI lineage: Eukaryota > Metazoa > Chordata > Amphibia > Anura > Ranidae > Lithobates > Lithobates pipiens. Next base: position 235,022,817 of record NW_027507784.1, read on the forward strand.
ATCTGCTGGTCCATAGCTCCCTCTGAACTCCCCTCCTCTTCCTCTCTTGTGGGCACCCACGTGACATCACTAGACACGTCATCATCGACGTCACCTTCCCCACCGCTATAAGTAGAGATCTCGGAGTAGGCAGCAACACCGGGGACCAACCTCCTCCTTGGGCTGATCTGGGTACTGTCGTCAGACTGCTGAGTAGCGGTTGTTGCTGCCTCCTCTTCCTGATCCAATACCAAGAGTGGCTGCGCATCAGAAATGTCTTGATATGGATCGGAAAATAATTCCTGTGACTCAAGCGGAAGGTATGGTGGTGTTGTTGGTGGTAGTGTCTTTGGGGTGCACATAGCAGAGAGTGAAGAAGAGGGTGCAGATCGAGAGGATGAGGAGGGTGCAGAAGAGTAAGGCTGAGCGAGCCACTCAACCAAGTCTGGTGCGTCCTTTAACCACTTGCCGACCGCCGCACGCCGATGTACGTCGGCAGAATGGCACGGGCAGGCATAAGGGCTTACATGTACGTCCTTGCCTGCCCGCCGGTCGGGGCCCCGATCGGGCCCCCGCCCGGTGCCTGCGGCGGTCGGTATTCGTTCGGGAGCGTTCCCGGACGAGGGGACGGCCATTCATTCATGGCCACCCCCTCGCGATCGCTCCCGGCGAATGAAAATGTCCGGTGACATCACTTCCTCTCCTGTAATGTAAACACAGGAGAGGAAGTGATGTATTCTCTCCTCCGTGTCGGTAGTTTTCGTTCCGGCACCGAGGAGAGAGGTTCGGTGAGTTGCACCAACACACCCCACATACAGTAGAACATGCCAGGCACACTCACACCCCCCCTTTACCCCCCGATCACCCCCCAATTACCCCTGCCCCCCCAGTCACAGTGACACCAATTGCTTTTTTTTTTTGCATTGGTTTCATTTGTGACTGTAGTAACTGTTAGGGCAGTTAGGGTTAGCCCCCTTTAGTTCTAATGTGCCCCCCTAACCCCCCCAATAAAGGTTTAACCCCGTGATCACCCCCCGTCGCCAGTGTCACTAAGGCTGGGTTCACATTGCAGCGGTTTATGAGAACGAATGTGATTCGCACCGCACTGCAGTGCAAATCACATCCGATCTCTGTGCGATTCGAGTTCAGCCATACAGATAGTATGGCTGAATTCGTGTCGCACCCGCCGCACCCGCCGCACCCGCCGCACCCGCCGCAAATTCGCACGGGACCCTTTTTTTGGCCCGCAGCAGAATCGGATCGCATGGGTGTTCACACCATGCGATCCGAGTTTGCAGATCGCACTGCGATATGCGAACTGATCTGGGGGTGTCATTAACATTTCACTGACACTCCCAGCAGTTCGCATAGGGCAGTGTGAACTGCCGCCGGGAGGCATGCGATGCGGGAACCCGCCGCGGATTCATGGCGTTCCCGCATCGCTCCAGTGTGAACCCAGCCTAATAAGCGATCGTTTTTCTGATCACTGTATTAGTGTCACAGGTGACGCTAGTTAGGCAGGTAGGTATTTAGGTTCGCCGCAGCTTTTTATAGCGCCAGGGACCCCCATATACTACCGCATAAAGCCCCCTGATTGCCCCCTAGTTAACCCTTTCACCAGTGATCACCATATAACTGTTACAGGTGACGCTGGTTGGTTAGTTATTTTTTTATAGTTTCAGGGCACCCGCCATTTATTACCTAATAAAGGTTTAACCCCCTGATCACCCGGCGGGTGTCATTTGTGACTGTAATAACTGTTAGGGCAGTTAGGGTTAGCCCCCTTTAGTTCTAAGGTACCCCCCTAACCCCCCCAATAAAGGTTTAACCCCGTGATCACCCCCCGTCGCCAGTGTCACTAAGGCTGGGTTCACATTGCAGCGGTTTATGAGAACGGATGTGATTCGCACCGCACTGCAGTGCAAATCACATCCGATCTCTGTGCGATTCGAGTTCAGCCATACAGATAGTATGGCTGAATTCGTGTCGCACCCGCCGCACCCGCCGCAAACTCGCACGGGACCCTTTTTTTGGTCCGCAGCAGAATCGGATCGCATGGGTGTTCACACCATGCGATCCGAGTTTGCAGATCGCACTGCGATATGCGAACTGATCTGGGGGTGTCATTAACATTTCACTGACACTCCCAGCAGTTCGCATAGGGCAGTGTGAACTGCCGCCGGGAGGCATGTGATGCGGGAACCCGCCGCGGATTCGTGGCGTTCCCGCATCGCTCCAGTGTGAACCCAGCCTAATAAGCGATCGTTTTTCTGATCACTGTATTAGTGTCACAGGTGACGCTAGTTAGGCAGGTAGGTATTTAGGTTCGCCGCAGCTTTTTATAGCGCCAGGGACCCCCATATACTACCGCATAAAGCCCCCTGATTGCCCCCTAGTTAACCCTTTCACCAGTGATCACCATATAACTGTTACAGGTGACGCTGGTTGGTTAGTTATTTTTTTTATAGTTTCAGGGCACCCGCCATTTATTACCTAGTCTCACTAGTGTACCCCTAAATTTAGGGGTGTCTACTTTCCAAAATGGGGTCATTTGGGGGGGGGTTTGTGCCATCTTGGCATTTTATGGCCTTCAAAACTGTAACGCCCTTAGAAAGCCTGAAGGCGGTGCTTGGTTTTCGGGGCCCCGTACGCGGCTAGGCTCCCAAAAAGTCCCACATATGTGGTATCCCCGTACTCAGGAGAAGCAGCAGAATTTATTTTGGGGTGTCATTTCACATATGCCCATGGCATACGTGAGCAATATATCATTTAGTGACAACTTTGTGAAAAAAAAAAAAAAAAAAAGTTTGTAATTTTCCCGCAACTTGTGGCAAAATATAAAATTTTCCATTTACTCAACATGCCTCTCAGCAAATAGCTTGGGGTGTCTACTTTCTAAAATGGGGTCATTTGTGGGGGTTTTGTGCCATCTTGGCATTTTATGGCCTTCAAAACTGTAATAGGTAGTGAGGAGTGAAGTCAAATATTTACGCCCTTAGAAAACCTGAAGGCGGTTCTTGGCTTTCGGGGCCCCGTACGCGGCTAGGCTCCCAAAAAGTCCCACATATGTGGTATCCCCATACTCAGGAGAAGCAGCAGAATTTATTTTGGGGTGTCATTTCACATATGCCCATAGCATGTGTGAGCAATATATCATTTAGTGACAACTTTGTGAAAAAAATAAAATAAAAATTAAAGTTTGTAATTTTCCCGCAACTTGTGGCAAAATATAAAATATTCCATGGACTCAAAATGCCTCTCAGCAAATAGCTTGGGGTGTCTACTTTCTAAAATGGGGTCATTTGTGGGGGTTTTGTGCCATCTTGGCATTTTATGGCCTTCAAAACTGTAATAGGTAGTGAGAAGTGAAATCAAAAATTTACGCCCTTAGAAAGCCTGAAGGCGGTGCTTGGTTTTCGGGGCCCCGTACGCGGCTAGGCTCCCAAAAAGTCCCACATATGTGGTATCCCCGTACTCAGGAGAAGCAGCAGGATTTATTTTGGGGTGTCATTTCACATATGCCCATAGCATGTGTGAGCAATATATCATTTAGTGACAACTTTGTGTAAAAAAAAATAAAAAAAATTTTTTTTTGTCATTATTCAATCGCTTGAGGCAAAAAAATAAAATATTCAATGGGCTCAACATGCCACTTATCAATTTCCTTAGGGTGTCTACTTTCCAAAATGGGGTCATTTGGGGGGGTTTTGTACTGCCCTGCCATTTTAGCACCTCAAGAAATGAGATAGGCAGTCGTAAACTAAAAGCTGCGTAAATTCCAGAAAACGTACCTTAGTTTGTAGATGTGACAACTTTTGCGCAAACCAATAAATATACAATTATTGACTTTTTTTTTACCAAAGACATGTGGCTGAATACATTTTGGCCTAAATGTATGGCTAAAATTGAGTTTATTGGATTTTTCTAATAACAAAAAGTAGAAAATATCATTTTTTTTCAAAATCTGCGGTCTTTTTACGTTTATATCGCAAAAAATAAAAATCGCAGAGGCAATCAAATACCATCAAAAGAAAGCTCTATTTGTGGGAAGAAAAGGACGCAAATTTTGTTTGGGTACAACATTGCATGACCGCGCAATTACCAGTTAAAGCAGCGCAGTGCCAAATTGTAAAAAGACCTCTGGTCATTTACCAGCAAAATGGTCCGGTCTGAAGGTGGTTAAAGTAATGGAACGCACCTTCTGCAACTTCCCACTTTGGCTCAAGCCTGTTGCTCCTACCCTACCCCTACCACCCCTGCGGAAGGGCCTGCCTCTTCCTCTGCCTGTCATTTTTTAAATGACCCTGTGACAAAACTCTCAGTCCCTATACCGATGAAGGACTGCTGCAGTATAGGGCAGCGGTCAGCAGTAGTGCACCTCAACCCTATGTATTGTGGACCTATACCAGTCCTTATAGAGTAGCAGACTGTACCTCACTCAACCCTATGTACTGTAGTACCCTATACCTTACCAGTCCTTATAAGGACCTTTGTGGACCAAGTAGGTTGTGTGTGAGTGATTAGCAGACTGTACGTCAGTCTCTATACCGATGAAGGACTGCTGCAGTATAGGGCAGTGGTCAGCAGTAGTGCACCTCAACCCTATGTATTGTGGACCTATACCAGTCCTTATAGAGTAGCAGACTGTACCTCACTCAACCCTATGTACTGTAGCACCCTATACCTTACCAGTCCTTATAATGACTTTTGTGGACCAAGTAGGTTGTGTGTGAGTGATTAGCAGACTGTACGTCAGTCCCTATACCGATGAAGGACTGCTGCAGTATAGGGCAGCGGTCAGCAGTAGTGCACCTTAACCCTATGTATTGTGGACCTATACCAGTACTTATAGAGTAGCAGACTGTACCTCACTCAACCCTATGTACTGTAGCACCCTATACCTTACCAGTCCTTATAAGGACTTTTGTGGACCAAGTAGGTTGTGTGTGAGTGATTAGCAAACTGTACGTCAGTCCCTATACCGATGAAGGACTGCTGCAGTATAGGGCAGCGGTCAGCAGTAGTGCACCTCAACCCTATGTACTGTGGACCGATACCAGTCCTTATAGAATGGCAGACTGTACCTCACTCAACCCTATGTACTGTAGCACCCTAGACAGACCAAGTTACCAGTCCTTATAAGGAGCTTTGTGGAACAAGTGGGTTATGAATGATTAGCAGACTGCAGCAGAAGGGCAGCAGTCAAGTATAATATTCTTTCTATATTTGGAAGAAAGAATATTATACGTGTACAAGCCTATTACCATACCACTGATACCAGTCCTGAAAATAACCTTTGTGGAACTAATAGTAACAGCTACTGATTAAACTGACCCTCACCACCTCACACACTGCTTCCTGCCTGTCCCTATATAAACTGACAAAACAGAGGCTACTGGAACAATAATTGAAATAGCACTTTTGTGGATCTGATAGTAACAGCTAATGACTAAACTGGCTGTCCCTGCAGCACACACCGTCCTGTCCCTTTCTCTAAACTGACAAAAGACACTCAGGCGGCTGCAACAATCACTAGCACAGCACTGCCTATCCTGAACTACACCTAACACCTATACCAGGCCTGAAAAGAACTGTTGTGTACCAAATAGCTAGCGATTTGGGTCACTGCAATCTCTCCCTACTCCACACAGCAACCTCTCCCTATAGTGACAGAGGAAAGAATGTAAAATGGCCGCCGGATCGGGTGTATTATAAGTTAGGGGGAATGTCCAAGTGTCCACGTGCTGTAATGTCTCAATTGGCTGTCCTGTACCCCATGATGGATGTGTCATCATAGGTCAAAGTTCTTTTACACAGTAAACACGGAAGTCCGCTGGGCGAACGGCTCCAATAGTCCGCCGAACGGGCGGACCGCGAACAGCCGAAATTCGCCACAAAACGACCGCCGGGCGAACCGTTCGGCCATCACTACTAACCACTACAACACTGTGCCGCCCAAATTCTGCGGTGCAGGCACACAGACAACACACAGTGGCCCACTAACTCCTGCAGATGGCAGATGGCTCAATTAGAGAACAGCAACAATGCGTAGATACAGGTGTATTCTGCAGTGCAGGCCCACAGACAACACCCAGTCACTCACTAACTCCTGCAGATGGCTCAATTAGAGAACTGCAACAAAGTGTAGATACAGGTGTATTCTGCGGTGCAGGCACACAGACAACACCCAGTCATCCACTAACTTCTACAGATGGCAGATGGCTCAATTAGAGAACAGCAACAAAGGGTAGATACAGGTGTATTCTGCGGTGCAGGCACACAGACAGCACCCAGTCGCCCACTAACTCCTGCAGATGGTAGATGGCTCAATTATAGAACAGCAACAATGGGTAGATACAGGTGTATTCTGCGGTGCAGGCACACAGACAACACCCAGTCACCCACTAACTCCTGCAGATGGCTCAAATAGAGAACAGCAACAAAGGGTAGATACAGGTGTATTCTGCGGTGCAGGCACACAGACAACACCCCGTCACCCACTAACTTCTGCAGATGGCAGATGTCTCAATTAGAGAACACTCAGAACAGCAATGAAGGGTAGATACAGATGTATTGTGCGGTGAAGGCACACAGACAACATCCACTAACTCCTGCAACATTATATAAGGCCGCCAGCGCGTGTACTACACAGCCTGAGCTATACAGGATGCCTGTGGCCAATCATGGCTCTCCTCGCTACCGGCGCTGTGATTGGCCAAGCATGCGGGTCACAGTGCATGCTTGGCCAATCATGAGCCAGCAATGCACTGCGATGGCGTAGTGCATTGTGGGCCGTGAGCGCCACGCAAATTTGGCGCGAACGGCCCACAGAGTTCTGGCTTCGCCGAACGTGCGAACAGCCAGAGTTCAAGACGAACATGCGTTCGACTCGAACACCTAGCTCATCCGTACCCATTAACTACTGCTGATGCCTGTATGAGAGAAAACCAGCAATGAAGGGTAGATACAGGTGTATACTGTGCTGAAGGTACACAGACAACACTCACTAACTCCTGGAGACGCCGGAGACGACTCGAACACCTAGCTCATCCGTACCCATTAACTACTGCTGATGCCTGTATGAGAGAAAACCAGCAATGAAGGGTAGATACAGGTGTATACTGTGCTGAAGGTACACAGACAACACTCACTAACTCCTGGAGACGCCGGAACACTACACAAGGTGTACTACACAGCCTGAGCTATGATTGGCCACAGGCATCCTCGCTGTGGGCGCTGTGATTGGCCAAGCATGCGGGGTCACAATGCATGCTTGGCCAATCATGAGCCAGCAATGCACTGCGATGGTGTAGTGCATTGTGGGCCGTGAGCGGCACGCAAATTTGGCGCGAACGGCCCATAGAGTTCTGGGTTCGCCGAACGTGCGAACAGCCAGAGTTCAAGACGAACATGCGTTCGACTCGAACACCTAGCTCATCCGTACCTATTAACTACTGCCGATGCCTGTATGAGAGAAAACCAGCAATGAAGGGTAGATACAGGTGTATACTGTGCTGTGCTGTAGGCACACAACACCCACTAACTACTGCAGATGCCTGTATGAGAGAACACCAGCAATAAAGGGTAGATACAGGTGTATACTGTGCTGGAGGCACACAACACCCACTAACTACCGCAGATGCCTGTATGAGAGAACACCAGCAATAAAGAGTAGATGCAGGCGTATACTGTGCTGAAGGCACACAACACCCACTAACTACTACAGATGCCTGTATGAGAGAACACCAGTAATAAAGGGTAAATATAGGTGTATACTGCGCTGTGCTGTAGGCACACAACACCCTCTAACTCCTGCAGATGCCTGTATGAGAGAACACCAGCAATAAAGGGTAGATACAGGTGTATACTGTGCTGTGCTGGAGGTACACAACACCCACTAACTCCTGCAGATGCCTGTATGAGAGAACACCAGCAATAAAGGGTAGATACAGGTGTATACTGTGCTGGAGGCACACAACACCCACTAACTCCTGCTGATGCCTGAGAAAAGAACACACTGCCCCTGCCTATCTAGCTCTTTCCCTGCACCCCGGAACACACTTCACAAGGCCACTGCGCTGGCGGCCTTATATAGTGTGAAGAGTGTACTAAACCCCCCTGAGCTATAATTTGGCCACAGGCATTTTGCCTGTGGCCAATTATTGTTCTCTACGCTGCGGGTGCTGTGATTGGCCAAGACATGTGGGGTCACAGTGCATGCTTGGCCAATCATGAGCCAGCAATGCAGTGCGATGGCGCAGTGCATTGTGGGCCGTGAGCACCACACGAATTTGGCGCGAACGGCCCATAACGTTTGGTATTCGCCGAACGTGTGAACAGCCGAACACCAAGCTCATCCCTACTCTGTAGCTCCTGCTGGATTTTGCTTCTAATCCCCTTGTGGAAGCTGTCGTTTGTGGATGGACATTTTACTGTTACACAACCTATCACATTACTAAAATCTTTTTTTATATGGACTATAAACTGAAGAACCTATGAATAAATGGTTGTGGAACAAATCATCTGAGTTTCCATTATTTCTTATGGGAAAATTTGCTTTGATATACAATTGCTTTGGATTACAAGCATGTTTCTGGAATGAATTATGCTCGCAATCCAAGGTTTTACTGTATTTCACACAACAACCATACCCACTTGAGGTATCAGTTTCCCATGACTTGGTTCAGATGTAAAAAAGTATAAACTTTGTATTTTATACCATATTGTCCTGAAGTCTGGCAGCATATACTGTAACAGCTAGTCTTTGTTGCCATGGATATGAAAATATGGTAAGGATCAGAAAGAAAATGAGCACATTAAGGCCTCTTAGAACATTATAACTAATATCAGTAATTCTCAATTGATAGCTCTAGCTGTCCTACTTTCTTGCTTCTTTACATAATTTTGCATTTTGTGAAGACAGTTTAATGGATCTGCACACTGTATCTGCAGATATCTGTATCAGCTTTAAGTCTGAGAGATGAACTCAGATTTTGGTTCTAATGACAGTCTAATACACACATTCAAGTATTCCTTTAATAAGGTTTAGTGATGGGACCACAGGCGTTAGGCTAAACCTGCAAACATGCATACATCGTAAATGAACAAAAAACACACCACACATAAAAACTTGGATCAAAATAGGCCCCAGACTGGTTTATTGGTTTAAATCAGAATTTTTTATGACATCATGAACTTTATTTACTTCAATTAACTTTATCAACCAAAATCATCGAGAAGCTCTTTGCGATAACTACTCTCTGGTGACTGGCAGAAAACCCTGTCAGGAGGCCCCCTACATAGCCCCCTAAAAACCTTCCAGAAGGTTTTATAGGCCACCTGGCCAGCACCCACTTGACCTCCTAACCTTATGGAAGCTTCCAGGTCACGTGACCTTATCTCAAAAAGGAAAGAGGGTGCCCAAAGAAAAAGCTGAGCTAGCTGCACATCCCGTAACAAACATGGAAGAAAGAGAAGAAATTCCCCGTGGGATTTTTAGGCAGCAATGAGGATGCAAAAGATTCATAAAAATTTACTTGGTTTTATTGGTCAAAAACTAGTCATAACATATACAATACATGCAGGAATTAAAATGCGAGCTCTGGTGTACAGCAGACAATAGTAAAGATCAGGGCTGGTGCAAGGATTTTTGACACCCTAGGCAAAACCTCATTTTGCTGACCCCCCCCCCCCCCAATTGGCTCCAGCCCTGACTCCACCCCCTTTGCCCTGCCCATGTATACCCCACCTAGTTAATGAAGTGCCCATCAAATGGAGCCTTTACCAGCGCCCATCAATCTAGCCACACCAGCACCCATCAATGAATGTTTGCTTGCTTCCATTCATTTGGGAGTCAGGACACAAACACCGTCCTCCACCGCCGCTCCCCCTTAACACTGTGCGAATGAGTAGGTGGCTGCCTGCTGATGCTGACACTTAGTTGCTTGCTGCAGAGAGAAGAGAGTAGGAACATCAGTGGCCAGACGCCCCTGGGCAGCAGTGCGCCCTAGGCGGCTACCTAGTTTGCCTAGTGGTAGCGCCGGCCCTGGTAAAGATACAAGGTACAGAGTACAAATATAATTCATACATTCATTCTAAAAGAGTAAAAAAGTATTCAACTCAATATCCATTTTGTAATTTCAATAACCATCTGGCATGCTTGATATCAAGCATGCCAGATGGTTATTGTAATTACAAAATGGATATTGATTTGAATACTTTTTTACTCTTTTAGAATGAATGTATGAATTATATTTGTACTCTGTACCTTGTATCTTTACCACAGTAGGATCTATTGTCTGCTGTACACCAGAGCTCACATTTTAATTCCTGCGTGTATTGTATATGGTATGACTAGTTTTTTGACTAATAAAACCAAGCAAATGGAGGGGGTGTGGTCTGGCCGCTGCTGAGGATGGCCGCCTGAAGCGTCTGCTCCGCTCCTCCACAGCCTCGCTCAGCGGCATAGGCAGCCTGACACAGACCGAAATCCTCCGGAACGGAGGGCACAGCTGTGGGACATACCGCAGAGTATGTCCCGCAAAAAATCGAAGCTGAAGGGACCCCGAAGGCTTCTAGATTTTTACATGAAGCCTCCAAGGCCTAGGAGCCAAGATGGCGCCGACCGCGCCGATCGCGCCGACCCCGCGTGCAGGAGACCAGGGACCCCGCCAATCGCACAGGCGAACAAATCATCCGACAGCCCAGAGCTGCTGGAAGAAATGGATCAGCTGGACAATCACAGCCTGTCGCCGGGGGATAGAGGTAAGAGGCTTTCTGATTTCCCTGCTCCCTCTCCTGACAAACAGCCTCCCTCCAAGAAACAGCACAGCGCTGGGACTTTTAGTTCCTCTCTAGCGCAACCCCAGGCACAGTCACTTGCTGAGTTCCCCTCCACTGATAGCCCTGCCTCAGAACACAGTATGAAAGCGATGCTAATGTCACTCAAGCTGAACTGCATAGAGAACTTAAAATATCTGTTAATCAAATCCAGGATACAGTTAATGTTTTAGAACGCCGCACTGAGCATATTGAACAACACCTGTCTGAAGCCACCAATGCGCATAACAGGATGGTTGACTTACAGGATGAGCAGGCCGCAGCGATTTCCCAAATGCGATTAAAAATCGCAGACCTCGAAGATCGCTCACGCAGGAATAATATAAAGATAAGGGGAGTATCTGAATCCTTAGCAACTCCAGATATAATTCCGTACCTGCACCAGTTATTCCGAAAAATTGTTCCATCTCTGACGACACAAGATCTACTCATAGATCGGGCGCACAGGCTGCATAAGCCACAACACCTCCCACCCTCAGTGCCCAGAGACATTTTAGCGAGAGTGCACTTCTTTCATGCTAAGGAAGAAATTATGCGTGCTGCGAGAGCCTTGCGCACACTGCCAGAGCCCTTTACCAAAGTGCAACTGTTTAACGATATCTCTGCAACCACGGCTCAAGCTCGCAGAGCGTTCGCCCCAGTTACAACCCTCCTGACCGAACAAAAAGTGGCCTACAAATGGGGCCATCCCACCAAGTTCCTGGTGTCCTACCGGAACCAACAAGTCGCCATCTTGTCACCAAAGGAAGGTCTTAAGCAACTACACAACTGGGGTATGACCCCCCAAGCGCCGCCACCTAATACACCTGGTACGAGATCATCTTCAAGAATGACTACGCCCTGGGACTCTCACGCTCTCACATAATCTGATCTTGCCGGAGTCCTTGCGGTAATATGTATTTTCAGTAGTTATGGTTACATTATGCTGCCTATGTTTAATGTTTAAAGTGTTACATCACCTATATACAGTGATGCTGTGGAGGAGTGGGAGCGGTTGTGATACCCCTTCCACGCTCCTCACTTTCTTTTGATGTGCTACGCACATCCACTGGTTTGACTTAACCTGTTTCAATAATTTACCTGATAGTTCCTAACACCCTACCTTACAACTGGTCTCTTTTTGGGGTTTTTTGTTTTTTTGCTGTTCTTGTTATTATTCTAGCGATCTTTTTTTTTTATTTATTTTTTTATTTTTTATTTTTTTGTGTGATCGCATAGTTCGCTATAGGTACCAGGTCGGGGCGTTCAGTCTCACTTGAGGACTGCCTGACTTGGTCACCCCTCTCAGCGGCTACGATATAAGTGTGCCAACCTACCTTAGCCATTGTATACTGCTCTAGTCTCCTCTTGTTGACACTCATCCCTACAGTGGGGATGGTCTCTCTCGGTACCGCAGCAAAGATTCATAGCAGGCCTCCTATCCGGGGGACATGTCGATTACAATAGTCTCATTAAACGCTAAAGGCCTTAACAGCCCCTTTAAAAGATCCTTGCTTTGGCGAGAAGCATTAGCCCAAAAAGCAGATATATTATGTGTTCAGGAAACGCATTTCTCTGAGCACAACTCCCCAAAATGCTCTCACAGGCTATTCACCCAATACTTCCATGCTCGCTCTGATAAGAAAACGAGGGGTGTGATGATTGCTGTACGTTCGTCCATATCATTCTCCCTCACACATATTGAACAAGATCCAGCGGGTAGATATTTGATCCTATCAGCCGTATTTAACAACCAACCTCTGGTCTTGGTCAATCTTTATGCCCCAAATACTGGTCAAAAAGAATTTTACAGGTCCATATTGAGCAAAATTCAGCCATACCCCAAGGAACACCTAGTGATCTGTGGAGATTTTAATGATGTTCTTGACACCCAGCTAGACACTTCTAACACGAAACGCAGACATTCCACGGCTATCTCCAGTGTGGCTCTACAGGAGGACCTCCACGACCCATGGAGGTGCCTCCACGGTACCGAGAGGGACTATTCCTTTTATTCGCATGCCCAACGATCATATTCTCGGATCGATCTCTTCTTAGTCTCGAAAACGCCACTACAGAAAATTAGTCACGCCACGGTGGGCCTCATAACTTGGTCCGACCACGCCCCAGTAGCGATCACTATCGCCACCTCCCCACCTGTAGCCAGACATACACTCTGGCGTTTGAATTCCACGCTCATAAGTACGCCGGAGACTCGAGAATTTATCCGATCCGAGATATCGCTATTTTTTTACTCTAATCTTGACTCTGTCTCTAGTCCCACTACACTCTGGAAAGCTCACAAGGCGGTAATTTGCGGAGTATGCCTCAAATTGGGTGCACAGGAGAAGAAAAAAAGGATGGCAACGATTGAATCCTTTCTACAGAAAATACGCAGTCTTGAAACTACAAATAAAAACGCTCCTTCCCCCCAAATTGCCAAAGAACTTAGTACCCTGAGAAATTACCTTAGCTCATTTCTTCACAGAGATTTTGATTTTTACCTAAGAAGGTTGAGACTCACTTGGTACTCCCAAGGTGATAAAGCGGGGAAACACTTGGCACAACAATATAAAAAAAGAGCCGCACAGAATAGGATCCCCTTTCTTCTCAACCAGAAGGGTCAGAAAATTAGCAACCCCAAAGACATAGCCGAGGAATTTAGTCTCTTCTATTCAAAGCTGTACAATCTCTCCAGTTCCCCTTCAGAACCGCACCCTGAGGTGGGGAATATATCTGGATTTCTGGACCCACTCCAGCTCCCCTCACTCTCCCCAGAGCAATTAGAACTTCTATCCCGGTCTTTTACCCATCAAGAACTCTCTGACGCAATAAAGGGTCTCCCCCTTCACAAAGCTCCTGGGCCTGATGGGTACACTAACGGCTACTATAAAACCTATTTAGATCAATTGCTACCTCACCTATGTGCCACACTTAATGATTTTTTAGCCACTGGGAAGATACCCTCAGAATACCTGGAGGCGACTATCACCACCATTCATAAAGTAGGCAAACCATCCCATGACCCCGTAAATTATCGACCCATATCTTTGCTAAACACTGACACCAAACTTTATTCAAAACTTCTAGCCACTAGGCTGGCGAGCTATATTTCCACCCTGATCCACCCAGATCAGGTGGGTTTTATCCCCTCAAGACAAACCTCAGATGGAACCCACAGAATAATTGACATGCTCCACTGGGCAGAGTATCATCAAATGCCTTCTCTGCTAATATCGTTAGACGCAGAGAAGGCATTTGATAGGGTCAACTGGCTCTATTTGAAAATGGTCCTTCAAAAATTCGGCATCACGGGCAAATTCCTCCAAGCCATACTAGGACTATACTCTACCCCCAGTGCCAGAGTCCTGAATTCAGGACTACTCTCATCTCCCTTTCGGATTACGAACGGGACACGTCAGGGGTGCCCTCTTTCACCGTTAATCTTTGCATTAATGATAGAACCGCTAGCGCAAGCCATTAGATCACACCCGGACATCAAAGGTCTGGAAATCAACCAATGTAGCCACAAAATTAGTTTATATGCGGATGACATAGTCATCTGGCTCACCGACCCAGTTCAATCTCTCCCCTCGCTTTGTGATCTTCTACAAAGTTTTAGCCAAATCTCCTTGTATAAGCTGAACCACTCCAAATCGGCAATGCTAGGCATATCCCTTCCCACTTATCTTAAAACTAATATATCGTCCATCTCTCCCTTCTCCTGGGCACCCAACTCCTCCGTGTCTTATCTGGGCATCCAACTGACTTCCCCAGCATCCTTGTTGTTACGTACCAATATTTCTATTCTAACCCAGAAACTTCAGGAGACTGCTACTTCACTCCTCTCCGTTAAAGCTTCCTGGGCAGGAAGAATTGCATTGGCTAAAATGTTTCTGTTACCGCACATTCTCTACATGTTCAGAACTCTGCCTTTACCTATTTTGAAACCTGATATAGCTGGTTTACAAAGGATTGTCAATAAGTTTATATGGGCGGCCCACAAATCACGTATTAGATCCCCGTTGTTGAGCATCCCGACTAGATATGCTGGGATGGGAGTCCCGGATCTCAGGGCATACTACAAAGCCACTGTTTTAGACCAAACCAGGAAACTATGGGATCCAACCTCTTCTCTGCCATGGACTTCAATTGAAATCGCAGATATGTCGTTTCCTCCATCACACTTACTTGCAGCCATCTGGATGGGTTTACACCCCACACACTCTCTACTACCAATGGTCAAAGCCCTCACAAACAACTGGAAAGCAATCGTACAATCCACGGGCGGCCTGCATATACAAGCTCTATATCGGCTACCACTTGCCTCCATTTCACTCCTGTCCCAGGATTTACCGCTCCATAGCTGGGCCTCCAAAGGCATAAAAACCCTCAGGGACTTATTTCAAAATGGTCATTTAAAGTCCTTCATTCAACTCTCTAAAGCCTTTAACATTCCTAGTAAAGACTTCTACATCTACCTACGGATCCGTCATGCTATTTCTTCTGTACATACGTCGAGCTGCTCTTTGACTAAAGACATAATACAAGCATTTACCTCAACGATCAACAAACTAAGGGGTATTTCATACTTCTATGGTCTTTTGACAAAGCCCAGCCCGGAACGCTCCACTCCGGCGATTGTCTCATGGGAGCGAACTTTACACTTACAAGTTTCTCCAGCGACCTGGTACCGGGCAATCCGTTTTCCAGCTGTAGTATCCAGAAATGTGTCACACTGGGAGACTGTGATGAAAATTCTTTACAAGTGGTATTACACTCCGTCTAAATTAGCAAGGATTTCCATCCCAATCTAGAAAGTGCTGGTGAGAGTGTAACCAAGACGGACATATTTACCATATTTGGTGGGAATGCCCGCCCATAACTACCTTCTGGGCCAGAATTTCCTCCTTCATCCAGAGCATAACAAGTGTTACTGTCAAACTGGCACCGCAGACGGCTCTCTTTGGTCTTGACCTTACATTTTGGCCCTCAAAAGAAGCAATCTTGCTCTCCCTCTATCCCAGATGTAATCATAATATTAAATGAACATATGTTGATGGAATTCATGTTTGCGAAAGCACATATGAAATTGGGTAAATTCTATGCAACTTGGCAATACTGGATACAAGATTCTAGAGCTCAATTACACTCTTGATCTTAATATTCTTACTTGAGCCCCTCCGCCAATGTTCTCTTCCGGGCGGGGGGGGGGGGGAAACCCATCTGACCCCCATAAGACATGGGACCGAGCCCTCTGCGGTGTGCTTGCTTATAGCATTTAAGTATTTTTCTTCTTTTTTCCTCTTTAATGACATACTCACCTGTTTCTCCGCTCATCCTCCACCTTTCTCTACCCTTTTTTAGATGCTCTGAGGGGGAGAGAATTGAGGCAGTCTCTCCCCGCCAGTTATTCCCTTCTCGCTAGGGTATCATGCTCTTATGCCTGTCACCTCTATATCCCACTCTTCTTTCTCTACAATCTGCTGCGCAGAATTACTCTTATGACATGTTAAGTTTGTTGGCATTGACAATGCATTGTTTCCATCGACTCTTATGTGATTTGAGTTGTACATGCAGTTTTATGTTCAATAAAATTTTGAAATAAAAAAAAAAAAAAAAAAAAAAAAACAAGCAAATGGTTATGAATCTTTTGCATCCTCATTGCTGCCTAAAAACCCCACGGGGAACTTCTTCTCTTTCTTCCAAGTGATCTTATCTCACCTGTCAGAGCCCCATTCAAAACCTTCTAATATTAATTAAAGTGCTACCCCATTTTCCCCCACATGGGTGCCAGGCTAAACCAGCAAACATGCATATAAATGAACAAAAAACTTACCATACATAAAAAATTGGATCAAAATAGGCCGTGGTTTGGTTTATTGGTTTAACCACTTCCCGCCTGGCCTATAGCAGAATGACAGCCAGGGACTGGTTCAGTAATCCTGACTGGGCATCATATGACATCCAGCAGGACAACAAGCCAGCGTGCGCCCGCGGGAGTGATCAGTGGTGCTGTGTGTCACTCTGACACACCACATCTCAGATCGTGGTAAAGAGCCTCTTCCGGAGGCTCTTTACCATGTGGTCAGCTGTGACCAATCACAGCTGATCACAGCGTGAACCAGGAAGTGCTGGTTTGTGCTGACAGGGAGAGCTGATTGGTTGTTCTCCTGTCAGTGGGGGTGTGCACTGATAATCAGTACACTGATTATCAGCACAGCCCCCATCAGAGGTGCCCACCACAATGCCCATCAATGGCCACCCAAAATACCAATCAGTGCCCATCAAAGTGCCAATCTGTGCCCATCAGTAATGCCTGTCTGTGCCCTTCACAGGCACCTATCAGTGCCCATCAGTGATGCCTGTCAGTACCTCCTCATCAGTACTGCCTATCAGTGCCCACCAGTGCCGCCTATCAGTGCCCATCAGTACCACCTTATCAGTGCCAACTCATTATGCCCATCAGTACCACTTTATCAGTGCCATTCTAACACCATAAACTTTATTTACTGCAAATAACTTTATCAACCAAAATCATCCAGAATTCACCAAAGCTCCACCCAGCCACTAAGACTCAGGCTGACCCAGCATACCATATTTTCACATATCCCAAGTGACAGGAGGATTGGAATAGCCATCCCTTCTGTCACCATCACCCCAAACCGTGGGTGCCTCAATGCATGTTTGCAGGTTGAGATTAAATATATCCAAACCTACATCTAATAAATGTATACCATCACAAAGATACTGTACAGGAAGCCAAGGTTGGGTCCTGGACGGGTGCTATATAGCACCAGTATTTGGGTTGTGGTCCCTTTAAGGGAGTCACAGTAGACTTCAGGGGGTCACCCAGAAGGGGAGAGGAATTCTGGTAAAAGTCTATAAGGAGAGGACTGACTTGCAGCTCTCTCTATATTAATAGAGAGTTATTTGGGACCCGGAATTTGGGAGGCTCTGAAGTGATATTTGGAGGGAAAAGAGCCTCCTTCCCTGACCACAGGGATTCAGCACACAGGGGGTTAAAGGCCTCCAGGAAACAGCTCATAAAAGACAGGAAGTAGTGAAGAGGTGGTGGTGAGGAGGAGTAGGTGCTTACACCTGTCTTGATGAGCTGTGTACCTGTTTGGGAGCAGGCGATTGGCTATCCAGCCATAACAACCGATGCGGCTAAAAGCCGCTCGGCTGTTATGCCGGAGGAGCGGGAGGGGACGTCCCCCCTCCCGCCGCCTGCCGCCGCTGTTACCGGTGCTCCCGCTCGATCGGGAGCACCGATTCAAGTTCCGCTGCCTCCGGCTGCTGGGGAGGAACTGGAACGAAGCCGTAATCGGCTTCGTTCCAGTCTTCTCATAGTAAACACGGAAGCGACTTCATGACGTCACTTCCCGTTTACTCGGCTGCCAATGGCGCCGGTTTTAAAAAGATATACGGTATTCAGAATCGCCGTTTTTGGCGATCTGAATACATTGAAGTGTAGAGGAGGGGTGGGGGGTCTTTTAGACCCCCCACCCCTCCATAAAGAGTACCTGTCACCACCTATTACTGTCACAAGGGATGTTTACATTCCTTGTGACAGCAATAAAAGTGATCAAATTTTTATTTTTTTTTAAAACAATTTAGTCATTTTAAAATAAATAAAATAAATAAAAAAAAGAAAAAAAATTTTTTAAAGCGCCCGCTGTCCCCGAGAGCTCGCGAAGCGAAGAAAACGCATACGGAAGTCGCGCCCGCGTATGTAAACGGGGTTCAAATCACACATATGAGGTATAGCCGCGATCGTCAGAGCGAGAGCAATAATTTTAGCACTAGACCTCCTCTGTAACGCTAACATGGTAACCGTAAAAAAAATTTCAAGCGTCGCCTATTGAGATTTTTAGGTACCGTACTTTGTCGTCAATCCACAAGTGCGTGCAATTATAAAGCGTGACATGTTTGGTATCTATTTACTCGGCGTAACATTATCTTTCACATTATGCAAAAAAATTGGGCTAATTTTACTGTTTTTTTTTTTTTTTAAATTCATGAAAGTGTCCCTTTTCCCAAAAAGTTGCGTTTAAAACACCACTGCGCAAATACCGTGTGACATAAAATATTGCAACAATCGCCGTTTTATTCTCTAGTGTCTCTGCTAAAAAAATATATATAATGTTTGGGGGTTCCAAGTAATTTTCTAGCAAAAAATATGGATTTTAAACACCAAATGCCAAAAATAGGCTTAGTCATGAAAGGGTTAAACTCTGGGGTGAAGCCCCGGCTACAAAACCATGCTTTTTCTTTCATTTTTGCTTTGTGCTGAAGATAAGTGGACTTTGTTTTATATTTTTGACCTGTGTGCTGAAGGAAGCCTTATTTTTGATTTGCTTATAAATAAAAGCCTTTTGATTCAAGTTTAAACGGTTTATACACTTAGTCCCGCGGAGCTATTAGCCCCAAAGTTTACAATAAATACCTTCAATACCACCTTCAAGGTCAATATGGCAAAATAAAATTGCTAAATCTGGAACAAGGAACTTTCTAATGCTCTGTAACAGATGTGGTTCTGTTATCCCGACGGGGGCACGCAGCACAGCGATTACGAATGTGGCGTGTCAGTCTAACACGCCGCATCTCTGATCATGGCAAGGAGCTTCTGACAGGCTTCTGATTATCAGCACAGCTTCATAAAATGTACCCATCAGCTGGCAATCAGTGCCCAGCAGCTGCCAGTCAGTGCCCCATCATTAACACCTGTCAGTGACCAATAAAGTGCCAATAAGTGCCCTCCATGGGGCTCGTGACTGGATGTGAGATGTGGAGTGGTGTGGTGTGGAGTGGTGTGGGGTGAGAGTGAGAGGACGCTGTGTGATCTCCCTCCACTTCCCCCTGAAAGACATGACTGTCGGTAGTTATTGAGGCAGAGAGCGCTGAGGATCCGGAAGTCGAACGAGTATTTTTGAGCAATGCAGAGGGAAGTGACGGGCATACTCAACTGAGACACACAAGTTATCCCAAGCCATCCCGAGCCTCGCAGATTGTAGTGTCATACGCTGCATGCCGCCTGAGAGGAAACCCATGAGCGGCGCCAGAGTGAGTACTGGCAATGGCCGCTACCTGTTTGTAACAAGGGGCGGCAGCGGAGGTCTTCCAAAGGGGCAAAGGAGCTGTGAGTGTGCTGTTGCTATTCTGACACATTGTGAAAAGCACTGAGTTAGCGGACCAGAGGAATCTCCCTTGTGAATAAAAAGTCTCTGGAGCCTTGAACACTGAACCCTCTAAACATCCCCCAACAGACAAAAGGATGTGTGAGTAAAGGGTTGATGTAACATGTCATATGCTGTTATATGCTGCTAAATGCTGACCCAGAAACTGTGTATATGGATACATACTGCTGGTGCTGGATACATATTACTAAATGCTGAACCAGAAATTGTGTATATGTTTACATACTGCTAAATGCTGACCCAGAGACTGTGTCTATTGTTATATGCTGCTAAATACTGATCCAGAGACTGAGTATATCGGGAAGATACAGCCGTAAATGATCAAGGCTAGATCCAAAAATTCATGGAGGTTTGGCTAGGAATGTTGAAACAGGTTGTAAATGCATGTATTCACCATTGATGCACTGGAAGTATCTTTTTATACAGGATTGAATTTACATATTTTCTGGACTGAAACAAGGAAAAAGAAAGGAAAGTAAAGGTCATTATCCTAAAGACCTCCCAGCAACCTACTGTTTTTTTGCATGTTTGAGCTCGCAGACATCAACTGTCTGCATTTTTTTCCTCTTCTTCTTTTTTTTTGGGGGGGGGGGGGGTTTCTGGTCAGCCCGGTAGAGGAAAAAAACTAAATGCAGATACCCTATTTGGGAAACTATTGAGTACTGTGAATATCAGGCACCTGATACTTTTCTTCTCTTTATACTGTTAACTCTGGGGAGGGACATAACACAAGCAAGCATTATTATGTTGGTGTACGACCCAGTGCTGGGAAAACTGCATTGAACTTCTAGTATTGTAATGGAGTATCTGCACAAGGCCTGGATGGCCCTCTGTTAATTGGAGAGTACAGGATGCATCACCTACACTCCTCTAAGGAGAAAAGTTCCCAGAAAATGTCAGCAGCAGCAAAATTGGAACAATGTGCACATACCCCCGTTCAGACTCCACCAAAGAAGGGGTCACAGACCCAAGCACAACAGGGGGGTCTGTCAGGCAGAAAAAGCCAGGGCCATTTAACTGCTACAGCACCTCCGGTCTTGACAACAAAATTAGAGTAATTAGAGTAATAAAAGCTCAGGGCCGAGTGAACAAAATATAAATACAGATGTAATAGCCGAGCCTTGCTTACCCTAATGCAGTGTACACAAGACCGGACTTTCCGGCAGACTAGGTCAAACAGTCTTCCCAGACTTTTCAGCGGAGTTCCAACGGACTTTCCGAATGAACGGACTTGGCCACACACAATCGCACCAAAGTCCGATGGATTCGGCATTAATCTAAAGTCCGTCTGATTTTTCGACAGCAAAGGTCCGATTAAGCCCACACACGGTCGAATTGTCCGATGTATTCGTTCTGTCAGACCTTTTCTGTCAAAGTTCGGCTGTGTGTACACGGCATTAGAGAAAGAACCAACATTGAAGGATGTATTTTTAGCAGTGAGCGCATGTAATGGATCACTTAAAGAACTTTGTGATGAAGGGAGTAAGAGAGGATTTGATACTGGCCAGACAGGACTTACACAAAAACAGCGGAGAGAACAACAGTCTTGGAAGGGAGGACTAGTCAGTTAGAAGATGATATATCCCCACTAATAAAAGAAGTGAAATGTATGAAGGAACAGGTGTCTAGACATGCGTCAAAAATAGAGGAGCTGGAGAACAGGCTCTGAAGGGATAATGTTAGGATGGTGGGGCTGCCTGAAAAGCGTGAGGGCTCTAACCCTATAGAGTTCCTAGAAAAATGGCTGGTTGATCTTTTTGGAAAAGAGACATTCTCAACAATGTTCTCTAATGAAAGAGCACATAGAGTGCCCTTCAGGGCCCCGCCATCAGGAGGATACCCGAGGCCACTTATTATGAAGTTTCTTAACTATAAGGATGAAGTGTCATTGCTGCGGAAAGCAAGGGAAGCTGGAAATATTTTTTTAATGGTATAAAGATATAATTTTACTCTGACTTCTCAGCAGAACTTCAGAGACATAGAGCAGAATTTATACAGACCAAGCGTACTTTACAAAGTGACTGGAACAAAATAAGGAGAAACTCTAGATAACCTGAAGGGGGTGGGAGGGTGGAAAAGCGTTTAGGTTGCATTGTTTGATGTGATTATTTAAAAAATTTTTTTTTATATTATGTGGTTTAGCTCTTTTTTGGGGCACAGGAGGGGGGAGGTAACACAGGAACTGATTGAAAATTAACACAGGGGAAGTGTGGATTAAATTAGGCCACGGCACAAAGAAACACTATAGGAAACTGCATTTGTTGGATGCAAAATAATACACAAAGTAATAATTATATGTATAGAAAAATGGAGTTTGAAATTCACATGGAATTATTCTGGAAAGGATATTCACCTAAGTTGGTTAAGTTGTTTAAAACTACAAAAGGTAATAGAAAAGAGTGTTATGTGACTCTCAACACAAAATAATGGGTATTAGAGTGTAGATAAGGTATGAATTAAATATAAATTTAGTTTTGAAAAGGTACCCTCTGCAGCTTTTTATATATTTCCTGTCTTTGTATGCAAGCTAAAACACTTAATATAAGATCCTGGAATGTTAGGGGACTGCGGACACCGGCTAAAAAAGCGGCAGTATTTTCCATGTTCGAGAGATATGGAGTAGAGATGGTCTGCCTGCAGGAAACACTCCTAACTAAACACACAGCCCAGCAACTACAGAATAAGAAATACCAATTTCAGTACCACTCGGTATACTCTTCCTATTGTAGGGGGGTAAGTGTTATGGTGAGAACTGGGGTGATTTTTTCCTGTAGACAGACCAGCATAGATGACAATGGCTGATATATCCTTCTGTACTGTTCAATTGATAATAGAATGTACATTGTGGCAAACATTTATATCCCCCCCCCCCCCCCCACTATTTAAACTGGATGTTATGCTTAGACTAAATTAATTTCTGCTAGACAAAGAAGAAGTGCCGATCATAGTAGAAGGAGACTTCAATGAGGTCTTAGACAGAAAGCTGGATAGGTTTCCGATATGGAAACCCTCAGACCCTGCAGAGAAGTGCCCACTGAGTACATTTTTGGATGAAGTGAGGTTGATAGATATGTGGAGGGCGTGGAACCCGGAAGTCCAGCAATATTCTTGCTACTCAGACTCGTACTTCACACTCTCCATGATAGATATGGCCTTGGAAAATGATAAAGCTAGGACACCCAGGGCGTTCCTTTAGCTGGTGTTTTAATTAAGCTCCAGCAGAGGACGCCAACTAGTCGATGCATTATGAGTATGTTCACTTATTGTTCTAATGAATAATATGTGAATTTTCCATCTTGCACCTGGTGACTATTATGGCGCTCTTTGCTAGCCAGTTTTGTTGCTTATTTCTACTCTGAAACTTTGTGCAGATGAGTTTCCGGCCAATCCTTGGTCATTTCTCCAACGCATTGATTTTCGGCGTTCTATGGATGCCGCTAAGTCACTTCCGGTTTGGCGAGTAGTGTCCTCTCCTCATTTTTGGCACCAATTGTTTGGCGCCAAACGAGGTGGAGAGGGATGAAAGGAGCTTAGAATTCAGGCTTATTGTCTGGTTCACCTGAGAGAGGATACTTATTGTCAGCAGGTAACTTATTATTTTTGTATTCAGAATGGTAATTCAATCTTTGAAACCTTTGGCTAGTTACTAATCTTTACTCTATTTTAATCCTAGAAGGGAATCCTGGAAGTGTTATTTATGTCTTCAGGTCCCCCTTTTATGATTTCTCTGATTTTCTGGATCTGGTTCATTCAGGCAATTCATTGTAACTGGGGTCTGTTTTCCTGATTGATTATATTATTTTGGTTGGTTCCTGGCTATTTTTTTTTTTTTTTTAAAGGAAACCCTGATAATATGCATTGAAGCTTTCTTTTCTACCCTTTGTACTATTCCGGAAATTATTAGCCTTTTTATATGATAAATGGAGGTAAGCACCCCTTAATATTAATATGGTTGTTTATTTATTTTTTCTTTATTTACTGAAGAAACTATAGTCCGTTTATTGTTTCTACTTTGATAGATGGACCTCTGGTGTTGATTTATCTCTCTATGGTACCATCAAATTGATCCATTTCTATCCACTCACTTCTGGACTTACCACTTTCCATTGAATACACAGGTCTGGTTCGAAAACCAATTTTTGTTTATACAGTGTTAGATTTTAGTATTTTTTCATTTTAGTGATTATATGCATAACGTCTGATATCAATAGTTTTCCTAAAGAAACCTTCGTTTGTATGGCGAAACATGTAGAGACTAATCATCTTTGCAAATACCTTTGTGTATTTTGTGATTTATTCTTTGGAATCTGTATTCTATGTATTCATATTTTTTAATCTATTAAAAATGTTTATTTTTCTACACTTTTTTTAAATTTATTATTGCGCTTTAAAAGTCCTCCCCAAAATACTTTCTAGATAATCCAAAGAGAGGTGTTAGAGGCCGAAAACAATTCTATAATAGATCCAATATCTGGGAGGGAAAAAATATGGTTAGATAAACAACAAAATTATAAGATGGCAATTATGCAGAAAGCTGAGACTAGATGACTTCTTCAGCGGCAGCCTTCTTTTGCAGAGGGCGAAAGCATAGCAAAGATGCTGGCGCAGTTGAAGTCCAACTCCCCACCATCCACTATTTTTACCATCAGATCCACAAGAGAAGAGATTATATATAATACCACAAAGATAGTGCAGACATTTGGGGCTCATTATAAAAACATATATACAGCTCAGAAAGTGGGAGTAGAGGGCGCAATAGAGGATTTCCTGGGAAACCTGGAAATACTGTACATTACGCAAGAAGAAATAGATGAAATGAAAACTCAGCAGCTAGGCTGAATAGAATTATTACAAAACCGATCCATCCAGATCAGGCGGGAGTTATAGCTAACAGATCCACAAGTACGAATATCAGAAGGGCATTTTTAAATCTACAGATCCCGCTGGAGAATGAGGGATCAAGAGCCTTATTGTCACTGGACGTGACCAAAGCTTTTGACAGCGTGGAGTGGGAATACATATTGGAAATGGGTGAGGAATGGGGGATAAGGGTGTTCTCCTGCCCCCCTCGGTTTTTATTTAATTTTTCCCTTTTCTTCTAGTATAATGTGCTCCCATCTCTGTTTACTTATTAACCTTATTATGAAGATAAGACAATTATTACTTGTTTTTTATTTACGGAATTGTTAAAGCTTTGAAAGACAATTGAATAAAGAATAAACTGGAAAAAAATATGTGCGCAACACAGTGCAAATCAGTGCCCACCATAGTCCCAATCAGTGCCCAGCAGTAACACCTGTTAGTACCTGCCCAATCAGTGCTGCCCATCAGTGCCATCTATTAGTGTCCATCAATGCCACCTGTCAGTACCAATCAGTCCCGCCGCTCTGTGCCCATCATTGCCCATCAGTGCCCATCAATTCTACATATCAGTGCCTCCTTGTCAGTGCCCATCAGTACCACCTTATCAGTGCCAACTCATGAGTGCCCATCAGTACCACTTTATCAGCGCCTGTCAGTGAAGGAGAAAACAACATTTTATTACAGAATTTTATGTTTGTCTTTTTTCGTTTGTTTAGCAAAAAATTAAAATCCCAGAGGTGATCAAATACCAGCTGAAAATTGTTCTGGGCAGGCAGGGGGGGAAAGGGGGCACCTAGGTCCGCCTCTGGCATCAGGGAGAAAAATCAGTCCATCTGCAGGTGAGAGAGAGTGCCAGCTATTATGTTAACCTTACCTGGGATGTATTTAGCCTTTAACTAGATGTTCAACTTCAGAGAAAAACCAAACAACGCAAAAAAGAAACCACCTGTGGAGACTTGGAGGAAAGACAATTGACAACAAAACACACACCTTTTATTATTGGTACTTATTAATATTTTCCTATTAGCAAACTGAGAACCCCATAACTCAATTGAAACAACCACAAGGAATAATCCCAGTAGTACTATATTTCTACAGAAGCCATTAGTAATCCCCCTACTTGGCCAGTTAGATGCGCACCAATGGCTCCTACAAATGTACCCAACCCCAACTGAGCCTGCCACATCTTTTGCTAAGCAAAATTCGCTGTCATAAATAAAATCCTGCTGCCAACATTTTTCCATTAAAATTCTCCCCAAAAAAATTTACCAAACCAGCAAGTCCTCTTTAAACTCTGATGTCAATCTGATATGTGACATTTGGTTCTTTAAGCCTGAGATAGCAGTATATAACCTCCTTGAAAAAAACTCTCCCCTTCGGAAGAACCCTTGATGCAAATTGCAATTGAAATAATAGCGATTGCATTTCTTTTAATGTTACTTTCTTTATTCTTATAAAAGATAAGCAGCTGCAGAAGCTTGTATATCTTATCACTAGAGAGACAGAACTCGCCTGCTTCTGTAGCCAAGGTAATGCCTAGGAATTCTATAGTGGTTGTCAGAAAAACAGTTTTTTCTTTCGCCAGCGGAATACCAAAGTAATTACAAACCGAAAAGAATGAATGTAGCAAATAAATCCAAGATGTTCCCAACAGCCGACCCACTGTGTTTCAGGGGTTGTCAGTTACTGGGTACTATCGCACATGTATGGTGGGAATGCCCCAGAATTAGGCACTACTGGAAAACACTATTTACAATCATCCTAAAAGTGACAGGCCACGAGCTTCCCAGGCTGCCACAAATTGCCTTATTGAACGGTCATCTCCCTAGCATTCCTAAACATAAGCGGAAACTGATCCAATTCATCTTCTTGGGGGCAAAAATGACCTTAGCTAAAGCATGGAAGCAAACCACAATATCCGTTAAGCAAGCGATACGAAAAATCTCATGGATTATGACTCAGGAAAAAATAGTGAGCTCTCTTAATGATTGCAAACAAAAATTTGAGTTGATTTGGGAACCCTGGGCCCAATTTGTGGGGATCTCTCTCATTCCTGGGATCCCCCCAACTCACTCACTAATCAGGAATTGACCATTGGGAACCTAACAACTACTCTTAATCTCTCTCACTCTACCCTTTCCTTTCCTTTTCTCTCTTCTTTCTAACTCTTTGGTAGGCTCGCCTACCATTCCCCCAGGGATATTGGTCGACCTTTTCATTATTCTCGCACGTCTGACCTTGCTCGAAAAGGGGGGGTAGCTGGGAAGGCCCCTTTTTATGCCAGAGTGATCCTCCCCCTGTGCAGCGTGCTCCCGTGAGGGGCACAGGGCTGGGGGGTTCCTCGTGGAAACGGCTTGGGCTAAGCCCAACAGGAGAACCTTGGTTCCTCAGCTGTCACGATTAGTTTATATGTCCTGAACCAAGCGGACCCTCCTGGTCTCTCCCCCCCCCCCTATTGCAGAGGAGATCCAGGCCTGATACTTTTGGAACGATATTTGTGTTTTCGTGCTTGATTGGCTATGACTCCCTTTCTTTATGCGATTGTTCAGAAGGTTGATCTGTTGCTTACACGACTGCTACCATATGTTGGTATTTAGTTAATTATTGCTTGTCGTTCTGGTCGATTCAATGTCTCTGTATCTTGTTATTGAAAATACAATAAAATACTTTGAAAGAGAATGTAGCAAATAAAGACACTCCTCTGTCATTCCGGATCCCATGAACAAAAAGTTATCTAGGTAGTGAATCAAGAATTGGGGATCAGACACTTAATTTACTACCCACTCAATAAAGGATGAAAAGGCTTCAAAAATAAAGACAAGACACCGAGCAGCCCATTGGCAGACACTTGTCAAAATAAAACTTATTCGCAGAACATATTCCCTAAAGAGTTAAAACATTTTGGATTTAATGGGAGAAGCCTAAAACCGACTTTATGTCTGCCTTTGCCATCAAAGCATTTTTACCTAACATACGCAGCTTCTTTAACGCTGACACAAATGATGCATACGTTACGTGGCTCTATCTGATTCATTCAAAGAATTGCCAAAAGGAAATGAAAGGTGGGGAATTAGATTAATTTATTTTGTTCTTTTTTGGGAATTACCCCCAAGGGAGACACCTAAAAGTTCACAAATGGAGGAAAATCAAATGGACCTTTCATCCTACCAGCCTTCAATTCCTTAAGCAATTTCCTTTAAGCAAAATCCAGAGCCTTCAAAAGATGGTAAATTAAAACTACCAAGAAACCTTCAGTTAACAGCAAAGCCGTCTGCTGGTTTGGGTAAATTTGAAGCCAAAGGAGCATTCTTTGGATAGTCACCGGCATTAGTGCTTTTTGAAATTTTCATTTTGATTCAACTGCAGCTTCCAAAACCATTTAGAAATGGGGTGAGCACCCAAACAAAAAGCACATTCATGCCTATATTTACATGTATTCAACCATTTACATTGACTGTTGTTAAATTCAAAACATAACTATTCCCTGAAGCACTGACAGCAGACCTGGTGTCTGGCGAACAAAGGGTTGCTTTTGACGCAAAAATATATTTAACCAAAGACTAACATCTTTGGCACCCCACTGAAGCGAAGGTTAAACGGGTAATTTCTGATTAAAAGCCTCATCATAGGATAGCTGTCAGGATTGAGGGAGGAGGCCAATCATTGAGAGGGCGCCCCTTGCGGCTAAGTGCAGTGCTTCCCTGGAAGTGATACAGGGAGAGCAGTGCCCAAAGGTGCATGGTTTTCCCCAGGTGTTGCTGATTATGACTCGCCACTTGGAGAACTGAGAGTTGCTGAGATGATCCATAGGACCACTGAGCTACTGGGCTGATCCGTAGGGCCACTAAGGTAGGTTTCTCCAGTAGGGAAAACCGGGAATGGAAGGACAAGACAAGCCAGGGGTCGTAGACATGAGATCAGTCCACAAGTATCAGATGCAAAGTACAGATGAGGGAAACAATTTTTTATTTTTATTTTTAATGTGAAAGTTACCAGCATGCTTCTTTCCCAGGATCCAGGTCTGATCCTGCTAGGATCCATTTCCCATTGGGAATCAACTTAGCTCCACATCCTATTCACATGCAAGCAATTTCTATGTTTCAAGTTATTATTGCTGCTCAAGATTTAAGTGTACTTTCACATTCCTTGCTCTATATATATACACATATATACATATATATATATATATATATATATATATATATATATATATATATATATATATATATTATACATTAATACACACACTGTCACTGGATAGGGGTAAGAATGGTGGACATTGAATTTTTATCACAGTATGATTGTGCCAGGGCTGGGCTCAGCCCTTCCTTCTCTGAGCTGGCCGCTCAACTGTCGGCTAATTGCCAGCTCCCACCTCGCTTCAGTTACTCAGCTGTTGTTGATATTCTGCTCCTCAGCCCTGCCTATTTAAGCTGTCCAGTCCAGAGGAGCTCTGCCTTTGCCTTGGTCAACATCGCAAGAAACATCTCCTGGGTTCCTGTTTAAAGACTGGCTTTGCTGACATCCCTTCTGGCTCTGTGTCCTGCTTGCTGTTCCACTGACTTCTGGCTTGGCTGACTATCCGTTCTAGTTTCTGAACTTTGGCTATGTTTTGACTATGTTTGTTCTTTTTACTTTACAAGTGTGATTTAACTGTACTTTTGTCTCAGTCTGATTTTTTCATGATTTCTGACAGCAGGCGAAGGCCATGAATTCAGAAGATGCAGTCAATCCACTTGTTGGTAATATTTTTTTCAGATTGGATAAACGGCTCTCCAGGAATCTCCCACTGTGGCCGCCTTGATAAAAGCTATGTTGCAGGCCGACCCTTCTGCTGCTCCAGTCTCTGTGCACGCACCCGCCTTGAGAATTACCTCTATTATGCCCTGTACACACAATCGGACATTCCGAAAACAAAACCGTGTTTTTTTTTTTCGACAGATGTTGGCTCAAACTTGTCTTGCATATACAAGGTCACACAAATGTTGTCGGAAATTTTGAACGTCAAGAACGTGGTGACATACAACACATATGATGGGACTAGAAAAAGGAAGTTCAATAGCCAGTGTGCCACCCTTTGGGCTCCTTCTGCTAATCTCATGTTTATCTCATGTTAGTATAAGTTTGGTGAGAGACGATTCACGCTTTTCAGCCTCGTGCTTTTCCTGCTTTTCAGTTAGTTTTTGCTTGTCAGTTGTGCTTGTGGGTTCGTAATCTGTTCTTCAGTGCATGTTGTCAGTTCGTTACTGTCTTTCAGTGTGTTCTATTTAATAGTTCATATCTGTTTTTCAGTGCGTTCTTGTCTGCTCATTTCTGATTTTCAGATCATTCTTCTCAGGTTCTTTCTGAATTTCAGTGCGTTCTGTTAGTTCATTCTGACCAGCCGACCGTTTTCCAGCCATGTTGTGGGTACATACTCATCATAGAGTTCATGCTGTGCAAGGGCTTGGTGTTGGAGTTCCTGCTTTGACCCAAGTCCAGTCCATGAACAGGGCGAGGAGGAGTTCATGGACAAAGAATTGGTTGCTCCAGTGTGACCAATTCTTGCACATGCCTTTGTTGCAGGAGATCCAGAAGGATAATCCTGATGATTTTAGGAATTATCCCCGGATAACAGACCCCATTTTTCACCATCTGTTTGCTTTGCTGTCCCCTTATATTACCAAGCAGGACACCTGCATGTAGCAAGCCATCACTCCCGAGCAGAGGCTTGTCGCCACCTTGTGATACTTGGCGACGGGGAGAAGTCTGCAGGACATCAAGTTCGACTTCCCCCAGGCTCTGGGAATCATTATTCCAGAGACCCATTCTGCCATTATTCAGGTCCTGCAGAAGGAATATATTAAGGTAAGTTGTCTCCTTTAACATCACATTCTATGTATTTAATGTTTGCTAATGTATTGTATATATTTCATCATCCCCTAATTACCATGATTGTAATATGCTGTGAATGTCCTCTTTGTCCTCATGCATACTAGAAGCCTGTACTGCTCCTTTTTTTTCATTCATGCATATTTGCCTTCACAACCTCTCCAGCATGCTATCCTGGGCCCATACACACCTAGCATAGCCACTTAAAGTTTTATGCCAGCTCCATTGTAGTACTTACCCTAAACACCCCCTAAAATGTGTACAAATGTTATTTTTGTCATTAAATTCATGCATAGTGCAAAAGAAAAACCCGATGGAAAATATCCGATCGGACCGTGTTGTCGGATAATCTGACAGTGTGTGGGCTCCATAGGACTGTTTCCGTAGGAATAAAGTTTGAGAGCTGGCTATAAAATTTTCCGATAACATGATCCGATGTGCGTCAGTTCCGATCGTGTGTAGCCTAGTCCAACGGACAAGGTGCCACGCATGCTCAGAATAAATTCTGAGACGGAAGCGCTCGGTCAGGTAAAACTACCGCTTGTAAACGATATAGCACATTCGTCACGCTGCAATGTTAAAAATTCTTTAATGCAGCGCATTCTCTTTTTCTTTAGAATGCTACAAGAATTAAGTTGTTTTACTGCTCATATTCACACATACTTCTCCCAAACTTATTTCTTTATTCTTTTTGCTCATTTCATGAATACAATATTTTAATTCGTCACATCTCCCCAATCATTTTTTTTGTTTGTTTTAAATTTTGTGGTTGGTTTTTTTTAATCAACCTTTTTTAATCTCCTTTTTTGACAGTTTGCTCAATTTTTTTGGTGTGTTTTGGGTGTCAACTTACCACAACACCATTATTATCTTTTTATTTTATTGTTTTCTTTTTTAATCTAGAGGAGGTTGTTTGGTGTCGGTGCCCCTTGTTATTAATTTGACTTTGTATTTTTGAAATGTACCTGCCTACTCCCAAATAAACTGTCCTTTTTGAAGTAAAACACATAGGCAAGTATTTCTTGAACCAAAAAAAAAACCTTTATTTAGGTGTCAGCAACAAATAAAGAGGGAAGCAACGCTGGAGAAACTGGGGAGATTAGCGAAGACTTTGGCCCCCAGGGCACACATCAACTATTTAAACCCAAAAATTGGTGGCCTGAGGAGTACATATCTGAGGGAGAACAGTCTGGCCCAAGAAATCCGGAACAGCAGCAGATGACCTCTATGTCCCCAGGCTGTGGTCCTACAAGAGGCTGCATCTTCTGTCAGACCAGACTGAACCCAGGTCATCACTCTCTGGTCTTCCTTCCATGCTTCCTTCCAGGCTGTGGCTGTGGTGCTGGAGGTGTGGCAGAAGGAGGAGGAGGAGCATGGTCCAAATCATACAAGTGTGTTGTTTGTGTGATTTGGCCCAACAACCCCTTGTTGAGTGTGTGGATGATGAGCTCCTCACACAAGAGGTGTTGCCCCTCCTCCATTTGCTTGAGTTTGCAGGCAGCCAAGAAAGCAAAGGTTTCTTGATATGTGGGGGTGGCTTTGAGGGCCGCCGAAGCCTCCCCAATGAGCTTCAGAGCCGATTTCTCCACATCCCCCCCCCCCCTTTCTGGCCCTTTTGGGTGGAAGGCAGAGGGGAGGGACCTGTGACTGAGTCAGGCTCCTATGCCTGCCCACCTCTTGGCTGCCGCTTACTCCTGCCTCCTCCTGGCTGCCACGTTCCACAGCCACCTCCTGGCTGCTGCATTCCACACCCTCCTCCTAGCTGAGGTTTTCCTGTGTATGAAAAAGGGACACTTTCTAAAATCAGCAATTAGTGAGCAACAATCAAGTTAACATCATTCATTTTTACTCCAAAAATATGTAGAACAATACTATACCTGGCTCAAGCTGGGCTCCTCCACACCTTCCTGTCTGGAAGGCCCAGGTTGGGCATCGGAAGACTCAGCAGGGGTGGAATGAAGCATAGAAGTACGCGTGGAAGGAAGGGTAGAGAGGGATTCCCTGACCTCAGCCTGGTCTGACAGAAAATGCATCATCTCATAATACCACAGCCTGGGGACATAAACTTCATCTGTTGCTGCTCCAGTTTGCATGGACTCCAGCACCTTCCTGCGCTCCCTCAGATATGTACTCCTCAGGCCACCAATTTTTGTTCTTAACTAGTTGATGTCTGCCCTGGGGACCACTAGCTTCACAAACTCCACCAGTTTCTCCATCGCTGCCTGCCTCTTTAATTTGTTGCTGTAGTGGGGATGTGTAGCTTGCCACAGACAGGGCAGCTCCCTGTACTTGTCGATAAACAGGGGGAGAAAGCTATGGTCATTAAACCCATCCATCTTGTCTGCAAGACACAACACAAGACAAACCCTAATGTCAGGCTAAACTCTCCTAATCTTGTCCCAATACAGGCCTCAATCTAGAAGCAGTATAGGCTAGTGATGTACCAAGTTAAAATTGTACCTTCGTTTGCACGATTGGCGCGTCAGCTTCTCCCTGACGTTCTTTCTAGACTATTCCCTGCCCCTTCTCTTTAGGCGTAGTGGGGAGAGCACATGGCAGAGACACAGCAGGGGCATGATCAGAATTCCACTAACGAGGAGGAGGACGAGGAAAGCCCGGAGCCTGAAACGTCCCGATCCCAGAGGAGAAGATTTAAGGCCTGAAATATGTATTTTGTTGAGATGTTGGAGATGGTGGACATATTAAAGAGGAACGACTATGATGGGAAGTATGGACCTTACCCAAACCCAAATATCAGAAAGGCCAAGATCATGACTAAAGTTGTGAAGAGTCTTCAGAATAATTTTGGGGTACGACGATCCAAGGATCAACTGAGAAAGCGCTGGTCAGACCTGAAACTGAGGGAGCACGATCAGTACAGAAGGATCAAGCGAGTTCTTCAAAAAAGTAAGTAGTTTTCGTGTGTTCATATTATTATTATTATTGCTTCCATACTGCTCCATGTGCTTTGATTTAATGTTGTACAGTTTAAAATGGTCACTTTCATGTTCATGGGTTCAATCGTTCGTAATAAACATCGTTCGTTAGCCCACTCCAAAAATGATGTTTTTCCAAGTTGCACTTGACTACATTTGTTCACACAACAGGTAAGTATTCCAGCTTTAGAAAGTGTCAGGGGCGTGTCCGGAAGTTGAGGGGAATGGACGTGTTTTTGGAGAGCTCTGCCGTCCCTTCCAGGATCCATCACCATCCGTCGGGAGGGAGACCCAGGTGAGCCTCCAAACTCTCCACATCTACTGCCGGGTCCCTTCCTTATCAGCCCCAGGGGAAATTAAGGAGCCTGACCGGCCGATCGGGCCTTCTCCCAAGGTGCGGCCGACTCCACACAGCAGAAGCCCGCCGCCATCTTGCGGCCTATAGGGCCTACGACGTCCCCGGGCATGAGTTCCGCAATCGGCAGAACAGAAGGCAACCAGCCCACCCATACCAAGGCGGATTACCCCCCGGAGAGGCCTGGTCTGTGCGGAGACAACACCCGCGGCTCCGGCCTAGCATAAGAAAACGGCGGCCATCTTGTTACACCCGGCCGCGGAGCACAATCGTAATTCGGGTCCCCCGGGCAAGCCTGGATATTCCACAACCCCTGGAGCCTGTCCCTCCCTGCCGTTCACCACCCATACCTCCCACAGATCCTTCCCCTCAAAGGCCTGCAGGAGGTGTGCCAACTCAGGCCTACTATAGGGCGGCCATCTTGCTACACCCAGATCAGCACTAACAGATCAGACTGACTTGGACATTACTCTACATCCATATACCCTCCTCAAGCCGTTCTTCTGCTACCAGTTGCCTGTATCCTCCACTGGCACTCCCCCTTAGCAACCTGCAGAAAGAGTATTAACCCAGTATACAGCAGCCATCTTGGTACTCTCCTGCATTCTTTATGACTGGTAAGTGTCATAAGGTGCGCATGGGTAAAGCGCTCTGGCGCACAGCTGTGTGCAATAGAAATAAGCTAAAGCACACAAGCACACACACACACAGGATGTGACCCCTAGCTGACCTATAAAGGAAGTGAGGTCACCCAAACACACTGCTGGTTCGTCTTCAGCTTCCTGTGATTCCCACGTCTGTTCCTGTGATCTGTATTACCCGTTGTGACCCGGATTGCCTCATCGACCTCGCTGATCTTCTCCTGACCTGACCTCTGGCTTGACCTTGGACTCCCGCTTTCTGAACGTGTTTGACCCTCAGCCTGCATCTGGACTTACCTGCTATCTCCTGTGTTCGACCCCTGGCTTGTCTTGAATTATCCTTCTGACTAAGCGTTCCTGGTACTTGTTTTCTTCTGATCTGGACTGTGTTTGACCCCTGGCCTGCCTCCAGGATTCTGCCTTTGCCTTACGGACTTGCTACCATTGCTTCTGGACCTTCCCACGGGACATCACCTTTCAGCTCTGCTCAAGCTACCTACTGATCTACTAGCAAGTGACTGTCCTACTGGTAGCTTGTACCTCTTGGTGCAACCACCCTCTGTGCCACCTTCAGAGGTGATCTGCGCTGAGTCGCAACAGCAACTGCTCTCGGCATCTTGGCCTCGGTGAGTACATTTATATGATAGTAAGACACCCCTGGAGATCAGACCACTTTAACTGGCTGGGCCACGACCACCCCCCCCCCAGTAATGGACAGATAATTTTCTTAAATTGGGCACATGTGCGGCTTCTGGGGATGACGGACGAGTGAACCCATTGCTCTGTCCCCCGCCACTTTCCCGGAACTCCCATTGATTGATCAGATGCACTGCCACCCCCAGGGGTTTCCTTCTTAGACTCCTGAAACAGGTGCGCACCCCATGGGCAAGATTGAAGACCAAAGACAGACCTACGCTGCAGCACTTCAACATCAGGTCCCCTCCACCATGGATTGCTACGTCCACAGACCCTCTTCCGCAACCTCAAACCCTCCAGAATGCTCCAAGCCTGTGACAGGTACACTCTTTGATACTGTTCCTACACATATACAGGGGTCACCTCCCCCATTGACGGCTGACATACTTGATGTCAAATTTCAATCGCTACTTCAGGCCATTACACATAACATTGCTCAAGAGGTGGGTAAACTTGCTAAAGAACTGAGGGGAGGAATTGGCCAACTGGGAGAATGCACAGACACCTTGGAATCTAAATTCAATGAGCTTGTGCAGTATGTCCAGGTCCTTGAAGAGGACAACTCCACCATGAAACACTCAATCACACAGCTCCAAGCACAACAGGAGGACCTCGAAAATGGGGAACGCAGAGAG
The DNA here is from genome assembly GCF_037356315.1 of Lithobates pipiens. Taxonomy (NCBI): domain Eukaryota; kingdom Metazoa; phylum Chordata; class Amphibia; order Anura; family Ranidae; genus Lithobates; species Lithobates pipiens. Next base: position 235,058,811 of record NW_027507784.1, read on the forward strand.
AACTTGCGAATCAGAGGTATTCCTGAAGTACTGGAAGACAGAGACCCCCGTTCCTATCTTTTAAGCTTGTTTAATGTGGTGGCCCCCAACATCCCTGACATTGACTGGTGCCTGGACAGAGCCCACAGATCCCTTGCCCCTAAACCCCTGAATGGAGCCAACCCGAGGGATGTGATTGTCAGATTTCACTACTACGACAGCAAAGAGGCACTCACTATTGCCACCCGCAACCAATCTAGGCTGGACTTTAAAGGATCCAAGATTCAGATCTTTAATGATCTCTCGCCTATCACCCTAGCCAGAAGAAGGAATCTATGCCCGCTGACGCTTCATCTTCAGATCCACAAGGTCATGTATCCATGGGGATTCCCATTTTGTCTCTCTGCATCTCGTGAAGGCATACAGTACTCTTTACGTGACCTCCATGAAAGTGACAACTTCCTACGTAACTTAGGCCTGCCGCCTCTCCCCGATGAAGATCCTGTGCCGCTTCCTGCTACTCCTAAACCACCGACAGCTCCAGGCCGCATCTGGACCCCAGCGCTACCGAAAATGTCTAAATCTGACCTCACACCGCAGAGGTGCACTTTTTCCAGATTCCCGACCTGAAGATACATACACAAGGCTATAGCCTTGGTTACCAATTTTTTTTCCCCTTTTTTGGTGTTCCTGTCTAGCCCATCTCTTTTCGAGTGGGCTTGGTCGCCCCTTGCCCTTGGGGGGTATTGCCTGTTGTTTTAAATGGCACCCTGGCCCAAGAATCTGTTTATTACCACAGTTTTTTTTTTTTGGGGTCCAGGCCTCTATGCATCGGAAGGCGACGGGGGACCATCCTCTCCATTTCTGGTGGCCCTCACGCTCCCTTTTCCAGTCCCAGGCTTAGACGTGGGTTTCCTGGAGGCGCTTGGCCTCCAAGGCTTCTTTTTGAATACAGCACAGTTTTTCTTTTTTCTCTTGTTTTTTTTTTTCTTTGTTTTTTTTTTCAACGATACAATTTTGTTTTTGTTTTTTGTATTCATCTGGTCTTTTTTTCCACCCCTGCATCTGCTACATTTTCTACACTGGTTATTTTCCAGCTATAGTGCTACTGTTATACTAACTGTTATGTTCTCTTTTACTTACTATGTGACCCACGCACCATGGAATCTCTCATTTAATGTGTGTTTTGAAGCTTATCTTCTGCTTATCCACCAGGTTGAAAGGCTATGGCATTGGGGGGGCGTGGTCAGCGCACGAGCCGAATGGAAGCTCTGTGAGAGAGCTCCGTGACACGAACAGGCATATTAGCTACAATTCACAGTGAATATCGGTAAAAAAGATACGAACAGACGACAGAAGAGTTCCTGAATCCGAAGGTGAAAGCGCGGAAAGACGAACGGAAAATGAAAAAACTAACGACATTCTCCTCTCAGTCAGCGGGAGGGAGAAAAAAAGATGGCGCAGATCCTCTCACAGCTGCTGTACCAGCAACAGCCTCCTCAGGGAGAGCGCACTACACTGACATGCCTGATGCTGCTCTAGAAGAATCACCTCACAAAACACATCTGGAATCTCCTCATGAGGAAGATTGCCTCAGCCCTACATGTCGCAGCCCAGCTAAAACTCGTATCAAACTGGATTTCACAGGCCAGGAGGTAAGCCATAAATTACCTCATATTAGTCAAGATAACACAGTCATAACTCCTATAGCTTTGCCTATAGCCGCATTCCCCACTAATAACCAGCCTATTCTGGACACCCAATTAAAAGAAATGCTATTAACTTTACATACTTTGCTTCATACGGATATTTTACAACTCACAAATCAATTCTCCAAAGCAGTGAACTTCTTAGGTGAAAGAGTACACACTATTGAGAACTCTATGGGAGACATGACCAATACTATTAATGACTTAATAGAAGAAAATAAAGCTGAAAAAGAGTGGCTTAAATTTAAAATCGTAGATTTAGAAGACCGCTCAAGGAAGAACAATCTCAAAATCAGGGGTATCCCTGAAAATATACAGCAGTCTGATCTTAAAAAATATGCCACTGACTTATTCTCCAACTTGCTATACCAGCCTTAGAGCTCACAATTGAACGCATCCATCGGATTCCCGAAACCGTCATTTCTCCCTCCACAGATACCACGTGATGTACTACTTAGAGTACACTTCTACCATGTTAAAGAACAAATCCTATATAAAGTGCGACATCTAGGACAACTTCCACAACCATATAATACAATCCAGATTTATGCTGACTGTCTAAACATACTCTAGATATGAGAAGACAACTTTCCACGATTACAAAAGCTCTGCGTAATCATAAAATTGAATACCGTTGGAAACAACCATCTAAACTACTGATACAGAAGAATGACACCTACCATACAATCACTTCTGTGGAACAAGGCATTAAGTTACTTCACACATGGGGTATTATCCCCGAACCAACTCCACCTATCGGAGCTAAGAAGAATCCGGAGAAACTTACGCCACAATGGCATTAGCTTTCATTGACTAGATCCGGTTAAAATACAACCCTATCTATAGGAAACCGATCTATCAGCTTGCCCGCCGTGCCGTGCGATACTAAATCTTTGGAACAGCTGACCTTTGAACTAATTCCCCATTCTAATGTTGCAGTATGCATTGAAATGTTTACCACTGCAAGTTAAGTTTAATGTTTGGTTATATTTTTGTTTGTGTTTTTACTTTTATTTTTTTCCTCACAGTATCCTATACACAACTCATAGCGTTCAAAGGGACAGGTATGTTGTGAACCTACAAAATTTGAATCAAAACTTTTCAGTCACTAAATTTTTGGACATTCATAGTCATTTCAGACTACAGATTGTTCACATGGAAGTAGAGTTTAAAGCTATTATCAGGCTAGTATGTACTTACTTTTTCCATCTTATTAATATCCTTTTATGAGTATAAAGTTAATATCTTTAAATACTAATGGTCTTAACCATCCAGCAAAAAGAGCGTCGATGTGGCAAATGGCTAACACCCAGCGATGTCAAATATTGTGTATACAAGAAACCCATTTCAAAACAGGCGCTACTCCCACTTGCACCCATAAGAACTTTCCTCACATATTTACAGCCTCAGGACGATACCTCATATTAATATGTACCTGTCACGTACCTGGTGGTGAGAGCCCGGAGTGCAGGGAGCGGCCTCTCGTAAGCCTCTGGCTCGAGACCCCCTGGGAGTGAGAACAGGGGTTCTGGAGGGCAGAGGGCACAAGTGCCAAGTCCGTGTAGGTGGGCCTGGTCCAGGAACTGGCGTCAGACAGCAGTGGAAGAAGACAGGTGACTCTGGAACGGCTGGAGGTCAGCAGCTGGCAGCAAGCAGGTGGGCACACCGGAAGGGCTGACAGGCAGGCGGCAGGCAGCGGTGGTCACAGAACACGGACTGGAACAGCAGGCAGAAGCGGGGTAAACACAAGCCGGGTCGTCAATGGGCTGGCAGCAGAGGTACCGAAGGAGAAGGCAGAAGAATAGTCAGGAGGTCCGAAGGTCAGGGCTGGCAGCAGGCAGGATAATCAGGAACAAGCCGAAGTAGATCAGAGACAGGAACAATCAGGTAATCAGAGGCAACTCTCAGGAACGCTGTAGACAGGACAGCAACGGGCCACTAGAATGAATCACTTAAGAAGCCTTCTGGGCGCCAAGGGCGGTCGCACGGCACGTCCGTTCGCGCCCACGTCAAACCGTGCAACCGACCGTGACCCCGCGCACCCGCGTGCGCACGTTTGCAACCCTGCGCACCCGCGTGCGCCCGATCGTACCTGCTCGCACCCGCGTGCGTCCGTTCGCGCTAACGCGCGCCCGGGAAGACCTATCAGCGCTCAACGGACCAACATTGTGGGTAAGTCTTCCACGGGCTGCTGGGACTCGGGACCGACCATGACATTGCCCCCCCCCAAGGGGCAGCCTCCGGATGCCCAATTGGGCCATTTTACCAGGATGGGCCCTACTGAAGGCGAGAATCAATCTTCTGGCATGAAGGTTGGATTCAGGTTCCCAAGAATTCTCTTCAGGTCCGTACCCTTTCCACTTTACCAGGAATTGGACTTGATTCCGTCTACGCCTGCAGTCCAAGATAGACTCCACCTCGTACTCGACTTCACCGTCGACGACCACAGGTTCAGGTGGGACAATCCTCCGACTGACGAAGGGGTCCGGGACGGCTGGCTTGAGTAACGCCACATGGAATACGGGGTGAATCCGGAATGACTCAGGCAATTTCAGTTCAAAAGCTACATCGTTAATCTTTTTTACAATAGGGAAGGGACCCACGAACCTTGGCCCCAACTTCTTAGTAGGGCAGGCCATCTTCAGGTTCAATGTGGAGAGCCACACCTGGTCCCCAACCTTAAGTTCAAGCTCCCCCCTTCTCTTCCTGTCAAAAATTTCTTTATTACGTCTTTGGGTCTTTGCCATGGTCTCCTGCAGAAGCTTGTTATTGGTACTAAAGAAGTCGATATTCTCCTGGACTGCTGGTACCGGGCTTTCAGGCAGGTCTTGGGACAAGAATGAGGGGTGGAAGCCGTAATTGGCGAAGAATGGAGACTGACTAGTGGCAGAGTGGATGGAGTTGTTATAGGCGAACTCCGCTAACGGGAGCAAGGAAGTCCAGTTGTCCTGGGAAAAGGACGAGAAACAGCGTAAGTATTGCTCCAGCGTCTGGTTCGTCCGTTCTGTTTGCCCATTGGTCTGTGGGTGGTAGGCCGACGAAAGACAGAGATCAATCTTCAAAGCCCTGCAGAGCGCTCTCCAAAACTTGGACGTGAACTGCACACCCCGATCCGAGATAATGTTTGCGGGGACACCGTGCAGCCTCACGACCTCTTTAATAAAAACCTCAGCGGTCTCTGCAGCGGACGGGGTGCCCTTCATCGGCAGGAAGTGGGCCATCTTGGTTAGCCTATCCACCACCACGAAGATTGTGGAGTGGCCTTCTGATGGAGGAAGCTCTACGATGAAATCCATCGAAATCATTCGCCAAGGCCTCTCTGGAACAGGTAATGGTTTTATCAGACCCCAGGCCCTGGACTTGCTGCTTTTATTACGGATGCAAATGGCACAAGCCTCCACATACCTCTTGCAGTCGGATCTCAGCTGGGGCCACCAAAAGGTGCGCTGGACCAACTCGGTGGTCTTGAGGGCGCCGAAATGGCCGGCCAACGGGTGGTCATGACATGCACTGAGGACTGGCACCCGAACCTCCTGGGGGACAAAAATGTTGTCTTCATGCCAGAGAAGTTCATCTTGGGTCAAGAGTGTGACATTAGGTGGAGGAGTGGCACCAACGGAGACTTGCTTAATCAGGGACAACAAATCGGCCTGAAGAAGAAGAAAGTTCCCTGAGGCCAGGATGGTATCCGGATGTGGAGAGGTCTCTGGCTCATTGTACATTCGGGACAGGGCGTCCGGTTTGGTGTTCTTGGAACCCGGACGATAAGTTATGTGGAACAGAAACCTGGAAAAGAAAAGAGCCCATCTGGCCTGGCGTGGCTTCAACCTCTTGGCGGACTTCAAGTATTCCAGGTTTCTGTGATCCGTGTAGATGAGGATTGGATGCGTAGCTCCCTCCAGTAGGTAACGCCATTCCTCGAGGGCCGCTTTAATGGCCAATAGCTCTCGATCTCCGACATCATAATTTGCCTCAGCTTCAGTTAGCTTGCGGGAGAAGAATGCTACTGGGTGCAAGCGGGCCCTAGGCCCATGTCTCTGGGAGAGAATCGCCCCAACCGCGATCTCAGAGGCATCAACCTCTAAGATATAGGGCCGGGTTGGATCAGGGTGTTTGAGGATGGAAGCCGACACAAATAAGTCCTTCAGGGTAGAGAAGGCTTCCTGAGCCTCTGGAGACCATTGAAATTTCAGGCTCTGCCTGGTCAGTCTGGTGATGGGGGCTATAATAGTAGAAAACCCTTTAATAAATTTCCTATAGAAATTTGCGAATCCCACGAAACGCTGGACCCCTTTTCTGTCAGTGGGAGTGGGCCAATCCCGGATAGCGGAGACCTTCTGAGGGTCCATCTCGATGCCATCTACAGAAATTATCAGCCCCAGGAATTGAATACTTGATTGCTCAAAGGTACATTTCTCCGGCTTGGCGTATAACCCATGCAGACGAAGTCGGGATAGTACCTTCCTGACATGCTCCCGGTGTTCTGCCAGAGAAGAGGAGAAGATCAGGATGTCGTCCAAGTAGGTAATGACGAACAGGTCTAGATAGTCCCTAAAAATATCATTGATAAAGTGCTGGAACGTGGCGGGAGCGTTACATAAACCGAAGGGCATGACAAAGTACTCGAAGTGCCCGAAGCGAGTAAGAAAGGCAGTCTTCCACTCGTCGCCATCACGGATGCGGACCAGATTGTAAGCCCCCCGGAGATCTAATTTTGAAAATACTGCCGCTGACCCCAGTCTCTGAAAAAGCTCCGGCACGAGTGGTAGGGGATAACGGTTCTTGATCGTTATTTTATTAAGGGCCCGGTAGTCAACGCAGGGGCGCAGGGTCTGGTCCTTTTTTTCTACGAAAAAGATCCCTGATCCCGCCGGTGAAGTGGAGGGACGAATAAATCCCTTCCTGAGATTATCGTCCAGGTAGGACTTCAAGGTCACCAACTCAGTCTCTGATAGCGGAAAGATCCTCCCAAAGGGAATTTCTGCCCCAGGAAGTAATTCAATGGGACAGTCGTATGGCCTGTGAGGGGGTAAGGTCTCTGCACCCTTTTTGCTAAACACGTCTAGGTAATCATGGTAGGCAGCAGGTACAACTTGGCGGGTTTCTTCGTCAACTTCCAGACAGAGCAAAGAAGAAGAAGAGGCCTGGTCGGTTCCCGACAGACAGTGTTGGAGGCAGTAAGGTGATGGAAATCTCAGCTCCCCGGTGGTCCAGTCAACAAGGGGGTTATGTGCCCTCAGCCAGGGCATGCCGAGAATGATAGGGAAGAGAGGAGAAGTGATAATGTCCAGACAGAGTAATTCTTGATGGGTTCCGGCAATAGTGGTTAACAGGGGCTGAGTCTGCTGGGTAACAGGTCCGGACTTGAGGGTGGAACCATCGGCCAGATGTATAGAAAGTCCCCTTGCCCTGGGCCGAAGTGGGATGTTATGTTTAGAGGCAAAGGTTAAGTCCATAAAGCCACTGCAAGCACCCGAGTCAATAATGGCGTTGGTCTGGACGTTCCCTCCTGGTAGCTGCAAGGAAATGGACACAGTCAAATGGGAGGCAGCACTAGGACAGTCTAATGTAAGGGCAGGAGAAACGAAGAGGGACTTACGGAGCTTAGCAGGGCAATTGCGCACGAAGTGTCCAGACCCACCACAGTAGAGGCAGAGATTTCCTTCCCGGCGGCGCTGGCGTTCTTCAGGCGTTAAGGAAGGCCGGAGTAAACCCAGCTGCATGGGCTCAGGGAGGTCTTGACTGGTCGTGGTGACAGCAGGAGGGGTGAGATGAGGAGAGCTGGGGACTCGAGGAAGCATCCATACCGGACGAGAAGTGGTTGAAGACCGCTCCAGGCGGCGTTCTCTCAGCCGTCTGTCTATTTGGATTGCCAGCTCCACTAAGGCTTCTAGAGTCTCTGGAATGCCCACTCGGGCGAGCTCATCCTTCAACGGTTCCGATAGGCCCATCCGGAACTGATAACGTAACGCCGCGTTATTCCAGTCCGTGTCAGAGCTCCAGCGTCGGAACTCCGACACGTAGTCCTCTACAGGCCGGCGACCTTGCTGCAGCGAATGCAGGGCTGCTTCAGCGGTGGCGGTTAGCTGTGGGTCTTCGTATAACCGCGACATGGCCTGGAAGAAGATGTCCAAGGTTTCAAGGGAGTGATCCTTCTTTTCAAGTAGACGGTGGGCCCAAGACTGAGGTTCACCGGTTAGCAAAGAGATCACATAGCCCACCTTGGTGGCCTCGAGGGAGAAGGTCCTCGGCTGTAGAGCAAAGAACAGTTCACATGAGTTCCGAAAAGACCGGAATTTCCCTCGATCTCCGGAAAATCTCTCGGGTGTAGGCACCCTGGGTTCGGGTGGCAACATAACTACAGCAGGAGTAGCAGAAGATCCGGAAGAAGCAGGAGAGGAGGCGGACAGGGCCTGGACCCGTTCCTCCAGTTGACTGTAGCCCTCCTGTAAACTCTTCACTGCTTGAGTGAGGCCTGCGAGATGGTGGCAAAGTTCGTCCATTGGAGATGCTCCCTGCGTGGGCTCGGACATGGCTGTCCTGTACTGTCACGTACCTGGTGGTGAGAGCCCGGAGTGCAGGGAGCGGCCTCTCGTAAGCCTCTGGCTCGAGACCCCCTGGGAGTGAGAACAGGGGTTCTGGAGGGCAGAGGGCACAAGTGCCAAGTCCGTGTAGGTGGGCCTGGTCCAGGAACTGGCGTCAGACAGCAGTGGAAGAAGACAGGTGACTCTGGAACGGCTGGAGGTCAGCAGCTGGCAGCAAGCAGGTGGGCACACCGGAAGGGCTGACAGGCAGGCGGCAGGCAGCGGTGGTCACAGAACACGGACTGGAACAGCAGGCAGAAGCGGGGTAAACACAAGCCGGGTCGTCAACGGGCTGGCAGCAGAGGTACCGAAGGAGAAGGCAGAAGAATAGTCAGGAGGTCCGAAGGTCAGGGCTGGCAGCAGGCAGGATAATCAGGAACAAGCCGAAGTAGATCAGAGACAGGAACAATCAGGTAATCAGAGGCAACTCTCAGGAACGCTGTAGACAGGACAGCAACGGGCCACTAGAATGAATCACTTAAGAAGCCTTCTGGGCGCCAAGGGCGGTCGCACCGCACGTCCGTTCGCGCCCACGTCAAACCGTGCAACCGACCGTGACCCCGCGCACCCGCGTGCGCACGTTTGCAACCCTGCGCACCCGCGTGCGCCCGATCGTACCTGCTCGCACCCGCGTGCGTCCGTTCGCGCTAACGCGCGCCCGGGAAGACCTATCAGCGCTCAACGGACCAACATTGTGGGTAAGTCTTCCACGGGCTGCTGGGACTCGGGACCGACCATGACAGTACCATTGATAATACACTTACTACATTGGTAAATGTGTATGCGCCTAATAAAAGGCAATCCCATTTTCTGAATGGCCTGATGAGAAAAATAGGTAAATGCCGAAAAGGTGCCTTAATAATTTGTGGAGACTTCAACACAATACATGAACAAGAACTAGACACTTCTAATCCCAAAACCAGAACCAACTGTGCACTTAAATTTTTTTTTAATAAAAGCGATCTCTATGATGTATGGAGATGCCATCATCCTGGAGATCGTGAATACACATATCATTCCCTGGTACATAATACCTATACTCGTATCGATTATATTTTTACGGATAAGTGGTTATTACAGCGGGTGAGGGAGTCTGACATTGCACCCATCACTTGGACTGATCATGCCCCAATTAGTATAACTATTCTACCTAAACACTCTCAAACGACCCATTTTCTATGGAGAACAAATGCATATCTTATCAAAATGCCTATCTATGCTACAGCTATACAAAACCAGATAACTGAATTCTTTAAATATAATGTGGGATCGGTGTCAGACTCCGCCACCTTATGGGGTGCTCATAAAGCATTTAGTAGGGGAATCCTACTGCAACTGAATGCTCAATTCAGGAAAAATAAGACAAAACTCATTGAGAAACTTACTGCTGACATTAAAACATTAGATTCCCAAAACCAATCTCACCCATCACAACAACTGAAAACTAAACTACAAATTTTACGACAGAAACTCAGAACGACTTTATTGGATACATTTGAAAAACATACTAGAAAACTTAAAGCTAAATATTACCATACAAGCAACAAAGCAGGAAAAAACATGGCACTTCGGCTCAAAGGCAGATATTCCAAATCAAAGATTCCATATCTATACCACCCTATTACTAGAGAAAAATTGCAAGACCCACAAGACATAGCGAATGCATTTAGCTGTTATTATAGCTCCCTTTACAATCTTAAAGATGATTCTCAAACTCCCACACCTACCCCAAAGATAATAAGTGATTTCTTAGATACTATTAGTCTCCCATCATTAACTACTGATCAAATCTCTGATCTTAACGTCCCATTTTCAGTGAAAGAAATTGCTAGAACTATAGACTCCCTGCCCAACAATAAATCTCCGGGCCCAGACGGAATGATAGGAGAATACTATAAATTACTTCAAGATATACTGGCTCCCCACTTATGCTCACTTTTTAACGAAGCGGCATCCAAATCAGAATTTCCGGCTGAGATGCTTCAGGCCTTGATCATAACACTGCCGAAACCAGGCAAAGATCCCAATGCTCCCCAAAATTTCAGACCGATTTCATTATTGAACATTGACATCAAAATATACGCCAAAGCAATAGCGAATCGACTGATAAACTACATACCAGACCTCATTCACAAAGATCAATCTGGCTTTACTAAAGGTCGACAATCTTCAGATGCAACAAGACGTCTGATTGATATTATACACTTCACTGAGAGACATCAAACGCCTTCTCTGCTCCTTTCTTTGGATGCGGAGAAGGCATTTGATAGGGTCCATTGGGGCTATTTACAGTCAGTGCTTTTAAAATTCGGCTTTCATGGAAATATTTTATCGGCAATTTTTGCACTGTATAAGTGTACACAAGTATACACAAATGATATGATGTCTAGGCCCTTTGGCATCTCGAATGGAACACGACAAGGTTGCCCCTTATCTCCTTTAATATTTAATTTAGCCATCGAACCTCTAGCAGAACGTATACGATCTGACACAAAACTATCTGGTATAAAAATTGGGCAAATAGATAATAAAATAAGTCTGTTGGCAGATGACATAGTGCTTATAGTGTCTAATCCTATTTCATCTCTCCCGAATCTCCAAAATATACTAACGACATTTGGAGCAGCATCATATTATAAAATCAATGAAACCAAGTCCCATATTTTAGACCTAGGATTAGATAACACAACCAGGCAGTTATTGTCTAATAAATACCCCTACCACTGGAAAGACGAGGGGATTTCTTACCTAGGAATCACTCTCACTAACAAAACAAAACAGTTATTTAAAACAAACTTTTTACCATTTAAGAAACATTTTGAAACAGATCTGACAACACTTAGTAAATTTGAATTTACATGGGCTGGTCGCCTGGCAGCTTTCAAAATGATGACCTTACCAAAATGATTATATCAACTCAGGTCCCTTCCAATATGTATCCCTAAATACTACTTTAAATCCTTACAAAGCAGTTTGGGAAAATATCTATGGAATGGCAAAAAATCCTGTTGCGCATACCATATACTAATTAAACTTAGAAATATAGGTGGTGCGACCGTACCTGATCTACAGGATTATTATGACGCAACTATTTTGACCCAATTGCAAGAATGGTTCTTGCCTACTCCTAAAACTTTATGGGGACAAATTGAGAAAGACATCACGCGACAGCCTAATATGCAATTCTGGTTACTTAGTAGGAAAATTAAGTCCACAATTACAGCTCAATACCCACCAACGGTGAAAGCGACGCTACACTCTTGGCAGAGAATCATCACATACAAATGGGATAAAACTCCAATCACGGTGTTAAACCCTCCTCTAACAATCATACCAACATTAATTCCTGGCGTACAAATACACGACTGGAATTTGGGTCGGTATATCAAACTTGGTTCCTTCTTCCAACAGGGCTCATTAAAGTCTTTTTCTCAGTTAAGTAATGAATTACAGCTTCCGAAATCTGAGCGATCTACATATATTCAAATAGAAAAGTGTCTGCTACACAATCCACAACTCAGAGCTTCAATCCCGGTTAAAATATGGTCTTTCCTCAATAACCATGCCACCTCACAGAAAGGAGTAGCTACAATATACCCAATTCTAGGGGAAAAAAACATACCCAGCAAACTACCTTCCTTCCTTAAATGGGAACAAGATTTGGGGCAAGACTTTTCAATTAAACAATGGATGGCTTCCCTACGAAGCATATATAGGGCCACTGCTTGTGTTACACTATGGGAATTGGCACAAAAAATTGTTCAAAGACAATACCTGACTCCACATATCCTAGCAAAATTCAAGGGGAACTCGTCACCTAATTGCTGGAGAAATTGTACCCAGTTGGGGACCCTATTTCATATTATGTGGGACTGCCCAAGCTTACATAACTACTGGCAGGCAATCTCCCATTTACTCACTTCCGTAACAGGTACTGTCCTTCAACTTTCACCAGAACTAGCCATTCTGAATATGAATTTACATACGATTCCCAAACAATATCATAAAGTAGTAACACATATACTTTTAGCTGTAAGACTATCCATAACTAGAAAATGGAAAACTGACTCTCTTCCTACTATGACAGAAGTTATAGAATTAACCCAACTCCATCACTCCTACAAATTGTTATTTCCTAATGACAAATCCCTATATATTAAGGAACAACAACTATGGGAACCTTGGAGTACATGGTACAAAAATTATACTTCCACAATTTAGATAATGCTGATTCTTTAATCATATAGATGAAAGAACTCCTGTGCGTTTTAATATTTTTTGGATGGCTTTAAAAATAATTTCATAGCAAAGTGACAAATATATCACATGTCTGTTTATCTGAATTGAGCTGCGGAGTAAGAATAGTTCTTTATTTTCCTTCATAAAAGATAACTACTGTGTTTGATTTTCCTTTAAGATGTTGGCCTAGGTACTCCAGGACACAGAAAGATCCCTATGAGGGGTGTCTTGGGGTCCAGAAGTGGCCGATATCCATCTCGCTATTTATAAATCTTACAATAATTATATTACGGACTTTATTATACAAGTTCTAAGAGATTTACTCTTGTTCGAGTCCCTTTATGACTGTGAATCTATGAATATTAGATACTTGGGAATACTACTTTATTCTTTATTGTGGACTATTTGTTACTATGCTATATTGTGCTGAGAAAACCCTGTCACTACATTATACTGTGTTATGTTACTTTTGTTACTATATTTTTTTTTTTTTGTAACCCTTGTTGTAACTAACTCTGCTAAAAATCTCAATAAAAACATTTGAAAAGAAAGGCTATGGCATTAAAATTCTTAACTTGTAATATGAAAGGTTTAAACTGTATTCAAAAGAGATGGTTGGCTTTGAAAGCGTTTAAAGCTTCCAGGGCTGTTGTAATTTTGTTATAAGAGACCCACTTCCATCAAAGGGGATCCCTTAAATTTGCTACTAAACACTTCCCGACATCCTTTATGGCCTCTGACCCATCTGGGAGAGTAGGTGTAGCGATTGTAATTAAACGCTCCTGCCCTTTAAGAGTCAGATCCTCTCACCTGTACCCCCAGGGCAGATTTATTATTTTAAACTGTTCGTTTCTCACTCAATGCCTCACTATAGTTAATTTCTATGCTCCTAATTCTGGTCAGGCCCAGTTCATCACCAACATGTTTGACATGCTAGATTCATTTTCACAACCCTTTATGGTAATAGGCGGAGATTTCAATATGAACATGTCACCCAGTAAAGATAAACACGTATTATTCCCACCCACAATTTCATCTATGTCTGACCGCCTCTCCAAATCTTTCCGCAAACTCATTAGAGCCAAAAATCTTCTGGACATTTGGAGGGTTAAACACCCCACGCACAGACAATACACCTTCTATTCCCACCCTCACAAACTTTACTCTAGACTGGACCATTTCTTCATCTCTTCACCCCTTTTCACATCCACGATCTCCTCTGAAATTAACCCTGTAACCTGGTCAGATCACTCCTCTGTACACCTAGATATTTCCCTTTCCTCCTCCTCTCCCAGAGCTTGTCATTGGCGCCTCAATGAGACCTTCCTTTGTATCCCTGAAACTAGAGACCTTCTGTCCAGTGGCCTGGTTGAATACTTCCAGCTTAATGAGAATACAGTTTCGGGGCCCTGCACTCTCTGGGAGGCCCATAAGGCCGTCTTTCGAGGAAACTGCATTGCTACTGGCTCTCGTCTGAAAAAAGATACCTCTACCCTGTCCAAACTCCATAAAGCTGAGAGCCTCTTGCTGTCTTACCCTACGGTGGTTGGGCTCCGGGCCGTTACTTTCCTACGAAATCAATGCAGGTCGTTGGACATGAAAAAGATTGATAAATCCCTTTTGTGGTCCAAACAAAAAGTCTATGAATACTCAAATAAATCCCACAGAATGCTAGTGAATAAGCTGCAACCCCGCCCCTTTCTCTCATCCCCAGACAAACTGACGGTACTCCTACATATTGCCCTCTCACTATGTCCAAAGTTTATGGAGAATTTTACAGCAAATTATATAACTGTCTACAAACAGACCTTAATTACAATTTTACACAAGAGAAATTTGACTCATTCTTTAATTGACTACATTTGCCCACACTCTCTCCCCTGACCACCTCTCTTCTCTGAACTCTGCAATCACCCCTGAAGAATTAGCTGAAGTAGTCAAAAATCTCCCTACTCAAAAGTCCCCTGGTCCAGATGGCCTGCCTTACTCATACTATAAAACCTTTTTGCCAATTTTAAGCCAACATTTACTTTCTCTTTTTACCTCCCTACTTCACGGTACTGTCCCCCACCCTCAATTCCTTCATGCGCATATCTCCGTAATTCCGAAACCTGGTAAAGACCCCTCCCTCCCTGACAACTATAGGCCCATTGCTTTACTTAACTCTGATTACAAGATATTTACAAAAATCCTGGCGAATCGCCTCTCACAAGTCATACCTAGACTAGTGCATAAAGACCAAGTAGGCTTTGTATAAATGATAGTGTTTTATTTCTGCGCTACCACTGGTGATCTATAAAATGTCAGGGGCTGCTGCTACTACCGGAATGGATCACACCGTATCCACTTAATATGAAACTAAAGATATGTTGGTATTGCGCTGCCCCTATATTAAATAACCCTCCGAGGGTGATAAGTATAATGCACTACAGAGTCAATTGAAAACCTCCACGGAAACACAACTGCTTCAATTGAGTGCAAAGCCAAAAAACAGTGAATTATTCATAAAGTGCCAAGTGCGTCTTATAAATGTGCAAATAAGTAAACACTCTCCAGAGGTGATATAAGTGAACCACCCTAATAATAAACAAATGATATACAAGAAAATAAGAAAGAGTATACCTAGACCAAAAAGAGGGTACCCTCTCCTGATCACATGGAAATAAACTTTAGAATTAAACAAAAAATATATATAGTAGTAAACACACTACAGAGCTGGCTGTAACATACGTTATATCAGAATGAATCCGGCCTCTATAGATTAAATATACATATTGAAATCCATCAAAAAGAAAAAAAAGAAAAATATATAAATATTCAAGTCCATAAATAAACAACAGTCTCCTTTAAGTGCAAGTGCTTTGTGCAAATTCATCTGAGGTGTGGATCTCCCAGCGCTTAATCCCGCTGTGATCACACTTTAGTGGGCAGTGGCCCCTTACCTATAGCAAGGAGGGATTCGCATAGAGGTATATAGATTTCTTTATATGTCTTCTCTCCTGGTAAATTCGGTCACCTTCTCCTTTAAATGTTATTCTTATTGCTCCATAGGACCCAATAGATTAATAGAGAGGGAATACCATAGTGTAGTATTTCACAAATAGCATTTATTAAAAATTTTCATACACAGGGTACTCACACATTAATAGATAGAAAAAAGCATTTTTCTAGTAATCAGCAGAAAGTGCATCCACAGTCAGCTTCCTTCCCGTCCCTACGCGTGACATCATATCACGTGACTTCATCAGGGGATCTATTAATGTGTGAGTACCCTGTGTATGAACATTTTTAATAAATGTACACACTTTTACCCTTTAACCACTTCAGCCCCGGACCAATAAACACCTTAAGGACCAGAGGTCTTTTTACAATTTCGCACTCTGCTGCTTTAACTGGTAATTGCGCAGTCATGCAATATTGCACCCAAACGAAATTTGCGTCCTTTTCTTCCCACAAATAGAGCTTTCTTTTGATGGTATTTGATTGCCTCTGTGATTTTTATTTTTTGCGATATAAATGGAAAAAGAGCGAAAATTTTGAAAAAAAATGATATTTTCTTCTTTTTGTTATAAGAAAAATCGAATAAACTAAATTTTAGTCATACATTGAGGGCAAAATTTATTCAGCCACATGTCTTTAGTAAAAAAAATGTCAATAAGCGTATATTTTTTGGTTTGCGCAAAAGTTATAGCGTCTACAAACTAGAGTACATTTTCTGGAATTTACACAGCTTTTAATTTATGACTGCCTATCTCATTTCTTGAGGTGCTAAAATGGCAGGGCAGTACAAACCCCCCCCCCAAATGACCCCATTTTGGAAAGTAGACACCCCAAGGAAACTGTTGATGGGTATGTTGAGCCCATTGAATATTTATTTTTTTTGTCCTAAGGGATTGAATAATGACAAAAAAAAAATAATTTACAAAAAGTTGTCACTAAATGATATATTGCTCACACATGCCATAGTTATATGTGGAATTGCACCCCAAAATATATTCCGCTACTTCTCCCGAGTACGGGGATACCACATGTGTGGGACTTTTTGGGAGTCTAGTCGCGCACGGCACCCCGAAAACCAATCACCACCTTCAGGATTTCTAAGGGTGCAAATTTTTGATTTCACCCCTCACTACCTATCACAGTTTCGAAGGCCATAAAATGCCAAAATAGCACAAAACCCCCCAAAATGACCCCGTTTTGGAAAGTAGACACCCCAAGCTATTTACTGAGAGGCATGTTGAGTCCATGGAATATTTTATATTTTGCCACAAGTTGCGGGAATATTACAAACTTTTTTTTTTTGCACAAAGTTGTCACTAAATGATATATTGCTCACACATGCTATGGGCATATGTGAAATGACACCCCAAAATACATCCTGCTGCTTCTCCTGAGTACAGGGATACCACATGTGTGGGACTTTTTGGGAGCCTAGCCGCGTACGGGACCCCGAAATCCAAGCACCGCCTTCAGGATTTCTAAGGGCATTCATTTTTTTATTTATTTCACTCCTCACTACCTATCACAGTTTTGAAGGCCATAAAATGCCAAGATGGCACAAAACCCCCCCAAATTACCCCATTTTGGAAAGTAGACACCCCAAGCTATTTGCTGAGGGGCATGTTGAGACCATTGAATATTTTTTTTTTGTTCCAAGGGATTGAATAATGACAAAAAATAAAAATATTTTTTTTTTTTACAAAAAGTTGTCACTAAATTATATATTGCTCACACATGCCATGGTTATATGTGGAATTGCACCCCAAAATACATTTTGCTGCTTCTCCTGAATACGGGGATACCACATGTGTGGGACTTTTTGGGAGCCTAGCTGCGTACGGGGCCCCAAAAACCAACCCCCCCAAATTACCCCATTTTGGAAAGTAGACACCCCAAGCTATTTACTGAGAGTCATGTTGTCTGAACGAAAAAAAAAAGAGATTGATCGGTGGGTATGCCCACCATTAGATACCTCCCTTCATCCACCCACTTCTAATGATGGACATACATGCACCATTTATATATGCCGAAGCATGGGGGCATCCTCCCGCAAAAAAGTTATGTCGCGTACATACGTTCAAACTTTTCCATGGGCAAGCCCTCCGTCGGAATTTTGACCGTATGTACGCGGCATTAGGAGCAAAATCACTCCTCCACCCCTTATGCCCCCATGCTTCGGCATATATGCTCTTTTTTAACTGTGGTGGTGAAATCACCGCCTACAGCACTGGAGTCACGGCTTTATGTATCGTGGGAGCAAACGCTGTTGCTGTCAAGATAAATAAATCCGCGCTGCAGCTGAATGGCGTACCTGCTAAGCAAATTATGGTTAACGTTAAAACAAAGTAACATCCCAGTATAACAGTAAAACCTTACCATACCATACCTGCAAAGCAATTGCCAAAAAAAACAGTAAAAAATAAAACATTTTTTAACACAACCTGTGCCTAAAATATATATATGCCGAAGCATGGGGGCATCCTCCCGCAAAAAAGTTATACCGCGTACATACGTTCAAACTTTTCCACGGGCAAGCCCTCCGTCGGAATTTTGACCGTATGTACGCGGCATTAGGAGCAAAATCGCTCCTCCACCCCTTATGCCCCCATGCTTCGGCATATATGCTCTTTTTTAACTGTGGTGGTGAAATCACCTCCTACAGCACTGGAGTCACGGCTTTATGTATCGTGGGAGCAAACGCTGTTGCTGTCAAGATAAATAAATCCACGCTGCAGCTGAATGGCGTACCTGAAAACATGAAAAATGGTTAACAATAACACAGTAAACAGTAAAGTATAAAAAATTAGAGAGAAGAGAGAGAGAGAGAGAGAGAGAGAGAGAGAGAACAATAAAACGACAACTATTTTTGGTTTTTATATTTTATATTTTTTTTGTTTTTTTTATTTTACATTTTTTTTTTTTTTATACACTTTTTTTGAACTGTAAACTGTAACGGTTCGGGTCTCTCAAAATGCGATGGCATCTTGGGAGACTCTGTGTTAGTGTGCCTAGCCTGTGAAATGCTGTACCCTACGCTAATACTTCACTAGTTCATGGTAGCGTTCAAAACACTCACCCTGACAAAGACCAGGATTGCCAGGACAGCGTGGACAATAAGAACGGGTGTCACGCCTAAATCCGCGCTTGCTACAGACACAACATCTTTTTTGGGGGGCTCATTGGGTAGGGGTACTCGGGAGGACATAAGAATAATGCCTCTCATGCAGCCGGCTTACTGCATTTGGTTGGGAATGGTGAGGTGCAGAACCCTCTGGATACAGAAGCTCTGTGACAACCTCTCTTTGGAAGAAAAGAAAGGTTAATGTCCCGCCTGAAGTTTTGTATAGCACAAAAGCATTCAGCAAAGCCAATTGAAATAAGTAAGCAGACACTTTTTTGTACCAGCGTCTGGCCTTACGGGAAGCTAGATACGGCGCCAACATCTGGTCATTGAGGTCCACCCCTCCCATATTTTTGTTATATTCGTGGACACAGAGGGGTTTCTCCACAATACCAGTCGCCGTAGAAATTTGGACCGTCGTGTCTGCATGAAGGGAGGTAAGAACGAAAACATTCTTATTATCCCTCCACTTCATAGCGAGCAAATTATTACACCGATAGCAGGCTCTCTCCCCCAGCCTAAGACGGGAATCTACAAGCCGCTGGGGAAAGCCCCGGCGATTAGGTCGCACGGTGCCACATGCTCCAATCTGATGATCAAATAAATGACTAAACAGTGGCACGCTGGTGTAATAGTTGTCCACGTACAAGTGGTACCCCTTTCCGAATAAGGGTGACACCAATTTCCACACTATCTTGCCAGCGCTTCCTATGTAATCAGGGCAGTTCTCCGGCTCTACGTAACTATCTTTACCCTCATAAACCATAAAGCTCCATGCATAGCCTGTGGCCCTGTCACAGCACTTATAGAGCTTGACCCCGTATCTGGTACGCTTGTTGGGAATGTACTGTTTGAATGACAAGCGACCAGTAAACTTAACCAGGGACTCATCAACGCAGACAACTTTTTGGGGAGTAAACAAGTCTGCAAAACGTTGGTTGAAGTGGTTTATGCGGGGCCGAATTTTGTAGAGCCGATCGTATTCAGGGTCTCCACGTGGACGACAAAGTTCATTGTCACTGAAGTGCAAGAACCGCAAGATCTGCTCGTATCGTTTCCTGGACATGGAGTTAGAGAACACGGGCATGTGGTCAGCCGGATGCGTGGACCAATAAGCCCGCATCCTCATGAATTTATGTGTACCCATGTTGAGGGAAAGGCCCAGAAAGGTCTTAAATTCGGAAACCGTAACTGGTTTCCAATCTCTGGCAAGAGACGGCAACTGGGGATTAGCGGCGATGTGTTGACCAGCATATAAATTGGTTTGGTCCACAATAGATCTATAGAGATCTTCCGTGAAATACAGAGAATAAAAATCGAGTGGCGTAAAATCATCTGTATCCACCTGAATACCGGGTTGGGCAGTGAATGGGGGAAGTACTGGTGCTGCAGAAGTGGTGGGAACCCAATCAGGATTGGCGAATTCTGCAGGAAGGGCACTATGGGAACGACGGGCCTGTCTTCGTCTTCTTCTTGGTGGCAGCGGGACACTACTTGTGCTTGCCACCTCGCCAGCTTGAACTGCACTTATGGGACTCGCCACGTCACCACGTGGATTTACGTCCAGGGTGTACTAGGCCGCTGGTGCTTGCCAGTTCACCAAAAGGATGAGCGGCGCTAGTACTGGCTCTATACTCCATACGAGGGACTTGCAGTTCCTGCACCTCAACAACATCAGAAGATCGGGGTCGGGTACGCCTGACGTTAGCAGGGACCTCTTCTTCGTCGTCAGAGCTATCTGACATGGAGGCGCTGTCCTCTACAGGTTCGTATTCTGAGCCTGAATCTGACAGATCAGTGTCTTCCTCTTCACTATCTGTCATGCTTAGAAACGTGTAGGCCTCTTCACTAGTGTACCTTCGCTTTGCCATTTTGGGCTCTAAATTTAGGGGTACAGTAGTGAGACTCACAGGTAAAAAAGCACCTAGCCTGTCAGCGACTGTATAAAACGCTACAAAAAAAACTGTTAGCGATCGCAGGGATCAGGCCTGACTCTGCGAACGCTGCAATTATGTGTGTTGTGTTTTGTAAGTGACAGTGATCGATCGATACTGCACTTGGGTGGGCTGGGCTGGGCTGGGTAGAGGGGCAAAACGCAGGTGCTAGCAGGTATCTGGATTGATCCTGCTAACAATGCATTTTTTTAGAACCCTAAATTGCTGGGCACGCTAGTATAGATCTGATCAGATCAGATATTGATCTGTTCGGATACTATACCACTAAGGGAGGTGTATGCTTTGCGCGTGGGTGTTAGCGGTACTGGCACTAACCTAGCACTGCCTGGGGCGACGCAGACCCTTTCTGACCCTAAAACCAAATTTATATCACCCGCCGTGTGATCAGGGGGTTAAACCTTTATTAGGTAATAAATGGCGGGTGCCCTGATGCTATAAAAAGCAAACTACCTAACCAGCGTCACCCGTAACACTTATACAGTGATCACTGGTGAAAGGGTTAACTAAGGGCAATCAGGGGTTAAAACCT
Source organism: Lithobates pipiens (assembly GCF_037356315.1). NCBI lineage: Eukaryota > Metazoa > Chordata > Amphibia > Anura > Ranidae > Lithobates > Lithobates pipiens. The sequence goes on from NW_027507784.1 coordinate 235,079,927, forward strand.
TTATTGGGTATTTATATGGGGGTACCTGAAGCTTTATAAAAACCTGACGGGGAACCTAAATAACTAAATAACTAACTGGCTAACCAGCGTCACCAGTGACACTTATGCAGCGATCGCTGGTGAAAGGGTTAACTCTAGGGGCAATCAAAGGGTTAAAACCTTTATTAGGTTATATATCGGGGTACCTAACGCTATAAAAACCTGGCGTTGAACCTAAAAAAAACTAGCTTCCTAGCGGGACCAGTGACACTATTGCAGCGATCAGAAAAACGATCGCTTAGTGACACTGGTAAAAGGGGGTGAAAGGGTTAACTGGGAGGGCAATCAAGGGGTTAAACCTTTATTAGGGGGGGTAGGGGGCTACCCTGGACCTAAAGGGGCCTAACACTAGCTGCCCTGACACTTTTTACAGTCACAACTGACACTAAATGTAGTGATCAATAAATAAATGAACACTGCATTAGTGACACTGTGACTGGGGGGGGGCGGGGGGCCGATCGGGGGGGTGATCGGGGGGTGACTGGGATGAAATGTGTGCCTACATGTACCTATGTGTCAGTGGACTGTTGGTGCACTTACTTGTGTGTCTTCACTCCGCGCTGTCCGGTCAAAAAGACCGCCACGAGGAGTGTGACATCACTTCCTCCACCTGTGTTTACATTTTCACAGGGGAGGAAGTTCGTCACTGGCCAGGAGCGATCGAGAGGGGATGGCCAGAAACCAACGGCCATCCCCTCATCACGGATCGCCCCTGCACCGAATCGGACCGCCGTATCCAGCGGGAGGGGGTCCGATCGGACCCCCCACCCGCTGGAAGGCAGGCACGTACATGTACGTGCTTGTGCCTGCCTGTGCCATTGTGTTGACGTACATTGGCAATACGGCGGTCCTTAAGTGGTTAACGAACTACAGCGTAAATATAATATCCCTAAGCATTTATTTTACTCTCATCTCCAATTCAAACATTTTTTTTTCCTCTAAATCCTCTACCTTGACTTTAGATAAACCCACCTCATTTGAACTATTGTGTTCCCAGGGCCCATACCAAGCCCATCTTATTTCAGATATCTATAGATACTTGCATGAAACTTCTTCACTCACTGACACATTTCACCCCTACATGCAGATATGGTTCCAGATTATTAAACGGCCTATCCAACTCCCTCAGTGGCAGAAGATTTGGGAGACCACTTCCAGGTCTTCAAGGTGTGTGGAGCAGAGGGAGACAACCTATAAGATACTACTTTTTTGGTATAGGACCCCGGAAATCTTACATAGATACAATCATAAAGCTTCTCGAGTGTGCTGGAGATGCCAGAGTGATATTGGCTCCCATTTCCACATCTTCTGGGAATGTCCCAAGATTCAGCCTTTTTGGTCGTCTATCCAAACCCATCTACAAGAACTCTTTGAAACTACTTTCCCTCTAGACCCGATCCAATATCTTTTGGGCTTGCCGTTTCCTAGTATCTCCAGACATGCCCAGAAGTTAGCTGCCTTTTTTCTCCTGACAGCAAAGAGGGCAATACCTTTGAGATGGTTGTCCCCCTCCCTCCCTACCCTTACACAGGTTCTACAAATATTGGAACAAATTTGCAGGATGGAATACATGACTGCGACAGTCCATGATACACTTCATCAATTTTCCAGGATTTGGGACTTGTGGGATCAGTCAAAGCTTAACCCAGGTGCCGTTTCACTGTTGCCTCAGTAATACAGTACACTTTAAAACATAGGTTCTAAATTCTATGTTTTTTGTGGTGCTCCCTCCCTTTCTTCCCATTCACCCCCTTCCCTCCCCCCCTCTAGGTGGGCTCCTCCGGAGGCATTCCGGGTACTCAGTTTGGATGCCCTGGAGACCCCACCGACACTGGATCCAGAGAACAACTTTTTGTTTTATGTGAAATATTGTTCCTGTTTACGCCGCATACCCCAGCCCCCCCCCCCCCCCCCTTTCCACCCTTCCTGGTCTATACAGTTGAATTATTTTGCTCTTGCAAATTTTGTAGCACTGTAACAACATATCTATGGTTTTAGAACCTTTTTCAATCAATATTCTTATAAGATATACTACATGTTTGATATCTACTCTCTGTTTTCTGTTTGTATCTTTTTTTTTTTTTAATTAATAAAAAATACAATTAACCACTTCAGCCCGGACCAATTGTCAGCCTAAGGACCAGAGGTCTTTTTACAATTTCATACTGCACTGCTTTAACTAGTAATTGCACGGTCATGGAATGTTGTACCCAAACAAAATTTGCGTCCTTTTCTTCCCACAAATAGAGCTTTCTTTTGATGGTATTTGATTGCCTCTGCGATTTTTATTTTTTGCGATATAAATGGAAAAAGACCTAAAAATTTCGAGGAAAAAAAGATATTTTCTACTTTTTGTTATAAGAAAAATCGAATAAACAAAATTTTAGTTATACATTTAGGGCAAAATGTATTCAGCCACGTGTCTTTAATAAAAAAAAATGTCAATAAGCGTATATTTATTGGTTTGTGCAAAAGTTATAGCGTCTACAAACTAGAGTACATTTTCTGGAATTTACACAACTTTTAATTTATGACTGCCTATCTCATTTCTTGAGGTGCTAAAATGGCAGGGCAGTACAAACCCCCCCCCAATGACCCCATTTTGGAAAGTAGACACCCCAAGGAAATTGCTGAGGGGCATGTTGAGCCCATTGAATATTTTTATTTTTTGTCCCAAGTGATTGAATGACACAAAAAAAAAAGTTTACAAAAAGTTGTCACTAAATGATATATTGCTCACACATGCCATAGTTATATGTGGAATTGCGCCCCAAAATATATTCTGCCGCTTCTCCTGAGTACGGGGATACCACATATGTGGGACTTTTTGGGAGCCTAGCTGTGTACGGCACCCCGAAAATCAATCACTACCTTCAGGATTTCTAAGGGTGCAAATTTCTGATTTCACTACTCACTACCTATCACAGTTTCGAAGGCCATAAAATGCCAAAATAGCACAACCCCCCCCCCCCCCCAAATGACCCCATTTTGGAAAGTAGACACCCCAAGCTATTTTATATTTTGCCACAAGTTGCAGGAATATTAAAAAATTTTTTATTTTTTTTGCACAAAGTTGTCACTAAATTATATATTGCTCACACATGCTAAGGGCATAAGTGAAATTACACCCCAAAATAAATTCTGCTGCTTCTCCTGAGTACGGGGATACCACATGTGGGGGACTTTTTGGGAGCCTAGCCACGTACGGGACCCCGAAAACCAAGCACTGCCTTCCGGATTTAAATATAAAATGCTACCAAAAAAAAACTGTTAGCGATCGCAGGGATCAGGCCTGACTCTGCGAACGCTGCAGTTATGTGTTTAGTGTTTTGTAAGTGACAGTGATCGATCGATACTGCAAAACGCAGGTGCCAGCAGGTATCCGGGCTGATCCCGCTAACAATGCGTTTTTTTGGAACCCTAAACTGCTGGGGACGCTAGTATCGATCTGATCAGATCAGATATTGATCTGTTCAGATTCTATACCACTATGGGAGGTGTATGCTTTGCGCATGGGTGTTAGCAGTACTGGCACTAACCTAGCGCTGCCTGGGGTGACGCAGACCCTGACCCTAAAACCTAATTGATATCACCCGCCGGGTGATCAGGGGGTTAAACCTTTATTGGGTAATAAATGGTGGGTGCCCTGATGCTATAAAAAGCAAACTAACTAACCAGAGTCACCCGTAACACTTACACAGTGATCACTGGTGAAAGGGTTAACTAAGGGCAATCAGGGGGTTAAAATCTTTATTAGGTAGTATATGGGGGTCCCTGGCGCTATATAAAAACCTGACGGGGAACCTAAATAACTAACTGGCTAACCAGCGTCACCAGTGACACTTATACGGTGATCGCTGGTGAAAGGGTTAACTAGGGGCAATCAGGGGGTTAAAACCATTATTGGTTAGTATATCGGGGTACCTAGCGCTATAAAAACCTGGTGTTGAACCTAAAAAAATAACTAGCTACCTAACGGCACCAGTGACACTAATGCAGTGATCAGAAAAACGATCGCTTAGTGATACTGGCAAATGGGGGTGAAAGGGTTAACTAGGGGCAATCGGGGGGTTAAAACTGTTATTGGGTAGTATATCGGGGTACCTAGCGCTATAAAAACCTGGCGGTGAACCTAAAAAAATAACTAGCTACTTAGCGGCACCAGTGACACTAATGCAGCAATCAGAAAAACAATCGCTTAGTGACACTGGCAAAAGGGGGTGAAAGGGTTAACTAGGGGCAATCAGGGGGTTAAAACCATTATTGGGTAGTATATCGGGGTACCTAGCGCTATAAAAACCTGGCGGTGAACCTAAAAAAATAACTAGCTACCTAGCGACACCAGTGACACTAATGCAGCGATCAGAAAAATGATCGCTTAGTGACACTGGCAAAAGGGGGTGAAAGGGTTAACTAGGGGCAATCAGGGGGTTAAAACCATTATTGAGTAGTATATCGGGGTACCTAGCGCTATAAAAACCTGGCGGTGAACCTAAAAAAATAACTAGCTACTTAGCGGCACCAGTGACACTAATGCAGCGATCAGAAAAATGATCGCTTAGTGACACTGGCAAAAGGGGATGAAAGGGTTAACTCTAGGGGCAATCAGGGGGTTAAACCTTTATTGGGGGGGTAGGGGGCTACCCTGGACCTAACACTAACTGCCCTGACAGTTTTTACTGTCACAACTGACACTGAATGCAGTGATCAGTAAATAAATTATCACTGCAATCAGTGACACTGGGACTGGGAGGGGGAGGGGGGCAGGGGGGATCGGGGGGTGATCGGGAGGGTGATCATGGGGGTTTGTGTGCCTATGTGTACCTACATGTCAGTGTAGTGTTGGTGCACACTTACTTTCACTGTTCCCCTCGTAGTCCGGTCAAAAAGACCGCCCCGAAGAGAATGACATCACTTCCTCCCTGCCTGTGTTTACTATACACAGCGGAGGAAGCTTCTCATTCGCCAGGAGCGATCGAGAGGGGATGGCCAGAAACCAACGGCCATCCCCTCATCCCGGATCGCTCCTGCAGCGAAACAGACCGCCGCATCCAGCGGGAGGGGGTCCGATCGGACCACCCACTGGAAGGTGAGCACGTACATGTACGTGCTTGTGCCTGTCGGTGCCATTGCACCAACGTACATTGCCATGCAGCGGTCCTTAAGTGGTTAAAAAAAAGTGTCAAAAATAAAGTTTTCACTTTTGAAAATCCCGAGAAGACTCGGGATGTCTGAGGACACCAGGGACCCCACACCTCCCAAAGAAGGGGAAATACCAAAAGCACAAGCAGAGGAGGAAGGAGAGATTGTAGAGATTGGCGAAATTGGCACCACAAAAGGTGAGTGTCGAAGACCACAGCTTCAGGTAAGCTAATCAATGTATGCCTGCACATTTATAATACATGATTTTTTTTGGTTTGTTTTTTAGGTGATGTGGATGTTGTGGAACAAGAATCACATTTTACCAGTGAAAGTGCCCAGATCCTCATTGGGGAGATAATGGGGTGCAATTGCGATTTATAGAATATCCAGAAAAACATCAATGATGTTCAACAAAAAATGAAGAACTTCATAGAGAGAGTCTGAAACACCCCAAACTAGCTAGCATCCATTTTAAATGTTCAAAAACACTTTTATATTTTTAGAAAAGCCAAATTTGGAAGATGCACACAGTGTGTCAACATGTACTATCTCCCATCATGGGGGGTCAATGTACGTGTTTTGTGGGTGCCACCCCTTCCTTGCTACTAAAGTGCCTGAGATGAAGGGGTTGCACCCCCAAAACACGTACATTGATACCCCATGATGGGAGATAGCACATGTTGACATTAGGCATGGGATCAGGAGGATATACAACAACAATATTGCGCAAATGGAAATAAAAAAGTGAAAAAGGAAAAATAAAAAGAAGATATAGGCGACCAGCTGCTGACACGCTAAAATTAGGGACCCTTTAGCTGAAAGACATGTCAAAAGTGTAGTGTAAGCGCTCTACTTATATATATATATATATATACCTTAAGGTGATACAAAATAGTATGTGCTCATGTGTATCAAAATATATAAAAATACCCCAAAGAAACGGGGGTAGTGCTACGTGGCAACAAAACTTGCAAGTACATATGAAGTGACTTCCAAATATGTGTGTAAACAAGAAAATCAAAAATTATTGTATGGAAGCTGTGTGAATAATTGTCCCAGTGGTGAAACAACCGGTAACTACAGATAGATAATCACAGTGATGAAGTCCATATATAAATATATAGTCCAAATAAGCGTGCAAGATGTCAATCCGGATGTGTTATGATGACAACCAGAATTCTGTGATATTGTGATCGAGGAAAATAATATTTCACCCTGTGACGATCCCACCACCTTATAGGGCACGAGCTTACCAGATCTATATGACCCTAGTAGACATACGCCTCAGGGGTCAATCAAAGCTTGTGATCTCAGCCAGTATAATGGACGTATCAATCATGGCATTTACGATCCCAACAAACGACTAGATGTAGTCACAGTTCTTCGTGTACAAATCCGACAACAACTCAGGCATGGAAGATGAAGAAACAAGGCCAACATGGCATAATAACGTTTTTTTTTAAAAAACTCTTTAATAAAAAAATATTGCTAAAACTCACATTTCCAAGATGGGCAATACAGCATGTCAGAGAGAAAAGGTGGCAGTAGCGAAGTCCTCCCGACGCGTTTCGACCCACCGGTCATCATCTGGGGTGGGCTACCGCTACTGCCATACTGCCTTATATAGGTACTCACACCATAAAATGAAGTCATTCCCCCATATGTCGCAATTATGCCCACTTCCGGTATTTCCAAGATGGCGGACGGGCGTGCGTTCCACGCCTCGATTATTATGCATTCCACCTATATGTCCAATCTGTTTAAAATTAAAGTTGGAATTGAAAATAGGAAGTGATGATAGCCCCACTTCCGGTGTGGATGAAAATGGTGGTCTAGCGTGCGTTCCACGCCTCGGCCTGGCGTGCGTTCCACGCCTCACATTATGTGCGTTCCGCCCATTTACATCAGTGTATGAAGAAAAAAGGAAGAACCACTTCATACACTACGGTGTTGAATAACAAGAAAAGGGGGAGACCAATCCTCTATATAAATTTTTTGCCATTCTAATGGACGTAGAGGGATGTCACCAACTCTTTCCCCAATTGTGAACCGGAACCGGAAGTGCGCATCAGCGAACACCGGAACCGGAAGTGAGTAAACATCACTTCCGGTGCATAAAGGGAATGAAAACAAAGCCTGAGTCTCGAGAGAGAATTATTTCTTCTCTGGTACTCTTAAAAAGGTGGCGTGATGACACCTAGTGGCCATTAATGAAATGAAACTTAGTAATACAAAATCAACACATAAAATATATCGCATTGTACATAATATACCATACAATAGTGATTGTGTGATCTAAATAACTGTTTTACCATAAAACATAAAAATAAAAAAATATGAATAAAATCAAATGAATCTGGTCATAAAATGAGTAAATGAAATAAAAAATAAAATAAAAAATACCTAATAAAGTACTTATAAATATACCCACAGATTTACATATGTGATGCCGGATAGCAAATTACCAATAATGCTACAAGATCCTATGAATCGCCTATGAAAGCGTTAATGTCCCACTCCACATTCATCCCGAATGGGGAGTGGGACTGAAGCTCATAGATCCAGAAAATCTCAAGTCTAGAAACCCCACGAGTAAGAGGCCCCCCTCTCCAAGGTGGGGTATATCTATCTATCGCAATGAAATGTGTGCCACGTAAATCATTATTATGACACTCCCTGTAGTGTTTCGGCACCGTGTGCTTGGACAATTTACTTCTGATCAAGGAGATATGTTCACCGACCCTTGTGGAAAAAGTTCTGGTGGTGCGACCGACATACTGCTTCCCACAAGGGCAGGTTATTAAATAAACCACATATTTGGTTTTACAGGTGCAGAAACATTTAATTGGATATCTTCTCCCAGTTACTGTAGATGTAAATTCTGAGATTTTGCGTTGTGTCAATGCATTATGTTGACACACGCTGCATTTTCTGCACGGGAAATAGCCTGTCAAATTGTGGAAAAAGGTAGGCTGGATTGGGGGATTAATGATGTTAGGGGCAATTTTGCCTTGTAGAGTTGGAGCCCCTCTGAATAAAACATTTGCTCTTTCAGGAAGATTGGGACCAAGCACAGGATCCTTTTTTAAAACCTCCCAATGTTTATTAAAGATCTTTTTTACTTGCCTATATTGCATGTTGAAAGTGGTTATGAAAGACTTAAATTTATCATTGTCATTCCGAGGGGTTTTAACCTGTAAAAGAGTGTCCCTATTTATATGTGCGACCTCCTGTAGTTGTTTTTCCAGAGTGGGTGCATGGTACCCCTTATCCAAGAACTGTTGTTTTAAGCAATTTGCCTGATCTAGGAAGGTAAAATCGTCAGTACAGTTACGACGTAGTCTAATAAATTGACTACGAGGGACGGAGGTGAGCCAGCTTTTATGATGGCAGCTATCCATGGCAATATAGCTATTGCGGTCGGTAGACTTAAAGTGGGTTTTAAAACTAAAGCCCCGTGTTGTAATTCCAATTTCTAAATCTAGAAATTGTATTTTTTCCATACTAGTTTGATAGGTTAAAGAAATTCCCCTGTCATTGTTGTTCAGACCGCTAAAAAATTCACAAAGTGCCTCGGGGGTGCCCCCCCATAGGAGGAGGATGTCGTCTATGTACCGGACCCACAACATCAATGATGGGCTCCGTTGAGCATAGACGACATCCTCCTCCCATTTGGCCATGAAAAGATTGGCCAGGCTGGGCGCAAATTTGGCCCCCATGGCCACGCCCCTTCGTTGGGAGTAATACTGACCGTTAAACCAAAAATAGCTGTGGCTGGTAGCAAATTCTAATAATTCTATAATGTAGTCACGTTGGCAGGGAACTAACGTATGTTCTTGATCTAAAAAGAAACGTACCGCTAGAAATAGTTTTTGCCATCCAAATACATTGTTTGTTTTATAGTCATTTGTATCTCGGGAGTATTTTTTCTGTTTTTTATTTTTTTGTTCTCGGTCCTCTTTCTCCAAATGGTTGAGTAAATTGGATGAAATATATTATATTATATTATATTCTAAGTGAGCCAGATACATATTGCAAATTACCTAACAACCCTACTAATGTTTACAAAAAACAATTAAAAACCCTCATCGATAAGGGTTTTGAACAAAAAATTTTGAACAAAAAAGAAAAAGCCTTCTTGGTCCCGATATCCCCTAGAATACCTACCATCTACTATCTGCCTAAAATCCATAAGAGCTTGACCCCCAGGCAGACCAATCGTGAGTGGCATTAATTCTGTCACAGCACGTATAGGCAGATACATAGATTTCTACCTTCAACCATTGGTTAGAAAGATGCCCTCATACATACAAGACACAGGGGATACCATCAGAAAACTGGAAGGCATGCAAATCCAAGGACAATACATCATAGCTACCGCGGATGTAGCATCCCTATACACCTGCATCCCACAGGATAAAGGAATCGAAGCGGTACGTTTCTTTTTAGATCAAGAACATACGTTAGTTCCCTGCCAACGTGACTACATTATAGAATTATTAGAATTTGCTACCAGCCACAGCTATTTTTGGTTTAACGGTCAGTATTACTCCCAACGAAGGGGCGTGGCCATGGGGGCCAAATTTGCGCCCAGCCTGGCCAATCTTTTCATGGCCAAATGGGAGGAGGATGTCGTCTATCAAACTAGTATGGAAAAAATACAATTTCTAGATTTAGAAATTGGAATTACAACACGGGGCTTTAGTTTTAAAACCCACTTTAAGTCTACCGACCGCAATAGCTATATTGCCATGGATAGCTGCCATCATAAAAGCTGGCTCACCTCCGTCCCTCGTAGTCAATTTATTAGACTACGTCGTAACTGTACTGACGATTTTACCTTCCTAGATCAGGCAAATTGCTTAAAACAACAGTTCTTGGATAAGGGGTACCATGCACCCACTCTGGAAAAACAACTACAGGAGGTCGCACATATAAATAGGGACACTCTTTTACAGGTTAAAACCCCTCGGAATGACAATGATAAATTTAAGTGGTCTTTCATAACCACTTTCAACATGCAATATAGGCAAGTAAAAAAGATCTTTAATAAACATTGGGAGGTTTTAAAAAAGGATCCTGTGCTTGGTCCCAATCTTCCTGAAAGAGCAAATGTTTTATTCAGAGGGGCTCCAACTCTACAAGGCAAAATTGCCCCTAACATCATTAATCCCCCAATCCAGCCTACCTTTTTCCACAATTTGACAGGCTATTTCCCGTGCAGAAAATGCAGCGTGTGTCAACATAATGCATTGACACAACGCAAAATCTCAGAATTTACATCTACAGTAACTGGGAGAAGATATCCAATTAAATGTTTCTGCACCTGTAAAACCAAATATGTGGTTTATTTAATAACCTGCCCTTGTGGGAAGCAGTATGTCGGTCGCACCACCAGAACTTTTTCCACAAGGGTCGGTGAACATACCTCCTTGATAAGAAGTAAATTGTCCAAGCACACGGTGCCGAAACACTACAGGGAGTGTCATAATAATGATTTACGTGGCACACATTTCATTGCGATAGATAGATATACCCCACCTTGGAGAGGGGGGCCTCTTACTCGTGGGGTTTCTAGACTTGAGATTTTCTGGATCTATGAGCTTCAGTCCCACTCCCCATTCGGGATGAATGTGGAGTGGGACATTAACGCTTTCATAGACGATTCATAGGATCTTGTAGCATTATTGGTAATTTGCTATCCGGCATCACATATGTAAATCTGTGGGTATATTTATAAGTACTTTATTAGGTATTTTTTATTTTATTTTTTATTTCATTTACTCATTTTATGACCAGATTCATTTGATTTTATTCATATTTTTTTATTTTTATGTTTTATGGTAAAACAGTTATTTAGATCACACAATCACTATTGTATGGTATATTATGTATAATGCGATATATTTTATGTGTTGATTTTGTATTACTAAGTTTCATTTCATTAATGGCCACTAGGTGTCATCACGCCACCTTTTTAAGAGTACCAGAGAAGAAATAATTCTCTCTCGAGACTCAGGCTTTGTTTTCATTCCCTTTATGCACCGGAAGTGATGTTTACTCACTTCCGGTTCCGGTGTTCGCTGATGCGCACTTCCGGTTCCGGTTCACAATTGGGGAAAGAGTTGGTGACATCCCTCTACGTCCATTAGAATGGCAAAAAATTTATATAGAGGATTGGTCTCCCCCTTTTCTTGTTATTCAACACCGTAGTGTATGAAGTGGTTCTTCCTTTTTTCTTCATACACTGATGTAAATGGGCGGAACGCACATAATGTGAGGCGTGGAACGCACGCCAGGCCGAGGCGTGGAACGCACGCTAGGCCACCATTTTCATCCACACCGGAAGTGGGGCTATCATCACTTCCTATTTTCAATTCCAACTTTAATTTTAAACAGATTGGACATATAGGTGGAATGCATAATAATCGAGGCGTGGAACGCACGCCCGTCCGCCATCTTGGAAATACCGGAAGTGGGCATAATTGCGACATATGGGGGAATGACTTCATTTTATGGTGTGAGTACCTATATAAGGCAGTATGGCAGTAGCGGTAGCCCACCCCAGATGATGACCGGTGGGTCGAAAACGCGTCGGGAGGACTTCGCTACTGCCACCTTTTCTCTCTGACATGCTGTATTGCCCATCTTGGAAATGTGAGTTTTAGCAATATTTTTTTATTAAAGAGTTTTTTTTAAAAAAACGTTATTATGCCATGTTGGCCTTGTTTCTTCATCTTCCATGCCTGAGTTGTTGTCGGATTTGTACACGAAGAACTGTGACTACATCTAGTCGTTTGTTGGGATCGTAAATGCCATGATTGATACGTCCATTATACTGGCTGAGATCACAAGCTTTGATTGACCCCTGAGGCGTATGTCTACTAGGGTCATATAGATCTGGTAAGCTCGTGCCCTATAAGGTGGTGGGATCGTCACAGGGTGAAATATTATTTTCCTCGATCACAATATCACAGAATTCTGGTTGTCATCATAACACATCCGGATTGACATCTTGCACGCTTATTTGGACTATATATTTATATATGGACTTCATCACTGTGATTATCTATCTGTAGTTACCGGTTGTTTCACCACTGGGACAATTATTCACACAGCTTCCATACAATAATTTTAGTTTTTCTTGTTTACACACATATTTGGAAGTCACTTCATATGTACTTGCAAGTTTTGTTGCCACGTAGCACTACCCCCGTTTCTTTGGGGTATTTTTATATATTTTGATACACATGAGCACATACTATTTTGTATCACCTTAAGGTATATATATATATAAGTAGAGCGCTTACACTACACTTTAGACATGGGATCAGGAGGAAACTGGCCACTTTTTGGTTCTCAATTTGTGTGCATCTTCCAAATTTGGCTTTTCCAGGGGTGACACCCCATGTGATAAAGGCAATATCAGCACAGTTTGTACATACTCATGTCTAATATTGTCTTCACTTTTCAAAGTTGAACTTTGTAATTTCCTGTGTTCTGTATGTTATGCTTTGAAACATGCCTGTTTACACAAAAACGCCAAGTTTGAAAGATATTACCCAAAATAATGTTTTATATCCACCAAATATGTTGGTTTGTTGTAAAACCCTTTTCTAAATGCACATGTGAATGTGCTTTGAGTAAAAAGTTAAATTATTAAGAATGTGTGGCTTCCTTTTTCAATGTGCAAAAGCAGTATTTGTAGTAAAGTTGTTGTTTTCTGTGACAATGGGTGTTATTTACTAAAGGCAAATCCACTTTGCACTCTGAATGCAGTTTCAGGTGCACTTTTGCAGTGCACTTGTAGTGCATAGTGGAGTTGTCTTTAGTAAATAACACCCACAGTGATGTTTAAATTTCCCCAATCATGCCATTTTCATGACTACACATATTTCTGCCATCATGCTGAAAATGATCAATGTTTTTGTCAGTAATGCACTACATACATTATCAACAAAAACAAGGTGTGTGTGTAGCAGACCCACAACATAATACGATTATCTGAAGAAGAGACTGTCACCTCATCTCGCTCTGAAATTGGGTTTGCACTGTTGTAGAAAAAGGCCCAAAAAACCTCCAAATAAAACCTAGGAGACACCTAAAACAAAGCCAAGCAGTAAATGAAAACAAAGATTATTGGAGTTTCAAAGAAAAATGTTTTAAAAAAAAGCCTCTCAGACATTGTCTGGCATATCAATGGCCCCCCTACCCACAAAGTACTCCACATATCTGGATCTGACCTCACAGGCGCTTTGGGGGGGGCAAGCCAGGACAAGCAGCTTCAAGGGCCGTGAGGTAGACATTTTCCGGCAAGTCTGCATCAGGCCCAACTGAGGCCACATAGTTTGCTGAGTGTTTTTTCAAAAAATTGTGCAGAACGCAGCAGGCAAGCACAATATGATTTAGTTTATATTCCAGCATGTGTATTGGAGTCAAAAATAGGCAGAACTGGCTGGCCATTATCCTGAAAGTGTTCTCCACTACTCTTCTGGCTCTGGCCAGCCGCACATTAAAGATTCTCTGATCAGGGGTGAGAGTCCTCATCGGGAAAGGTCGCATCAGATGATTTGCCAGAGCAAACGCCTCCTCCGTGACAAAAACAAAGGGGAGTCCTTTGACATTCTCCTCTAGAGATGGCAAGCCCAGACTGGCACTCTGGAGACGCCAGTAGAACTCCATCCACGCAAACACTCCCCCATCCGACATACGGCCATTTTTCCCCACGTCCACATACAGGAAGTCATACATCGCTAATACCACCGCCAACATCACGATACTATTATACCCCTTGTAATTATAATAGTAGGACCACGAGTTGGGGAGTGGGACGATGCGGACATGTTTCCCATCAATTGTACCTCCACAATTGTGAAAGTCCCAACGGCTGGCAAAGTGGGAGTTCCTGTGGCATTGAAGGAAACTGTGGGGTCAAACAAGAAAAAAAAATAGTCATTTTGCACATCAACATTGCAAGTAGATTAGACACAAACATTTTTAGCCAATATCAGTATAACATTTTTGGAAATGAGTATTTAAAGCCAAAAGTATAAGGTCCCCTTATCAGATTCCTCACCCCCCCCTCCCCCATCTGACGGCCCATTGCAAAAAATGAGGGGGGATGTTTTGGATAGGTAACCCTCTCCACTTCATTGAGAGCTGAATGCATACATAACGTGTGATACTTTGGCCAGCCCCTCCTTACTTACGCAATTGGCAGCCCATCGGACCGGTAAGAAGTGTCATAATACAAAAAAAAGGAACAAATGGAAGCACATTTTGACATTCTGCTATTACCTATCAAGATAATAATAGGAGAAAAACAAAACTTTAAACAGTAGCATTTGAAAGTATTGAGGCAGGCCCTTGCACTACATGCTTTGGTGATTTCATCCATAAATCGGACCAGAAAAAAGGTAGGTATAGTGTGTATTGGGTTTGGCAAAGTTAGCAGATAGAGGATTGATATCAGCTGACCTAGCAGTTGGGGGGGAGGGGTGTTTCTAATGAGTTTGGCCCACCAAAAAAAAAAAAAAAATCTCTGGCACTCTGCATGAATTTAAACCACTTTGACCTACAGGTAAGCCTGGATTAAGGCTTACCTGTAGGTCCAAGAAATATCTCCTAAACCTACACTGTTTAGGAGATATTTGCCAAAAGACATGCACTGCTGTCTACGGTGCATGCACCATAGACAGCGGCGCGCAGGCGCACTGAGCGTGCCGCTGTCAGCGGCTATATGCCGCGAGTGGTGGCTACCCTGCACATGCGTGGGAGTGATGTCATTGCGGCTCCGTCGAATAACAGCGGTGGAGCAGCGAGACCCACCAAGAAGATTGAGGCTCCGTACACAAGGGGACAGCGGTGACTTCGCTGGCTCCTGTGTCAGGTAAGTGACACATAATGGGCTACTATGCAATGCATAGTAGTCCATTATGCTTTACCTTTGCAGGGAATCAAAGAGGAAGTAAACCCATCAGGGTTTACTTCTTTTTTAAGCACACACATATTTGTACTCATTTTAGGGGATGTTTAGGGGAAAGCAATACTATGGAGCTGACAAAATACATTGCTAAGTGACTATGCTATAGGTTTATGGCCACAGAAGAGCATGCTGGGGAAGTTATGAAGGCAAATATGCATGAAGGAAAAAAAAGGAACTTGAAAAGCTTCCAGCATGCATGAGGACAAAGGGGCACAGCATATCAATTACAGCATATTGCAATCATGGTAATTAGGGAATGAGGAAAGAAATCCAATACATTTGCAAACATTAAATACATAGAATGTGATGTTAAAGGAGAAAACTTACCTTAATATAGTCCTTCTGCAGGACCTGTATGATGGCAGAACAAGTCTCTGGAATAATGATTCCCAGAGCCTGGGGGGAGATGCCTGTTGAGAACTTGAGGTTCTTAAGACTTCTCCCTGTCGCCAAGTAGCGCAACGTGGTGATGACAAAAAATGGAAAAAAGGAGCTGCGCCAAATAAAAAACAAATCAATAGATCAAAACTATAAGAAAAAGTCCATGGAGAGTTTATGTTATTGAGGAAAGAAGAGCGATCTCACCACAGTGATTTCACACTTCCTTGTCACTACTGTGCCCAGCCACCGACAAATAAATGCGCTTACCAGACGGTAAAAGCACAAGGAGCGTTTATGATCTCAAACCACTGACAGCTTCTCGCCTTCACCAAACACTTTGCCAATCAGGAACAAACGATCCATATATTGAGAATTCTCATGCTGCTCCTCATTTTCATTAGTACCCAAAATGCACTTTCAGAATATAGAAAGAAAGAAGCTTCCCATAGTGTAAAAAACGTCAGTACTCGTTTAATTATAATATAAATGCACTTACATAAAACCAAGAGTATTCGCACATAAAAACAAGCCGGCCGGCAAAACGAGAGCCCGTCCTCCTCTCGTAACACGTGGTGATGTCACAGCGTGCCCTCCTATGCGCGTTTCGTCCTACGTGACGTTTTCAATGGGGAACGGGCCCGCCGCAACGCACCACCATTAAATAGGGCCAGACCTCGTTCTGAGACATTGAGGTCCGGCAGATAAAGCCATCTTAGTTGTGGGCAAAACAACCATATCTCCCAACGTATTATGAGGGCAAAATGAGAAGAATGTTATAACGCGGATGTCTCTCCCCAGACTGTTCCGCAAATGTTAGCACCTAAAATTGAATTAGAGGGACCAAAAAAAAAAATATATATATTTTCTAACCTATTGTATCTATATTATATCCCATAAACGATAATGATGATATAATACTAATGTTACCCTCATATCTACCTATTAATCCCTATGTGTCAAAAATTTTTATAAATATAAATTTAAAACTAATCTTAAAGCTATACTGAACCCAAAAAAACTTGTGATTAAAAAAATTGAATTATTTCTATATTTCACATGTATATATTTATGGTCAAAGCCCTATGGCCGATACGGATATGAACCAATAGACTTTACCATAAGATTAACAACATGAAATGGACCTGAAGTGTGCCCTGGTCTGATGGTCGGTATACCAAAATAAGGGGGCATACCCTAGATTAGAAATTAATATATTGTGAAGAGAAATTAATTTGAGAAATGCCCTGAAAAGGGGATGGGAGGGTGGGTGCCGCGCACCGGAAACCGACAAAGACCACAGGCGAGCGGGCTGGTTAAATACCCTCCGGGCTCCTCCCATAAATTCAGGCCACCATACTGGCCTTCCTACTTATGGTCGAAGCCCTATGGCCGATACGGATATGAACCAATAGACTTTAACATAAGATTAACAACATGAAATGGACCTGAAGTGTGCCCTGGTCTGATGGTCGGTATACCAAAATAAGGGGGCAAAAACATTCAGGTAGGGGTGTAGTTTTATTCGTTTTAGCTTAATTAGATGAGCGAGTTTGGTGAATGCTTGTGCCATTTCCACACGAGGATTGGGGATGTACTGGGCGAGGTAGGCAGGGTTCCAACTGCTTAGTCTCTCAATGACGTGACTTGGGACCCAGGCCAACATGCTGCCAAGGGTGCTCAAATACTAAAGAGTGACCACGGTATGGACCGGGGTCGAGGTGTAGGCTGCGTAGAAGGACCTAACCGAGAGCGGTCCTGACCTAGCTTCATCAACAAGATCAACCTGGGCCCAGTTGTCGGTGGTGAAAGCCATGGCCTGTCCTGTCTTGACATGACCCCAGAGTCGAGAGGCTGTCATGACCGGGTATAGCTTGAAGAGGGAGGAAGTCCAGGTAAACCCGGGGTTTAGGAGTATCCCTGATGCCATGGTTCTGTAAGCCAGTGGTGGCCAAAAATTGCAGCGAAGCCTGTGGAGGCTGCAGCATCCGTCACTACCAGGGGTGACAGGGCATCGTAGATGGTATAAACATTGCTATACTAATCCATGCAGTAAGGAACCTTCCGACATAGATAGGACTGCTAATGCTACGGCATCTAAATTAAGGATCTAAGAGGGGTTCTGCGTCCGTGAGAAGGAGACCAGGAGGCGTGACATAAAGATTGACCCTGGGGGATGGCCCGTATTGTAGATTTTGACCATTCGTCAGGTGGTGTCTGTGTAGAACTTGGCTGCCAGTGCTACTAACGATAAACTGGGTAGGCTGTGAAAACCACAAAGGGCCCGGTAGATGGCCGCTTGGATGACTAGACTGGGGAATGTGCGAGGATTTTATGTGTCCCTAAAGATGGCAGATGTGATGGGCGAGTGTATGCCGTTGGCTATGGGCTGATGCCTCTAGATGCCTCGTAGTGGGGATCTTACTGTATGGGCCGTAAAGACAGATGGCTCTCCGGGTCCTGTAAGGATAAGAAATGCTGAACGCTGGCTAGGTATAGCCTGACTGTATAACAAGAAGAAGCCAGTTGCGTGTGTCAACACGATCCCGGTGCAGGACGGAAGTTGAACTCAACTGTCCTAAGGGAGAGATGACAGACAGGGAACGGTGAATGGCTTGTAAGAAAAGCCACAGAAGACAAGTGGCCAATTAAGTGCTGCTGAAAACAACGTGTAGCCAGTTTGTGGGCCACTGAGAATGTGCTAGCAAAAGAATGATTACAAGAAGTTATGCTAAGTCGCGAGACTTGGCACGATTGCAAAAGTTGTGTTTAAACATGTGCTTGCGACAATGGCACGGGAGTTTGTCACTGGAGATGTGTTCGTAGTGACTCTGAGAAATTCGTGTTACCGCATCTGCTTTGCGAAGACTGCAGGAGTTGTGCTCGAACGTGTGTTTGGATGCGTGCTTGCAACGATTGCAAGATGTAATGCCAAGATGCGTGCTTGCAACGATTGCAAGATGTTATGCTAGGACGCGTGCCTGCCACGATTGCAAGGAGTTACACCAGGATACGTGCTTGCCATGATTGTAAGAAGTTATGCCAGGATGCGTGCCTGCAATGATTGCTTAGCTGTTATGCCAAGATGCGTGCTTGCAACGATTGCAAGATGTTATGCTAGGATGCGTGCCTGCAACGATTGCAAGGAGTTCCCCAGGATGCGTGCTTGCCATAGTTGTAAGGAGTCATGCCAGGATAGGTGCTTGCAACGATTGCAAAGAGTTATGCCAGGATGCGAGCCTGCAACGATTGTAAGGAGTTATGCCAGGATGCGTGCTTGCAACGATAGCAAGGAGTTATGGTAGGATACATGGGTAGCCAGGTCGAAAAAGACAGAAGTCCATCCAGTCCAACCACAAATCAAATAAACAAAGTATCGCACAACCCAACATACCCAATTCTACACCCACAGCTGATCCAGAGGAATGCAAAAAACCCCAGCAGAGCATAGTCCAATTTGCTACAGCAGGGGAAAAAATTCCTTCCTGATCCCTCGAGAGGCAATCGGATTTTTCCCTGGATCAACTTTACCTATAAACATAAGTACCCCGTTATATAATGTACATTTAGGAAAGTATCCAGGCTTTCCTAAAGCAATCTATTGAGCTAGCCAGAACTGCCTGCTAGCAATGATTGCAATAAGCTTGTGCCTGGACATCTGCTTGCAATGATTGCAAGAGTTCTATGCTTGAATGAGTGTTTGCAATGAGTGCAAGAGGTCCATGCTTGAATGCGTGTTTGCCATGATTGCAAGAGGTCTATGCTCGAATGCGTGCTTGCAACGATTGCAAGAAGTCTATGCTCAAATGTGTGTTTGCAACGATTGCAAGAAGTCTATGCTTGTATGCGTGCTTGCAACGATTGCAAGAAGTCTATGCTTGGATGCGTGCTTGCAATGATTGCAAGAAGTCTATACTTGGATGCATGCTTGCAACGATTGCAAAAAGTCTATGCTTGGATGCGTGCTTGCAACGATTGCAAGAAGTCTATGCTTGGATGCGTGCTTGCAACGATTGCAAGAAGTCTATGCTTGGATGCGTACTTGCAACGATTGCAAGAAGTCTATGCTTGGATGCGTGTTTGCAACGATTGCAAGACGTCCATGCTTGAACGCGTGCTTGCAACGACTACAAGAAGTCTGTGCCTGGAAACATTGTTGCAATGATTGCAGGGAGCGTATGCTTGGGTGCGTGCTAGCAGTGATTTGCAAGAAGTTGTTTCTTGGATGTGTATGGAATGAATCCGATATGAATCGGTCGAACAAACCGAATCTTATATGAGCCGATCGCATGAAATGAATCTGACAAAACCCGTTTTAGAGTGTATGAATTTAATCTAATATATAAGAGACTGTGGAGAGTACGGGATGAACCCGGTGCGAATCAATTTGCCGCTGGGGCGACTGGAATTGAAACGGGTTGTAGCGTGTATGAAAATGAAACTGACACGAATCTTTGTAACTATATGTAACAAATCCTGATAGGAACCGATCGTAAGATGTATGAAAGGAAACCAAGATGCATTGGATTGTGCGACTATCAGGGGGAGTAGTAGTGAGGTGAAGGTTTTAACGAACGAATCGAGACCCTTGGCTGAAATTCGAAACACGAAGGATCGATCTATAGTGAGTGTCGGACTTGGAGGAATGACAGGCAACATGCGAACGATACCTGTAATGCTGACATGACGGGTACGAACCAATGTATTGTTGGTATGAGTGGATTAGACTCAAGTGACAAGAGTGTGCAGTGAATGAGTGAAATGTTTGCTGTGACATAGGCTGATTGCGATAACCGACGTTTCAGACGAAAAGTGATGAGATGAACTGTGGAGCATGTAACGAAATGCGACCGAGCCAATTCAGAACAAAACAATTGGAGTACACCGGAACAAATCGGTGCCTCACGGATGCGACTGACTCGAATCGGGGCACGGTATATGACGGTCAAATTAATGAAATATGTGTTATGACAGAGGCATAAGTCAATCGTGCCGCGACTGCGACTGATGAGGAACCGGACCCTGGAGTATGCACTGAAATTAGGTTAAAGCACTGGGGCACACCGTAACGAAACGGTGCATTACGTATGCAACCGGATTCGAAACGGAGTGCGGTACGTGGCGGCGAAATTATTTTAATTGCCATGACAGAGGCACGAATCGATCATGCCGCTGTTGCGACTGACCGTTAACCGTGTACGCTCTGGAGCATGTACTGAAATGTGGCTGAAATACCTGGGGCGCGCCGAGACGAATTAGCGCACGATGCGACTGGATTCGTATCGGAAGCGTGATACGTGACAGTGAACCGATTTCCCATGACAGAGACATGAATCAGAGAACCGAAACCTGCAACCAACAATGAATCCTGACTCTGGAGCATGTACTGAAATGAGGCCGTAACAACTGGGGCACATCGGAACGAATCGGTGCATCATAGATGCGACTAGATTCGAATCGGAGCGCGGTAGGTGACAGTGAAATGAGTGACAAAAGTTTGCCATGACAGAGGCCCGAACCGGTCGTGCCGCGATTGCGACTGACAACGAACGGGACTCTGGAGCATGTACTGAAATGAGGCCGAAAAATACCTGGGGCCGTCCGGACGAATCGATGCACGGGGATGCGACCGGATTCGAACTGAACGTACTATGTGACAATGAAATGTTTCCCATGATAGAGCTACGAATCGGAGAGGACGCAACCTGCGACCGTCAACGAACGGGCTCTAGAGCATGTACCGAAATGAGGCCAACGCAACTGGGACACGTCGATCGAACCTGTGCGTTTTGAGAAAAGCGACTGGTTTCGATTCGAACGTAATAGGTGAGGTGAAATGACTCCCATGACAGAGACCCGGGTCGTTTTAACAACGAGCGGGCTCTGGAGCATGTACCGAAATGAGGCCGAGCAAGTAGGGGCACACCAGAACGAAACGGCGCATTTAGCGGATGCGACTGGATTAGAATCTGAGCGCCGTGCGTGACAGAAATGAGTGAAATGATGAAATGACCTACGTGAGCCAGCTATGGCAGAGGTACGAGTCGTTGTGCCGTGAGACACGACTGGCAACGATTTTGACTGTGGAACACGGTAACGAGACTATATAACAAGTACTAAAACAGTGCAGTTTTTTCCTACCAGCAATATCTACCGAAATGACACCCGTGAAATGAAGGGTGCTGCAAAATTAGAGCGTATTGAGTGATAACAACCGGTATCATAACGAACGATTCGATATTTCAGGTTTTAACGACACTAAAAATAGTACAGGAAGGTCAATCGAGACCCTTACCTGCGGCAGTCGAGCTGGCGACGTTGTACAGAGCCGGCGACGTTGTACAAAACGAACGGGAAAGAAAACCACGAGAGAGACGTTTGTCAGAATGGAAACGAAACACGAGCCGTCGGCCTAGTGACGTAGTGCCACGCACCGGAAACCGACAAAGACCACAGGCGAGCGGGCTGGTTAAATACCCTCCGGGCTCCTCCCATAAATTCAGGCCACCATACTGGCCTTCCTACATATATATATATATATATATATATATATATATATATATATATATATATATATATATATATATATATGATATACAAAACAAAAAATACATCATATATAAAGTGAATAAGAATACCCTAAATAGGGCATAAATTCGTGAACCCAATTCCCTTAGCTATGCTAACCATATGCACCATATGCACACATATTATAATTACCCCCATATAAATAAATGCAGCAAAAAAGACCCAGGGTATAGCGGGTAAAGGGATTTTCAATTTAAGTTCCAAGCCCTTGTCTGATTCGGAAAAGCAGATTCTCGATAAGGGTTTGAAATTTGCACCCCCAAGGGGGCTAAATAAATTCCATACCTTTATGGATATACATAGATTTGTAAGGAAACTTAATATAAAGAGATATATGATTAACAACTCAGGATCAGATATAAGAAATGGAAACATTAGGAATACCAATGAAGATAATAGGGAAGACAATAGGACCATTGAGGTTGTCCACTCAGGGCTTGCGAATGTTTCCCTTTTTAATCCTCCAGGAACACTCGCACCTTCATTGCGAGTGTTCAGAGATTTGGTTCTGAAAGATTTGGATCTTTTAGAAAGTAAAAAGGTTAGAATGAACAAAACATTACAGGAAGGCCTAGAGTCTCTCTGTGACAGGAGAGATCTGGTCATCAGGCCCGCCGATAAAGGGGGGGGGGGGGGGGGCTATTGTTGTGTTAGATAGAGTGGAAATGAAGAGAATTGTTAGTGATCAGGACAGTTATATTGTTCTACCTTCTGACTCAAAGATCCAATATGTTAAAAAATTGGAAAAAATAGTTATGGAGGGGTACACAGAAGGGATTCTTAATACTAAGGAAAGGTTATATTTGATTCCAAAAGCCCCACGCACTCCTGTGCTATACTATTTGCCTAAAGGGCATAAGGATCCTGGCTGCCCCCCGGGACGCCCTATAGTAAGTGGAATTGATTCCATCACATCCCGGGTGGGCAGATATATTGATTTCTACTTAGAGCCCCTTGTGGGTAAGATGCCCTCTTTTATTAAAGACTCCAGGCACGTGATTAACATTTTGGCTGGGATTTCTGCTAAACCGGGTGTATGGATGGTAACAGCAGATGTTGCCTCCTTGTACATGGTTATTCCACATGAATTGGGTATGGAAGCTATCCAGGGATATTTGGATCATGATTCTAATCTCCCTGAGGAACAAATAGTTTTCCTTATGACTTTACTTAGATTTGCAGCTTCCCATAACTACTTCAGGTTTAATCAAAAAATTTATAGACAGGTTAGGGGAGTGGCTATGGAAGCCAAATATGCCCTGAGCCTGGCAAATTTGTTTATGGCCAGGTGGGAGGAGGATGTCATCTATGCCCAGGAGGTCCCACAGTTGGTCCTATGGGCAAGATACATAGATGACATCCTTCTCCTTTGGGAAGGTAATTTGTGTGATCTTTCTAACTTTTTACAATCCCTTAATAACAACCAGAGGGGTATTCAACTGAACTATGAGATGAGTCAGGTCAGAATTAATTTTCTTGACCTGAACATCTCTGTAAAAGATGGGGTTTTTGTGACCTCTACCTTCTTTAAAGAGACAGACAGAAATTCTTTTATCCCTACAGATAGTTGTCATCATGTTCCCTGGCTCAGAGCAGTTCCGAAAAGCCAATATATGCGGCTGAGGCGTAACTGCTCTGACCCAGGGGAATTCTGTATTCAAGCAGATGCCCTTACTTCTAGATTTTTGGAAAAAGGGTACGAACGGGATTTTTTGGCCACTACCTTGGAAAGTGTCCTTAACCTTGACAGAACAGATTTGCTGAGGGAAAGGGGCCCCAAAAATGATGATGACTTTCGAGAGAATGTTCCTTTTGTCACCACTTATTCCTTACAACATAGGAGTGTAAAACATTTGGTGGACAAACATTGGCATGTTGTCACGGGTGATGCTGTGTTGGGGACATCTTACCGGTTAGGCCTAAAGTGATCTTTAGGGGTGTCCCTTCTTTGAGACACCAACTGGCTCCCAATGTAATTGATCTGCCTAAGATGGGGAAGGGCTTCTTCGATCAATTAACTGGATATTATAGGTGTGGAAAATGTAGGGTTTGTTCTCTCAATATTTGTATTCAGAGGCGTACCACCGTATTTACTTCTACAGTAACACGAAGGGAACACACTATCAAACCCTGCATTACCTGTTCTACGAAGGGCGTCGTTTACATGCTGCAGTGCCCGTGTGGGCTGCAGTATGTGGGACAAACCAAGCGGCCCTTACAGGTGCGGTTGAATGAGCACATTACAAATATACTTATAGGGTTCCCCAATCGCTCGGTATCTAAACATTATTTGCTCAAATATAATAAAGATCCTTCAAAAACTATTTTTGGGCATAGACAAATTTAAACCACACTGGCGAGGAAGCTCACTGGTTAGAGAAATATCTAAATCTGAAATGTCCTGGATTCATAGTTTGAAATCCTATGTTCCCTACGGACTTAATATAGACACAGATGTGAACGCATTTATAGATAATTCCTAGGTTTATTTATTTATTTATTTATCTATTTGTTAATTTTTTTCTGGTATTAATTTATGTATTTGATTTGTTCTATTTTTATGAGTATTGTATCTTGTAAACTTCTTCTGAGACATGGAGGTTGGCTTTTTTCAGTAGAGGCCCATTTTCAAAATTTTGGGGGGTTTTGGACAAAATAGATGATCCAGTAAATCTATTTTTCATTTATATATTTTTCTTCTTATTATTATTATATTTATTTTTTTTTTTTTTTTTTTTTTATTTATTTTTTTTTTTTTATACAAATAGTTCACAATTTTTTGGGGTCTTTTCGGTTTGCTGCTAAAAATGAGATCTATTGGATGGTACTATTTTGGTTAATGGTTATCACAAGTTTATTTATATGGGGGGTAATTATAATATGTGTGCATATGGTTAGCATAGCATATCTAAGGGAATTGGGTTCACGAATTTATGCCCTATTTAGGGTATTCTTATTCACTTTATATATGATGTATTTTTTGTTTTGTATATCATATATATAAACATGTGAAATATAGAAATAATTCAATTTTTTTAATCACAAGTTTTTTTTGGGTTCAGTATAGCTTTAAGATTAGTTTTGTATATTTATTACATTTTTTGACACATAGGGATTAATAGGTAGATATGAGGGTAACATTAGTATTATATCATCATTATCGTTTATGGGATATAATATAAATATAATAGGTTAGAAAATATATATATATATTTTTTGGTCCCTCTAATTAAATTTTAGGTGCTAACATTTGTGGAACAGTCTGGGGAGAGACATCCGCGTTATAACATTCTTCTCATTTTGCCCTCATAATATGTTGGGAGATATAGTTGTTTTACCCACAACTAAGATGTCTTTATCTGCCGGACCTCTATGTCTCAGAACGAGGTCTGGCCCTATTTAATGGTGGTGCGTTGCGGTGGGCCCGTTCCCCATTGAAAACGTCACGTATGATGAAACGCATATGAGAGGGCACGCTGTGACGTCATCACGTGTTACGAGAGGAAGACGGGCTCTCGTTTTGCCGGCCGGCTTGTTTTTATGTGCGAATACTCTTGGTTTTATGTAAGTGCATTTCTATTATAATTAAACGAGTACTGAAGTATTTTACACTATGGGAAGCTTCTTTCTTTCTATATTCTGAACGTGCATTTTGGGTACTAATGAAAATGTGGAGCGGCATGAGAATCCTCAATATATGGATCGTTTGTTCCTGATTGGCAAAGTGTTTGGTGAAGGCGAGAAGCTGTCAGTGGTTTGAGATCATAAACGCTCCTTGTGCTTTTACCGTCTGGTAAGCGCATTTATTTGTCGGTGGCTGGGCACAGTAGTGACAAGGAAGTTTGGAATCATTGTGGTGTGATCGCTCTTCTTTCCTCAATAACATAAACTCTCCATGGACTTTTTCTTGTAGTTTTGATCTATTGATTTGTTTTTTATTTGGCGCAGCTCCTTTTTTCCATTTTTTGTCTATTTCCATGTGTGTGTATCCCACAGTGGAGCAGTAGCCTTACATCTTTTGAATATTCATCTGTAAAAAAAAATTTCAATTATTTGTGTTTGTCTTTAAGATTAAGTTTTTATTTATTCATCTAAAAATACTTTTTCTTATTTGATAAGTAGGAAAAAAAACATTTGGGTCTCAGCGCGGTTTTATTTCTTTTGCTACTTTAACGTGGTGATGAGCCTCTGCCTGCTGATATAAGGGGACAGCCAAGCCAGCAGACGGTGGGTCCATCATCCGGAGATAATTCCTGAAATCATCAGGATTATTCTCCCGGATCTCACGAAGCAAAGCCATGTGCGAGAACTGGTCACACTGGAGCAACAAATTTTTGGTCCACGAACTCCTCCTCACCCTGTTCATGGACCGGGCTTGTGTCAAAGCTAAAAGCCCAACACCAAGCCCCTGCACAGCACAAACTCTATTACGAGTACGTACACGAAACATGGCTTAAAACGGTCGGCTGGTCAGAACGGACAACAGAAGGCACCGATAAACAGCAAGGCCTGAAAGAACGAACTGAAAACCAGAAACAAGCGTACAATAAGCACTGAAAATCAAAGTGTACTATATACCAAGATATAGTCCACAATGACCAACAAATGCTAACTAACTACACGCACTGATAAGCAGATACGCACCAACAAGCACAAACTGAACAGCAGTAATGATCTGAAGCATAAATCTGAAAAGAGCAAATCGTCTCTAACCAAACTTCTACTAACACACGATAAACACGAGATCAGCAGAAGGAGCCCAAAGGGTGCCGTACATGGTGCTGAACTTCCCTTTTCTAGTCCCGTTGTACGCGGCTTACGTCACCGCATTCTTGGCAACCGGAAATTCCGACAACTTTGTCCAACCGTGTGTATGCAACACCACTTCCGGACCACTTCTGGACTAAATCCGTCGGAATTTATTTTGTTGTCGGAATATCCGACCGTGTGTGCAAGGGCTAAGTCAACCAATACCAATACTCTATCTGCTGACTTTGCCAAACCCATACAATCTATACCTACCTCTTTTGTGCTCATATTTGTGGATGAATTCACCATAGCATATAGTGCAAGGACCCGCCTGAACACTTTTAAATGGTACTGTTTAAAGTGGTGTTCTCCTACTATCTTGATAGGTAATTGCAGAATGTAAAAATATGCTTCAATTTGGACAGTGTGTATTCATATTTTTGTATTATGACACTTCTTACCTGTCCAGTGGGTTGCCAATAGTGTAAGTAAGGAGGGGCTGGCCAAAGTAAAACACATTATTTATGCATTCATCTTTCAATGACGTGGAGAGGGTTACCTGTCCAAAACATCTCCCCCCACCTTAAAATTTTTACAATGGGCCATCAGAGTGGGTGACAACGAACGGGACTCTGGAGCATGTACTGAAATGAGGCCGAAAAATACCTGGGGCCGTCCGAACGAATCGATGCACGGGGATGCGACCGGATTCGAACTGAACGTACTATGTGACAATGAAATGTTTCCCATGATAGAGCTACGAATCGGAGAGGACGCAACCTGCGACCGTCAACGAACGGGCTCTAGAGCATGTACCAAAATGAGGCCAACGCAACTGGGACACGTCGATCGAACCTGTGCGTTTTGAGAAAAGCGACTGGTTTCGATTCGAACGTAATAGGTGAGGTGAAATGACTCCCATGACAGAGACCCGGGTCGTTTTAACAACGAGCGGGCTCTGGAGCATGTACCGAAATGAGGCTGAGCAAGTAGGGGCACACCAGAACGAAACGGCGCATTTAGCGGATGCGACTGGATTCGAATCGGAGCGCCGTGCGTGACAGAAATGAGTGAAATGATGAAATGACCTACGTGAGCCAGCTATGGCAGAGGTACGAGTCGTTGTGCCGTGAGACACGACTGGCAACGATTTTGACTGTGGAACACGGTAACGAGACTATATAACAAGTACTAAAACAGTGCAGTTTTTTCCTACCAGCAATATCTACCGAAATGACGCCCGTGAAATGAAGGGTGCTGCAAAATTAGAGCGTATTGAGTGATAACAACCGGTATCATAACGAACGATTCGATATTTCAGGTTTTAACGACACTAAAAATAGTACAGGAAGGTCAATCGAGACCCTTACCTGCGGCAGTCGAGCTGGCGACGTTGTACAGAGCCGGCGACGTTGTACAAAACGAACGGGAAAGAAAACCACGAGAGAGACGTTTGTCAGAATGGAAACGAAACACGAGCCGTCGGCCTAGTGACGTAGTGACGCGCACCGGAAACCGACAAAGACCACAGGCGAGCGGGCTGGTTAAATACCCTCCGGGCTCCTCCCATAAATTCAGGCCACCATACTGGCCTTCCTACATATATATATATATATATATATATATATATATATATGATATACAAAACAAAAAATACATCATATATAAAGTGAATAAGAATACCCTAAATAGGGCATAAATTCGTGAACCCAATTCCCTTAGCTATGCTAACCATATGCACCATATGCACACATATTATAATTACCCCCATATAAATAAATGCAGCAAAAAAGACCCAGGGTATAGCGGGTAAAGGGATTTTCAATTTAAGTTCCAAGCCCTGGTCTGATTCGGAAAAGCAGATTCTCGATAAGGGTTTGAAATTTGCACCCCCAAGGGGGCTAAATAAATTCCATACCTTTATGGATATACATAGATTTGTAAGGAAACTTAATATAAAGAGATATATGATTAACAACTCAGGATCAGATATAAGAAATGGAAACATTAGGAATACCAATGAAGATAATAGGGAAGACAATAGGACCACTGAGGTTGTCCACTCAGGGCTTGCGAATGTTTCCCTTTTTAATCCTCCAGGAACACTCGCACCTTCATTGCGAGTGTTCAGAGATTTGGTTCTGAAAGATTTGGATCTTTTAGAAAGTAAAAAGGTTAGAATGAACAAAACATTACAGGAAGGCCTAGAGTCTCTCTGTGACAGGAGAGATCTGGTCATCAGGCCCGCCGATAAAGGGGAGGGGGGGGCTATTGTTGTGTTAGATAGAGTGGAAATGAAGAGAATTGTTAGTGATCAGGACAGTTATATTGTTCTACCTTCTGACTCAAAGATCCAATATGTTAATAAATTGGAAAAAATAGTTATGGAGGGGTACACAGCAGGGATTCTTAATACTAAGGAAAGGTTATATTTGATTCCAAAAGCCCCACGCACTCCTGTGCTATACTATTTGCCTAAAGGGCATAAGGATCCTGGCTGCCCCCCGGGACGCCCTATAGTAAGTGGAATTGATTCCATCACATCCCGGGTGGGCAGATATATTGATTTCTACTTAGAGCCCCTTGTGGGTAAGATGCTCTCTTTTATTAAAGACTCCAGGCACGTGATTAACATTTTGGCTGGGATTTCTGCTAAACCGGGTGTATGGATGGTAACAGCAGATGTTGCCTCCTTGTACATGGTTATTCCACATGAATTGGGTATGGAAGCTATCCAGGGATATTTGGATCATGATTCTAATCTCCCTGAGGAACAAATAGTTTTCCTTATGACTTTACTTAGATTTGCAGCTTCCCATAACTACTTCAGGTTTAATCAAAAAATGTATAGACAGGTTAGGGGAGTGGCTATGGAAGCCAAATATGCCCTGAGCCTGGCAAATTTGTTTATGGCCAGGTGGGAGGAGGATGTCATCTATGCCCAGGAGGTCCCACAGTTGGTCCTATGGGCAAGATACATAGATGACATCCTTCTCCTTTGGGAAGGTAATTTGTGTGATCTTTCTAACTTTTTACAATCCCTTAATAACAACCAGAGGGGTATTCAACTGAACTATGAGATGAGTCAGGTCAGAATTAATTTTCTTGACCTGAACATCTCTGTAAAAGATGGGGTTTTTGTGACCTCTACCTTCTTTAAAGAGACAGACAGAAATTCTTTTATCCCTACAGATAGTTGTCATCATGTCCCCTGGCTCAGAGCAGTTCCGAAAAGCCAATATATGCGGCTGAGGCGTAACTGCTCTGACCCAGGGGAATTCTGTATTCAAGCAGATGCCCTTACTTCTAGATTTTTGGAAAAAGGGTACGAACGGGATTTTTTGGCCACTACCTTGGAAAGTGTCCTTAACCTTGACAGAGCAGATTTGCTGAGGGAAAGGGGCCCCAAAAATGATGATGACTTTCGAGAGAATGTTCCTTTTGTCACCACTTATTCCTTACAACATAGGAGTGTAAAACATTTGGTGGACAAACATTGGCATGTTGTCACGGGTGATGCTGTGTTGGGGACATCTTACCGGTTAGGCCTAAAGTGATCTTTAGGGGTGTCCCTTCTTTGAGACACCAACTGGCTCCCAATGTAATTGATCTGCCTAAGATGGGGAAGGGCTTCTTCGATCAATTAACTGGATATTATAGGTGTGGAAAATGTAGGGTTTGTTCTCTCAATATTTGTATTCAGAGGCGTACCACCGTATTTACTTCTACAGTAACACGAAGGGAACACACTATCAAACCCTGCATTACCTGTTCTACGAAGGGCGTCGTTTACATGCTGCAGTGCCCGTGTGGGCTGCAGTATGTGGGACAAACCAAGCGGCCCTTACAGGTGCGGTTGAATGAGCACATTACAAATATACTTATAGGGTTCCCCAATCGCTCGGTATCTAAACATTATTTGCTCAAATATAATAAAGATCCTTCAAAAACTATTTTTGGGCATAGACAAATTTAAACCACACTGGCGAGGAAGCTCACTGGTTAGAGAAATATCTAAATCTGAAATGTCCTGGATTCATAGTTTGAAATCCTATGTTCCCTACGGACTTAATATAGACACAGATGTGAACGCATTTATAGATAATTCCTAGGTTTATTTATTTATTTATTTATCTATTTGTTAATTTTTTTCTGGTATTAATTTATGTATTTGATTTGTTCTATTTTTATGAGTATTGTATCTTGTAAACTTCTTCTGAGACATGGAGGTTGGCTTTTTTCAGTAGAGGCCCATTTTCAAAATTTTGGGGGGTTTTGGACAAAATAGATGATCCAGTAAATCTATTTTTCATTTATATATTTTTCTTCTTATTATTATTATATTTATTTTATTTTTTTTATTTTTTTTATTTATTTATTTTTTTTTATACAAATAGTTCACAATTTTTTGGGGTCTTTTCGGTTTGCTGCTAAAAATGAGATCTATTGGATGGTACTATTTTGGTTAATGGTTATCACAAGTTTATTTATATGGGGGGTAATTATAATATGTGTGCATATGGTTAGCATAGCATATCTAAGGGAATTGGGTTCACGAATTTATGCCCTATTTAGGGTATTCTTATTCACTTTATATATGATGTATTTTTTGTTTTGTATATCATATATATAAACATGTGAAATATAGAAATAATTCAATTTTTTTAATCACAAGTTTTTTTTGGGTTCAGTATAGCTTTAAGATTAGTTTTGTATATTTATTACATTTTTTGACACATAGGGATTAATAGGTAGATATGAGGGTAACATTAGTATTATATCATCATTATCGTTTATGGGATATAATATAAATATAATAGGTTAGAAAATATATATATATATTTTTTGGTCCCTCTAATTAAATTTTAGGTGCTAACATTTGTGGAACAGTCTGGGGAGAGACATCCGCGTTATAACATTCTTCTCATTTTGCCCTCATAATATGTTGGGAGATATAGTTGTTTTACCCACAACTAAGATGTCTTTATCTGCCGGACCTCTATGTCTCAGAACGAGGTCTGGCCCTATTTAATGGTGGTGCATTGCGGTGGGCCCGTTCCCCATTGAAAACGTCACGTATGATGAAACGCATATGAGAGGGCACGCTGTGACGTCATCACGTGTTACGAGAGGAAGACGGGCTCTCGTTTTGCCGGCCGGCTTGTTTTTATGTGCGAATACTCTTGGTTTTATGTAAGTGCATTTCTATTATAATTAAACGAGTACTGAAGTATTTTACACTATGGGAAGCTTCTTTCTTTCTATATTCTGAACGTGCATTTTGGGTACTAATGAAAATGTGGAGCGGCATGAGAATCCTCAATATATGGATCGTTTGTTCCTGATTGGCAAAGTGTTTGGTGAAGGCGAGAAGCTGTCAGTGGTTTGAGATCATAAACGCTCCTTGTGCTTTTACCGTCTGGTAAGCGCATTTATTTGTCGGTGGCTGGGCACAGTAGTGACAAGGAAGTTTGGAATCATTGTGGTGTGATCGCTCTTCTTTCCTCAATAACATAAACTCTCCATGGACTTTTTCTTGTAGTTTTGATCTATTGATTTGTTTTTTATTTGGCGCAGCTCCTTTTTTCCATTTTTTGTCTATTTCCATGTGTGTGTATCCCACAGTGGAGCAGTAGCCTTACATCTTTTGAATATTCATCTGTAAAAAAAAATTTCAATTATTTGTGTTTGTCTTTAAGATTAAGTTTTTATTTATTCATCTAAAAATACTTTTTCTTATTTGATAAGTAGGAAAAAAAACATTTGGGTCTCAGCGCGGTTTTATTTCTTTTGCTACTTTAACGTGGTGATGAGCCTCTGCCTGCTGATATAAGGGGACAGCCAAGCCAGCAGACGGTGGGTCCATCATCCGGAGATAATTCCTGAAATCATCAGGATTATTCTCCCGGATCTCACGAAGCAAAGCCATGTGCGAGAACTGGTCACACTGGAGCAACAAATTTTTGGTCCACGAACTCCTCCTCACCCTGTTCATGGACCGGGCTTGTGTCAAAGCTAAAAGCCCAACACCAAGCCCCTGCACAGCACAAACTCTATTACGAGTACGTACACGAAACATGGCTTAAAACGGTCGGCTGGTCAGAACGGACAACAGAAGGCACCGATAAACAGCAAGGCCTGAAAGAACGAACTGAAAACCAGAAACAAGCGTACAATAAGCACTGAAAATCAAAGTGTACTATATACCAAGATATAGTCCACAATGACCAACAAATGCTAACTAACTACACGCACTGATAAGCAGATACGCACCAACAAGCACAAACTGAACAGCAGTAATGATCTGAAGCATAAATCTGAAAAGAGCAAATCGTCTCTAACCAAACTTCTACTAACACACGATAAACACGAGATCAGCAGAAGGAGCCCAAAGGGTGCCGTACATGGTGCTGAACTTCCCTTTTCTAGTCCCGTTGTACGCGGCTTACGTCACCGCATTCTTGGCAACCGGAAATTCCGACAACTTTGTCCAACCGTGTGTATGCAACACCACTTCCGGACCACTTCTGGACTAAATCCGTCGGAATTTATTTTGTTGTCGGAATATCCGACCGTGTGTGCAAGGGCTAAGTCAACCAATACCAATACTCTATCTGCTGACTTTGCCAAACCCATACAATCTATACCTACCTCTTTTGTGCTCATATTTGTGGATGAATTCACCATAGCATATAGTGCAAGGACCCGCCTGAACACTTTTAAATGGTACTGTTTAAAGTGGTGTTCTCCTACTATCTTGATAGGTAATTGCAGAATGTAAAAATATGCTTCAATTTGGACAGTGTGTATTCATATTTTTGTATTATGACACTTCTTACCTGTCCAGTGGGTTGCCAATAGTGTAAGTAAGGAGGGGCTGGCCAAAGTAAAACACATTATTTATGCATTCATCTTTCAATGACGTGGAGAGGGTTACCTGTCCAAAACATCTCCCCCCACCTTAAAATTTTTACAATGGGCCATCAGAGTGGGTGACAACGAACGGGACTCTGGAGCATGTACTGAAATGAGGCCGAAAAATACCTGGGGCCGTCCGAACGAATCGATGCACGGGGATGCGACCGGATTCGAACTGAACGTACTATGTGACAATGAAATGTTTCCCATGATAGAGCTACGAATCGGAGAGGACGCAACCTGCGACCGTCAACGAACGGGCTCTAGAGCATGTACCAAAATGAGGCCAACGCAACTGGGACACGTCGATCGAACCTGTGCGTTTTGAGAAAAGCGACTGGTTTCGATTCGAACGTAATAGGTGAGGTGAAATGACTCCCATGACAGAGACCCGGGTCGTTTTAACAACGAGCGGGCTCTGGAGCATGTACCGAAATGAGGCTGAGCAAGTAGGGGCATACCAGAACGAAACGGCGCATTTAGCGGATGCGACTGGATTCGAATCGGAGCGCCGTGCGTGACAGAAATGAGTGAAATGATGAAATGACCTACGTGAGCCAGCTATGGCAGAGGTACGAGTCGTTGTGCCGTGAGACACGACTGGCAACGATTTTGACTGTGGAACACGGTAACGAGACTATATAACAAGTACTAAAACAGTGCAGTTTTTTCCTACCAGCAATATCTACCGAAATGACGCCCGTGAAATGAAGGGTGCTGCAAAATTAGAGCGTATTGAGTGATAACAACCGGTATCATAACGAACGATTCGATATTTCAGGTTTTAACGACACTAAAAATAGTACAGGAAGGTCAATCGAGACCCTTACCTGCGGCAGTCGAGCTGGCGACGTTGTACAGAGCCGGCGACGTTGTACAAAACGAACGGGAAAGAAAACCACGAGAGAGACGTTTGTCAGAATGGAAACGAAACACGAGCCGTCGGCCTAGTGACGTAGTGACGCGCACCGGAAACCGACAAAGACCACAGGCGAGCGGGCTGGTTAAATACCCTCCGGGCTCCTCCCATAAATTCAGGCCACCATACTGGCCTTCCTACATATATATATATATATATATATATATATATATATATATGATATACAAAACAAAAAATACATCATATATAAAGTGAATAAGAATACCCTAAATAGGGCATAAATTCGTGAACCCAATTCCCTTAGCTATGCTAACCATATGCACCATATGCACACATATTATAATTACCCCCATATAAATAAATGCAGCAAAAAAGACCCAGGGTATAGCGGGTAAAGGGATTTTCAATTTAAGTTCCAAGCCCTGGTCTGATTCGGAAAAGCAGATTCTCGATAAGGGTTTGAAATTTGCACCCCCAAGGGGGCTAAATAAATTCCATACCTTTATGGATATACATAGATTTGTAAGGAAACTTAATATAAAGAGATATATGATTAACAACTCAGGATCAGATATAAGAAATGGAAACATTAGGAATACCAATGAAGATAATAGGGAAGACAATAGGACCACTGAGGTTGTCCACTCAGGGCTTGCGAATGTTTCCCTTTTTAATCCTCCAGGAACACTCGCACCTTCATTGCGAGTGTTCAGAGATTTGGTTCTGAAAGATTTGGATCTTTTAGAAAGTAAAAAGGTTAGAATGAACAAAACATTACAGGAAGGCCTAGAGTCTCTCTGTGACAGGAGAGATCTGGTCATCAGGCCCGCCGATAAAGGGGAGGGGGGGGCTATTGTTGTGTTAGATAGAGTGGAAATGAAGAGAATTGTTAGTGATCAGGACAGTTATATTGTTCTACCTTCTGACTCAAAGATCCAATATGTTAATAAATTGGAAAAAATTGTTATGGAGGGGTACACAGCAGGGATTCTTAATACTAAGGAAAGGTTATATTTGATTCCAAAAGCCCCACGCACTCCTGTGCTATACTATTTGCCTAAAGGGCATAAGGATCCTGGCTGTCCCCCGGGACGCCCTATAGTAAGTGGAATTGATTCCATCACATCCCGGGTGGGCAGATATATTGATTTCTACTTAGAGCCCCTTGTGGGTAAGATGCTCTCTTTTATTAAAGACTCCAGGCACGTGATTAACATTTTGGCTGGGATTTCTGCTAAACCGGGTGTATGGATGGTAACAGCAGATGTTGCCTCCTTGTACATGGTTATTCCACATGAATTGGGTATGGAAGCTATCCAGGGATATTTGGATCATGATTCTAATCTCCCTGAGGAACAAATAGTTTTCCTTATGACTTTACTTAGATTTGCAGCTTCCCATAACTACTTCAGGTTTAATCAAAAAATTTATAGACAGGTTAGGGGAGTGGCTATGGAAGCCAAATATGCCCTGAGCCTGGCAAATTTGTTTATGGCCAGGTGGGAGGAGGATGTCATCTATGCCCAGGAGGTCCCACAGTTGGTCCTATGGGCAAGATACATAGATGACATCCTTCTCCTTTGGGAAGGTAATTTGTGTGATCTTTCTAACTTTTTACAATCCCTTAATAACAACCAGAGGGGTATTCAACTGAACTATGAGATGAGTCAGGTCAGAATTAATTTTCTTGACCTGAACATCTCTGTAAAAGATGGGGTTTTTGTGACCTCTACCTTCTTTAAAGAGACAGACAGAAATTCTTTTATCCCTACAGATAGTTGTCATCATGTCCCCTGGCTCAGAGCAGTTCCGAAAAGCCAATATATGCGGCTGAGGCGTAACTGCTCTGACCCAGGGGAATTCTGTATTCAAGCAGATGCCCTTACTTCTAGATTTTTGGAAAAAGGGTACGAACGGGATTTTTTGGCCACTACCTTGGAAAGTGTCCTTAACCTTGACAGAGCAGATTTGCTGAGGGAAAGGGGCCCCAAAAATGATGATGACTTTCGAGAGAATGTTCCTTTTGTCACCACTTATTCCTTACAACATAGGAGTGTAAAACATTTGGTGGACAAACATTGGCATGTTGTCACGGGTGATGCTGTGTTGGGGACATCTTACCGGTTAGGCCTAAAGTGATCTTTAGGGGTGTCCCTTCTTTGAGACACCAACTGGCTCCCAATGTAATTGATCTGCCTAAGATGGGGAAGGGCTTCTTCGATCAATTAACTGGATATTATAGGTGTGGAAAATGTAGGGTTTGTTCTCTCAATATTTGTATTCAGAGGCGTACCACCGTATTTACTTCTACAGTAACACGAAGGGAACACACTATCAAACCCTGCATTACCTGTTCTACGAAGGGCGTCGTTTACATGCTGCAGTGCCCGTGTGGGCTGCAGTATGTGGGACAAACCAAGCGGCCCTTACAGGTGCGGTTGAATGAGCACATTACAAATATACTTATAGGGTTCCCCAATCGCTCGGTATCTAAACATTATTTGCTCAAATATAATAAAGATCCTTCAAAAACTATTTTTGGGCATAGACAAATTTAAACCACACTGGCGAGGAAGCTCACTGGTTAGAGAAATATCTAAATCTGAAATGTCCTGGATTCATAGTTTGAAATCCTATGTTCCCTACGGACTTAATATAGACACAGATGTGAACGCATTTATAGATAATTCCTAGGTTTATTTATTTATTTATTTATCTATTTGTTAATTTTTTTCTGGTATTAATTTATGTATTTGATTTGTTCTATTTTTATGAGTATTGTATCTTGTAAACTTCTTCTGAGACATGGAGGTTGGCTTTTTTCAGTAGAGGCCCATTTTCAAAATTTTGGGGGGTTTTGGACAAAATAGATGATCCAGTAAATCTATTTTTCATTTATATATTTTTCTTCTTATTATTATTATATTTATTTTTTTTTTTTTTTTTTTTTTATTTATTTATTTTTTTTTATACAAATAGTTCACAATTTTTTGGGGTCTTTTCGGTTTGCTGCTAAAAATGAGATCTATTGGATGGTACTATTTTGGTTAATGGTTATCACAAGTTTATTTATATGGGGGGTAATTATAATATGTGTGCATATGGTTAGCATAGCATATCTAAGGGAATTGGGTTCACGAATTTATGCCCTATTTAGGGTATTCTTATTCACTTTATATATGATGTATTTTTTGTTTTGTATATCATATATATAAACATGTGAAATATAGAAATAATTCAATTTTTTTAATCACAAGTTTTTTTTGGGTTCAGTATAGCTTTAAGATTAGTTTTGTATATTTATTACATTTTTTGACACATAGGGATTAATAGGTAGATATGAGGGTAACATTAGTATTATATCATCATTATCGTTTATGGGATATAATATAAATATAATAGGTTAGAAAATATATATATATATTTTTTGGTCCCTCTAATTAAATTTTAGGTGCTAACATTTGTGGAACAGTCTGGGGAGAGACATCCGCGTTATAACATTCTTCTCATTTTGCCCTCATAATATGTTGGGAGATATAGTTGTTTTACCCACAACTAAGATGTCTTTATCTGCCGGACCTCTATGTCTCAGAACGAGGTCTGGCCCTATTTAATGGTGGTGCATTGCGGTGGGCCCGTTCCCCATTGAAAACGTCACGTATGATGAAACGCATATGAGAGGGCACGCTGTGACGTCATCACGTGTTACGAGAGGAAGACGGGCTCTCGTTTTGCCGGCCGGCTTGTTTTTATGTGCGAATACTCTTGGTTTTATGTAAGTGCATTTCTATTATAATTAAACGAGTACTGAAGTATTTTACACTATGGGAAGCTTCTTTCTTTCTATATTCTGAACGTGCATTTTGGGTACTAATGAAAATGTGGAGCGGCATGAGAATCCTCAATATATGGATCGTTTGTTCCTGATTGGCAAAGTGTTTGGTGAAGGCGAGAAGCTGTCAGTGGTTTGAGATCATAAACGCTCCTTGTGCTTTTACCGTCTGGTAAGCGCATTTATTTGTCGGTGGCTGGGCACAGTAGTGACAAGGAAGTTTGGAATCATTGTGGTGTGATCGCTCTTCTTTCCTCAATAACATAAACTCTCCATGGACTTTTTCTTGTAGTTTTGATCTATTGATTTGTTTTTTATTTGGCGCAGCTCCTTTTTTCCATTTTTTGTCTATTTCCATGTGTGTGTATCCCACAGTGGAGCAGTAGCCTTACATCTTTTGAATATTCATCTGTAAAAAAAAATTTCAATTATTTGTGTTTGTCTTTAAGATTAAGTTTTTATTTATTCATCTAAAAATACTTTTTCTTATTTGATAAGTAGGAAAAAAAACATTTGGGTCTCAGCGCGGTTTTATTTCTTTTGCTACTTTAACGTGGTGATGAGCCTCTGCCTGCTGATATAAGGGGACAGCCAAGCCAGCAGACGGTGGGTCCATCATCCGGAGATAATTCCTGAAATCATCAGGATTATTCTCCCGGATCTCACGAAGCAAAGCCATGTGCGAGAACTGGTCACACTGGAGCAACAAATTTTTGGTCCACGAACTCCTCCTCACCCTGTTCATGGACCGGGCTTGTGTCAAAGCTAAAAGCCCAACACCAAGCCCCTGCACAGCACAAACTCTATTACGAGTACGTACACGAAACATGGCTTAAAACGGTCGGCTGGTCAGAACGGACAACAGAAGGCACCGATAAACAGCAAGGCCTGAAAGAACGAACTGAAAACCAGAAACAAGCGTACAATAAGCACTGAAAATCAAAGTGTACTATATACCAAGATATAGTCCACAATGACCAACAAATGCTAACTAACTACACGCACTGATAAGCAGATACGCACCAACAAGCACAAACTGAACAGCAGTAATGATCTGAAGCATAAATCTGAAAAGAGCAAATCGTCTCTAACCAAACTTCTACTAACACACGATAAACACGAGATCAGCAGAAGGAGCCCAAAGGGTGCCGTACATGGTGCTGAACTTCCCTTTTCTAGTCCCGTTGTACGCGGCTTACGTCACCGCATTCTTGGCAACCGGAAATTCCGACAACTTTGTCCAACCGTGTGTATGCAACACCACTTCCGGACCACTTCTGGACTAAATCCGTCGGAATTTATTTTGTTGTCGGAATATCCGACCGTGTGTGCAAGGGCTAAGTCAACCAATACCAATACTCTATCTGCTGACTTTGCCAAACCCATACAATCTATACCTACCTCTTTTGTGCTCATATTTGTGGATGAATTCACCATAGCATATAGTGCAAGGACCCGCCTGAACACTTTTAAATGGTACTGTTTAAAGTGGTGTTCTCCTACTATCTTGATAGGTAATTGCAGAATGTAAAAATATGCTTCAATTTGGACAGTGTGTATTCATATTTTTGTATTATGACACTTCTTACCTGTCCAGTGGGTTGCCAATAGTGTAAGTAAGGAGGGGCTGGCCAAAGTAAAACACATTATTTATGCATTCATCTTTCAATGACGTGGAGAGGGTTACCTGTCCAAAACATCTCCCCCCACCTTAAAATTTTTACAATGGGCCATCAGAGTGGGTGACAACGAACGGGACTCTGGAGCATGTACTGAAATGAGGCCGAAAAATACCTGGGGCCGTCCGAACGAATCGATGCACGGGGATGCGACCGGATTCGAACTGAACGTACTATGTGACAATGAAATGTTTCCCATGATAGAGCTACGAATCGGAGAGGACGCAACCTGCGACCGTCAACGAACGGGCTCTAGAGCATGTACCAAAATGAGGCCAACGCAACTGGGACACGTCGATCGAACCTGTGCGTTTTGAGAAAAGCGACTGGTTTCGATTCGAACGTAATAGGTGAGGTGAAATGACTCCCATGACAGAGACCCGGGTCATTTTAACAACGAGCGGGCTCTGGAGCATGTACCGAAATGAGGCTGAGCAAGTAGGGGCACACCAGAACGAAACGGCGCATTTAGCGGATGCGACTGGATTCGAATCGGAGCGCCGTGCGTGACAGAAATGAGTGAAATGATGAAATGACCTACGTGAGCCAGCTATGGCAGAGGTACGAGTCGTTGTGCCGTGAGACACGACTGGCAACGATTTTGACTGTGGAACACGGTAACGAGACTATATAACAAGTACTAAAACAGTGCAGTTTTTTCCTACCAGCAATATCTACCGAAATGACGCCCGTGAAATGAAGGGTGCTGCAAAATTAGAGCGTATTGAGTGATAACAACCGGTATCATAACGAACGATTCGATATTTCAGGTTTTAACGACACTAAAAATAGTACAGGAAGGTCAATCGAGACCCTTACCTGCGGCAGTCGAGCTGGCGACGTTGTACAGAGCCGGCGACGTTGTACAAAACGAACGGGAAAGAAAACCACGAGAGAGACGTTTGTCAGAATGGAAACGAAACACGAGCCGTCGGCCTAGTGACGTAGTGACGCGCACCGGAAACCGACAAAGACCACAGGCGAGCGGGCTGGTTAAATACCCTCCGGGCTCCTCCCATAAATTCAGGCCACCATACTGGCCTTCCTACATATATATATATATATATATATATATATATATATGATATACAAAACAAAAAATACATCATATATAAAGTGAATAAGAATACCCTAAATAGGGCATAAATTCGTGAACCCAATTCCCTTAGCTATGCTAACCATATGCACCATATGCACACATATTATAATTACCCCCATATAAATAAATGCAGCAAAAAAGACCCAGGGTATAGCGGGTAAAGGGATTTTCAATTTAAGTTCCAAGCCCTGGTCTGATTCGGAAAAGCAGATTCTCGATAAGGGTTTGAAATTTGCACCCCCAAGGGGGCTAAATAAATTCCATACCTTTATGGATATACATAGATTTGTAAGGAAACTTAATATAAAGAGATATATGATTAACAACTCAGGATCAGATATAAGAAATGGAAACATTAGGAATACCAATGAAGATAATGGGGAAGACAATAGGACCACTGAGGTTGTCCACTCAGGGCTTGCGAATGTTTCCCTTTTTAATCCTCCAGGAACACTCGCACCTTCATTGCGAGTGTTCAGAGATTTGGTTCTGAAAGATTTGGATCTTTTAGAAAGTAAAAAGGTTAGAATGAACAAAACATTACAGGAAGGCCTAGAGTCTCTCTGTGACAGGAGAGATCTGGTCATCAGGCCCGCCGATAAAGGGGAGGGGGGGGCTATTGTTGTGTTAGATAGAGTGGAAATGAAGAGAATTGTTAGTGATCAGGACAGTTATATTGTTCTACCTTCTGACTCAAAGATCCAATATGTTAA
The DNA here is from genome assembly GCF_037356315.1 of Lithobates pipiens. NCBI lineage: Eukaryota > Metazoa > Chordata > Amphibia > Anura > Ranidae > Lithobates > Lithobates pipiens. Next base: position 235,121,929 of record NW_027507784.1, read on the forward strand.
TAAATTGGAAAAAATAGTTATGGAGGGGTACACAGCAGGGATTCTTAATACTAAGGAAAGGTTATATTTGATTCCAAAAGCCCCACGCACTCCTGTGCTATACTATTTGCCTAAAGGGCATAAGGATCCTGGCTGCCCCCCGGGACGCCCTATAGTAAGTGGAATTGATTCCATCACATCCCGGGTGGGCAGATATATTGATTTCTACTTAGAGCCCCTTGTGGGTAAGATGCCCTCTTTTATTAAAGACTCCAGGCACGTGATTAACATTTTGGCTGGGATTTCTGCTAAACCGGGTGTATGGATGGTAACAGCAGATGTTGCCTCCTTGTACATGGTTATTCCACATGAATTGGGTATGGAAGCTATCCAGGGATATTTGGATCATGATTCTAATCTCCCTGAGGAACAAATAGTTTTCCTTATGACTTTACTTAGATTTGCAGCTTCCCATAACTACTTCAGGTTTAATCAAAAAATGTATAGACAGGTTAGGGGAGTGGCTATGGAAGCCAAATATGCCCTGAGCCTGGCAAATTTGTTTATGGCCAGGTGGGAGGAGGATGTCATCTATGCCCAGGAGGTCCCACAGTTGGTCCTATGGGCAAGATACATAGATGACATCCTTCTCCTTTGGGAAGGTAATTTGTGTGATCTTTCTAACTTTTTACAATCCCTTAATAACAACCAGAGGGGTATTCAACTGAACTATGAGATGAGTCAGGTCAGAATTAATTTTCTTGACCTGAACATCTCTGTAAAAGATGGGGTTTTTGTGACCTCTACCTTCTTTAAAGAGACAGACAGAAATTCTTTTATCCCTACAGATAGTTGTCATCATGTCCCCTGGCTCAGAGCAGTTCCGAAAAGCCAATATATGCGGCTGAGGCGTAACTGCTCTGACCCAGGGGAATTCTGTATTCAAGCAGATGCCCTTACTTCTAGATTTTTGGAAAAAGGGTACGAACGGGATTTTTTGGCCACTACCTTGGAAAGTGTCCTTAACCTTGACAGAGCAGATTTGCTGAGGGAAAGGGGCCCCAAAAATGATGATGACTTTCGAGAGAATGTTCCTTTTGTCACCACTTATTCCTTACAACATAGGAGTGTAAAACATTTGGTGGACAAACATTGGCATGTTGTCACGGGTGATGCTGTGTTGGGGACATCTTACCGGTTAGGCCTAAAGTGATCTTTAGGGGTGTCCCTTCTTTGAGACACCAACTGGCTCCCAATGTAATTGATCTGCCTAAGATGGGGAAGGGCTTCTTCGATCAATTAACTGGATATTATAGGTGTGGAAAATGTAGGGTTTGTTCTCTCAATATTTGTATTCAGAGGCGTACCACCGTATTTACTTCTACAGTAACACGAAGGGAACACACTATCAAACCCTGCATTACCTGTTCTACGAAGGGCGTCGTTTACATGCTGCAGTGCCCGTGTGGGCTGCAGTATGTGGGACAAACCAAGCGGCCCTTACAGGTGCGGTTGAATGAGCACATTACAAATATACTTATAGGGTTCCCCAATCGCTCGGTATCTAAACATTATTTGCTCAAATATAATAAAGATCCTTCAAAAACTATTTTTGGGCATAGACAAATTTAAACCACACTGGCGAGGAAGCTCACTGGTTAGAGAAATATCTAAATCTGAAATGTCCTGGATTCATAGTTTGAAATCCTATGTTCCCTACGGACTTAATATAGACACAGATGTGAACGCATTTATAGATAATTCCTAGGTTTATTTATTTATTTATTTATCTATTTGTTAAATTTTTTCTGGTATTAATTTATGTATTTGATTTGTTCTATTTTTATGAGTATTGTATCTTGTAAACTTCTTCTGAGACATGGAGGTTGGCTTTTTTCAGTAGAGGCCCATTTTCAAAATTTTGGGGGGTTTTGGACAAAATAGATGATCCAGTAAATCTATTTTTCATTTATATATTTTTCTTCTTATTATTATTATATTTATTTTTTTTTTTTTTTTTTTTTTATTTATTTATTTTTTTTTATACAAATAGTTCACAATTTTTTGGGGTCTTTTCGGTTTGCTGCTAAAAATGAGATCTATTGGATGGTACTATTTTGGTTAATGGTTATCACAAGTTTATTTATATGGGGGGTAATTATAATATGTGTGCATATGGTTAGCATAGCATATCTAAGGGAATTGGGTTCACGAATTTATGCCCTATTTAGGGTATTCTTATTCACTTTATATATGATGTATTTTTTGTTTTGTATATCATATATATAAACATGTGAAATATAGAAATAATTAAATTTTTTTAATCACAAGTTTTTTTTGGGTTCAGTATAGCTTTAAGATTAGTTTTGTATATTTATTACATTTTTTGACACATAGGGATTAATAGGTAGATATGAGGGTAACATTAGTATTATATCATCATTATCGTTTATGGGATATAATATAAATATAATAGGTTAGAAAATATATATATATATTTTTTGGTCCCTCTAATTAAATTTTAGGTGCTAACATTTGTGGAACAGTCTGGGGAGAGACATCCGCGTTATAACATTCTTCTCATTTTGCCCTCATAATATGTTGGGAGATATAGTTGTTTTACCCACAACTAAGATGTCTTTATCTGCCGGACCTCTATGTCTCAGAACGAGGTCTGGCCCTATTTAATGGTGGTGCATTGCGGTGGGCCCGTTCCCCATTGAAAACGTCACGTATGATGAAACGCATATGAGAGGGCACGCTGTGACGTCATCACGTGTTACGAGAGGAAGACGGGCTCTCGTTTTGCCGGCCGGCTTGTTTTTATGTGCGAATACTCTTGGTTTTATGTAAGTGCATTTCTATTATAATTAAACGAGTACTGAAGTATTTTACACTATGGGAAGCTTCTTTCTTTCTATATTCTGAACGTGCATTTTGGGTACTAATGAAAATGTGGAGCGGCATGAGAATCCTCAATATATGGATCGTTTGTTCCTGATTGGCAAAGTGTTTGGTGAAGGCGAGAAGCTGTCAGTGGTTTGAGATCATAAACGCTCCTTGTGCTTTTACCGTCTGGTAAGCGCATTTATTTGTCGGTGGCTGGGCACAGTAGTGACAAGGAAGTTTGGAATCATTGTGGTGTGATCGCTCTTCTTTCCTCAATAACATAAACTCTCCATGGACTTTTTCTTGTAGTTTTGATCTATTGATTTGTTTTTTATTTGGCGCAGCTCCTTTTTTCCATTTTTTGTCTATTTCCATGTGTGTGTATCCCACAGTGGAGCAGTAGCCTTACATCTTTTGAATATTCATCTGTAAAAAAAAATTTCAATTATTTGTGTTTGTCTTTAAGATTAAGTTTTTATTTATTCATCTAAAAATACTTTTTCTTATTTGATAAGTAGGAAAAAAAACATTTGGGTCTCAGCGCGGTTTTATTTCTTTTGCTACTTTAACGTGGTGATGAGCCTCTGCCTGCTGATATAAGGGGACAGCCAAGCCAGCAGACGGTGGGTCCATCATCCGGAGATAATTCCTGAAATCATCAGGATTATTCTCCCGGATCTCACGAAGCAAAGCCATGTGCGAGAACTGGTCACACTGGAGCAACAAATTTTTGGTCCACGAACTCCTCCTCACCCTGTTCATGGACCGGGCTTGTGTCAAAGCTAAAAGCCCAACACCAAGCCCCTGCACAGCACAAACTCTATTACGAGTACGTACACGAAACATGGCTTAAAACGGTCGGCTGGTCAGAACGGACAACAGAAGGCACCGATAAACAGCAAGGCCTGAAAGAACGAACTGAAAACCAGAAACAAGCGTACAATAAGCACTGAAAATCAAAGTGTACTATATACCAAGATATAGTCCACAATGACCAACAAATGCTAACTAACTACACGCACTGATAAGCAGATACGCACCAACAAGCACAAACTGAACAGCAGTAATGATCTGAAGCATAAATCTGAAAAGAGCAAATCGTCTCTAACCAAACTTCTACTAACACACGATAAACACGAGATCAGCAGAAGGAGCCCAAAGGGTGCCGTACATGGTGCTGAACTTCCCTTTTCTAGTCCCGTTGTACGCGGCTTACGTCACCGCATTCTTGGCAACCGGAAATTCCGACAACTTTGTCCAACCGTGTGTATGCAACACCACTTCCGGACCACTTCTGGACTAAATCCGTCGGAATTTATTTTGTTGTCGGAATATCCGACCGTGTGTGCAAGGGCTAAGTCAACCAATACCAATACTCTATCTGCTGACTTTGCCAAACCCATACAATCTATACCTACCTCTTTTGTGCTCATATTTGTGGATGAATTCACCATAGCATATAGTGCAAGGACCCGCCTGAACACTTTTAAATGGTACTGTTTAAAGTGGTGTTCTCCTACTATCTTGATAGGTAATTGCAGAATGTAAAAATATGCTTCAATTTGGACAGTGTGTATTCATATTTTTGTATTATGACACTTCTTACCTGTCCAGTGGGTTGCCAATAGTGTAAGTAAGGAGGGGCTGGCCAAAGTAAAACACATTATTTATGCATTCATCTTTCAATGACGTGGAGAGGGTTACCTGTCCAAAACATCTCCCCCCACCTTAAAATTTTTACAATGGGCCATCAGAGTGGGTGACAACGAACGGGACTCTGGAGCATGTACTGAAATGAGGCCGAAAAATACCTGGGGCCGTCCGAACGAATCGATGCACGGGGATGCGACCGGATTCGAACTGAACGTACTATGTGACAATGAAATGTTTCCCATGATAGAGCTACGAATCGGAGAGGACGCAACCTGCGACCGTCAACGAACGGGCTCTAGAGCATGTACCAAAATGAGGCCAACGCAACTGGGACACGTCGATCGAACCTGTGCGTTTTGAGAAAAGCGACTGGTTTCGATTCGAACGTAATAGGTGAGGTGAAATGACTCCCATGACAGAGACCCGGGTCGTTTTAACAACGAGCGGGCTCTGGAGCATGTACCGAAATGAGGCTGAGCAAGTAGGGGCACACCAGAACGAAACGGCGCATTTAGCGGATGCGACTGGATTCGAATCGGAGCGCCGTGCGTGACAGAAATGAGTGAAATGATGAAATGACCTACGTGAGCCAGCTATGGCAGAGGTACGAGTCGTTGTGCCGTGAGACACGACTGGCAACGATTTTGACTGTGGAACACGGTAACGAGACTATATAACAAGTACTAAAACAGTGCAGTTTTTTCCTACCAGCAATATCTACCGAAATGACGCCCGTGAAATGAAGGGTGCTGCAAAATTAGAGCGTATTGAGTGATAACAACCGGTATCATAACGAACGATTCGATATTTCAGGTTTTAACGACACTAAAAATAGTACAGGAAGGTCAATCGAGACCCTTACCTGCGGCAGTCGAGCTGGCGACGTTGTACAGAGCCGGCGACGTTGTACAAAACGAACGGGAAAGAAAACCACGAGAGAGACGTTTGTCAGAATGGAAACGAAACACGAGCCGTCGGCCTAGTGACGTAGTGACGCGCACCGGAAACCGACAAAGACCACAGGCGAGCGGGCTGGTTAAATACCCTCCGGGCTCCTCCCATAAATTCAGGCCACCATACTGGCCTTCCTACATATATATATATATATATATATATATATATATATGATATACAAAACAAAAAATACATCATATATAAAGTGAATAAGAATACCCTAAATAGGGCATAAATTCGTGAACCCAATTCCCTTAGCTATGCTAACCATATGCACCATATGCACACATATTATAATTACCCCCATATAAATAAATGCAGCAAAAAAGACCCAGGGTATAGCGGGTAAAGGGATTTTCAATTTAAGTTCCAAGCCCTGGTCTGATTCGGAAAAGCAGATTCTCGATAAGGGTTTGAAATTTGCACCCCCAAGGGGGCTAAATAAATTCCATACCTTTATGGATATACATAGATTTGTAAGGAAACTTAATATAAAGAGATATATGATTAACAACTCAGGATCAGATATAAGAAATGGAAACATTAGGAATACCAATGAAGATAATGGGGAAGACAATAGGACCACTGAGGTTGTCCACTCAGGGCTTGCGAATGTTTCCCTTTTTAATCCTCCAGGAACACTCGCACCTTCATTGCGAGTGTTCAGAGATTTGGTTCTGAAAGATTTGGATCTTTTAGAAAGTAAAAAGGTTAGAATGAACAAAACATTACAGGAAGGCCTAGAGTCTCTCTGTGACAGGAGAGATCTGGTCATCAGGCCCGCCGATAAAGGGGAGGGGGGGGCTATTGTTGTGTTAGATAGAGTGGAAATGAAGAGAATTGTTAGTGATCAGGACAGTTATATTGTTCTACCTTCTGACTCAAAGATCCAATATGTTAATAAATTGGAAAAAATAGTTATGGAGGGGTACACAGCAGGGATTCTTAATACTAAGGAAAGGTTATATTTGATTCCAAAAGCCCCACGCACTCCTGTGCTATACTATTTGCCTAAAGGGCATAAGGATCCTGGCTGCCCCCCGGGACGCCCTATAGTAAGTGGAATTGATTCCATCACATCCCGGGTGGGCAGATATATTGATTTCTACTTAGAGCCCCTTGTGGGTAAGATGCCCTCTTTTATTAAAGACTCCAGGCACGTGATTAACATTTTGGCTGGGATTTCTGCTAAACCGGGTGTATGGATGGTAACAGCAGATGTTGCCTCCTTGTACATGGTTATTCCACATGAATTGGGTATGGAAGCTATCCAGGGATATTTGGATCATGATTCTAATCTCCCTGAGGAACAAATAGTTTTCCTTATGACTTTACTTAGATTTGCAGCTTCCCATAACTACTTCAGGTTTAATCAAAAAATGTATAGACAGGTTAGGGGAGTGGCTATGGAAGCCAAATATGCCCTGAGCCTGGCAAATTTGTTTATGGCCAGGTGGGAGGAGGATGTCATCTATGCCCAGGAGGTCCCACAGTTGGTCCTATGGGCAAGATACATAGATGACATCCTTCTCCTTTGGGAAGGTAATTTGTGTGATCTTTCTAACTTTTTACAATCCCTTAATAACAACCAGAGGGGTATTCAACTGAACTATGAGATGAGTCAGGTCAGAATTAATTTTCTTGACCTGAACATCTCTGTAAAAGATGGGGTTTTTGTGACCTCTACCTTCTTTAAAGAGACAGACAGAAATTCTTTTATCCCTACAGATAGTTGTCATCATGTCCCCTGGCTCAGAGCAGTTCCGAAAAGCCAATATATGCGGCTGAGGCGTAACTGCTCTGACCCAGGGGAATTCTGTATTCAAGCAGATGCCCTTACTTCTAGATTTTTGGAAAAAGGGTACGAACGGGATTTTTTGGCCACTACCTTGGAAAGTGTCCTTAACCTTGACAGAGCAGATTTGCTGAGGGAAAGGGGCCCCAAAAATGATGATGACTTTCGAGAGAATGTTCCTTTTGTCACCACTTATTCCTTACAACATAGGAGTGTAAAACATTTGGTGGACAAACATTGGCATGTTGTCACGGGTGATGCTGTGTTGGGGACATCTTACCGGTTAGGCCTAAAGTGATCTTTAGGGGTGTCCCTTCTTTGAGACACCAACTGGCTCCCAATGTAATTGATCTGCCTAAGATGGGGAAGGGCTTCTTCGATCAATTAACTGGATATTATAGGTGTGGAAAATGTAGGGTTTGTTCTCTCAATATTTGTATTCAGAGGCGTACCACCGTATTTACTTCTACAGTAACACGAAGGGAACACACTATCAAACCCTGCATTACCTGTTCTACGAAGGGCGTCGTTTACATGCTGCAGTGCCCGTGTGGGCTGCAGTATGTGGGACAAACCAAGCGGCCCTTACAGGTGCGGTTGAATGAGCACATTACAAATATACTTATAGGGTTCCCCAATCGCTCGGTATCTAAACATTATTTGCTCAAATATAATAAAGATCCTTCAAAAACTATTTTTGGGCATAGACAAATTTAAACCACACTGGCGAGGAAGCTCACTGGTTAGAGAAATATCTAAATCTGAAATGTCCTGGATTCATAGTTTGAAATCCTATGTTCCCTACGGACTTAATATAGACACAGATGTGAACGCATTTATAGATAATTCCTAGGTTTATTTATTTATTTATTTATCTATTTGTTAAATTTTTTCTGGTATTAATTTATGTATTTGATTTGTTCTATTTTTATGAGTATTGTATCTTGTAAACTTCTTCTGAGACATGGAGGTTGGCTTTTTTCAGTAGAGGCCCATTTTCAAAATTTTGGGGGGTTTTGGACAAAATAGATGATCCAGTAAATCTATTTTTCATTTATATATTTTTCTTCTTATTATTATTATTATTATTTTTTTTTTTTTTTATATACAAATAGTTCACAATTTTTTGGGGTCTTTTCGGTTTGCTGCTAAAAATGAGATCTATTGGATGGTACTATTTTGGTTAATGGTTATCACAAGTTTATTTATATGGGGGGTAATTATAATATGTGTGCATATGGTTAGCATAGCATATCTAAGGGAATTGGGTTCACGAATTTATGCCCTATTTAGGGTATTCTTATTCACTTTATATATGATGTATTTTTTGTTTTGTATATCATATATATAAACATGTGAAATATAGAAATAATTCAATTTTTTTAATCACAAGTTTTTTTTGGGTTCAGTATAGCTTTAAGATTAGTTTTGTATATTTATTACATTTTTTGACACATAGGGATTAATAGGTAGATATGAGGGTAACATTAGTATTATATCATCATTATCGTTTATGGGATATAATATAAATATAATAGGTTAGAAAATATATATATATATTTTTTGGTCCCTCTAATTAAATTTTAGGTGCTAACATTTGTGGAACAGTCTGGGGAGAGACATCCGCGTTATAACATTCTTCTCATTTTGCCCTCATAATATGTTGGGAGATATAGTTGTTTTACCCACAACTAAGATGTCTTTATCTGCCGGACCTCTATGTCTCAGAACGAGGTCTGGCCCTATTTAATGGTGGTGCGTTGCGGTGGGCCCGTTCCCCATTGAAAACGTCACATATGATGAAACGCATATGAGAGGGCACGCTGTGACGTCATCACGTGTTACGAGAGGAAGACGGGCTCTCGTTTTGCCGGCCGGCTTGTTTTTATGTGCGAATACTCTTGGTTTTATGTAAGTGCATTTCTATTATAATTAAACGAGTACTGAAGTATTTTACACTATGGGAAGCTTCTTTCTTTCTATATTCTGAACGTGCATTTTGGGTACTAATGAAAATGTGGAGCGGCATGAGAATCCTCAATATATGGATCGTTTGTTCCTGATTGGCAAAGTGTTTGGTGAAGGCGAGAAGCTGTCAGTGGTTTGAGATCATAAACGCTCCTTGTGCTTTTACCGTCTGGTAAGCGCATTTATTTGTCGGTGGCTGGGCACAGTAGTGACAAGGAAGTTTGGAATCATTGTGGTGTGATCGCTCTTCTTTCCTCAATAACATAAACTCTCCATGGACTTTTTCTTGTAGTTTTGATCTATTGATTTGTTTTTTATTTGGCGCAGCTCCTTTTTTCCATTTTTTGTCTATTTCCATGTGTGTGTATCCCACAGTGGAGCAGTAGCCTTACATCTTTTGAATATTCATCTGTAAAAAAAAATTTCAATTATTTGTGTTTGTCTTTAAGATTAAGTTTTTATTTATTCATCTAAAAATACTTTTTCTTATTTGATAAGTAGGAAAAAAAACATTTGGGTCTCAGCGCGGTTTTATTTCTTTTGCTACTTTAACGTGGTGATGAGCCTCTGCCTGCTGATATAAGGGGACAGCCAAGCCAGCAGACGGTGGGTCCATCATCCGGAGATAATTCCTGAAATCATCAGGATTATTCTCCCGGATCTCACGAAGCAAAGCCATGTGCGAGAACTGGTCACACTGGAGCAACAAATTTTTGGTCCACGAACTCCTCCTCACCCTGTTCATGGACCGGGCTTGTGTCAAAGCTAAAAGCCCAACACCAAGCCCCTGCACAGCACAAACTCTATGACGAGTACGTACACGAAACATGGCTTAAAACGGTCGGCTGGTCAGAACGGACAACAGAAGGCACCGATAAACAGCAAGGCCTGAAAGAACGAACTGAAAACCAGAAACAAGCGTACAATAAGCACTGAAAATCAAAGTGTACTATATACCAAGATATAGTCCACAATGACCAACAAATGCTAACTAACTACACGCACTGATAAGCAGATACGCACCAACAAGCACAAACTGAACAGCAGTAATGATCTGAAGCATAAATCTGAAAAGAGCAAATCGTCTCTAACCAAACTTCTACTAACACACGATAAACACGAGATCAGCAGAAGGAGCCCAAAGGGTGCCGTACATGGTGCTGAACTTCCCTTTTCTAGTCCCGTTGTACGCGGCTTACGTCACCGCATTCTTGGCAACCGGAAATTCCGACAACTTTGTCCAACCGTGTGTATGCAACACCACTTCCGGACCACTTCCGGACTAAATCCGTCGGAATTTATTTTGTTGTCGGAATATCCGACCGTGTGTGCAAGGGCTAAGTCAACCAATACCAATACTCTATCTGCTGACTTTGCCAAACCCATACAATCTATACCTACCTCTTTTGTGCTCATATTTGTGGATGAATTCACCATAGCATATAGTGCAAGGACCCGCCTGAACACTTTTAAATGGTACTGTTTAAAGTGGTGTTCTCCTACTATCTTGATAGGTAATTGCAGAATGTAAAAATATGCTTCAATTTGGACAGTGTGTATTCATATTTTTGTATTATGACACTTCTTACCTGTCCAGTGGGTTGCCAATAGTGTAAGTAAGGAGGGGCTGGCCAAAGTAAAACACATTATTTATGCATTCATCTTTCAATGACGTGGAGAGGGTTACCTGTCCAAAACATCTCCCCCCACCTTAAAATTTTTACAATGGGCCATCAGAGTGGGTGACAACGAACGGGACTCTGGAGCATGTACTGAAATGAGGCCGAAAAATACCTGGGGCCGTCCGAACGAATCGATGCACGGGGATGCGACCGGATTCGAACTGAACGTACTATGTGACAATGAAATGTTTCCCATGATAGAGCTACGAATCGGAGAGGACGCAACCTGCGACCGTCAACGAACGGGCTCTAGAGCATGTACCGAAATGAGGCCAACGCAACTGGGACACGTCGATCGAACCTGTGCGTTTTGAGAAAAGCGACTGGTTTCGATTCGAACGTAATAGGTGAGGTGAAATGACTCCCATGACAGAGACCCGGGTCGTTTTAACAACGAGCGGGCTCTGGAGCATGTACCGAAATGAGGCCGAGCAAGTAGGGGCACACCAGAACGAAACGGCGCATTTAGCGGATGCGACTGGATTAGAATCGGAGCGCCGTGCGTGACAGAAATGAGTGAAATGATGAAATGACCTACGTGAGCCAGCTATGGCAGAGGTACGAGTCGTTGTGCCGTGAGACACGACTGGCAACGATTTTGACTGTGGAACACGGTAACGAGACTATATAACAAGTACTAAAACAGTGCAGTTTTTTCCTACCAGCAATATCTACCGAAATGACGCCCGTAAAATGAAGGGTGCTGCAAAATTAGAGCGTATTGAGTGATAACAACCGGTATCATAACGAACGATTCGATATTTCAGGTTTTAACGACACTAAAAATAGTACAGGAAGGTCAATCGAGACCCTTACCTGCGGCAGTCGAGCTGGCGACGTTGTACAGAGCCGGCGACGTTGTACAAAACGAACGGGAAAGAAAACCACGAGAGAGACGTTTGTCAGAATGGAAACGAAACACGAGCCGTCGGCCTAGTGACGTAGTGACGCGCACCGGAAACCGACAAAGACCACAGGCGAGCGGGCTGGTTAAATACCCTCCGGGCTCCTCCCATAAATTCAGGCCACCATACTGGCCTTCCTACATATATATATATATATATATATATATATATATATATATGATATACAAAACAAAAAATACATCATATATAAAGTGAATAAGAATACCCTAAATAGGGCATAAATTCGTGAACCCAATTCCCTTAGCTATGCTAACCATATGCACCATATGCACACATATTATAATTACCCCCATATAAATAAATGCAGCAAAAAAGACCCAGGGTATAGCGGGTAAAGGGATTTTCAATTTAAGTTCCAAGCCCTTGTCTGATTCGGAAAAGCAGATTCTCGATAAGGGTTTGAAATTTGCACCCCCAAGGGGGCTAAATAAATTCCATACCTTTATGGATATACATAGATTTGTAAGGAAACTTAATATAAAGAGATATATGATTAACAACTCAGGATCAGATATAAGAAATGGAAACATTAGGAATACCAATGAAGATAATAGGGAAGACAATAGGACCACTGAGGTTGTCCACTCAGGGCTTGCGAATGTTTCCCTTTTTAATCCTCCAGGAACACTCGCACCTTCATTGCGAGTGTTCAGAGATTTGGTTCTGAAAGATTTGGATCTTTTAGAAAGTAAAAAGGTTAGAATGAACAAAACATTACAGGAAGGCCTAGAGTCTCTCTGTGACAGGAGAGATCTGGTCATCAGGCCCGCCGATAAAGGGGGGGGGGGCTATTGTTGTGTTAGATAGAGTGGAAATGAAGAGAATTGTTAGTGATCAGGACAGTTATATTGTTCTACCTTCTGACTCAAAGATCCAATATGTTAATAAATTGGAAAAAATAGTTATGGAGGGGTACACAGCAGGGATTCTTAATACTAAGGAAAGGTTATATTTGATTCCAAAAGCCCCACGCACTCCTGTGCTATACTATTTGCCTAAAGGGCATAAGGATCCTGGCTGCCCCCCGGGACGCCCTATAGTAAGTGGAATTGATTCCATCACATCCCGGGTGGGCAGATATATTGATTTCTACTTAGAGCCCCTTGTGGGTAAGATGCCCTCTTTTATTAAAGACTCCAGGCACGTGATTAACATTTTGGCTGGGATTTCTGCTAAACCGGGTGTATGGATGGTAACAGCAGATGTTGCCTCCTTGTACATGGTTATTCCACATGAATTGGGTATGGAAGCTATCCAGGGATATTTGGATCATGATTCTAATCTCCCTGAGGAACAAATAGTTTTCCTTATGACTTTACTTAGATTTGCAGCTTCCCATAACTACTTCAGGTTTAATCAAAAAATTTATAGACAGGTTAGGGGAGTGGCTATGGAAGCCAAATATGCCCTGAGCCTGGCAAATTTGTTTATGGCCAGGTGGGAGGAGGATGTCATCTATGCCCAGGAGGTCCCACAGTTGGTCCTATGGGCAAGATACATAGATGACATCCTTCTCCTTTGGGAAGGTAATTTGTGTGATCTTTCTAACTTTTTACAATCCCTTAATAACAACCAGAGGGGTATTCAACTGAACTATGAGATGAGTCAGGTCAGAATTAATTTTCTTGACCTGAACATCTCTGTAAAAGATGGGGTTTTTGTGACCTCTACCTTCTTTAAAGAGACAGACAGAAATTCTTTTATCCCTACAGATAGTTGTCATCATGTCCCCTGGCTCAGAGCAGTTCCGAAAAGCCAATATATGCGGCTGAGGCGTAACTGCTCTGACCCAGGGGAATTCTGTATTCAAGCAGATGCCCTTACTTCTAGATTTTTGGAAAAAGGGTACGAACGGGATTTTTTGGCCACTACCTTGGAAAGTGTCCTTAACCTTGACAGAGCAGATTTGCTGAGGGAAAGGGGCCCCAAAAATGATGATGACTTTCGAGAGAATGTTCCTTTTGTCACCACTTATTCCTTACAACATAGGAGTGTAAAACATTTGGTGGACAAACATTGGCATGTTGTCACGGGTGATGCTGTGTTGGGGACATCTTACCGGTTAGGCCTAAAGTGATCTTTAGGGGTGTCCCTTCTTTGAGACACCAACTGGCTCCCAATGTAATTGATCTGCCTAAGATGGGGAAGGGCTTCTTCGATCAATTAACTGGATATTATAGGTGTGGAAAATGTAGGGTTTGTTCTCTCAATATTTGTATTCAGAGGCGTACCACCGTATTTACTTCTACAGTAACACGAAGGGAACACACTATCAAACCCTGCATTACCTGTTCTACGAAGGGCGTCGTTTACATGCTGCAGTGCCCGTGTGGGCTGCAGTATGTGGGACAAACCAAGCGGCCCTTACAGGTGCGGTTGAATGAGCACATTACAAATATACTTATAGGGTTCCCCAATCGCTCGGTATCTAAACATTATTTGCTCAAATATAATAAAGATCCTTCAAAAACTATTTTTGGGCATAGACAAATTTAAACCACACTGGCGAGGAAGCTCACTGGTTAGAGAAATATCTAAATCTGAAATGTCCTGGATTCATAGTTTGAAATCCTATGTTCCCTACGGACTTAATATAGACACAGATGTGAACGCATTTATAGATAATTCCTAGGTTTATTTATTTATTTATTTATCTATTTGTTAAATTTTTTCTGGTATTAATTTATGTATTTGATTTGTTCTATTTTTATGAGTATTGTATCTTGTAAACTTCTTCTGAGACATGGAGGTTGGCTTTTTTCAGTAGAGGCCCATTTTCAAAATTTTGGGGGGTTTTGGACAAAATAGATGATCCAGTAAATCTATTTTTCATTTATATATTTTTCTTCTTCTTATTATTATTTTTTTTTTTTTTTTTTTATACAAATAGTTCACAATTTTTTGGGGTCTTTTCGGTTTGCTGCTAAAAATGAGATCTATTGGATGGTACTATTTTGGTTAATGGTTATCACAAGTTTATTTATATGGGGGGTAATTATAATATGTGTGCATATGGTTAGCATAGCATATCTAAGGGAATTGGGTTCACGAATTTATGCCCTATTTAGGGTATTCTTATTCACTTTATATATGATGTACCGTATATACTCGAGTATAGGCCGACCCGAGTATAAGCCGAGGCCCCCAATTTACCCCCAAAAAACTGGGAAACCTATTGACTCGTGTATAAGCCGAGGGTGAGATATGCCTGTCCATCCCTGTGTGTGTCCGTCCATCCCTGTGTGTCCGTCCATCCCTGTGTGTCCGTCCATCCCTGTGTGTGTGTCCATCCATCCATCCCTGTGTGTGTGTCCATCCATCCATCCCTGTGTGTGTGTCCATCCATCCATCCCTGTGTGTGTGTGTGTGCGTCCATCCATCCATCCATCCCTGTGTGTGTGTGTGTGTGTGTGTGTGTGTGTGTGTCCATCCATCCATCCATCCCTGTGTGTGTGTGTGTGTCCATCCATCCATCCATCCCTGTGTGTGTGTGTGTGTCCATCCATCCATCCCTCCCTGTGTGTGTGTGTGTGTGTGTGTCCATCCATCCGTGTGTGTGTGTGTGTGTGTGTGTGTGTGTGTGTGTGTGTGTGTGTGTCCGTGCAGCCTTGTGTGTCCAGCCTACCTGTGTCCCGAGCCTCCGTCCGGTCCCGTCCCGAGCCTCCGTGTCGTCCCGTCCCGAGCCTCCGTGTCGTCCCGTCCCGAGCCTCCGTGTCGTCCCGTCCCGAGCCTCCGTGTCGTCCCATGCCAGGATCGCCGCTCTTCGTCGGCGCCCTGGCGGCCATTCCCCTGTTCAAAAGCCGCGCCTCCGCCTCCGCCTGTGATAGGCGGAACACTCAATTTCCCAGCAGTCTGTGTTCCGCCTATCACGGACATCGTCTCATCCTCGTCCGTAGTACGAGGATGAGCCGATGTCCGTGATAGGCGGAACACTGACTGCTGGGAAATTGAGTGTTCCGCCTATCACAGGCGGAGGCGGAGGCGGAGGCGCGGCTTTTGAAAGGTAGAATGGCCGCTGTCTGTCTGCTCGACACGCTGTTCGGGCAGTCAGACAGCGGTGACTCGAGTATAAGCCGAGGGGGGCACTTTCAGCCTCAAAAAAGAGGCTGAAAATCTCGGCTTATACTCGAGTATATACGGTATTTTTTGTTTTGTATATCATATATATAAACATGTGAAATATAGAAATAATTAAATTTTTTTAATCACAAGTTTTTTTTGGGTTCAGTATAGCTTTAAGATTAGTTTTGTATATTTATTACATTTTTTGACACATAGGGATTAATAGGTAGATATGAGGGTAACATTAGTATTATATCATCATTATCGTTTATGGGATATAATATAAATATAATAGGTTAGAAAATATATATATATATTTTTTGGTCCCTCTAATTAAATTTTAGGTGCTAACATTTGTGGAACAGTCTGGGGAGAGACATCCGCGTTATAACATTCTTCTCATTTTGCCCTCATAATATGTTGGGAGATATAGTTGTTTTACCCACAACTAAGATGTCTTTATCTGCCGGACCTCTATGTCTCAGAACGAGGTCTGGCCCTATTTAATGGTGGTGCGTTGCGGTGGGCCCGTTCCCCATTGAAAACGTCACATATGATGAAACGCATATGAGAGGGCACGCTGTGACGTCATCACGTGTTACGAGAGGAAGACGGGCTCTCGTTTTGCCGGCCGGCTTGTTTTTATGTGCGAATACTCTTGGTTTTATGTAAGTGCATTTCTATTATAATTAAACGAGTACTGAAGTATTTTACACTATGGGAAGCTTCTTTCTTTCTATATTCTGAACGTGCATTTTGGGTACTAATGAAAATGTGGAGCGGCATGAGAATCCTCAATATATGGATCGTTTGTTCCTGATTGGCAAAGTGTTTGGTGAAGGCGAGAAGCTGTCAGTGGTTTGAGATCATAAACGCTCCTTGTGCTTTTACCGTCTGGTAAGCGCATTTATTTGTCGGTGGCTGGGCACAGTAGTGACAAGGAAGTTTGGAATCATTGTGGTGTGATCGCTCTTCTTTCCTCAATAACATAAACTCTCCATGGACTTTTTCTTGTAGTTTTGATCTATTGATTTGTTTTTTATTTGGCGCAGCTCCTTTTTTCCATTTTTTGTCTATTTCCATGTGTGTGTATCCCACAGTGGAGCAGTAGCCTTACATCTTTTGAATATTCATCTGTAAAAAAAAATTTCAATTATTTGTGTTTGTCTTTAAGATTAAGTTTTTATTTATTCATCTAAAAATACTTTTTCTTATTTGATAAGTAGGAAAAAAAACATTTGGGTCTCAGCGCGGTTTTATTTCTTTTGCTACTTTAACGTGGTGATGAGCCTCTGCCTGCTGATATAAGGGGACAGCCAAGCCAGCAGACGGTGGGTCCATCATCCGGAGATAATTCCTGAAATCATCAGGATTATTCTCCCGGATCTCACGAAGCAAAGCCATGTGCGAGAACTGGTCACACTGGAGCAACAAATTTTTGGTCCACGAACTCCTCCTCACCCTGTTCATGGACCGGGCTTGTGTCAAAGCTAAAAGCCCAACACCAAGCCCCTGCACAGCACAAACTCTATGACGAGTACGTACACGAAACATGGCTTAAAACGGTCGGCTGGTCAGAACGGACAACAGAAGGCACCGATAAACAGCAAGGCCTGAAAGAACGAACTGAAAACCAGAAACAAGCGTACAATAAGCACTGAAAATCAAAGTGTACTATATACCAAGATATAGTCCACAATGACCAACAAATGCTAACTAACTACACGCACTGATAAGCAGATACGCACCAACAAGCACAAACTGAACAGCAGTAATGATCTGAAGCATAAATCTGAAAAGAGCAAATCGTCTCTAACCAAACTTCTACTAACACACGATAAACACGAGATCAGCAGAAGGAGCCCAAAGGGTGCCGTACATGGTGCTGAACTTCCCTTTTCTAGTCCCGTTGTACGCGGCTTACGTCACCGCATTCTTGGCAACCGGAAATTCCGACAACTTTGTCCAACCGTGTGTATGCAACACCACTTCCGGACCACTTCCGGACTAAATCCGTCGGAATTTATTTTGTTGTCGGAATATCCGACCGTGTGTGCAAGGGCTAAGTCAACCAATACCAATACTCTATCTGCTGACTTTGCCAAACCCATACAATCTATACCTACCTCTTTTGTGCTCATATTTGTGGATGAATTCACCATAGCA
Organism: Lithobates pipiens; assembly: GCF_037356315.1. Lineage (NCBI taxonomy): Eukaryota > Metazoa > Chordata > Amphibia > Anura > Ranidae > Lithobates > Lithobates pipiens. The sequence goes on from NW_027507784.1 coordinate 235,140,003, forward strand.
TATAGTGCAAGGACCTGCCTGAACACTTTTAAATGGTACTGTTTAAAGTGGTGTTCTCCTACTATCTTGATAGGTAATTGCAGAATGTAAAAATATGCTTCAATTTGGACAGTGTGTATTCATATTTTTGTATTATGACACTTCTTACCTGTCCAGTGGGTTGCCAATAGTGTAAGTAAGGAGGGGCTGGCCAAAGTAAAACACATTATTTATGCATTCATCTTTCAATGACGTGGAGAGGGTTACCTGTCCAAAACATCTCCCCCCACCTTAAAATTTTTACAATGGGCCATCAGAGTGGGTGAATAATCTGATAAGTGGGCCTTATATTTTTTACTTTAAATACTCCTTAAAATAAATGTTCTACTTATGTTGGCCAAGAATGTTTGTGTCTAATCTACTTGCAATGATATGTGCAAAAGTACTAATTTGTTTTTTTCTTGCTTGACTCCACAGTTTCCTTCAAACCCACAGGCACGGCAGACTGTGGCATCCCAGTTTGCCCAGCAGGGGTACTTTCCTAACTGCGGAGGGGCAATCGATGGGAAGCACGTCCACTTCGTCCCACCCCCCAACTCGGGGTCATACTATTATTATTATTATTATTACTATTATTAGAGGTTTAATACTATTGTGCTGTTGGCAGTGGTGTCGTCGACATAGGAGTTCTTGTATGTGGAAATAGGGAAAAATGGATGGATTTCAGATGGTGGAGTCATCACCAAGACGGAGTTCTTCCGTCTTCTCCAGAATGGTGGCTTGGGCTTGCCACACCTGGAAGACAACGTGGCTGGTCTCCCGTTTGTGTTCATCGCTGATGAAGCATTTAGGCTGGGTGATCACCTGATGCGGTTGTTCCCCATGAGGACCCTCACCCCGGATCAGAGGATTTTTATTTATCGGCTGGCCAAAGCCAGAAGAGTCATGGAGAATGCATTTGGAATAATGGCCAGCCGGTTCCACCTATTTCTGACAGCGATCCATATGGTGGAATATAAACTGAATCATATTGTCCTTGCCTGTTGCATTCTCCACAATTTCCTACGGAAAAATGCTATAAACTATGTGGCCTCATTTGGGACTGAGGCCGGCGTACAAAATACAAATTCAACTACCTTGACCACACTTGAACCAGGCCATCCTGGCTTGCCCCCCCAAAGTGCCCACAAAGTTAGACAGAAGTATGTAGAGTACTTTGCGGGTAGGGGGGCCATTGTGTGTGCCAGCCAATGTGTGAAACATTTTTAAAATATTTTTTTGGGTATAAACTGAACTAATATTTCATTTGATTTACCGTTTGTGTTTCTTTTGGCTGTCTCCTAGTTTCTCCAATGTGTTTTTTTTTCTCTTTTCTTTAATAGTGCAAACGTAATTTCTTTGATACATGAGGTGACAATCTCTTCTTCAGCTAACTATTATCTTGTGGGTCTGCTACACATACACACACATTCTTTTTGTTGTTAATGTATGTAATGCATTAATGATACAAATAATCATCCTTTTCAGTTCCATGAATTAATTGCTTTGCGTCCCTAAAGTGGGGTGATTGGAGCACATTTTAGAGCACTGTGGGGGTTATTTACTAAAGGCAACTCCATTTTGCACTACAGGTGCACTGAAAGTGCACTTGTAGTGCAAAATGGATTTGCCTTTGGTAAATACCCCCATTGTCACTGTAAACTATACAAACTTACTCCAAAAACTGGTATTGAGCATTGAAGAAGAAGCCACACATGGTTGAGTACAAAACATTTTACTCTGTGCACATTCCCATGTGTGTTAGAAAAGGTTTTTTTAACAAACCAATATCTTTGGTGTATAACATTTTATATTTGACAGTAGAAATATCTTTTTTTAGGTTAAACGGGCATGTTTAAAACCATCACACAACTCAGGAACTTACAAAGTTCAACTTTGATAAATTGAAGGCAATATCAGACATCAGTATGTACAAACTGTGTTGATCTTGCCTTCATCAGATGGGGTGATCTCACCCATGTAAAAGCCAACTTTTGAAGATGTACAGAAATTGTGACTCAAAAATTTGGATTTCCTGACAGGCTCCATGGCAGCATACGTGTGGGTTAGCCCCGCCTCCATAATTACCCAATAGGACCCCTACTCCCATAAATCTTTGCTCCATGCTGCTATCCGTATTCCTTTTTTGTCCTCCTCCATAGAACAGGTGGCAGCAGTGTTTATGTGTTTTTTCTACCTGTGTCTCTTTCATGTGTGCCCAGCTGGTTCTTGTGCATAGGCGCTGACGATTCCTCGTTCCAGCAGCCTTTCTCCGCCTGTTTCCGGGTCCAGCGCTGCGTTCTGCGCATGCGCGGACCCAATCCAAAGCGAGGCTTAATTCCCGCGCAAGCGCGCAGGCATCTCACGTCTGACGTCGCTGATGACGTCATAAGCGCCATATTTAAAACACAGTGAGAGCTGTCAGAGCCTGGGAATGATTGCAGGAGATTCAGCGACTTCCCGGGGGCCATTTTCTGATTGGTGTAAGGTAGGTTATGGTCTGCTCTGATGTATTGATGCTCCTGTGTTTTGTTTGGCTGCTTATGAGGGTCTATTGTTGTTACAGTCAGCGATCTTTAGTCATGGATGCCTCACTGCCCACTAGTGGCCTGCCCGCTTGTAACAGGTATGTACATGGCTGGATTGCTGTGTATATGTGGAGTATTCTTTAGCATTTGATACCAGTTGGTCTCTATCTTTTTCTCTCTTTTGTACATTTCTTTATAGCCCTTCTAGGTCCGAACCGCAGTACAGTGCGCATAGTCGCAGTGGATCGTCAAAATCGCACCACCGTAAATCATCGTCAAAATCTGGTTACCATAGGTCTTCCAGATCTGAACAACGCAGGGGTCACTCGCACTCAAGCAGAGGACCAGATAATTCATGTTGGGGCTGTAAGATGCCCATTCCATCAGACAAATTGCTCTGTGATCATTGCTTTTCTAAAGCCGCAGATGAAAGAGATGGTGCAGATCAACCCGTGGAGTCTATGGTGAGAAGGGACAGCACAGTGGTGTAGTGGTTAGCACTCTCACCTAGCAGTAAAAAGGGTCGCTGGTTCAAATCCCAACCACGGCACTACCTGCCTGGAGTTTGCATGTTCTCCCTGTGCCTGCATGGGTTTCCTCCGGGTACTCCGGTTTCTTCCCACACTCCAAAGACATGCAGGTAGGTTAATTGGCTTCTGTGCAAAATTGGCCCTAGTATATGAATGGGGACCTTAGATTGTGGGCTCTTTGAGGGTAGAGACCAATGTGAGTGTGCAATGTACAGGGATATGGGTAGACACTCACTCAGGTTGAACTGGATGGACTGGTGTCTTTATTCAACCTTACTAACTATGAAACTATGAAGGGTGGTAAAGGAATCCTTGCAGCAGAGGGAAGTTCATCACTCTATGGAATCCCCTTCAGACCCATTGTGTCCTTCAGGAGGTGAAGGGCTATTATAAGAGACTGGGGAATCTTCTCAACCAAGCCACCACTCTGTTCTCTTGTCTGACAGCGATTCGGATCCAGAGGATCCAGGAGTAGGATTTGATTATGCTTTAGAACCTGCTCTAGTCAAGGCAGTGAAAGAAGCTTTAAAATGGGAAGAATCTACTACTTCCCCCCTCCCCAAACAAAGAAAGTTTTTCAAACAACTCAAAAAGGAACGGCAATATTTTCCTTTCCTATCTGAATTGGGAGAAATCATTACTGAAGGGTGGAGCAAGATTGATAGGAAGAGCTCCATGCAATCGAAAGTGTTTAAACTGTACCCCTTTAAGGAGGATGATGTGAAGCACCTTGAATCAGCTTCTCTGGTAGATGCAGCACTTATGCGTTTAGTCAAATACCTGACTCTCCCTTTGGAAGACACGGTATCTTTCAAAGATCCGTTAGAGAGAAGAATTGACTCAGATCTGAAAATAATTTATCTGACTTCCAGGGATGGCTTGTAAACCAACTTTGGCATTAGCCACAGTTTCAAAGGCTATTGAAACCTGGGCCGACAATGTTGAAGAGTTCTTGAGAGGTATCTCGGTGAATACGGCTAAAGATTCTCCCATTCAGGAGATCAGAATAGCATCAGCCTTTCTGGGGGAGGCATCTATTGACATCACCCGCCTACTGTCTCGGGCTATGTTGGCAGCAGTTTCGGCAAGCCGTGCTTTGTGGCTCCGTCCTTGGTTGGCGGATCCAACATCTAAGCAGGCATGGTGTCGTATTCCATTTGAGGGAACCTCCTTATTTGGTAATAAACTAGATAGCGCCATATCCCGGGCCATGGGTGGGAGGTCTGGGTTCCTCCCTCAAGACAGACGTCTTCAAAACCAAAAACGTCTTCTTCCAAGAAGGCAGACCTCGGATCGCGCTAGGGAAGCGCGCAGTTATAGACCCCGCCGGGAGTTCTCTAGATTTTGGAGGTCCAGACAATCCTCCCTTAAGAAAACCTCAAAAGGGGGTTCTGCAGGTAACCAAGATTCTACTAAATCTTTTTGAAATTGGGCCCGCTCAAACATGTCAGATGGGGGCTCATCTTCTTCACTACCGGCATGTTTGGGCAGCCTCAATTCAAGATTATTGGACCGTCAAGACGGTTTCCTCAGGTCACAAGTGGACTTTCATCAACACTCCGAGGTTAAGGTTCATTCCCACAACAATTCCAGGCTCAGAGGAAAAGAAACAGGTCCTATTGACCTACGTAAGTTGTTTACTGGATCAAGGCACGGCCGTACCCGTGCCGGAAGACGAACGTGGCGAGGGCATGTATTCACCTCTGTTTATGGTTCAGAAAAGAAATGGCACATGGAGGCCGGTGATAGATTTGACCCACCTCAATTCCTTTATTCGCAAAGAAAAGTTCAAGATGGAATCTCTTCTTACGATCCAACAGTCTGTGCATCTGGGGGATTGGTTAATCTCAATCGATTTGAAGGACGCATACTTCCACGTGCCAGTGGCAAGGGATTTCCAGCAGTTTCTCCATTTTGCAGTTGGCGAGCAACACCTACAGTTTAACTGTCTCCCATTCGGGTTAACAACATCTCCTCGGGTCTTCTCCAAGGTTCTCCTAGCTGTAGTAGCTCTTCTCCGAGTCAAAGGAGTTCGTCTCCATCATTATCTGGACGATTTGCTCCTACTATCTCAGGACAGAGACCAGATTCTGGAGCACAAGAGTTTAGTCATATCCACTCTGCAGGCGTTTGGTTGGCTCCTGAACCTGGAGAAGAGCCCTCTGGTTCCAACTCAAGTCATTGTGTTTCTAGGGGCTCAGTTCGACACATTAAAAGGCACTATCTCCCTGCCGGAGGAAAAAATCAGTGTGATTCGAGACAGGATTCACATGGCTTGGGAGTCATCTCATCTTTCGGCTCTACAATGGTTAAAGGTGATTGGCACAATGACAGCCACCATCCCTATGGTGAAGTGGGCCCAGTGGCACACTCGTCCCTTCCAGAAGGGGTTTCTGCAACAGTGGGACTCCCTCCAGTTCCTGTAATCCTGCAGTTTCTTCGAAGGAAAGAGGAGAGAAGGTGGAGATCATTGCGATAATACCATTCTGGCCCAACAGGCCTTGGTTTCCTCTGCTGTTGCTCCTCAGCTATCAGGATCCAGTTCCCCTGCCTCTCAGGCCAGATCTACTGTCCCAGGGCACACTATTACACCCGTGCCCATCCTGTCTACACCTCAGGGCGTGATTCTTGAGAGGGGAAGGCTAGAAGCTCTGGGTTGCCCAAAAGAAGCGATTCCAACACTCCTTAGTGCCAGACGGAAGAGTACCAATAAAGTATACGAACGCATATGGGCCAGGTTTATGGTCCACATGTCTTCTAGGTCAAATTCATATAATTCTCCAGCAGTCCAAGATATTTTGTCCTTCCTTCAGTCAGGGTTAGACTTGTCTCTGGCAGTTAGTTCATTAAGAATACAAGTTTCAGCCATTTCAGCCTTTACAGGAGTTTCGTGGGCAAATCATACCTTAATACGACAATTCTTTAAAGCAGTCATCAGGCTTAGGCCTCAAAAAAGGCCCAGGTTTCCCAAATGGGACCTTCCCTTAGTACTGGACTTTCTTTCTGATCTTGGAAGAAGTATGGACGCTCCCCTGTCTTTAGGAGATCTCACTATCAAGACTGTGTTTTTGGTGGCAATAACTTCAGCCAAAAGAGTGTCGGAAATTAGGAATCTTGGGTCTGTGTAACCATTTCTAACCTTCTTTCCGGACAGAGTGGTCCTGATCCCTATGCTTGGGTCAAATCGGCTACGTCAATATTTAATGAAAATCAGGGATTGTTCTACCTACGTTTAGTATGTCAGACAACCAAGAGATTCACCCTTTGGATGTTGGTCGCACGTTGAAGCAATATTTGGATGCTACAGCTCCGTTCAGACGAACAGACTTTCTTTTTGTTTTTCTCCATGGCAAAAATAAAGGGATGCGAGCATCAGTTAGATAAATCTCATCTTGGGTGGTCCAAGCGATTCAAAGGGCATACAAGGCAAAGGGCCTGGTTCCTCCTGAGGCAGTGACGGCTCATTCGACTCGGGGTATCTCGACCTCTTGGGCAGCAGTTCGACATGTCACACTAGAAGTTATCTGTAGAGCGGCTTCCTGGTCTTCAACTAATACTTTTGTTTCCCATTATTGTGTGGAGCCAGCTGCGCTTTCTTCTGTTAATTTTAGTTTACAAGTATTGTCAGTGGACAATGAAAAATAAAATTCTGGTTTCTTTGCTCAACATTTTTAGCCCACCCGGGTGTGTTTGGCGAGTTATTTCCCACACGTATGCTGCCATTGAGCCTGTCAGGAAAATTGAAAATTTATATCAGATACTTACCGTAATTTTCCTTTCCTGATAGGCTCCATGGCAGCAGGAGTTCCCTCCCAAATGTTGGAGTAGGCTAGTTACGGAACACGGATAGCAGCATGTGCTAGCTCCCATCATGGGGGATCAATGGACGTGTTTTCGGGGGTGCAACCCCTTCCTCTCATCTACTTTAGTTTCGAGGAAGGGGTTGTACCCACAAAACGTGTACATTGATATCCCGTGATGGCAGATAGCACATATTGACACACTGTCTGCATCTTCAAAATTTGGCTTTCAAATTACTTTATAACGTTTTTAAAATAAAAAAATCTAACGACAAACTGTAAAGTATTTTGGGTGTTTTAGATTCTTCCTAAAACATCAATGATGTTGTTGAGTCTTTTTTCTTTTTTTAACATACATTTTTTTTATTTAGTTAACAGAACATAAAATAACAAATAAAGACATTAAGAAAAGTATAACAGGATTCACACTGTAATGGAAATTTGTAGGTTCTGTATATAATTGTATTCTATTTTATATGTATTGCACAATGCCCTCACTGTGCACACAGCACTAACAATGTTTTCAGTACATGTTTTGCATTCTTTCAAGTCATGATTAGAATTAGCCTGCCTATGTAATGCCCCTTGTTACCATAAACGTACAATTTGTAATATTAATGTGATACCTACGTAATCATGTGTATAAAAGACTTCAAATGCGTCATAATAAAGGAGAACGGTTATCTGGAAAGATGCTGAGCGTATCTTTTGTGTCTGTTCCCTACTGCAGTAGTTATTAATTTGGAACCACTAGTCAATATGAGGATAGGAGTTGCCTATCATCAAATTATCCATTTCAGGTGGCGAAGCCAGCCCAGAGGGGTTATCAGGTGACCCTGGGTATCCGAAACGAGGAGCTTGAGACGATCCGGGAATTTCTGATAATCAGCCGGCTGAGGTAAGCCTTTTGCTTACATTTGAGTTATCAGACTTCCTTAATCGGTAAGGCATTTTCGGGACAAAGGGTACCTATTTTACTCCCCTTAATTGAACTGTATTGATTGGTGGTTATATGTTATGTTGTCACTGTCTACTGTCTATCAAAGTGTTATAGAGAAAGAATAGTGCTGTTCACAGGTATATGTAGTACATCTGCTAGTTAAAGTAGTTTAGAGGCAAAAGGGTATAGGCACACGTAGAGAAGACTGGCCAGTCATTATGGGCATTAAATTAAGTAAGGGAATGACGGGTAAGAGACCCTCAAAAATGCCCAGCGCAAGAGGAGCGCTATATATGAACCAAAGGTGCGGTTCTGCCTATACTGAGCCCCTAGATCAGTGATGGCGAACCTTGGCACCCCAGATGTTTTGGAACTACATTTCCCATGATGCTCAACTACACTGCAGAGTGCCAGAGCATCATGGGAAATGTAGTTCCAAAACATCTGGGGTGCCAAGGTTCGCCATCACTGCCCTAGATTAATGGTTAAAGTGGACAGGGATCCAAAAAGGGTAACTGGGTTACCACCAAAGTCCACAGGGACAAAGAATCATGCAGAGTATACAGCTAGAGAAACAGCTATTTATGTGAGCAGGATGGATCAAGAGTGACATTAACACTAGACAGAAAGGGACTTTTTGATGTTAAGTTGTGGGCTGAATTTGGGGTCAGGCACCACAACTAGTAAAGTCAAGAAACAGTAATGAGAGTTAAAACAGAATGCTTTATATGTTGTCAGAGAGGGAAGATGGGATGAGCACTATGGCTGCCCGTCTGATCATAGAAGCTACAGTATGTGAAGTATGGAATTACAATACATTGGATGCAAAGGATATCAGAACAAAATAAAGAAAGCAGAAATTTAAGCAAGGAAGTATTAAAAAGCGTTAAAATAAAGTGAGAGAATGATAGGCATGTGTTGTGTACAAATGGGAATAATGTAAGCGATTTTAGAGATATATTTGAGTATGTTTGTGAATGCTGGAACCTTTAGTTCTATCTCTTGTGTCATGTACGCAGATGTGACCCCCTCCTTTGTGCTCTCCTGAAAGAATGTGGCTGGCATGAGAGGTTGGTGATAAGCTGGAAGGACACCATGTCAATTTCAGTTTTTTAGACAAAACATTTATAACAAAATGTGCCCGGTTAACGAATCTAATGATAAACAATGTGATCACAATTATTTTTGAATCTGTTTTCCAAACATGGTAAAATGAAGGTTACATTTAACTGTGCCTTACACAATTTGAATATCCTTTGATAGTGGAAACGGTGCATTAAAAAAAAAAAAAAAAGAGAGGAATTTAGTAAAATGAAGTAATAAGTCCCCCTTTTTCTGTGCATATATATTAGTGTGTGATATTTTTTATATAGAGAGAAAAAGGAAAAATAGATAATAGTAAAATTTAACACATGTTTAATAATTACAAAAAAGACAAAATACAAAATATCATAAATAAAATCATAATACACCCCAGATTAACATATACAGGTACTCATAACAGAGTTCAATTCTGGTGGCGTATAGGGAAGGTTCCTCTACTAGTTTCGCGGATCATCCGCTTCTTCAGGAGGATGTCTATATAAATGAATAATATACAATTCATTAACAGTCAACAAATTAATATAGATAAAGAAATAGAACATTATTCAGCCAATGATTATATAAAAGTAAGAATAAGGGAAATATGGGGACATTTACTCACCCAGAGGGTCAGAGAAAGGGAAGATAAAAAACAAACTTCGGGTAGGTGGGCCCCTTTTATATTCCCCCTCCGGCGGGCATGGGGGATGGAATGCGTATGGCACTAGTAGATATAAAGTATTTAACTCAATTAGCGGAGAGGAAAAAAAAAAAAAAGGACACACAGCACCACTCCCTACCGTCAAATAACAGTAAGAGCTTACCGGTCACAGAGTATGCAGATATTTGTGGTAACCAAAGTGAGTTATCACACAAAATTTGATGGTATAAGCAGTTAGTGAAAGCAGTTAATGAGACTAGAGGTGATTCAGCATGTTGGATAAAGGTAAGGTATCACTGTGACTGAATCAAAAAATTTGAAAGAAAGGAAAAATATATATATTCCTTTTCTATAGCGGTAGCACATATTTAAACAATCTAGATAGAGTAAACATATTACCTGGCAAATGTGTATAAACAGGGTAAAGCCACCCATCCTATACCATTGCCTGTTCAGTAATTTGACCCGGAAAATGGTTCACCTTCTTGGTTATAAATAAGGCACCGATGTGTCTACATCAGAAATAAAGAGAGACCAGGGAAAGGTATATATGGCCAACTATCCCATATAGTGGTCACCAATATTTGTAAAGATCCAGATAGTGTTCAAAAACATATTACCTGACAATAGCAGATAACTGAAACAGAATCGCCGGTCCTACGCCAACACCAGCCCAAACACAGCGGTCTAAACAGACCACTGCTTTATGGGATCCCCAACGAACGTTCCATCAGGCGTGCCTGCCGGCGAGAATGTCGGCGGCGTCTGACGTCACACCGTCAGCCCCTCCACACTGCGCAGATGCAGCGTAGAGTAACGCCGCACCAGAAGTGCGCAGGAAGGAACAAATAGACAGCGGAAACTCCGGTGTCACTGTCCCAGAACCTGCAAGCCATGGGGGAAGGAAAAAACCGCCCCAAGCCAGGGGGAGCACATGTCCGCCGGAGGGGAAGATACCAAACAGGGATTACACCAACAAATACATAACAGGAGGGAAGTTACACCAGGAAAAAAAAAAGGGGGGGGAGGAGGAAAAACATTTTTTTTTTCTCTAATAGGTCTGGGCAAGGAAAAGTCCCACAATATACAGCAAAGGTTTTAATAACAATTAATATATTTATCATTGATTCAATAGTACAGACATGGTATTACAATAGCATATCTGAATAATCTAAGGCAATGTACATGTAATAATGAAAAGGAAGGGGAAAAATTCCCAAAGAAGAATATTGGAAGGAAAAAAAAAAAAAAGGAAAAAATTCAACCATACTGTCTAAAGGAAATGTTTGTAGGAAATTGTCTTATTAAGTCCGGGAGGATGGGTGGCATTGAGACGTTCGATCCAGAGGGTTTCTCTCTGAAGGATCGCTCGGTCCCAATCCCCACCTCTTGGATTTGGGGGATCACCTCTAATACGTAGAACTGGACAACGGAAGTGTCAAATCGGTGGTAGATACCAACATGTCTCCCAATTGTTGTAAGTTTTCAATTTCCTGAGTAATAGAGGTGATCTCCAATGCGTTGTCTGAATTCACAAATTGTTTTGCCAATATAAAATGCTTTGTATTGGCAAACCATCATATATACGATACCCCTAGTACCACAGTTAGAAAAGGTATGTGGCCGAAATAATTCACCATTAGGTAACGTGAATTTATTTCCTTCCATAATCCATGGACAACGGGGACAGTCATTACATTTATATGTACCTCGAGTAGTATGTGATATCAGATTTTGCGGAGTATAGTGACTTTTTGTTAGGTGGTCTCGTAGAGACCGGGCTCTGCGAAATACCACTTCTGGTGTAGAACGTACAAGCTTGGTTAATATATGATGGTCCGTAAGGAAATGCCAGTTTTTTCTTAGAATATCTGGGAGGATTGAATGATGGGCAGAATAGGTAGTAATAAATCTAACAGAATCCTTATCTGTAGTTTTAGGTCGTTGGTGCAATAACATATTACGGGAGCGTGAGGTTACTTTAATAAATGCTTTTCTCAGGCACGTCGAGGAATAACCCCTCAATAAGAGACGGTTCCGTAACGCATCAGCTTGTAGTTTAAAGTCTGTATCCAAGGTACAATTTCTACGTAAGCGCAAATATTGCGCAAAAGGAATACTGCCTATTAAGGGTTCTGGGTGAGCGCTGGTAGTGTACAGAAGGGTATTTCCTGCCGTAGGTTTTCGGAAAAGGTCTGTATAGAGGGTACCATCAGGACGTTTGATGATAAGCAGATCCAAAAAAGAAATTCGTTCATAATAAAAATTAAATGTAAATTTCAAATTCAGGTGATTATTGCCCAATGCCTGTATAAATTGTAACAGTCTTTCCTTTGTTCCTGTCCAAACTAAAAAAAGGTCATCCAAATAACGATACCAAACAAAGTGTCTTCTAAAAAAGGAGCCAGATGATCACAAGAATAGACATATCTCTCCCAGCCACCCAGGTATAGGTTCGCATATGCAGGTGCACACGAAGTGCCCATAGCGACGCCTTGGGCCTGTAAATAATATTGGTTATTAAATAGAAAGAAATTATTTTTAAGGATAAATTCCAGCGGAGATGAGATTAATTTATTAAAAGGCCATGTATTTAGATCTTGTTCATCTAGGAAGGATCCAGCCGTCTTGTGGGGGATATTCGAGTACAAAGCCTCAATATCTATCGCCACGAGGAGGGCGTCCGGAGGGATCTTGTTCATCTAGGAAGGATCCAGCCGTCCGGATGCCCAACTCGTGGGGGATATTCGAGTACAAAGCCTCGATATCTATCGCCACAAGGAGGGCATCCGGAGGGATCTGGATCCCAGCCAGGTGTTGTAGCAAGTCTGTGGTATCCTTAATATAAGACGGTAAACTTCGTACATGGGGCATTAAATAGGCATCCACCAGTTTACTAGCGCTATCAGTTAAGGAACCCATTCCTGAAACAATTGGTCTACCTGGGGGGGATTGCAGGTTTTTGTGTGTTTTAGGGAGGGTATAGAAAATAGGAACAATCGGAAATTTGGGGACCAGGAACTCCAAAGTGTCCTTGTCAATGAGGCCCAAATTGTGGGCCTCAGTGCAAAGGACACAGAGTTCCTGATGGAATAACATAGTAACAGACTGGTCAATTGGTTGATACCGGGTACTGTTATTCAAGATGGCCATACACATAGTTTGATATTGGTTATGTGTCATAAGGACGATATTTCCACCTTTATCAGATGGTTTCACAACTAAGTCTGTGTGACTTTGTAAGAATCTAAGTGCCCGAGACTGTCGATGATCTAGGTTAGGGCTAACTTTATGCCATTGTTGCCTTATAAGGTCTTTAATGGTAGCTTGGAGAAAGGCCCAAATGGCAGGGCATGTCGTAAGGTCGGGAAACCTACGGGAGCGTAGTCTGAACTTTTTAGGAGTGGATTCTAATCGATTAGCAGTAGTAGGTTGAGATGAATAAGGGGTTTGGGAAGAAAAAGAAGGGGGGTCCTCTGTCTCACCCTCATCATAAAGGAGCATCAAGTCCCATAGTGCCCTAAATTCGGCCATAGTAAAGTGCTTAGTGCTCTCAGTAAGTTGGCGTTCAAGATTTAAGTTTGTATGATCCTTGTCAAACATAAATTTAAAAGTGAGATTCCGTGCAAAGAGATATAAGTCCTTAATAGTTTCAGTGATTTTCAATCTATCTAAAGGGCAAAAACCCAAACCTAAATGGAGTACTGATAATTCATCCTTCGAAAAGGAATATGGAGTGAGGTTCACAATGTTGTGGTCGGTGTCGGATTGGGGGTATGTGGAGGGATTGATATAGGTTTGAGGATACAGGAATCCAGATTCGCTTGTTGTTTCTTGAGATCTAAAAAAATTTGATCTTCATTTATCTTTGTATATTTATTAGTCATCAGTGAAGAATTTAAAACTTTAGGAATAGTGCCATGTAATGTGGATTGAGCGACAGCTCCCTCTACAGGTAGAGGGGTGTCACTAGGTGCTGGTGTAACCAATGTGCGTGTAGTTTTTGATGTCTTAGAGGACTTTTTATCTTTTTTAATATTCACTGGTGGGGTACCTCCAGCATAACGTAATCTTTTACAGAACTAGTTGGTCATAAGGTTAACCTCAGTTCTTAAATTACTTTGCATTGAGTAAGCTGATGAGTGAGGAATCTGATTCAATTTCCATAGTTGGATTTATAGGTGTATTACCTTGAAAAAAGGGGGGCTTCCTCCCTGTATTTTTACCTGACCATTGGTAAGCATAACCTTCACCAAATGCAGCTTTATCTTTACCAAATTTTATCTGTTTCTTGACAATGATAGTTTGGTTTAATGCTTCCAAACGGGTTTTCAATTCTATCCACTTGTGTTCAAATAATGGATTATCTTTTAAATGTAGATAGTCCCGATTCAGGCATTCAATTTCTTTGTCTAATAGAATCATGTCAGAGTTGTATTGTTCAATTAAAGCCCTCATTAGCTCCAAGCTGCAGTTGGTCAAGATGGCTTCCCAGGTTTTCTTAAATTCACATGAAGGGTTTTTAATAGTAGGGAAAATTTGATTGCGTAAACCCATAGGGCAAATATGGTCCGTGACATACATTTTAAAATATTCAATGTGCCAATGTAAATGAGACTTACGTTTCAGTAGGCCATATTGTTTATAAAAGTATGTTTTTAAGTCATCATCGATTTTGTATTCACTCAAGCAAGTAGTTTTTAGGTTCGACATAAAACTCACCCACTCTGTATTCAAAGAATCCATAACAAAAAAAAAAAAAGGGGAAGAAGGGAAAGAAAAAGAACCAATATTATTACTTCTATTGACCCCTTTAGATATACAAAATTATTGAAATATCTTTGTACCACAAAATATTAACATTTAAAAATAAGAGGCACTCAGTTGTTCACCGATAGGGTTCCCCATCAACCTATCAGTAGAACCTATAGGGGTGTATTATCCACCCTATCAGAATTGGAAAATTTGAGAGTATAGCCTCAGGTAAATATAAACAGAATATAATGTACCATCATCCACAAAGTTTTAAGAGAATGGAATTTTTGGTATGGGGGTATTGAGATAGCCATTCACGCTAGCTTTTTATACTCAACCCAGACCAATGATTGGTGTTTGGACTATACCGGTATATATAGAGAGAAAAAGGAAAAATAGATAATAGTAAAATTTAACACGTTTAATAATTACAAAAAAGACAAAATACAAAATATCATAAATAAAATCATAATACACCCCAGATTAACATATACAGGTACTCATAACAGAGTTCAATTCTGGTGGCGTATAGGGAAGGTTCCTCTACTAGTTTTGCGGATCATCCGCTTCTTCAGGAGGATGTCTATATAAATGAATAATATACAATTCATTAACAGTCAACAAATTAATATAGATAAAGAAATAGAACATTATTCAGCCAATAATTGTATAAAAGTAAGAAAAAGGGAAATATGGGAACATTTACTCACCCAGAGGGTCAGAGAAAGGGAAGATAAAAAACAAACTTCGGGTAGGTGGGCCCCTTTTATATTCCCCCTCCGGCGGGCATGGGGGATGGAATGCGTATGGCACTAGTAGAAATAAAGTATTTAACTCAATTAGCGGAGAGAAAAAAAAAAAAAGGACACTCCCTACCGTCAAATAACAGTAAGAGCTTATCGGTCACAGAGTATGCAGATATTTGTGGCAACCAAAGTGAGTTATCACACAAAATTCGATGGTATAAGCAGTTAGTGAAAGCAGTTAATGAGACTGCAGGTGATTCAGCATGTTGGATAAAGGTAAGGTATCACTGCGTCTGAATCAAAAAATTAGAAAGAAAGGAAAAATATATATATTCCTTTTCTATAGCGATAGCACATATTTAAACAATCTAGATAGAGTAAACATATTACCTGGCAAATGTGTATAAACAGGGTAAAGCCACCCGTCCTATACCATTGCCTGTTCAGTAATTTGGACCTGTAAATAGTTCACCATCTTGGTTATAAATAAGGCACCGATGTGTCTACATCAGAAATAAAGAGAGACCAGGGAAAGGTATATATGGCCAACTATCCCATATAGTGGTCACCAATATTTGTAAAGATCCAGATGGCCAATATTTGTAAAGATCCAGATAGTATTCAAAAACATATTACCTGACAATAGCAGATAACTGAAACAGAATCACCGCTCCTACGCCAACGCCAGCCCAAACACAGCGGTCTAAATAGACCGCTGCTTTATGGGATCCCCAACGAACGTTCCGTCAGGCGTGCCCTCCGGCGAGAACGTCGGCGGCGTCTGACGTCACGCCGTCAGCCCCTCCACACTGCGCAGATGCGTCGTAGGGTAACGCCGCACCGGAAGTGCGTAGGAAGGAACAAATAGACAGCGGAAACAGGATAGCTCGGTCCCAATCCCCACCTCTTGGATTTGGGGGGATCACCTCTAATACGTAGAACTGGACAACGGAAGTGTCAAATCGGTGGTAGAGACCAACATGTCTCCCAATTGTTGTAAGTTTTCAATTTCCTGAGTAATAGAGGTGATCTCCAATGCGTTGTCTGAATTCACAAATTGCTTTGCCAATATAAAATGCTTTGCATTGGCAAACCATCATATATACGATACCCCTAGTACCACAGTTAGAAAAGGTACGCGGCAGAAATAATTCACCATTAGGTAACGTGAATTTATTTCCTTTCATAATCCATGGACAACGGGGACAGTCATTACATTTATATGTACCTCGAGTAGTATGTGATATCAGATTTTGTGGAGTATAGTGACTTTTTGTTAGGTGGTCTCGTAGAGACCGGGCTCTGCGAAATAACACTTCTGGTGTAGAACGTACAAGCTTGGTTAATATATGATGGTCCGTAAGGAAATGCCAGTTTTTTTCTTAGAATATCTCGGAGGATTGAATGATGGGCAGAATACATAGTAATAAATCTAACAAAATCCTTATCTGGGTTGAGTATAAAAAGCTAGCGTGAACGGCTATCTCAATACCCCCATACCAAAAATTCCATTCTCTTAAAACTTTGTGGATGATGGTACATTATATTCTGTTTATATTTACCTGAGGCTATACTCTCAAATTTTCCAGTGTGTGATATTGAAATTATCATATGAGTATTAATTTCTAATATGAGTTTAACAATTTTATTAATAAATATAGATATATTGAAACTGGTTTAGACAACCTTTGGTTGGAAATGAAATCAAGGTTAATGGGGAAATTGGTAAAAATTGAATTAGTTTAGATTAAGATAACAATTTTGTAATTTTACATTTATTGAGTGGAAAGAAAAAAAAAAAGATTAAGATGAGGTTGTTAATTTGAATACAGCTGCAATAATGTTTAACAAAGCCAAGATGGATGGGATACATAAGGAAGTTTTTCTACAGAAATGAAATCTTAAAGACTGATAATAACTTATTGTGTGGTCCATGATGTGAGAGTAATAATAACGTTTAAATATAACAGACCCATCACATCAAGTCCATACACCCTGTTAGGATAGCTGCTGCCTGCAGCCAGTTGGTTTATAGTTTTTGATGGCCAAGTGCTTTCTGGTCCGTCATACATATTGTTGGTCCTTTTGTTTTTATGTATTTTTATTTTTGAAATCCAAAGCAGAATGTGTGGATTGTGAAATGGTGTGCCCCTTTTCCTTGTAAGTGCAGTGGGTATAAGTAGAAGAATATTTTGGATTTATGGACATCTCTGCATGACTGCAGGGTATTCTCATCATTTATTATAATATTGCTAGGAAAAAGTTGTATTTTTGAAACATGAAACTGGAGTTCTTACACAAACAGCATGATAGAAAACAAGCCATTGTTATAGTCATGCAAGCTGGACCCAGTAATCAAGAGCTGTAGCTTTATGCAAAGTTGCTATTAGACAAAGTTACAGATATTATTTTGGTTGAATATTTAATTTTTAATAGTCCGACATTCTGCACAGCAAATATATAAGCTAAGTGTTTGTCTAATGAAAGGTTCAAAATATGAATTTGTTTTGTGTGTTTATGTATGAATCTAACAATGAAAAATGCATACATTTGAATCCAGCCACCTTATTGCCTCTATTGGAGGAGGCTGGAGACAAAGAAAAAGCACATGTGTTAAATTGATGACGTAGGAATCAGCTGCTGTGAGCCCAGTGCAGGACACATTCCCTGGAGACCCGAGTATTTACTTTTTTGTAGTGATTCCTGGTTTTATACCGAGGATGAAGTTTATCACCCAGAAATATTCCCTGTATTCAGAGTCATTGGATCCTTATTACCCCGCTCAAGAAGCAGAGCTCCATGCTTTAGAAAAGCCTGTGAGCTATAAAAAGAGTATATATTTATATAGATAGTCGAGATATAGAGAGCTTTTGGTTCCATTTGAAGGGCCAGAAGTTTGTTTTTACTTCGGCAGGTAAACCAATCAAGCACGCTAAGTTAATTTAATCGGCTGTTTTCAGCCTTCCAGGTTCTTGCTGAGGTTGCCATACTAACAGTAAAACTCACATATGGAAGCAGACCAGGTGACTCTAAGGATGCTGCATTTACAGCCCCGGACACTTGCTGGGTCTGTGCAACTCACAGATTCCACCCTAGTTCTTGCCCAGTATAGCTGGGATTAATAATTCAACTTTAAGGACCCCAGAACGAGAAGCACAAGTGGTCCACAGAGGGCAACTTCTTACGAAACAAGACTTTGGAAAGGGTGATCATTTATGTTTGCCAGACACTCTTTTCCCTTCAGCTTGACACGTGGACCATGTCATCAGTCACAAGTAGTTATGGCTGCCTTAGTAAATGAGCGTGGGATAGAGCCAGGGTTCTTCACAGTTGTTTTTATAACATACCACTTCTTGTTTTACCTGTTACCAAAGGTGTTACCAAAAGCTGAACATCCCTTCCAGAGATAACAAAAAGATATATCCAGATGCCCAAGTCAGGATCTTACGAGCATGTATTTTGTTTGTATGGACATTTATGGATGTCCAGTGGCAAATGCTACTGCAAAGGCCACAGTAAAAAGGTGTTCTCAGAAGTAGTTTTTAAGTGCAGAGGGCAGAATCTACAGAGAGTAACAGAGGAAATCATTTTTATAGGAGAGTCCTTACTAGAAGTTTTGAGGCTTTATTTTTACACCCACTACTGTCTACAATGTAGCGGACAAAGTAGAGTAAGAAACTAGAAAACGTTTGCGTGAATGTTTTATTATATTTTATCAAGCCCCTAAGTGGATGTTGGACTCTCTCCCTTTGGAATTTGGTTTGGGAGTGTGTTACGCACTTGCTTATATTTTGTATCAGCAGCTGAAGTCCTCCATTCGGATATCACAGAGAATGTTGCTGATCTTTTAAGGTTTTTGACAAACTTATTTATGTGTTTTCTCCCCAATTCCAGATCTTAAAAGTTTGGAAGGATCTAAAACTAAAGCCAGGTGACTTGGGGATTGTTAAGAGACAATTATATATAAGGAAATGTTTGGAGACTCAATACAGAATCTATTTCATGTACAGTTTTGCAAAACTTGAAGGAAAAGTCACCTGGATCCACACTAGACAAAATTACTAAATTAAAGAAATCTCTGTGTTTGATTTGTTTCCCTCTTGCAATCACAGTCTAGGGTACTTTTTGATTCAATTACTTTAATTGTAAGGGATAGATATATATTTGAAAAGTAGTTTAGCCATGTTGAAGTCATATCTGTCTTTTGTACCTCTTCCATTTTATGTAGAATTGTCTGTGTTTACATATGCTGATAAGTCAGCATACCAGCAATTAAGCTAGAAGGCCATTCTGGCCACAGGCAGTACTCTGTAAATATGTCTTATCAATCATTTGTTTTTCACAGTGAAAAGGCATTTTGTAATGAAAAAAGCTGCTCAGCTATTATTTTCTCCACAATGGAGTTTTTACCTCTTTGGTCAGGACTACCTCCACCTAAGCGTGTGGAGGTTCCAGGTTAAAGGTGATAGCAGGTATGGTTAGTGATCAAAATATTGATCAAAAGAGAGGAGACTATAATGGAAATTTGTAGGTTCTGTATATAATTGTATTCTATAGGTTCTGTATATAATTGTATTCTATTTTATATGTATTGCACAATGCCCTCACTGTGCACATGGCACTAACAATGTTTTCAGTACATGTTTTGCATTCTTTCAAGTCATGATTAGAATTAGACTGCCTATGTAACACCCCTTGTTACCATAAACGTACAATTTGTAATATTAATGTGATACCTACGTAATCATGTGTATAAAAGCCTTCAAATGCGTCATAATAAAGGAGAATGGTTATTTGGAAAGATGCTGAACGTATCTTTTGTGTCTGTTCCCTACTGCAGTAGTTATTAATTTGGAACCACTAATCAATATGAGGATAGGAGTTGCCTATCATCAAAATATCCATTTCAACACCATTACAGTTACATAGTATAGCGAATGCGAATGCCTTTTTGATAAATACATTAAGTCAGTATAATAATCGTGAATTGTGACAGACCTAGCCAGGACACAGGCTTTTTGAGAGGACTGAATGCGAGCCTCTTGCCGACTGATTATGGGCCTTGGATTTTAAGGGGCACAGGGTGAATGAGAACCCCACTATAATCTGTGCTAGTCAGATTCAATGCTGTATATATGTATATATAATGTGTGTTGCCTCATGCTGTTGGGACACACACTGTCAGATGTTAATGTCATGAACTCCAGCAACCTGTCTGTTGTCTTGTATAATGTAAATGAGTCTAGTCTGGCTTGTAAGAGTATTCCACACATTGTTGTTTGTGCTAATTAACCCTATGTTGGTGTTTATGGTAATTAGTGATGGACGAACTTCCGACGGGACGTTTCGCGAACGCGAAACGCGAACGGACACAAACGTTCGCGAAAACGACCGTTCGCCGCGGGCTCCATTGACTTCAATGGGAGGCGAATTTCGCAAACCTTTAGGTCGAATTTGCGGCCACGGGGTAATTATTAGGGGGTAGCACGTAGTCCCACCACCTGGACAATAGCATAATACATGTATGAGGTGAATTTGGGATCGATAACTACAAGCATTTTTTTTTTATTTGGGAAATTGTTCTGACAATTCAGGACTATGGAGCTAATGAAGGCAATGGAGGAGAGGGAAGGTCAGGGACCAGGGTAGGCAAACAAGAGGGTGCAGGAGATACAGAGCACTGACAGCAGCACCGTAATACAGAGCACT
Source organism: Lithobates pipiens (assembly GCF_037356315.1). Taxonomy (NCBI): domain Eukaryota; kingdom Metazoa; phylum Chordata; class Amphibia; order Anura; family Ranidae; genus Lithobates; species Lithobates pipiens. The sequence goes on from NW_027507784.1 coordinate 235,160,773, forward strand.
GACATCAGCACCGTGACATACAGCGCTGACAGCAGCTCCGTGACATACAGCGCTGACAGCAGCTCCGTGACATACAGCGCTGACAGCAGCTCCGTGACATACAGCGCTGACAGCAGCTCCGTGACATACAGCGCTGACAGCAGCTCCGTGACATACAGCGCTGACAGCAGCACCGTGACATACAGCGCTGACAGCAGCTCCGTGACATACAGCGCTGACAGCAGCTCCGTGACATACAGCGCTGACAGCAGCTCCGTGACATACAGCACTGACAGCAGCTCCGTGACATACAGCGCTGACAGCAGCTCCGTGACATACAGCGCTGACAGCAGCACCGTGACATACAGCGCTGACAGCAGCTCCGTGACATACAGCGCTGACAGCAGCTCCGTGACATACAGCGCTGACAGCAGCTCCGTGACATACAGCACTGACAGCAGCTCCGTGACATACAGCGCTGACAGCAGCTCCGTGACATACAGCGCTGACAGCAGCACCGTGACATACAGCGCTGACAGCAGCTCCGTGACATACAGCGCTGACAGCAGCTCCGTGACATACAGCGCTGACAGCAGCTCCGTGACATACAGCGCTGACAGCAGCTCCGTGACATACAGCGCTGACAGCAGCTCCGTGACATACAGCGCTGACAGCAGCTCCGTGACATACAGCGCTGACAGCAGCTCCGTGACATACAGCGCTGACAGCAGCTCCGTGACATACAGCGCTGACAGCAGCACCGTAAGCAGCCCCAGGAGGAAGTCAGCACAGCACAGGGATGGTGTGATCCCCTCATAATAAGAACCCCCAGGAGGAAGTCAGCACAGCACAGGGATGGTGGGAGCCCCTCATAATAAGAACCCCCAGGAGGAAGTCAGCACAGCACAGGGATGGTGGGAGCCCCTCATAATAAGAACACCCAGGAGGAAGTCAGCACAGCACAGGGATGGTGGGAACCCCTCATAATAAGCAGCCCCAGTAGAAATATGACACCGCTCAACCTCTTCAAAGAGGAGGGTAGGGGCATATAGTACGGTGTGCTTTTTTGGGTCAGGGAAGTGAGCCAAATGAATTAAGAAGGTCTGTGTGCTTGATTCCAAAAATTGTTTATAGACATATACATGGTCTACTGATCACATGTGTTGAATTCCTCCGAGATCCATGCCTCATTCATTTTTAGAAATGTGAGGTAGTTAACACTGTCGTGAGCTAGGCGAGTACGCTTATCGGTCACAATCCCCCCTGCTGCGCTGAACGTCCTTTCGGACAGGACACTGGATGAGGGGCAAGCCAACAGTTCGATTGCAAATTGGGCAAGCTCTGGCCAGAGGTCAAGCCTGCCCACCCAGTAGTCTAGGGGTTCATCACTCCTCAGAGCGTCCACATCGGCCGTTAACCCAATGTAGTCGGACACCTGACGGTCTAGGCGTTCCCTGATGCTGGATCCGGATGACACCTGTCGATGGGTCGGCTGAAAGAATGACCTCATATCCGAAGTCACCAACACATCTTCAAACCGGCCTCTTCTTGCAGGCGCTGTTGGATTGGTACCCGCAAATCCTTCTCTGGGAATGGGAATTGCTCCTCTGCCAGCGCACGCAAAAGCAGAATGCAGCATTTCTCGAAGCAAGGCCTGGAAGTGCTGCATTCTGACAGCCCTCTGCGACGGCGGTAACATTTCCGCCATTTTGTGTTTGTACCGGGGATCTAAGTACGTTGCCACCCAGTACTGGTCCTTGACCCTCATGCTTTTTATACGGGGGTCCCTATTAAAACACTGGAGCATGAAGGCCCCCATTTGCACTCAAGCGGAAGGTATGTGGTGGTGGTGGTGTTGTTGGTGGTAGTGTCTTTGGGGGTGCACATAGCAGAGAGTGAAGAAGAGGGTGCAGATCGAGAGGATGAGGAGGGTGCAGAAGAATAAGGCTGAGTGAGCCACTCAACCAAGTCTGGTGCGTCCTTTAAAGTAATTGAACGCACCTTCTGCAACTTCCCACTTTGGCTCAAGGCTGTTGCTCCTGCCCTACCCCTACCACCCCTGCGGAAGGGCCTGCCTCTTCCTCTGCCTGTCATTTTTTAAATCACCCTGTGACAAAACTCTTAGTCCCTATACCGCTGAAGGACTGCTGCAGTATAGGGCAGCGGTCAGCAGTAGTGCACGTCAACCCTATGTATTGTGGACCGATAGCGGTCCTTACAGAACAGCAGACTGTACTGCACTCAGGCCTATGTACCGTAGCACCCTATACCAAGTTACCAGTCCTTATAAAAACTTTTGTGGACCAAGCAGGTTGTGTGTTAGTGATTAGCAGACTGTACGTCAGTCCCTATACCAATGAAGGACTGCTGCAGTATAGGGCAGCGGTCAGCAGTAGTGCACGGCAACCCTATGTATTGTGGACCGATAGCGGTCCTTACAGAACAGCAGACTGTACTGCACTCAGGCCTATGTACCGTAGCACCCTATACCAAGTTACCAGTCCTTATAAGAACTTTTGTGGACCAAGCAGGTTGTGTGTTAGTGTTTAGCAGACTGTGCGTCAGTCCCTATACCGCTGAAGGACTGCTGCAGTATAGGGCAGCGGTCAGCAGTAGTGCACGGCAACCCTATGTATTGTGGACCGATAGCGGTCCTTACAGAACAGCAGACTGTAACGCACTCAGGCCTATGTACCGTAGCACCCTATACCAAGTTACCAGTCCTTATAAGAACTTTTGTGGACCAAGCAGGTTGTGTGTTAGTGATTAGCAGACTGTACGTCAGTCCCTATACCGCTGAAGGACTGCTGCAGTATAGGGCAGCGGTCAGCAGTAGTGCACGGCAACCCTATGTATTGTGGACCGATAGCGGTCCTTACAGAACAGCAGACTGTAACGCACTCAGGCCTATGTACCGTAGCACCCTATACCAAGTTACCAGTCCTTATAAGAACTTTTGTGGACCAAGCAGGTTGTGTGTTAGTGATTAGCAGACTGTACGTCAGTCCCTATACCGCTGAAGGACTGCTGCAGTATAGGGCAGCGGTCAGCAGTAGTGCACGGCAACCCTATGTATTGTGGACCGATAGCGGTCCTTACAGAACAGCAGACTGTAACGCACTCAGGCCTATGTACCGTAGCACCCTATACCAAGTTACCAGTCCTTATAAGAACTTTTGTGGACCAAGCAGGTTGTGTGTTAGTGATTAGCAGACTGTACGTCAGTCCCTATACCAATGAAGGACTGCTGCAGTATAGGGCAGCGGTCAGCAGTAGTGCACGGCAACCCTATGTATTGTGGACCGATAGCGGTCCTTACAGAACAGCAGACTGTACTGCACTCAGGCCTATGTACCGTAGCACCCTATACCAAGTTACCAGTCCTTATAAGAACTTTTGTGGACCAAGCAGGTTGTGTGTTAGTGATTAGCAGACTGTACGTCAGTCCCTATACCAATGAAGGACTGCTGCAGTATAGGGCAGCGGTCAGCAGTAGTGCACGGCAACCCTATGTATTGTGGACCGATAGCGGTCCTTACAGAACAGCAGACTGTAACGCACTCAGGCCTATGTACCGTAGCACCCTATACCAAGTTACCAGTCCTTATAAGAACTTTTGTGGACCAAGCAGGTTGTGTGTTAGTGATTAGCAGACTGTACGTCAGTCCCTATACCGCTGAAGGACTGCTGCAGTATAGGGCAGCGGTCAGCAGTAGTGCACGGCAACCCTATGTATTGTGGACCGATAGCGGTCCTTACAGAACAGCAGACTGTAACGCACTCAGGCCTATGTACCGTAGCACCCTATACCAAGTTACCAGTCCTTATAAGAACTTTTGTGGACCAAGCAGGTTGTGTGTTAGTGATTAGCAGACTGTACGTCAGTCCCTATACCGCTGAAGGACTGCTGCAGTATAGGGCAGCGGTCAGCAGTAGTGCACGGCAACCCTATGTATTGTGGACCGATAGCGGTCCTTACAGAACAGCAGACTGTAACGCACTCAGGCCTATGTACCGTAGCACCCTATACCAAGTTACCAGTCCTTATAAGAACTTTTGTGGACCAAGCAGGTTGTGTGTTAGTGATTAGCAGACTGTACGTCAGTCCCTATACCAATGAAGGACTGCTGCAGTATAGGGCAGCGGTCAGCAGTAGTGCACGGCAACCCTATGTATTGTGGACCGATAGCGGTCCTTACAGAACAGCAGACTGTACTGCACTCAGGCCTATGTACCGTAGCACCCTATACCAAGTTACCAGTCCTTATAAGAACTTTTGTGGACCAAGCAGGTTGTGTGTTAGTGATTAGCAGACTGTACGTCAGTCCCTATACCAATGAAGGACTGCTGCAGTATAGGGCAGCGGTCAGCAGTAGTGCACGGCAACCCTATGTATTGTGGACCGATAGCGGTCCTTACAGAACAGCAGACTGTAACGCACTCAGGCCTATGTACCGTAGCACCCTATACCAAGTTACCAGTCCTTATAAGAACTTTTGTGGACCAAGCAGGTTGTGTGTTAGTGATTAGCAGACTGTACGTCAGTCCCTATACCAATGAAGGACTGCTGCAGTATAGGGCAGCGGTCAGCAGTAGTGCACGGCAACCCTATGTATTGTGGACCGATAGCGGTCCTTACAGAACAGCAGACTGTAACGCACTCAGGCCTATGTACCGTAGCACCCTATACCAAGTTACCAGTCCTTATAAGAACTTTTGTGGACCAAGCAGGTTGTGTGTTAGTGATTAGCAGACTGTACGTCAGTCCCTATACCAATGAAGGACTGCTGCAGTATAGGGCAGCGGTCAGCAGTAGTGCACGGCAACCCTATGTATTGTGGACCGATAGCGGTCCTTACAGAACAGCAGACTGTAACGCACTCAGGCCTATGTACCGTAGCACCCTATACCAAGTTACCAGTCCTTATAAGAACTTTTGTGGACCAAGCAGGTTGTGTATTAGTGTTTAGCAGACTGTGCGTCAGTCCCTATACCGCTGAAGGACTGCTGCAGTATAGGGCAGCGGTCAGCAGTAGTGCACGGCAACCCTATGTATTGTGGACCGATAGCAGTCCTTACAGAACAGCAGACTGTACTGCACTCAGGCCTATGTACCGTAGCACCCTATACCAAGTTACCAGTCCTTATAAGAACTTTTGTGGACCAAGCAGGTTGTGTGTTAGTGTTTAGCAGACTGTGCGTCAGTCCCTATACCGCTGAAGGACTGCTGCAGTATAGGGCAGCGGTCAGCAGTAGTGCACGTCAACCCTATGTATTGTGGACCGATAGCGGTCCTTACAGAACAGCAGACTGTAACGCACTCAGGCCTATGTACCGTAGCACCCTATACCAAGTTACCAGTCCTTATAAGAACTTTTGTGGACCAAGCAGGTTGTGTATTAGTGTTTAGCAGACTGTGCGTCAGTCCCTATACCGCTGAAGGACTGCTGCAGTATAGGGCAGCGGTCAGCAGTAGTGCACGGCAACCCTATCTATTGTGGACCGATAGCGGTCCTTACAGAACAGCAGACTGTACTGCACTCAGGCCTATGTACCGTAGCACCCTATACCAAGTTACCAGTCCTTATAAGAACTTTTGTGGACCAAGCAGGTTGTGTATTAGTGTTTAGCAGACTGTGCGTCAGTCCCTATACCGCTGAAGGACTGCTGCAGTATAGGGCAGCGGTCAGCAGTAGTGCACGGCAACCCTATCTATTGTGGACCGATAGCGGTCCTTACAGAACAGCAGACTGTACCGCACCCAAGCCTATGTACCGTAGCACCCTAGACAGACCAAGTTACCAGTCCTGATAAAGAGCTTTGTGGAACAAGTGAGTTGTGAATGATTAGCAGACTGCAGCAGAAGGGCAGCAGTCAAGTATAATATTCTTTCTATATTTGGAAGAAAGAATATTATACGTGTACAAGCCTATTACCGTACCACTGATACCAGTCCTGAAAAGAACCTTTGTGGAACTAATAGTAACAGCAAGTCTTTAAAATTATCCTCACTGCCTGACACACTGCTTCCTGCCTGTCCCTATACAAATTGGCAAAAAAGAGTAGGCTGGAACGATTAGCTGGAACAGCTCTTTTGTGGACCTGATAGTAACAGCTAATGATGATGATGATGATGATGATGAAGAAAGACTAATCTGGCTGAGCTGTCCCTAAAATAGCAGCATACAGCGCTCTGTCCCTTTATCTAAACTGACATAAGAAACTCAGGCTGCTGACCTAACACCTATACCAGTCCTGAAAAGAACTTTTGTGTACCAAATAGCTAGCGTTTTCTCTGTCCCTACTCCACACAGGATCCTTTCCCTACAGTGACAGAAGAAAGAATGTAAAATGGCCACCGGATCGGGTGTATTTATAGGTTAGGGGGAATGTCCAAGTGTCCATGAGCTGTCATGTCTCAATTGGTTGTCCTGTAACACATGATAAACGTGTCACGAAAGGTTAAAGTTCTTGTATACATTAAACACGTAAGTCCGCCGGGGCGAACGACGGAAAAAGGCGTTCGAACCCGCGGACGGCGAAAGTCGGAAATTCGCCGCGAAACGACCGCCGGGCGAACCGTTCGGCCATCACTAATGGTAATGTGTATTGAATTGTTAGTGAGCTAGTCCATGTTGAGCAGCTAAGCAAGTGTCGTCTTGTTTTGTGCTTGTGAGCGGTTGGAATATCTGATATCTATATTCAGGCTGGGAGGAAGTGGTATATGACGAAAGCACTCAATCGGAGTGTGGGATTGGATCCGTCACATGAATAATTCTTCAAATTCATATCTTTAAATTCAGTTTCTAGCTAGTAAACCTCCAAGAATAAACCTGTTCACCCCTAGGGGAGCAAACTGTGAACAGGTCTATTCTAATACGAATAAACAAAAGAGAGAACAGTATGTCGTCTAGTATAGCAATGTATTCTAGCGAGTCAAACCAATCAGGAAATGAAAGTAGCATAAGCCTCTACAAGGAATAAGCGATACCAACAGGCTACCTAGTGGTAGTTAAGACTGAGAATACACGTCTTTCAGTACTGTAGATGCTTTAGGATGTATGATCCATACATGCCAGTGCTTCTTAAAGTGAATTAAGTTATAATTTTCTAAGTGCTAACAGTAATTCATAGTACGCCTGGGTGTTGACATCACACAGGTTAGGGGCCTCAATTGATTTCCACGTCTTTGTTATGGTAAGTCTAGCTGCTATAAGAATATTCGGGTCAGTTTTGAAGACCAATTGCTATAGCAGTTGCAGGACTACCACTAACCAGCAGGATAGGAACACAGGCAGTCACCCTGGCAGATGATACAGGCTCACCTGAGGTGCGGAGTCCTAACCGGTTTTCACCAGAGCTCCAGATGGTGGAGATGGATTTAGCTGCGTGTTAATACCAGGTTGCGGTCCTCAGGATCGCCCCATCAGGAGGTGAGCAAGCCGGGGTTCAGTAGCGGATGAGCAGGTAAGGATCAACCAGAAGCATGGTCAGTAAGCAAGCCAAAAGGTCGTTAACGAGTAGTTGCAGGTTGGGATCAGGCAGAAGTGTAGTCGTGGAACAAGCCAAGGGTCGATAACGAGCAGTAGCAAATATAAGCTGCAGCAGGGAAGACAGGAGCGAGATAGAGGCTGGAGATAGCACAATATTCTGGCAAGGAGGAAGTGCAGAGACATGGCTTATATCAGGAAGTTCATGGGAGAAGCAAAGAGTTCAAGGTTCAGCTGACATCAAGGTACAAGGCAGGGTTGTCTAAAGGATCTGACAAGGCACTGTCCAGCATCTCAGATAGCTCAGAGAGAAGATTCATTGGCAGACACAGCTGAGGTCCTGGGTTCAAGTCCAGGTCCTGACAGTACTCCTCTCCTCCCAGGATGTCCACTGGACGTCTTAGGGCCTGGTTTGTGAGGGAATCTCTGGTGGAATTCTCTTGTTAATCTAGGAGCATGAACATTCTGCTCAGGCTCCCAAGAATTTTCTTCTGGCCCATATCCTTCCCATTGAACCAGATATTGCAATTTGTTCCTATAGATCCTGGAATCAAAAATTTTCTCCACCACATATTCTTCTTCACCCTGTACCTTAACAGGTGGAGGGGGTGGAAGAATTCTTCCCGAAAAAGTATTTTCGTGAAAAGGTTTGAGTAGCGATATGTGAAACACAGGGTGAATCTTCATACTGGCTGGAAGTTTTAGTCGAAAGGCGACTGGGTTGATCTGGGCCGAGATCTGGAAAGGTCCCACAAACCTTTGTCCCAACTTTGCAGATGGAACATGAACCTTCAGATTTTTAGTAGAACTTGATCACCCACATGAAAGGTAGGAAGTGCTCTGCGATGTCTATCTGCAGCCTTTTTGTAACTTTCCTGAGCTTCCCTCAAAGTCTTGATCAATTTATCCTGGATCTCCTGTAAAGTAGTTAATCTGTTGGTAACAGCTGGAATCGGAGTTGAGATAGGGAGATCAGGGATAAAAGCTGGATGATGCCTGGTATTTAGGAAAAAAGGGGTCTGAGAGGTGGAGCTATGTTTAAAATTGTTATAAGCAAACTCCGCTGTAGGAAGATAGTCCACCCAGTCATCCTGAAGATAATTAACAAAACATCGAAGGTACTGCTCTAACGTTTAATTGGTCCGCTCAGTCTGACCATTAGACTGAGGATGAAAAGCAGAAGATAGATTAATTGTTACTTCTAGAGCTGAGCAAAAGCTTTTCCAAAATTTTGAAGTGAATTGTACTCCTCTGTCAGAAACGACATCTTCTGGAATTCCATGTAGTCTAAAGATTTCTCAAACCATCAACTCCGCAGTTTGTTCTGCAGAGGGTACCCCCTTGACCGGTATAAAGTGAGCCATCTTCGTGAAGTGGTCAATAACAACCAAGATGGTGGTCATTTCTTTAGAGGGGGGGTAAATCGACTACAAAGTCCATAGAAATTGATCCCTATGGTCTTGATGGGACAGGGAGTGACTGGAGCAACCCCAAAGGAGAAGCTCGGGGTGTCTTATTGCGAGCACAGACCAGGCACGAGGCTACATAACCTTTGATATCTCTTTTGTACCCAGGCCACCAAAAGGAACGGGATAAAAGTTCCTCTGTCTTAGAAACTCCAAAATGTCCAGCAAGTTTGGAGTCATGAACCAACTTGAGGACTTCAACCCGAGCAACTTCAGGTACATAGAGGCGATGTGCTTGAGTCAAGAAGCCATTGGTCTGATGGTCTCATGATGGTCAGCCTCAAACTGGGTTACCAGAGGAACTGTTTTATGGGTAACAGGTCCTGAGGATAAGGGTGAACCATCAACCGTCTCCATCTCAATAGGAGCAGATGTATTTCTGGCTTGAATGTTATTGCGGTGGGCAAACTCTATGTCCATAAAGTTTCCTCCAGCCCCAGAGTCCAGCATAGCAGAGCAGGGGATTTCACGGCCCTCAGAAATAAGCTTAATAGGGATGACAAAATGAGACAGTGGAGAATTTACTTTATTTTCTTTGAGAATCAATGGGGAGATAGACTGGGTAATAAAGTTGATTTGTTCAGGCAGGATCACATCACTCGCTGCAATTGTTCTTCTAACCTTGTTAGGACAGTTAACTGCGTAATGCCCAGAGTCTCCACAATATAGACAGAGATTCTCCGAACGTCTTCTTTCTTTCTCCTGAAAAGAAATGAATCTCTTAATTGTATCAACCTTCATAGGTTCAGCTGTGTCAGAATCTGGAGAAACTCTTGGATCCTTCTGAACAAATTGACTAGCAGGGAAACGCATGCCACCATTACTTCCAAACATTCCCAGCCTCTCCTTCCTCCTTTCTGTAAGCCTCTGATCAACTCGGATACATAGTTGGATGAAGGCTTCAAGATCATTAGGGGTCTCTACTCTGGCAAGCTCATCTTTTACCTGTTCAGAAAGCCCTTGGCGGAACTGACTTTTTTTGTGCTGCTGGGTTCCAAGTGGTATCTGCCATCCAGCGTCTGAATTCAGCTGTGTATTCAGCAACAGAGCGTTTACCCTGTCGTAAACTATGCAACTTTTCTTCAGCCATAGAGCAGCGGTTGGGATCATCAAAAACTTGATTCATTGCATCCTCGAAAGTCTGGAAATTATTCAGCATGGCACTGTCTTGTTCGATATAGGGGGAGGCCCAGGCTAGAGCTTCCCCAGTCAGGAGGTTGATAACAAACATTACCTTCTGTCTTTCAGAAATGAATGCAGTGGGTTGCATTTGGAAATAGATGCGACACTGGTTAAGAAAACCTCTGTAATGGTAACGGTCGCTATTAAACTTGGGTGGGTGAGGCATATGTGCGTTAGTATCATCTCGGGAATGTAGATCCAGCAATTGTTTTGTCAGAGCACGGATCTCTTCGTGCTGCTCCTTCACCACACTTTCCAGTAGGGAGAATTTATCTTGGTAAGTGACACCGAACTCCTGCAGCTCTGCAATTTGCTGCCTGAAAGGAGCCATGGCATTTGCTATAGCGGCCACCATGTTTTGGGCCAGAATATTCTGTCACGATCAGGGGTCAGGCTCGAAGACCAATTGCTATAGCAGTTGCAGGACTACCACTAACCAGCAGGATAGGAACACAGGCAGTCACCCTGGAAGATGACACAGGCTCACCTGAGGTGCGGAGTCTAAGTACTAACCGGTTTTCACCAGAGCTCCAGATGGTGAAGATGGATTTAGCTGTGTGTTAGTACCAGGTCGCGGTCCTCAGGATCGCCCCACCAGGAGGTGAGCAAGCCGGGGTTCAGTAGCGGATGAGCAGGTAAGGATCAAACAGAAGCGTGGTCAGTAAGCAAGCCAAAAGGTCGTTAACGAGTAGTTGCAGGTTGGGATCAGGCAGAAGCATAGTCGTGGAACAAGCCAAGTTTTGATAACGAGCGGCAGCAGGGAAGACAGGAGCGAGATACAGGCTGGAGATAGCACAATATTCTGGCAAGGAGGATGTGCAGAGACATGGCTTATATCAGGAAGTTCATGGGAGGAGCAAAGAGTTCAAGGTTCAGCTGAAATCAAGGTACAAGGCAGGGTTGTCTAAAGGATCTGACAAGGCACTGTCCAGCATCTCAGCTCAGAGAGAAGATTCATTGGCAGACACAGCTGAGGTCCTGAGTTCAAGTTCAGGTCCTGACAGAAGGTGTATGTAAAAGTTAAAGCCCTCAGCAAGCCATTTGTTCATCTAGAGTTGGCCTCTATAGTAGTCAATGGCTCTGAGTGGTATAGGTATCTTTTGTAAATGCCCTAGAGCATGGAAGTTTGAGACAAGAAACTTCCATGCTAACAGGATAGCTTTAATGGAAAGCAATTTAGGAACTATGACCTTAGGGAATATCATGTAAGCCACTGATAGGGCAAATAAATAATTTCCCTTGGTTATTTCCCTTTCAATGGATAGCTACAGCTTATCGTCATTTGGTAAGAACCAGTATTTCATTTGATCCAAAAGTGTTGCGTAATAGTATTTATGCATATCAGGTAAGTTCATACCCCCTTTGTTTTTATAAGATGTTAAAATAGAGAAAGCTACCCTTGTTTTTTTGTTATTCCAGACCAGATTTCTCAATTTAGTATTTAGAATATTGAAAAAGCTTGAAGGTATTGGTTATGGCTCTAAAAAGGTAGAGTATTTTGGGCAGTGTTTGCATTTTAAATGCTGCAATTTTCCTATCCAGGATAGGTATGTTTGTTTAATATTTTGAAAATCTTTCGAAATGAAGTCTAATAACTTAGGAAAATTAGCTGGATATAGTTTTTTTGTGGGAAATGTAAGGTTGATACCTTGAAGGGCGCTGAATCTCGGCAGGTACGGCAACAGATTAAAAGATCTGCAGGCTAGGGCAAACATGTAAATATACAAAGCTGCTTGCAGAGATGTTCTGACTGATGTAAAGATAAGGGACATACTAAAAGGAATGACAGAATGGAATGCCCATAGACTTTAACAGGGGGATGGAATGCCCATAGAGAATAATGGAACAAAGTGGAATGCCCATAGAGAATAATGGAAAAAAAATTCAGTTTGTGACAGACTCTTTTGACATATAATTTTTTTTTTTTTAAAGACCTACTTTTAAATATCAGTGGCCATGTTTAATATTGAGATTAGATGGGATTAATGTTGTTTTTTATGGCATAACAAAGGTAAATGACAGAGTGGAATGCCCATAGAGTATAATGGGAAGTCAAATATAAACTCATTTGCAGGCAAATCTGAGTGACATAGCAACTTATCCTTTACCACAGCTGTTCCTCATGTAGAGTAGCAGATTGTAAAATTGAGATTATTTGGGATTACAGCTGTTTTATATTGAATTACAAACATATGACAGGGTGGAATGCCCATAGAGTATAATGGGAAGCAAGATGTGTCCTGGAGTCAAAACCATTGGTCATATCAGATCAATCTTTAGCAGACATGCTCTCTATGTCCAGTGGTGATGTCCAAAATTCACATTAAATTGGATTATTATTGGTTTCTATGGAATAACAGATAAATAATAGAAAGGAATGCCCATAGAGTATAATGGGAAGCAAGGTGTGACCTGGAGTCAGAACCATTGGTCATATCAGATCAATCTTTAGCAGACATACTCTCTATGTCCAGTGGTGATGCCCAAAATTCACATTAAGTGGGATTATTATTGGTTTCTATGGAATGACATACATATGACAGAGTGGAATGCCCATAGAGAATAATGGGAAGCAAGGTGTGACCTGGAGTCAGAACCATTGGTCATATCACATCAGTCTTTAGCAGACATACTCTCTATGTCCAGTGGTGATGCCCAAAATTCAGATTAAGTGGGATTATTATTGGTTTCTATGGAATGACATACATATGACAGAGTGGAATGCCCATAGAGTATAATGGGAAGCAAGGTGTGACCTGGAGTCAGAACCATTGGTCATATCAGATCAATCTTTAGCAGACATATTCTATATGTTTGTTAGTGATGTCCAAATTAGACATTAAGTGGGATTATTATTGTTTTCTATGGAATGACAGATAAATAATAAAAAGGAATGCCCATAGAGTATCGTGGGAAGCAAGGTGTGACCTGGAGTCAGAACCATTGGTCATATCACATCAATTTTTAGCAGACATACCCTCTATGTCCAGTGGTGATGTCCAAAATTCACATTAAGTGGGATTATTATTGGTTTCTATGGAATGACAGATAAATAATAGAAAGGAATGCCCATAGAGTATCATGGGGAGAATGATGTGACCTGGAGTCAAAACCATTGGTCATATCAGATCAGTCTTTAGCAGCCATACTCTCTATGTCCAGTGGTGATGTCCAAAATTCACATTAAGTGGGATTATTATTGGTTTCTATGGAATGACATACATATGACAGAGTGGAATGCCCATAGAGTATAATGGGAAGCAAGGTGTGACCTGGAGTCAGAACCATTGGTCATATCAGATCAGTCTTTAGCAGACATACTTTCTATGTCCAGTGGTGATGTCCAAAATTTAGATTAAGTGGGATTATTATTGGTTTCTATGGAATGACAGATAAATAATAGAAAGGAATGCCCATAGAGTATCATGGGGAGAATGATGTGACCTGGAGTCAAAACCATTGGTCATATCAGATCAGTCTTTAGCAGACATACTCTCTATGTCCAGTGGTGATGTCCAAAATTCAGATTAAGTGGGCTTATTATTGGTTTCTATGGAATGACATACATATGACAGAGTGGAATGCCCATAGAGTATAATGGGGACCAAGATGTGACCTAGACTCAGAACCATTGGTCATATCAGATCAATCTTTAGCAGACATGTTCTATATGTTTGTTAGTGATGTCCAAATTAGACATTAAGTGGGATTATTATTGTTTTCTATGGAATGACAGATAAATAATAAAAAGAAATGCCCATAGAGTATCATGGGGAGCAAGATGTGACCTGGAGTCAGAACCATTGGTCATATCAGATCAATCTTTAGCAGACATACTCTCTATGTCCAGTGGTGATGTCCAAAATTCAGATTAAGTGGGATTATTATTGGTTTCTATGGAATGACATACATATGACAGAGTAGAATGCCCATAGAGTATAATGGGAAGCAAGGTGTGACCTGGAGTCAGAACCATTGGTCATATCACATCAATTTTTAGCAGACATACCCTCTATGTCCAGTGGTGATGTCCAAAATTCAGATTAGGTGGGATTATTATTGGTTTCTATGGAATGACATACATATGACAGAGTGGAATGCCCATAGAGTATAATGGGAAGCAAGGTGTGACCTGGAGTCAGAACCATTGGTCATATCACATCAGTCTTTAGCAGACATACTCTCTATGTCCAGTGGTGATGTCCAAAATTCAGATTAAGTGGGATTATTATTGGTTTCTATGGAATGACATACATATGACAGAGTGGAATGCCCATAGAGTATAATGGGAAGCAAGGTGTGACCTGGAGTCAGAACCATTGGTCATATCACATCAATTTTTAGCAGACATACCCTCTATGTCCAGTGGTGATGTCCAAAATTCAGATTAAGTGGGATTATTATTGGTTTCTATGGAATGACATACATATGACAGAGTAGAATGCCCATAGAGTATAATGGGAAGCAAGGTGTGACCTGGAGTCAGAACCATTGGTCATATCACATCAATTTTTAGCAGACATACCCTCTATGTCCAATGGTTATGTCCAAAATTCACATTAAGTGGGATTATTATTGATTTCTATGGAATGACATACATATGACAGAGTGGAATGCCCATAGAGTATAATGGGAAGCAAGGTGTGACCTGGAGTCAAAACCATTGGTCATATCACATCAGTCTTTAGCAGACATACTCAACATAGAAACCAATAATAATCCCACTTAATCTGAATTTTGCACATCACCACTGGACATAGAGGGTATGTCTGCTAAAAATTGATGTGATATGACCAATGGTTCTGACTCCAGGTCACACCTTGCTTCCCATTATACTTTATGGGCATTCCACTCTGCCATATGTATGTCATTCCATATAAACCAATAATAATCCCACTTAATCTGAATTTTGGACATCACCACTGGACATAGAGAGTATGTCTGCTAAAGACTGATGTGATATGACCAATGGTTTTGACTCCAGGGGACATCATTCTCCCCATGATACTCTATGGGCTTTCCTTTCTATTACTTATCTGTCATTCCATAGAAACCAATAATAATCCCACTTAATCTGAATTTTGGACATCACCACTGGACATAGAGGGTATGTCTGCTAAAAATTGATGTGATATGACCAATGGTTCTGACTCTAGGTCACACCTTGCTTCCCATTATACTCTATGGGCATTCCACTCTGTCATATGTATGTCATTCCATAGAAACCAATAATAATCCCACTTAATCAGAATTTTGGACATCACCACTGGACATAGAGAGTATGTCTACTAAAGATTGATCTGATATGACCAATGGTTTTGACTCCAGGTCACATCTTGCTCCCCATGATACTCTATGGGCATTCCTTTCTATTATTTATCTGTCATTCCATAGAAAACAATAATAATCTCACTTAATGTCTAATTTGGACATCACTAACAAACATATAGAATATGTCTGCTAAAGATTGATCTGATATGACCAGTGGTTCTGACTCCAGGTCACACCTTGCTTCCCATTATACTCTATGGGCATTCAACTCTGTCATATGTATGTCATTCCATAGAAACCAATAATAATCCCACTTAATGTGAATTTTGGACATCACCACTGGACATAGAGAGTATGTCTGCTAAAGACTGATCTGATATGACCAATGGTTTTGACTCCAGGTCACATCATTCTCCCCATGATACTCTATGGGCTTTCCTTTCTATTATTTATCTGTCATTCCATAGAAACCAATAATAATCCCACTTAATCTGAATTTTGGACATCGCCACTGGACATAGAGGGTATGTCTGCGAAAAATTGATGTGATATGACCAATGGTTCTGACTCCAGGTCACACCTTGCTTCCCATTATACTCTATGGGCATTCCACTCTGTCATATGTATGTCATTCCATAGAAACCAATAATAATCCCACTTAATGTGAATTTTGGACATCACCACTGGACATAGAGAGTATGTCTGCTAAAGATTGATCTGATATGACCAATGGTTCTGACTCCAGGTCACACCTTGCTTCCCATTATACTCTATGGGCATTCCACCCTGTCGTATGTTTGTAATTCAATATAAAACAGCTGTAATCCCAAATAATCTCAATCTTACAATCTGCTACTCTACATGAGGAACAGCTGTGGTAAAGGATAAATTGTTATGTCACTCAGATTTGCCTGCAAATGAGTTTATATTTTACTTCCCATTATACTCTAAGGGCATTCCACTCTGTCATTTACCTTTGTTATGCCATAAAAAACAACATTAATCCCATCTAATCTCAATATTAAACATGGCCACTGATATTTAAAAGTAGGTCTTTAAAAAAAAAAAACATTTATATGTCAAAAGAGTCTGTCACAAACTGAATTTTTTTTCCATTATTCTCTATGGGTATTCCACTTTTTTCCATTATTCTCTATGGGCATTCCATCTCCCTGTTAAAGTCTATGGGCATTCCATTCTGACATTCCTTTTAGTATGTCCCAAAGATAAGACCTGGCGGGGGCGTGACCGGGCGAGGATGGGAGAGTGAGTGAGTGAGACTGGCGTCCTTTCACCTCCCTGTCTCCTACTTGCACTGTGAAGCCCGAGACCTGTGCAGCAGCAGTGATTCAGAGGATCTGTCTGTCAGGCTGAAGCTGAGCGGCAGGCTGAGTGAGGATAAGATCGGCGGGGAATGTGGGGTAAGGTGTAATCCGACGTGGACCAGCAGAGCTGTGTTGGAGGGTGGCTGCAGGTGTGAGAGACTTCAGCTAACCCCCCGAATCCCCCCTCCCCCCTCTCCCCTGTCCAAATCACGGCCAGCCAGCTGACAGAGCAGGATCCTACAGCGGACCCAATAGCGGTGAAGTGAAGGGGGAAAGTGAAAGATCCCCCATGCTAATACTAGTGGAGGTGTGAATGATATCTCCCTCCACATTCTGGCTTAATCAGATGGCAGGCAATTAAAATAAGTTTCTGTGGAAGACGCTGTGTAAATGGCTATCTGGATGTCTCCCCTCCCTCTTTCTTCTCCTATATCTGCAATACAGGATGGCAGGAGCTGAGTAATCTTCACCTACGAATCGCTGAAGAGGGACATCTTGGATGGGTGAGAGACAACCAATGTGTTTTTTCATATGAAAAGAAAGGATAAAGATTATTCTTTTACTGGGCATTTGTGAAGTAAGGAATTGGGACTGTACATTTGAACCAATTGTTTCCTCCCTTTCCCTCCCTCCCTACTGCCACCGAATCAGCATTAATTAAATATCTTCTGTGCAACCCCAAATAGGGTTAGTAAAAAAAAGTGGAGGTACTGAAACAGCTGCATACCTTATACATTTATATCCTGATTTAATACCATGCCATCACAGCGTACTACAAAGGCAAGCCAAGTGGCAGCAAAACTAGAAAAACATGCTCATAATCCAGGCCAGGTATCAGGCCAGACCCCCCCTAAAAATACCCCACAAGGTCAACTGGCACAATCTAACCGGAAAACTGGGGCCACATGGGCAAGGAAAAGTCAAGGACAGAATCAAGCCCCAATGTTAACGGAGGTGGGAGAGTTAGTGAGGGGAACCAAAGGATGGGTGGCTGAGGTGGCTTTGGGGTTAACATCTGGGGTAGAGGCCTCAGAGGACCCTGAGCCATCACTAAAGGAGGTGCTGCAGGCAGTCAACTCCTGTAAGGTCTCCCTGAATGAAATGACTGTTAAACTTAAAACAATCCAGGAAGAGCTTTCCTTTGTCAGGCATGACTTACAAAAAGTCCAGGAGAGGACCACAGCCTTGGAAGGGAGAGTGGGCTTGGTGGAGGATGACCTGGCCCCCCTCAAACGGGAGATGGGAGCTATAAAAGAGCAGCTGACTAAACATAGTAAAATGTATTAAATTGAAAATAGGATGAGAAGAAAGAGAATGTACGGATAGTAGGACTCCCGGAACATAGTGAAGTTGCAGACCCTGCTGCCTTCTTAGAAAAGTGGTTTAGAGATACATTTGGACAGGAGTCCTTTACACCATTTTTTGCAGTTGAGAGAGCGAACAGAGTTCCAACTAGGCCCTCCCAGTCTGGAGCTCCTCCAAGACCTCTCTTGGCAGAAATACTATACTATAAGGACAAAGTGAATATAACACGCAAAGCCAGAGAAAAGGGCAATATACTCTACAATGGCACTAGGGTGTCTATATATCCAGACTTCTCACAACACCTTCAAAATAAGAGAACCAAATTTGGGGAAGTAAAACGCAAATTACGTCAAGCAAATTTAACATATGCATTATTTTATGCAGCAAGATTACGGTTAACTGCTCTTGGGGGAACTATATTTTTTGATACTCCCGAGGGGGTAGAGGAGTGGTTGGTAACCCATAATGAGAGAGTCTAGAAGAATTGGACTGTTTCACTTGGGTCTTTTTTGGGGGTCAATTTGAATGAATATAGGTTATGATATAACACTAGGGAGAGGGAGGAGGAGAGAGAAGCGACCTATAATTTTTTTTTCTTCTTTTTTCACCCTCTGTTTTTTTTGTGTGCTTCTCTCTCCTCCTTCTATTTTGAAGGAGTCGGGGGTGGGGGTAAGGTGTATGGAAAGAGGGGAACAAAAAGCATGGTACCCCCTTTTTTTTAATGGGTACAGCAAAATGTTCTAGTCTTTTACATCATGTTTGTTTTTTTTTTCTATTAGGGTTTTTGGGAGGGAGGGGGAAGGGATGATATCAAAAAGTTTCACATCGATCATAGGTGATTGTAGGTCACAGTAGAAGGCTCCCGGCCGAGCCTAGTAAGATAATGAGAGAGGAATATAAGAGAAGTGGATAGTGTGATTGGATTGTTTTTTATGTAAGGTACGCAAGGCACAGTATGTATGTAAGGTTTAAGGAAGAATGGAAGAAGTATATCCAAGACAAAGTTTTCCACAAGTTGCACTCGATCACTAAGATATCACAGGTAAAAAGTATGAGTAA
Organism: Lithobates pipiens; assembly: GCF_037356315.1. Lineage (NCBI taxonomy): Eukaryota > Metazoa > Chordata > Amphibia > Anura > Ranidae > Lithobates > Lithobates pipiens. The sequence continues at coordinate 235,179,850 of NW_027507784.1, forward strand.
AAGATGGAATGACCTAATGAGCAAAGGAATGCTACACAATGTCTCAAGATTTATAAGAAATTTGAGCACTAATGACTAAAGGTACACTTTTAAAAAGAAAAAGTATCACTTTATGTTCATGTAATGTTAGAGGACCCAGGGAAAAAAGCAGCAGTTTTGTCAACTGCAAAAATACACGGGGCCACACTTCTATGTTTGCAGGAGCCACATCTCACTAATGTTTGCATACCTCACTTGGGGTTGGGAGAGTTTCGCTCAAAGTTCCATTCGTTTCACACTTCTTTCTCTAGAGGCATGAGTATTTTGATTAAAACAGGGGTTACGTTTAATTGCATGCAGAGTAGGATTGACGAACAAGGGTGGTATATTTTTGTATACTGTAAGATAGAGAATAGAGCACTTGTATTGGCTGAATGTGTATATATCACCTCCTTTTAGCATTGAGATCCTTCATGACTTAGTGGAGTTTGTACTGGACAAGTCGGGAGTTCCAGTATTAGTTGTGGGAAATTTCAATATGGTCATCGACCAGACAATAGATAGGCTCCCCCATGGGATACAACAGGCAGGCATAACGGATGGCTGACTGTGCCCGTTTTTTGGAGAGGTGGGTCTGAAGGATATCTGGAGATTACGGAATCCGAAGTCCCGGAGCTACTCATGCTTCTCCAGTACACACTCAACATTATTAAGGATCGATTTTATGCTTGGGAATGATGAGGCGATCACTATGGTAAACAACTTAAATTATATGCCAAGAGGTCTGTCGGACCACTCACCAATGATATCATTATTGGAAGTAGGAGAGGGAAATTTCCTTCAGGAGTGGAAAATTAGTCCCTCCTGGTTAGAACTTATGGGTGAACCATAGGAGGTACTAACAGCCTTAAGAGAATGTGTGGAGTTGAATAGCGGTACAGCTTTGAAGGGGGTAGTCTGGGATATGCTGAAGGCCTTTCTTCGAGGCTTATTGATTCAGCAAGTGTCAAAAATAAAAATAAAATCTAAGTGCCGGTTCACACAGGGGCGACACCACTTGCAACGCGACTCACCAAGGCGATCTGCACACAACTTCAGCGGCGACTTACAAAATGACTTCTTATAGAAGTCAATGCAAGTCACCTGAAGTCGCCCCAAAAATAGTACAGGAACCTTTTTCTAAGTCAGAGCAACTTGACTCGCTCCTATCAGAATGGTTCCATAGTACAGAACGGAGCGCGACTTGTCAGGCGGCTAAGTCGCCTCACAAGTCACTCCTGTGTGAACCGGGACTAAGGAAGGGGAAGAACTGTCAGCAGAGTGACATTAGCAGAGAAACAATATATTAATGACCCGACACCTGGGAACCTTGGGACCTGGATAGAGACACAACAGAATTACCGCCTAATACTGCTAGGAAAAGCAGAGCATAAACAAATTTTTCAAAAACATTTAGCTTTCTGGGAGCGGGAAAGTGTAGGTTGGATGTTGGCCCACATAGTTAGAATAAACTCACCATCATCAGTGGTACCAATGATTACCATTAGTGAGGGTAGGACATCTATGTACATAGGACCAATTTTTGTTAAATGGGTGAAGTTGTTGTATAGGTCACCTTAGGTCACCTGAGGTGTGGCTAAGAGTGAACAATGAGCAATCTGCTAATTTTCGATTATTGAGGAGGGTGAGACAGGGGTTCCCTTTGTCCCCCCTTTTCTTCGCCCTCACGATCGAACTTCTGGCTGTGTCTCTTAGATCCTCCCCAGGGATAAAAGGTTATAAAAGAGGTTTGGAAGAAGGAAAAGTCATTCTATTTGCGGATGATCTCCTCTTACTTCTTTGAGATGTGCATAACTCGTTAAAAGAAACTGAAAATGTGTAAAATCAGACATTTCGGCCGTTTATCTGGATTAAGGATAAATTGGGAGAAATCCATTATACTGCCAGTTGACCCTTTAGATAGCCCTTTACCTCAAGAGGCTGAACGCTACAAATAATGAGTCAAATAAAATATCTTGGCATAAATATCTCCAGAGATCCTAAACAATATGTAGCAGACAACCTTGTCCCATTATTACCTAAATTTAAGGGTAAAATTTAAATTTGGAAAAAACTCCCCCTATCTGCAGCAGGGCGCTGCAATTTAATCAAAATGATACTCCTACCACAACTTTTGTATATCCTGCACAACTCCCCAGCATGGATTGGGATTGTGGATAAGTCAAGATATATAATTATCATGTTCTTGAGTGGAGAGGCCAACCTTGAAGGAAAAAAGATAGAATCTCATAGAACGTATGAGTAATTTTTAAAATCCCATTGAAAAAAATAATAATAAGGAGACAAAAATAGAAACAATCATAAAAATTGAACGTTGAAGAAAAACTTTGAGTCGCCATGCAACTGTAGGGTGCACCAATGTGCACTTACTTATAGATGGTGGGAAATTTACCATTTTCTTCCGAGGTAAAAGTTCCCCTGAGAACAGATAGGTTTGAGGGTTTAGCAATATAATGCCACGTACACACGTAGCCGACTATCTGGCAGACTTAGTCCGGTGGACTTTCTGAATGGGCTACTTGCCCACACACGGCACTTTTTCAGCGGACTAATACGGCGTACTAAGTCCACCGGATTATCTGCCGTACTTTTGAAATGAACGGACTCGCCCACACACGTGGAGGAAAGTCCGCTCATTTTGAGCGCGTCTCCAGGTAGGCGGGGCCCGCGAAGGATACGTCGCTGGCCCCACCACCTGGTATGGACTTAAAGGGGAACCCCAACGCTGAAAAAAATCCCCGCGACGTGCGGCGACTTATATAGGGACATCACCGGATGATGTCCCCGCCTATTATGATGTCACAGTCCCAGCATCCTCTGGGACTGTGACACCATAATGGGTGGGGACATCATCCGGTGATGTCCCTATATAAGTCGCCGCACGTCGCGTCCGTGCCATTGTGAGCGGAGGATCCGACGAGGCAACATCTGAAGAGAAGAACAGAAGGCGGCGACGACAGCGGCGACAGAAGACCTGTAAAAAGAGCTAGAAGAAGGTGCGGTGGCCCGGCAGAAGAACCGAAGAGGGGGACAAGACCCCCAAAGTCGGAAGAAGAGGGCGGCGGTGAGGAAGAAAGCCGGGCTCCTCCGCTAGTAAAAGAGCTAGCAGAAGATAGCGGAGGAGTCCGGCGAGAAGACCACCGAAGACGGAAGACCCCCGAAGACGGAAGACCCCCGGAGCTGTGCAATAAACTATTTTATCTTGTGTGTTGTGTTTTTTTTTACTTTATTTTACAGGTGAATGGGTAGGGGTACATTGTACCCCATACTCATTCACATAGGGTGGGGGGCCGGTATCCGGGGGCTCCCGGATTCCGATAAGCCCCCCGCCCGCAGACCCTGACAACTAACGGCCAGGGTTGTCGGGAAGAGGCCATTGTCCTCATCAACATGGGGACAAGGTGCTTTGGGGTGGGGGGGCCGCGCGGCCCCCCCTTCTCCAAGGCACCCCCCATGTTGAGGGCATGCGGCCTGGTACGGCTCAGGAGGTGGGACCGCTCGCTCGTCCCCCCCCTTTCCTGGCTGGCCGGGTAGCATGCTTGGACAAGGGTCTGATGTGGACCTGAGTGGGACCCCCACACCGTTTTTTTTTTTTTTTTTTTTTGGCGTTGGGGTTGCCCTTTAAGTCCATACCAGGTGACGGGGCCAGCGACGCATCCTTCGTGGGTCTCGCCTACGTGCTCAAAATGAGCGGACTTTTCTCCGGGCGGGAAAAGTCCGCTCATTTCAAAAGTACGGCAGACTGGCATACGCACGGCCGGATTGTCCGCCGAAATGCAAGTCGGGCGGGAAGATTGGAGTGCAAAACTACTTTCTAAGTCCACCGTACTTTCGGGTCAAAAAAATCCGCCGGAGGCTACACATGGGGGGATTGTCTGGTGGACTTGAGTTTGCCAGACTTTTCCACCCGATTGTTTGATCGTGTGTACGCGGCATAAGCAGTGAACCGTAGTAATCCAGTGAGTTTAGGCATTACCAAGTTGTTCTTCTTGTGCAATTTATACTGCAGATAATTTTCTCTGAGAGTTATCTTCATCCATAGGGAGCAACCCCCATTTCCCCAACAACTTCAGGCTGTCATCCAGTGTATGGATATTGTAGGAAACATCATTACGATCAATGATCAATTTGGTGGGGAAACCCCATCTATACTGGAGATTATGATTAGGCAGTAACCTAGTAATGGAATTCAGGTTTTTCAGTGACAATAAAGTTGCTTGTGAAAGGTCTGATTCGATAAAAAAATACCTGCATATGGATCAGGTAGTGGGGCATGTTGTTTTGCGCTTTGCATCAGGAGATCTTTAATATGATAGAAATGAATTCTTGCAATAACATCTCTTGGGAGTTTTTCTGGTATATGCAAAGGTTTTGGCAATCGATGAGCCCTGTCAATTGTCGGCTCCTGTTGCAGGATTTTGGTGAGTAGGTTAGACATCATTTTTTTCAAAAATCCCTGTAATTCTATATTTTTGACAGTTTCTGGGATCCCTCTGAATTTGATATTATTGAGTCTGGATCTGTCCTCGATTTCTGACACTTTCAACTTAAGTTGCCTCAATTCTTCTATTAGCTCAAAATGGGAGTCAGCGACATCCTCCATTTTATTTTCCATGTCATCAATTCTTACTCCTAGACCTTCTATTGTCACATTAGTTTTGTGCATGTATGACTGTACATCTTGTTGATTCGCTCCTCTCAGGGACAGAAGCATTTTTTTGATATCTGTATCAAGTATAGGCTGTCCAGATGTGGGGAAGGCAATCAGTTTATCAGCACAGGGATTATTAACAGATGGCTGGTCATAATCAGGCAGTGAACTACTGGTATGTTCACCTGAGGGGGAAATCCTTCTTCTTTGTCTCTGAGGTCCAATAATTTCCTCCCCCATGTCAGGGTCAGACACAGATCTGCCGTTTTCAGTGTTACCAAGCTCACTGTCTCTGTCACTGAGGCATGCTGGCTGCCGTTCAGCGCCAGAGTGCTGAGGTAAAGCTGTGCCATTTTTCCCTCACAGGATCACTATAGTGCTTCTTAAATGACCCCAATTTCGAGTCCTCCATGGTCTTTCCTTTTCCCCATTGTGACATGCTATTACTCCAGATATTCCAGTATCTTTTTGTGCCCTCAATACCTCTTTTAGTTGCCGTGTGCTGCTTCAGGGAAAGTCAGTGCTGCAGAGCTCACCTAGATAGCAGCCATCTTCCTCCACTGCCGGCCACGCCCCCTGTTGAGCCTTTTTTTTTCAACATCATTGATGTTTTCCTTTATCTTCTCTAATTCCCGATTGCACACCATGCTCACCCCGATGAGGATTTTTGCACTTGCACTGGTGAAATTAGTTTCTTCATCCACATCACCTAAAAATAAAAATAAAAACACCATGTATTATAAATATGCAGGCATTCATCTATTCCCTGAAGCTGTGGTCTCAGACACTGACCTATTGTGGTCACTATTTCACCCACTTACTGAATCTCTCCTCCCTCCACATCTTCTTCAGGGTGTGTGGAGATTTCCCCTTCTTTAGGAGGTGTGGTGTTCTTGGTGTCATCAGATCCCCCGAGTCTTTTCTCCCCTATGTGAATAAAAAAATAAGTTATAATTAGCATACAGATATTTGAGGCAAGAAATAGGAATATGAAACATTGCTTGGATGTATCTGCACGTACGTTGGAAGTAGTGGGGGGGGGGGGGGCGGGTCAACTTTTGCATCGGGGCCCACAAGCTTCAAGCTATGCCTCTGGTTAGATGTGTTCTGACTGATCTGAAGAAGGGTGTGAACATGAAAGCACAAAACGGAAATCTCTGTCTGAACGATCTTTGAAATATTTTTGTCTGAATGACTTTTTGATATGTATCTTTTCTCGGAAACAATTGAAAAATAAATGAACGATTTTTAAGTGCAGCAATATTTGAACTTTATTTGTATATATGAGGTCATGGGAAGACCTGTTTGCTGGCACTAACTTCAGACTGGGTGTGGTTCTCCTCCACACTATAACATATCTCCTATCTATCTATCTATCTATCTATCTATCTATCTATCTATCTATCTATCTATCTATCTATCTATATATATAATCTCCAAATCCAAGCTCATCTCTTCACCACACACAAACATAGAGGCAAGAGAATTTTTGTTGGGCAGTATATTAATGCTCGGACAAACACACTTAGACCGAATTTTAAAGAATGTCAGGCAAAATGGTCGGCCCTCACGCATGTTCACTTTATCAAATCTGGCCCTCTATAAAACAAGTTTGGACACCCCTGTCTACACTGAATGCAGTGTGTATATATGTATATATGTATATATGTATATATATATATGTATGTATGTATATATATATATATATATATATATATATATATATATATATGTACATACATACACTGCCCGCAAGCCACTAACTGCATAATCTAGCTCAAGTTAGCTCCGTCCACTCCAACACACTATATACGGCCGCTGTGTAAGCAGCTTTATATAGTGTGGGGCATGGACTTGAGCCATGATTGGCTAAAGGCACCCTGCCATTGACCAATCATGTGCCCTCGCAGCAGAGCATGCTTAGGCCAATCATCAGACGTCAATGCATTGCTATCTTACAGTGCATTATGCCATGAATGCCCCATATTTTCGGTATTCGCCAAACGGGACCATTGAAATCAATGATCTTTTTAGCTATATGTTATAGGAGAATTATTGACAATCGCTATAAGCTGAAATACTTCCTTTTGATTCCCAATAAAATTGGAGTTTCTGTCCTTTAATTCTCTGTAATGGCACCTGTGCTTAAGGTATCATCATCCATGTATTTACGTACACGTTTCAGTTATGATGTAAGTAAGAATATACGTGTACCGGGGGGTAGAAGGCGCTATCAAAGATTCAATTATTAGCAAATATCCAGCAGCTGCCTACATTTTATGGTTAATGTTTAAGATGAGTTGTTGGTTGTTGTTTAGAAAAAGCCTTTTAATGCATTAGCTAATGTTATTGACAGATGAAGGTCTGCTGGTATGCAAATGATAGGAACTGACACAAAACCTTAGGGCTAAAATTTCCTCATGCCAACAAATCAAACCCAGCACTTTCTCCTCTCTATCTGTATACAAATAACACTTAACACAACTTTGATATGACAAGGTGGTCCCTCTGGTAACACTGCTCTGAGCATCCTTTTCCATTCTTATTTTGTTTAATCAGGCCTATTCCACCCCTTAAATAAACTGGGCTGTCCTTCCAAAATAAGAAAACATAGAATCTATTTCTCCAGTCATTGCTATAACAGATTTTGCCTTTTTTCCTTCCATTCTTGAGATTTATATTTAGCAATGGTAATGCTGTAGTGAATCACATGTATCCATGAAGATATTTTTACTTTCATAGCAATAAGGCCGCGTACACACGGGCGGATTGTCTGTCCAACTTAGTCCGCTGAACTGTGTTTCAGCGGACAATCCGCTCGTGTGTGGGCTTCAGCGGACTTTTTCAGCGGACTGTCTGACGAACAAAGTCTTAGGCCGCGTACACACGCGCGGACTGTTCGCCCAACTTTGTCCGTCCAACAGTTTCGGCAAACAGTCCGCTCAAACTTAGCATGGACGGACATGGCCACACACGACGGACGAACAGTTTGCTGAAACCGTGCGCGATGACGTGAACGGCACGTACGACGGGACGAAAAATACGACGTCCTATACACTGCATTATAGCTTTCGGCGTGAAAATCCTTTCTGAGCATGCGCGCAACTTTGTTTGACGAACAAGCCTACACACGGGCGGACTGTTCGCTCAAACAAGGTTTCAGCGGACAGTTTTTCGGAATTTCCGAAAAACCTTGTCCGTCCAACTGTCCGCTGAAACTGTCCGCTGAAAGCCCACACACGAGCGGACTGTCCGCCCAAACACTGTTCAGCGGACAAAGTTGGGCGAACAGTCCGCCCGTGTGTACGCGGCCTTACGGAATTTCCGAAATTTTGTCCGTTCAAACTTGGTTTTGTCCGTCCAAACTTGGTTTCAGCGGACAGTCCGCTCGTGTGTAGGCAAGTTGGACGGACTAAGTATGGCGCATGCTCAGAAAGGATTTACACGGCCGAAGGTTGCATTGCAGTGTATAGGACGTTGTTTTTCTAGTCCCGTCGTACGTGCTGTACACGTCATCGCGCACGCTTTCAGCGGACTGTCTGCTCATCGTGTGTGGTCAAGTCCGTTCATGCAAATTTTGAACGGACTGTCTGTCGGATTGTCTGACGAACTTAGTTGGGCAGACAATCCGCCCGTGTGTACGCGGCCTAAGAGTTTGTATGTTTTTTTTTTTTTTTTTTTTTTTACAGGCGCTCATTTGCTTATAAGATGCAAATGATCATTTTGGTGATCACCCCACTTTGTTGTGCAGCAGAGGCCAGGGATTTTACAGATAAAAAGTATGTTACCTCTGATACAAATATTGTTACTGCTTAAAGTGAGTACAGAGGTTCCCTGAAAATAACGACTTTGTTGTGTTGTTGCTGGGGTCTTCAGTTAAATTAAAGTCTACCACAGTGTGCCCAAGGATGAAGATAAACTGTTTCATGTTGTTAGTAACACTAATACAAAACTAATACGAAAAAATAGCTGCATCTCAAAATTGTGAGACATACACAAAACAGTAAATATAAGCAAAAGAAAAGGCTGCGCAAAATAATACAAAATAAAACAGAGAGTGATACACCAAAAGTGAGCTGAGTACCATAAAAAGCAAAATAAACCATAGTGTGAATCAGTATAACAAAGGTTTATTAAAAATACAATTGCACTTACACGGAACTGCAGATAAAAACAGCAATTTTTCTATGGATGTTTTTGTAGCGGCGACACTTTGGACAAAGTGTCCGCTATGTACAAATTTAGTTTTTCCTCAGCACAGTAAAGGGGTTCTGAGGGCTGATTGTGTATGTTTAACTTTGACATCAGTTTGGCTGGGCTGTGTTAGAGTTCTGCCTGGTCATGTGTACAGTTGGGTGCACATGACAGGCCCAGAACCAGGCCTGGTTGGACGCTTTAGGTATCAGCCTTCCCCAGAACCAATCAGACCGCGCTGAGGAGTCTGGGGAAGGGTACTTAAGATGTTGAAGTCACGTGGTCGGGGTTCGTTCGTGAGGCCAGAGCTGCCTGTTCCTGAGTCTGGACCGGGTAGCCCCGCCAGGGGTTCCGGTCACGGGAGCTTGTGCCGCCCCGCAACATGGTCCGTTTGCTTAGCCCCATTAGACCTGCACGGTCTGGGGTAAGGATCCATCTGTTTCCGAGTCTCGGAATCGGCTGGTCCGAGGCGCAGTAACTGAAGGAGGATTCAAGACGTCCGGGTGTGCTCTCAACTTAGAGGGGCACCGCAGCTCGTGTAAGCGACTGGGGGAGGACTCTTCGGAGGAGGGCCAACAAGCTGGCATCCCAAGAAGTGCCTGGTTGCTAGGTTGTTAAGGACACTAACGAATCCACACTTTTCTAGTACTGCCAAGGAGACAGAGAACATTCCAGATACTGAGGAAAGGTTCCTATTCACTTTCGGTTGCAAGTTTATTCAAGGTCAGAGACTTTGCAAGTTCTGAATTAAAGTGCTGACTGCCATAATCTCTGACTGGAGATTTGTTCAGCTTTGAAGTGCCCAACTGCGAGTGCCTACTCTCTGGGTTGTATTAGAGACTTTCTAATGATTAGCAGTTCAAGGTGCCTGAGTTTCTTCACCCTTGCCCTCTGTTCCCATACGAGACTGTGTTTCTTGGATGTTATCCCTGCAAATAAAAACCTTTCCTAAAGGACTTTTATGGTGTCAGCGTCCAAAGCTGTTGGGTACTAACCCTGGGAACCCCTAGACATGGAAGAACAAGCCAAGCGTAGGTAACCGGTATGGCCACTACGCTTTTATCTGCATTTCCGTGTAAGTGCAATTCTATTTTTAATAACCCTTTGTTATACTGATTTACACTATGGTGAGCCTCTTTCCATTTTCTGGGTCTCTGATTGTTGCCTGCCCCATATATATATACGTTGAATTGAGATATCCTGGCTTGCCTTTGGTGTAATCACAGAAGGGTGCTGCTGCTGGATTGATGTCTGGACATCAACCAATTATACAGGCTCACTGAAGCTTGCCCTCCGATAAGCGTGCATTTTATGTGGTGGTGGATCACATCAGAGAGTGGTGTCTGTGTATCAAGGAGTTTATATTCACCTTCACTGTTAATTACTGGATCATTATTATTGGACTAATACTCACTGAGGACTGTTCATATATATTTTCTTTTTTTTACATTTTATGGTATTCCGATCACTTTTGTTGCATCACATGTATTCACGCACTGTTTTATTTTTATTATTTTGCGCAGCCTTTTCTTTTCCTTATGCTTACATTGTACCAAGCTGGATCACAATACAGATCACTAATAGACTTGAGAGCACATTTGAGTTTGTGTAGGGGGAAATACAATTTATAAACTACATATTTGTAGTATACTAGTTGCTGCCCGCCCACAGTGAAATGAAGGTGGGAATATTGTAATCAGTGCCCTGATTACAATATAGTGCCAACAGTGTCACCAATCAGTGCCCACCACTGCCCACAAGTGCCACCAATCAGTGGCCATCAATGTCACCTATCAGACTGCCCATCAATGTCACCCATCAGTGCCACTCATCAGTGCCCATCAGTACCGCCTATCCATGCCACCTATCAGCGCCCAACAGTGCTGCCTATCAGTGCTCATCAGTGTCACATATCAGTGCCTAATATCAGTGCCCATAATTGCGGCATATCAGTACCTCCTCATATGTGCCACCCAATCAGTGCCAATAAGTGCTGCTTCATCAGTGCCCATAAGTGCCACCTCATCAATACTCACCAGTTCAGCCTATCAGTGCCACCTCATTAGCACCCATCAGTGAAGGAGATAAAGGACTTAGTTACAAAATTTTAAAAAATTAAAAAAACTTGTTTTTCTCAACATTTTTGGTCTTTTTTTTTTTTGTAAAAACCCAGCAGTGATTAAATACCACCAAAAGATAGCTCTATTTGTGTGAAGAAAATGATAAAAATGTGTTTGGGTACAGTGTAGCATGACCACGCAATTGTCATTCAAAGTGTGGCAGCGCTAAAAGCTGAAAAATGGCTTGGGCAGTAAGAATGAGTAAGTGCCCTGTAGGCAAATGGTTAATAATTTTGTACTTAATGTACACAAGAAAGTACTGGTTTAAATAATTACCCTGTACCATCAGCCTCTCCTAGGCCTTCCATCTCCTCAGCAATTGTCAAGTTGTTAGTAGTTCCTGAGGACATTGCTGACCTCCAGATTTGATTTGATTTGATTGAAAGCAATGGGTCCTGCGGTTGCCGTTCTGTCTTGTGAGGAGGGAAAGAGTGAAGAGAGCTATTGCTCTTGGGCACAGCGCTGTATCCAAAATGGGCTCAGGTAAATATAAGGGGGGGGGGGGCTGGAGGGATCCTTTGCACAGAAGTTTTTTTTTTCCTTAATTCATAGATTGCTACCTTTACAATTTTTTTTTTAACAAAATTTTTTTTTTAAGTTTCAAAAAGACTTAATTGAATCTTAAATCAAGACATCCATCCGACAATGACAAAGATTGCTAAGAGCAAAGTTGGTACAAAACATATGTCAAAAGACACTAGGCACTGAGGCAGACAAAAAATATAAGGAGAAAGGAGGAAAAAAGCACAAAAAAGGTTCCAGGTATGAGAGTAGAACTCCGGGTAACTGGTGGTCCTCTGGAAGGAATAAGCAAACTCTGGAAACAGATCTTGGATGGAGGAAGTGGTCACTTAATCGTGTAGGGCCCTGTTTCCGGACCCACCAGGATCAATCCAAGAACCCCGCACCCCATTGGGGTCTTGCTGCGCGGGGGCTGACCGGGGAGTTCCTGAGGGCCCTCCGAGGGTAGCCAAGGAGAGCTGGCTGTCCTTAAACACAAACCCATAAAAGGTAAGAACCGCTAGGAGAAGTTGCAGTTAACTTAGGTAAGTTGCCATGAGCTGGGCAGGAGGAGGACAGACCCCCAGCGCAATATCAAAAAAGGAACCTAAAGAAAAAAACCTAACGGTTGGAATGACCAACCGTCACACAGTTCACTCCGGTACATGTGGTGGGTCAAGGCGACCCGCGTAAAGGCAAATAGCAATAAGAAAGCAAGTGGGGCAGAGGAGGAGGAAAGGAAAGAGAGAGGGGAAGAGGAGGGCGAGGATGAGGTTATGATAAAAAAAAACACTAAAAACTATAAGATGCAGGGGAAAGGAAGGGTAGGAACCCTCGTGGCAGTACCTGGCTCTGGAGGGAATTGGGGGGGGAAAGCCCTGGAAAAATTTCAGGGCAATAGGGATATTCCAATATATGCAGCCCAGGGTTCCCAAATGGGTCTGAATTTCTCAGAGGAGTTCAGGATCGCACTGGCCATTTTTTCCTGCGCCATTATCCAGGATATTTTTTGTTTAGCCTGGTGAAAGGAAACCGAAGGAGATTTCCATGAGTGTGCCAGCGTAATCTTGGCTCCCAGTAGGATAAAGTGGATTAGAGAGAGTGTCTGTTTGGGAACATTGGGGAAGCGCAAGTTGAGAAGGGCTGTGGTGGGATCCTGTTTAATTGCGTGCCCTGTGGATTTACAAATGAGACTGAAGATTTTGTTACAGTACCCCCTGATTTTGGGGCATTCCCAAAGTGTGTGAAGGAGAGAGCCCACCAGACCGCACCCCCTGAAACAGAGCGGAGAGGACTGGGGAAAGATCTTGGTGAGCCGGGTGGGGACCAGCTATCGGAAATGACTTTAAGATCTGCTTCCACAAGGGAGTTATTAAGAATACCCCTGTTGGAGCGAGCAAAATTTAAGTGCCAGTTATCCAGGTCCCATTTGAACTGGAGGTCTTGCTCCCACTTAACCATGTAGTTCGCTTTCCCTGGGGAGCAGCCAATGCAGAATAGATAAGGGAAATTCCTCCCCTGACCCCTGTGGCTGAGGAGCACCAGAGCTCATATGGAGTTACCGACAGAGGGGTGTCATGGCTCTTCCAAATCCCCTGCAAATAATGTGAAAGTTGGTTGTAGCGGAAAGTCTCTGAGGGTGGCATGTCCAATTTGGAGATGCAGTGTTTAACCACTTGACCACTGGGCACTTAAACACCCTTAATAACCAGACCAATTTTCAGCTTTTGGTGCTCTCACAATTTGAATGACAATTACTCAGTCATGCAACACTGTACCCATATGACATTTTTGTCCTTTTTTTCACACAAATAGAGCTTTCTTTTGGTGGTATTTAATCACCTCTCAGTTTTTTATTTTTTGTGCTATAAAAGAAAAAAGACCAAAAATTCTGTGAAAAAATGAATTTTTCTTCGTTTCTGTTATAAAATTTAGCAGATTAGTAATTTTTTCTTCATAAATTTTGGCCAAAATTTATACTACTACATATCTTTGGTAAAAATAAGTACAAATTGGTGGATATTATTTGGTCTTTGTGAAAGTTATAGAGTCCACAAGCTATGGTGCCAATATCTGAAAATTGATCACACCTGAAGTACTGATGGCCTATTTCAATTCTTGAGACCCTAACATGCCAGAAAAGTACAAATACCCGCCAAATGACCCCTTTTTGGAAAGAAGACATTCCAATGTATTTAGTAAGAGGCATGATGAGTTTTTTGAAGTTGTCATTCTTTCCCACAATTCTTTGCAAAATCAAGATTTTTTTTCCTTTTTTTTTTTTCCACAAAATTGTCATATTATCAGGTTATTTCTCACACACAGCATATGCATACCACAAATTACACCCCAAAACACATTCTGCTATTACTCCCGAGTACGGCGATACCACATATGTGAGACTTTTACACAGTGTGGCCACATAAAGAGGCCCAAAATGCAGGGAGCGCCATCAGGCGTTCTGGAGCACCCAGGACAATTCTGACATTTCTCTCCTACATGTAAAAATCATCATTTATTTTCTAGAAAATTACAGAGAACCCCAAAACATTATATATGTTTTTTTAGCAAAGACCCTGGAGAATACAATGGTGGTCGTTGCAAATTTTTATCTCACACGGTATTTGCGCAGCAATTTTTCCAACGCGTTTTTTTGGGGGAAAAACTGTTTTGTGCTTAAAAAAAAAACAGTAAAGTTAGTCCAATTTTTGCATAAAGTGAAAGATGAAGTTATGCTGAGTAAATAGATATCGAACATGTCACTCTTCAAAATTGCACATGCCCGTGGAATGGCGCCAAACGTCGCTACTTAAAAATCCCCATAGGCGACGCTTTAAATTTTTTTTACTGGTTACATGTTTTGAGTTGCAGAGGAGGTCTAGGGCTAGAATTATTTCTCTCGCTCTAACGTTCGCGGCGATACCTCACATGTGTAGTTTAAACACCGTTTTCATATGTGGGCGGGGCTTACGTATGCGTTCGCTTCTGCATGCGAGCACATGGGGACAGGGGTGCTTTAAATTTTTTTTTTTTTTTTTTTATTGTTCATTTTACTTTATTTATTTTAGTTATACATTTTTTTTCCCCAGAAATTCTGGCTTTGATCATATTGGCGAGTTGGTAGAAGCAACGGAGGGCGGTGAGGGGTGGGGGGGCGTCTATGGCTGGGTATTGCAGGGTATTACCGAGTATGGCTGGGTATCTCTGAGTATGGCTCGGTATGGCAATTTATGGCAGGGTATTGGCGGGGTATTGGCGGCGTATTGGCGGGTATTGGCGGGGTATTGGGGGGTATTGGCGGGGTATTGGGGGTGTATTGCAGAGTATTGGGGGGGTATTGCAGAGTATTGGGGGGGTACTGCAGAGTATTGGGGGGGTACTGCAGAGTATTGGGGGGTACTGCAGAGTATTGGGGGGGTACTGCAGAGTAATGGCGGGGTACTGCAGAGTAATGGCGGGGTACTGCAGAGTATTGCAGGGTATTGCAGAGTATTAGCAGGGAATTGAGGGGTTAAATTCGATGAGCAGCAATGTGGGCACTGCAGATGCAGCCCACAGCGCTGCTAACACCGATCTCTTTCCCCTCCGCTGTACCGATCGGTACAGAGAGGGGGAGGGAGGAACAGCTTTGTTTACAAGTGATCACTCCATCATTTGACGGAGCGATCACGTGGTAAACGGCCGCGACGAGCGGCTGTTTACCGTGATCCGTGATGCGCCGGGTCCACTGGACCCAGCGGTCACGGATGATCTCGTGTGCGCGCCCCAGGGGGCGCGCAAGAGCAGAATTCTGGGAGGCCGTTAATTAACGGCCTCTCAGAGTTAAACAACCGCCCTGAAGCCGTTAATCGGCAATGGGCGGTTGTTAAGTGGTTAAGCAATAAGGAGCCGTTGCTGTTGAAGAAATGTCCTATTCTGTAGAGGCCCTTATCGAGCCACCACTGGAAAGCCTTGATATTGAGACCTGGGGGAAAATGGGGGTTGTGGAAGATGTGTGCCAGGACGAAATCAGAGAGTGTTTTTTGTGTAGTGTGTCACATAGGGCCAAAGCATGTGACAATGTTGGGGAAAGGATCGGGGTCCTTTCTTTTTGTGGTGTCCAAGTGAGGAAGTCAAGGGTATGATTAGGAGTTGCTTGTCTTTCTAAGTCTACCCAGTCCAGTTTTGGGCCTTTAGAGTATATGGCCGAGTATTGACAAAGTTGGGCAGCTTGGAAATACCACCATAAGTTAGGCAGACCCAGGCCCCCTTTTTTCCTAGATCTGTAAAGGACCGTCTTAGAGAGGCGATGGCCCCCCCCCCCATGATCGTATAATCGCTGACTGGAGTTTATCAAGAAGGCATTTTGTAATGGGTATGGGAAGGGACCGGAAGAGATATAAGATCTTGGGGAGCAGGGTCATCTTGATTGCATTTACACGTCCCAGCCATGACAGTTTATAGAGCGGCCATTGCGCAAGATCTTCTGATAACTTCTTAAATAAGGGGGGATAGTTATGACGGTATAAAAGATCGATCTTAGGGGTGAGGTGAATACCTAGGTAAGGGAGAGAGGAGGAACTCCAAGAGAAAGGGCAGCAAGCTTTAATTCTATCCACCAGTTCTTGGGGGGTAGATATGTTAAGGGCGATAGACTTGGACATGTTTACCTGAAGTCCTGATACTGCACCGAATTTTTGGAGGAGTAGGAGAATATTAGGAGTGGAGATGAGTGGGGCGATAATGAACAGCAACACGTCATCTGCAAAAACGGCACATTTTTGACCGCATTGTACTCCATAAATATCTGGATGTTGTCTAATAGCTAAGGCCAGTGTTTCTATCGCTATGGCGAAGAGAATGGGGGAGAGGGGGCAACCTTGCCTGGTGCCTTTGAGAATTGGGAATTGGTCGGAGAGGTGACCTTGCAATTTAACTTGAGCTTTTGGGAAGGAATAAAGGGATGAAAGAGTTGTAAGAAACTTTGGACCAAAGCCCCATTTCTAGAGAGTGGTGAAGAGGTACGGCCAAGTGACCGTGTCAAAGGCCTTATGGAGGTCTATGGAGAGAATATATCCAAATTGGGGGGGGGGGGGGGGGGTTCCTGTCCCAGGAAGATTGAGGGAAATTAAGTCAATCGCTCTCCTAATCTGGTCCGGCCCCTGTCTCCCCGGGATAAAACCCACCTGGTCTTTGTTTATATATTTTCCAATGAACGAGGCCATCCTGTTCGCTAAAATGTTTGTCATGATTTTTAGATCATTATTAATTAAAGAAATTGGCCTATAGTTGCCTACTTCACTGGGATCTTTGCTCGGCTTGGGAATGACCGAAATGTATGCAAGGTTAGCTGTTGGCTCCATTGGGGAGCCCTCCCGGAGGGAGTTAAAGAGCCGGACCAGACGAGGAGAGAGGACCTCAGAGAAAGCTTTATAGTAACGTGACGAGAACCCGTCTGGACCGGGGGCTGAATCAGTCTTGAGGCTCTTGATGACGTCCTGGACTTCCTCGATCTGGAAGGGGGAGTCCATGATGTCACAATGAGAGTCTGTAAGTTTGGGAATTGCAATCTCCTCTAGAAATGTGTTAATGGAGTCAGGATCGTTCGAGGTGGAATTAGAGTACAGATTCGAATAAAAGGTCTGGAAGGCCTCTAGTATTTTATGGGGGTTCTGAGTAAGATTGCCTGCCTGGGATTTGATGTTAGGTAAAGAATAAACCCTTATTTTAGGGGAAAGTCTTGCTGCCAGCTGTGGGCCTATTTTTCCGGCCTGTAGATAGAACCGGCCGCTTAACCAGCCTAAATGTTTGTTTGCATTGGACGTTAGGGCTAAATTTAGGGCGAACCGGGCGGAATCCAGATTGGCTAGCATTTTTGGAGGTGGGGTTGTTTTTGTGGGCTTTACTATGAGACTTAAATTCACATTCGAGTTTATCCACATCTACAGTGCCTTGCAAAAGTATTTGGCCCCCTTGAACTTTTCAACCTTTTGCCACATTTCAGGCTTCAAACATAAAGATATAAAATTTTAATTTTTTGTGAAGAATCACCAACAAGTGGGACACAATTGTGAATTGGAACGAAATCTATTGGATATTTTAAACTATTTTAGCAAATAAAAAACTGAAAAGTGGTGCGTGCAAAATTATTCGGCCCCTTTACTTTCAGTGCAGCAAACTCACTCCAGAAGTTCAGCGAGGATCTCTGAATGATCCAATGTTGTCCTAAATGACTGATGGTGATAAATAGAATCCACCTGTGTGTAATCAAGTCTCTGTATAAATGCACCTGCTCTGTGATAGTCTCAGGGTTCTGTTGAAAGCGCAGAGAGCATCATGAAGACCAAGGAACACACCAGGCAGGTCCGTAATACTGTTGTGGAGAAGTTTAAAGCCGGATTTGGATACGAAAAGATTTCCCAAGCTTTAAACATCCCAAGGAGCACTGTGCAAGCGATCATTTTGAAATGGAAGGAGTATCAGACCACTACAAATCTACCAAGACCTGGCCGTCCCTCTAAACTTTCAGCTCGGACAAGGAGAAGACTGATCAGAGATGCAGCCAAGAGGCCCATGATCACTCTGGATGAACTGCAGAGAACTACAGCTGAGGTGGGAGAGTCTGTCCATAGGACAACAATCAGTCGTACACTGCACAAATCTGGGCTTTATGGAAGAGTGGCAAGAAGAAAGCCATTTCTCAAAGATATCCATAAAAAGTCTCATCTAAAGTTTGCCACAAGCCACCTGGGAGACACACCAAACATGGAAGAAGGTGCTCTGGTCAGATGAAACCAAAATCAAATGTTTTGCCCACAATGCAAAACGATATGTTTGGCGTAAAAGCAACACAGCTCATCACCCTCAACACACCATCCCCACTGTCAAACATGGTGGTGGCAGCATCATGGTTTGGGCCTGCTTTTCTTCAGCAGGGACAGGGAAGATGGTTAAAATTGAGGGGAAGATGGATGCAGCCAAATACAGGACCATTCTGGATGAAAAGTAAAAATTAAAAAGTGGGCTATGGCGCTAAAACCCAGTGTGTGTGCAACTTTGTGCATATAAGTGTATGCGCAACAAATGTACCAGTGCTATCAAACGTATGTGTAAAATGCTAGTGCTACGGTAACCCGTCTATATTATACTTCTATTGCAATTTCATAGAAAATCCTAAAAACAAAAGCGAATGCAAAGGATACATATATCAGAAATAAAAATAATTCACATGTGCAATTAGATTAATCTCGGCAATCATGCAGAATTCATGCAAAATAACATATAATAATATAATAATAATATTAAAGTCCCAAGAAATATCCTTTGATGTAAGAACTTTTCCAAAATCGCTTTCAGAAATCGCTGGAAAGTCGCATGCTGCAATAGTTCGAGAGATGATAGTAAAGTAAAGTGACTAGTGCAAAAAAGTCAATGTAGAGAGAAAACATTCATCCCCGGTGCGCCACTCAGTATTGTGGAAATGTGATTGCTCTCACCAGATCCAGTCCCCTTGAGGGGTTAATCGAGCTTTCACAATGTAAGCCACTGTGCTGCTATTTAAACGCTGCTGCTGGTGCGCTGGGAGAATGTTCACTCTTCAATTCGTATTTACTCCGTGGTTATATACATGGGGGGGAGAGAAGCATATCCATGGTGCAAGTACATTTTTAAAAGCTTTTATTTAATATTAAACGGAAAGGTACTCACACTTTGTTCAAAGAACTTTGCGTGTATAAAAGCAATCAAACTAAAGTAAACTCCGCCGGCCGCTGCTGCTGCTGGCTATGGCAAAGGTGCACTACATGGCCACGCCCTACGCGTTTAGTCAAAGTGACGTCTTCTGGAGCTCCAGAAGATGCACTTTACACATACGTTTGATAGCACTGGTACATTTGTTGCGCATACACTTATATGCACAAAGTTGCACACACACTGGGTTTTAGCGCCATAGCCCACTTTTTAATTTTTACTTTTCACCTCCACTTAAGGGTTGGAGGATCTAGGCATAGGCAGCTCTAACCCTTTATTAGTTTCCTTATCCACAGCTTATTTATTCATTTATTCATTTTTTGTCACAGATTTACCTATTTTTTGGTCACATATTAAGAAAATAGTCCGTAGCGCGACTTTATCCATCTATTCATTCTGGATGAAAACCTGTTGGAGTCTGCAAAAGACCTGAAACTGGGACGGAGATTTATCTACCAACAAGACAATGATCCCAAACATACAGCAAAATCTACAAAGAAATAGTTCACAAATAAACGTATCCAGGTGTTAGAATGGCCAAGTCAAAGTCCAGACCTGAATCCAATCGAGAATCTGTGGAAAGAGCTGAAAACTGCTGTTCACAAACGCTCTCCATCCAACCTCACTGAGCTCGAGCTGTTTTGCAAGGAAGAATGGGCAAGAATTTCAGTCTCTCGATGTGCAAAACTGATAGAGACATACCCCAAGCGACTTGCAGCTGTAATCGCAGCAAAAGGTGGCTCTACAAAGTATTAACGCAAGGGGGCCGAATAATTTTGCACGCCCCACTTTGAATTTTTTTTTAGTTAAAAAAGTTTCAAAAATCCAATAGATTTCGTTCCACTTCACAATTGTGTCCTACTTGTTGGTGATTCTTCACAAAAAATAAAAATTGTATATCTTTATGTTTGAAGCCTGAAATGTGGCAAAAGGTTGAAAAGTTCAAGGGGGCCGAATACTTTCGCAAGACACTGTATCTTCCTTTCCCGTTTCAGTTTGGACGCTAGTTGAATTATTTTCCCCCTCAGGACCGCCTTATGTGCTCCCCATAGATTGCTTGGGGATATATCCCCAGTGTCATTAAGACTGAAGAATTCCAGAAGGTCTCTTTTCAGCATGGTGCAGTGGACTGGATTGGAAAGGAGGGTTTTACTGAGGCGCCACTGAGGGGGGCCGGGAGGGGAGAGGGAGCTAGTTATTCGCAGGGTCACTATAGAGTGGTCAGACCAAGGAACTTCGTGAATATTAGCATGAGTCGCAGTGTGTATTTCCGAGTTGGGTATGAAGATATAATCAATTCTGGCATACGTTTTGTGCGGCGCAGAGTAGTGCGTGTAGTCTTTGGCTATAGGGTTTAATTCTCTCCAAGAATCAATCAGACCTCTGTCATGGAGAAGTCGTGCAATTCTAAGACTCTGTTTAGGGGGTCTTTTCAGTTTGGTCTTGTCTTGGGTTGTTTTGTCAAGCATGTGATCAAATGTGATGTTGGAGTCGCCCCCTAGGATAATTCTGCCTTCCAAGTGTGGGGAGAGGGTGTAAAGCATGGAGGCAAAAAAGCATTATTGACCCTGGTTGGGGGCATAATAAGAGATGATGGAATACATAACTCCCGCGATCTGACCTTTTAATGAGTAAGTATCTGCCTTCGGTGTCTTTGATCGTGTGAGAGTGTAGGAATTGGATTAGTTTCGCTAGCAAGATGGCCACCCCCCTTTTTTTGGAGTCGGCATTTGCCAGGTAAAATGTGGGGAAGCTGCTGTGAAGAAAGGAAGGGGTTTAGCTAGCTGGGAAATGGGGCTTTTGGTGTGGTAACTTTGGAATGCCTTACAGCGTTTGGAGGGCGAGTTAAGCCCTTGCATATTATGCGAGGCGATCTTAAGAGAAAGATTGTGGGGTATAGAGTCAGCCATGGGAGTCAGGGGTGAGCAGCGAGCATGTGTGAGGGGGGCTTACCTTTGCCCTTGGAGCACTGGACACGGACTTTGGAGGACTGTCCTCCTGGTGGTCCCCTGGGGATGAGATGGGTGAAGGTCTCCGCGAAGGTTCCTGGGGAGAGAGGGGAGGGAAGGGGAGGAGCCAGAGATAAAGCATGGGGGAGGAGAGAAAAGAGGAGTAAAAGGATGGAGCGAAAAAGGTGAAAAAGAACATGTCTAATACAGGAGAAGTATAAAACACAACAATAAACAACTCTCTTGTGATAACAAAAAGGACTGGCGAACCAAGTCCTAGTCCGGGACCCCCTGTTAGGGAGGCCTCGGAGAAAGTACAACCACAAAGCGTTGTTTTCCTGGTGTCAACCATGGGAGGTATCAATAACCAGAACAGTACAAAAGAACCAAACAGCATAGCAAGAGTACACATTTGTTCGAGAGAGATGAGCTCTCTGGGTAGGGGGTAAGGGGAGGAAGCCTTAGCCCTTGTACACACGGTCGGAGATTCCGTCGGAATGTGTCCAATCGGAGCATTTTGTCGGATATTCCGACTGTGTGGGGTCTGCATCGGACTGTTTCCGTCGGAATATCCGTCGGACCAACTTTTCCAACTTGCCAGAAATATTTTCCGACAAAATGCTCCGATCGGACATACTCTGATCATGTTTAGCCTACTCTGACGGACAAGGTGCCACGCATGCTCACATTCAAATTCCGACACGGAAGCGCTCGTTCAGGTAAAACTACTGCTCGTAATCGATATAGCACATTTGTCGCGCTGCAATGTTAAACATTCTTTCATGAAGCGCATTCTCTTGTTCTTTACAATGCTGCAAGAAGGAACTTCATTTGATGCTCATAGTTTCATAGTTTCATAGTTAGTAAGGTTGAATAAAGACATCAGTCCATCCAGTTCAACCTGAGTGAGTGTCTACCCCTATCCCTGTACATTGCACACCCACATTGGTCCCTACCCTCAAGGAGCCCACAATCTAAGGTCCCCATTCATATACCAACCCCAACTTTTTGGACAGAAGCCAATTAACCTACCTGCATGTCTTTGGAGTGTGGGAGGAAACCGGAGTACCCGGAGGAAACCCACGCAGGCACAGGGAGAACATGCAAACTCCAGGCAGGTAGTGTTGTGGTTGGGATACGAACCAGCGACCCTTTTTACTGCTAGGTGAGAGTGCTAACCACTACACCACTGTGCCGCCTCACACACACTTCTCCCGAACGTATTTCCTGACTCTTTTTTTACTCATTTCGGCAATACAATTTTTGAATTCGTCACATCTACACAATTTTATATTTTGTTTATTCTTTTTTGGCTGCATTTATTTTTTGTTTTTTCAGAAACATCTAATTTTTGGAGGTTTGCTCATCTTTCCATTTATTGGGGTGTGTTTTGTGTGTAAACTTACCACAACAACATTATTATATTTTTTAGATTTTCTTTTTTAATCTACGGGAGGTTGTTTAGTGTTGGTACCCCTTGTTATTCATTTCACTTTTTGGGGGGGAAATGTACCTGCCTGCTCACAAATAAACTGTCCTTTTGGAAGGAAAACACATACGCAAGTATTTCATCAAACAAAAAAAAACTTTATTTTGGTCTCAATAAAATAAAAAGAGGAAGGCAGCGCTGGAGAAACTTGTTACTTTGGTGCAGCCTTTGGCCCCCAGAGCAGACATGAACAAATTAGAATAAGAAAAATTGGTGGCCTGAGGAGTACATATCTCAGGGAGAGAAGTCTGGTCCAGAAGTCCTAGAGATCAGGAAAATCAGATGCCATCTATGTCCCCAGGATGTGGTTCTTCAAGAGGCTGCATCTTTTGGCAGACCAGACTGAACCCAGGCCATCACTCTCTGGTCTTCCTTAGGTACTTCCCTCCAGGCATCCTTCGAGGCTGTGGCTGGGCTCCTGTAGTTGTTGCAGGAGGAGGAGAAGGAGGGCATTGTTCGACCTCCTGGCTGCCACTTGCCACAGCCTCCCCCTGACTGAGGTCTTCCTGTGTATGAAAATGGGACATAGTTTTAGTTTTTTGCTCATCAATCACACCATTTTTAGATCATGACTTTTGCAACTTGAATGTTACCAAATAGAACAGACTATCATTCTGAGCCCAGCATTTTTCATTCTCGTCCCAATCATTTTTGTAAACCACTTTGTTAAATTACAACTTACTGAACAATAAGAACATCTATTTAACATCATTAAATGTACTACAAGAAATATGATCAACAATGCAATACCTGTCTCAAGCTGGGCCCCACCACATGTTGCTGCCTGGAAGGCCCAGGTTGGACATTGGAAGCCTCAGCTGGGGGTGAAGAAAGCCTTGAAGGAAGACTGGAGAGTGGTGGCCTGGGTACCCCCTGGTCTGCCAGAAAATGCAGCCTCTGGAAGTAAACCATCCTGGGGTAATAAATGGCATCTGGATCTCCTGATCTCAAGGACTCAAGGTGCTTCTTTCTCTCCCTGAGATATATACTCTTCATTACACCAATATTCCTCTTCAGATAGGCCATGTCTGCCGTGGGGACCATGATCCGCACCAAAGAAAGAAGTTTCTCCAGCGCTGCGTTCCTCTTTCTTCTGTCGTGATAAAACGGGTTGTTGATCTGCCACAGGCAGGGCATCTCCCTGTACAGTTCCAGGAATAGACCCATAAAATTGGGGTTTTTGAATGGATCCATCTTCTCTGCAAGACACAACACAAGACAAACCCTAAAATACTAATAATGCCATGATAAACTCTCCTAATCTTGTCCCAAAATCGGCCTAGATAAAAGCAGTCTAGTCTAGTGATGTAC
Source organism: Lithobates pipiens (assembly GCF_037356315.1). Classification (NCBI taxonomy): domain Eukaryota; kingdom Metazoa; phylum Chordata; class Amphibia; order Anura; family Ranidae; genus Lithobates; species Lithobates pipiens. The sequence continues at coordinate 235,203,832 of NW_027507784.1, forward strand.
CAAGTTCCAAATTTTACCTTCGATTGCCCGATCGTCGTGTCAGCTCCTCACTCCTCACATGCGTGTTGCGTTTTATATACAGTGCCCATGCGTGAAACTCCGCCCGTCCCTGACGTTCTTTCTAGACTATTCCCCGCCCCTTCGCTTTCGGCGCAGTAGGGAGAGCACATGGCGGAGAGAACGCAGGTGTGCAATCAGAGTTCCACTAATGAGGAGGAGGGTGAGGAAAGCCCGGAGCCTGAAACATCCCGATCCAGGAAGAGAAGATTTAAGGCCTCAAATATGTCTTTTGGAGAGATGGTGGACATATTGAACAGGACCGACTATGATGGGAAGTATGGACCTTACCCAAACCCAAATATCAGAGAGGCCAAGATCATGACTAAAGTTGGGAAGAGTCTGCAGAAGAATTTTGGGATACGCCGATCCAAGGATCAACTGAGAAAATGCTGGTCAGACCTGAAACTGAGGGAGCACCATCAGTACAGAAGTATCAAGCGTGTTCTTCAAAAAAGTAAGTAGTTGTCATGTGTTCATATCATTATTCTTGCTTGCATACTGCTCCATGTGCTTTGATTTCATGTTGTGCATTTTAAAATGGCCACTTTCAAGTTCATGGTTTCATTCGTTCGTAAAGGCCCGTACACACGGTCGGACTTTTTGACAACAAACATGCAAATTAGCTGTTTTGGAGCAACATCCGACTGTGTGTACGCTCCATCGGACAAACTTTTTCTGTTTTCATCGGACTTTTGTTGGCTCTGCGAACGGACAAACTTTTTGACAACAGAAGTCCGATGGAGCAAAGTCCGACCGTGTGTATGCAAAAGCATCGGACTTTTGTACAAGGTACAAACACGCATGCTCAGAACCATTGCAAACGATCAGACTACAATACAGAAGTTGACCAAAGGTGGCGCTGGAGTCATTGAACGTCCTCTTTTGAAGCGGCGTCAGTACGTTGTGACGTCATTACGTTCGTGTTTGTTGTCAAAAAGTCCGACCGTGTGTATGCAATACAAACTTGTGGACAACACACTTTGTACAAAAGTCCACGGAAAAGTTTGTACAAGTCCGACCGTGTGTATGGGGCTTAAGAAACATCGTTCTGCAGGGAAGTATTCCAGCTGAACAAAGTGTCCCCAATAATGTTCTCATCTTGGAGCTCGGCCAAAAAAAACAATTGTACAACACTTCCAAGCAATGTTTCATATTCCTAATTCTGCTCTCTGTGTGCTAATTATTCTTTTTTTACATTCTCATAGGGGAGAGAAGACTCGGCAAGTATGAGGACACCAGGGACCACACCCCTCCCAAAGAAGGCCAAATACCAAAACCAGAAGCAGAGGAGCAGGAGGGGGAGGAGGAGGAAGGAGAGATCGTTGAAGTTGGACAAATTGTCACCACAACAGGTGAGTGTCGGAGAACACAGCTTCTGGTAAGCTCATCAATGTATATCACCATATTTTTAATACATGGTGTGTTTTTTTTTATTTGTTTTGTAGGTGATGTGGAAGAAGAGTCCTGTTTTACCAGTGAAAGTGCCCAGATCCTGATTGGGGAGATAATGGGGTGCAATCGGGATTTGGAAAATATACAGCAAAACATCAATGATGTTAAAAATAAAATGAACATCATTGATGTTTTGGGGAGAGTGTGAAACAGCCCAAACTAGCTAGGGTTTAAGTTTTTCTATTTTAAACTACAACTTTTGTATTTTTAGAAAATCCAAATTTGGAAGATGCACAGAGTGTGTAAACATGCGCTATCTCCCATCGTGGGGGATCAATGTACGTGTTTTGTGTAAAGTGGCTGAGATGAAGGGGTTGCATCCCCAAAACATGTACATTGATCCCCCATGATGAGAGATAGCACATGTTGACACACTGTGTGCATCTTCCAAATTTGGATTTTCCAGGGGTGACACCCCATGTGATGAAGGCAATATCAGCCCAGTTTGTACATACTCATGTCTGATATTGTCTTCACTTTTCAGTTGAACTTTGTAAGTTCCTGTGTTATGTATGTTACGCTTTGATACATGCCTGTTTACACAAAAACACCAAGTAAACAAAAATTACCTGAAAGACTGTTTTTGATACACACAATTTGTTGGTTTGTTGTAAAACCCTTTTCTAAACGCACATGTGAATGTGCTTGGATTAAAAAGTTAAATTATCATCAATGTGTGGCTTCCTTTTTCATTGCACCAAAGATGTATATAGTAAAAATTTTGATTACGGTGAGAATGGGTGTTATTTACTAAAGGAAACTCCACTTTGCACTCCAAGTGCAGTTTCAGGTGTACTTTTGCAGTGCACTTGTAGTGCATAGTGGATGTGCCTTTAGAAAAAAAAAAAACACAGTGATGTGTTCATTTTGGACAATCATGCCATTTTCCTGCCATAGTGCTGAAAATTAGCATGATTTTGGTCAGTAATGCACCACATACATTAGTTACCAAAAACTTGGTGTGTGTGTGGCAGACCCACAATATAATAACATTATCTGAAGAAGAGACTGTCCCCTCATCTCGCTCTGAACTTGGGTTTGCACTGTTGGTGAAAAAGGCACAATAAGAAAAAAACTAAATTTACCTAGGAGACACCTAAAAGCAAGCCAAGCAGTAAATGAAGGAGTTTAAAAAAAAATTGTGAAAATGCCTCTCAGACATTGTCTGGCATATCAATGGCCCCCCTACCCACAAAGTAGTCCATGTATTAGGTTCTAACCTCACGGGCGCTTTGGGGAGGCAAGCCAGGATGAGCAGGTTCAAGGCCCGTGAGGTTATCATAATTTTCCAGCAAGTCTGCTTCTTGTTGGCCAACTGAGACCGCATAGTTCACAGAAACTCATTTTAGAAAATTGTGCAGAACACAGCAGGCCAGCACTATGTGATTGAGTTTGTATTCCGCCATGTGAATAGGCGTTAGAAAAAGGCGGAACCGGCTGGCCAGTATACCAAAAGTGTTCTCCACCACTCTTCGGGCTCTGGACAGGCGGAATTTAAAAATCCTCTGGTCTGGGGTAAGGGCCGCATCAGGAAAGGCCGCATCAGATGGTTCGCCAGGGCAAACACCTCATCCGCGACAAAGACGAACGGGAGTCCTTCCTGATTCTCCTCTGGGGGTGGCAAGCCCAGACTGCCACTCTGGAGATGCCAGTAGAACTCTGTCCGTGCAAACACTCCACCATTCGACATCCGTCCATTTTGCCCCACGTCCACATACAAAAACTCATATGTCGCAGACACCACCGCCAACATCACGATACTATGAAACCCCTTATAATTATAATAGTACGACCCCGAGTTGGGTGGTGGGACGATGCGGACGTGCTTCCCATCAATTGCTCCTCCACAATTGGGAAAGTCCCAACGACTGGCAAAGTGGGAGGCCACAGTCTGCCATTCCTGTGGCATTGAAGGACACTGTGGAGTGAAACAAGAACCAAAATTAGTAATTTAAAAAATTAACATTGTAAGCAGATTAGACACAAACATTTTTGGTCAAAATTAGTATAACATTTTGGGAACTGAGTATTTAAAGCCTAAAGTCTAAGGTCCCCTTATGAGAGTCATCACCCCCCACCCCCCCATCTGATGGGCCCTTACTAAAAAATGAGGTGGGGATGTTTTGGACAGGTAACCCTCTCCACTTAATTGAGAGCTGAATGCCTAAATAATGTGTGATACTTTGGGAAGCCCCTCCTTAGTTACACTATTGGCAGCTCACCGGACAGGTAAGAAGTGTCATAATACCAAAAAGAAACCAAAATGGAAGCACATTTTGACATTCTGCTATCACATATCAAGATAATTAATAGGGGGAAAAAAAAGCATTTGAAAGTATTGAGGCAGGCCCTTGCACTACATGCTTTGGTGAATTCATCCATAAATGTGACCATAAAAAAGGTAGGTATAGTGTGTATTGGGTTTGGTAAAGTCAGCAGATAGAGGATTTCTATCAGCTGAGCTAGCAGTTGGGGGAGGGGGGTTCCTAATGAGTTTGGCACAACCAAAAAAATAAAAAAAAGTCACTCTGCATGAATTGAAGCACACACATAACATTTGTAGACATTATAGGGGGTGTTTAGGGGAAAGCAATACTATGGAGCTGACAAAAGACATTGGTAAGTGACTAGACTATAGTTTTATGGGCCAAGAAGAGCATGGTGGGGAAGTTAGTGGACAAAGGGGCAGAGTATATGAATTAGAGCATATTGCAATGATGGTAATTAGGGAATGAGGAAAGAAATGCAAGACATTAGCAATCATGAAATACATAGAATGTGATGTTAAAGGGGAAAACGTACCTTCATATAGTCCTTCTGCAGGACCTGAATGATGGCAGAACAGGTCTTTGGAATAATGATCCCCAGAGCCTGGGGGGAGATGCCTGTAGAGAACTTGAGGTCCTGAAGGCTTCTCCCTGTCGCCAAGTAGCGCAACGTGGCGATGAGCCTCTGCTCCAGAGTGATGGCTTGCCGCATGCAGGTATCCTGCCTGGTGATATAAGGGGTCAGCAAAGCCAGCAGACGGTGAAAAACGGGGTCCATCATCCGGAGATAATTCCTGAAATCATCAGGATTATTCTCCTGGATCTTAAGGAGCAAAGGCATGTGCGAGAACTGGTCACGCTGGCGCAACCAATTCTTGGTCCACAAACGCCTCCCCTCCCTGTTCATGGACCGGGCTTGTGTCAAAGTAAGAACCCCAACATGAAGCCCCTGCACAGCACAAACTCTACGACGAGTATGTAGACGAAACATGGTTTGAAAACAGTCGGCTGGTCAGAACGGACAACAGAAAGCACTGATAAACAGCAATGCCTGAAAGAACGAACTGAATAGCAGAAGCAAGCAGACAATAAGAAATGCAAATCAAAGTGTACTATACCAAGATATAGTCCACAATGAGAAACAAATACTTACTGACTGCACGCACTGATCATCAGATACGCAAAGACAATCAGAAACTGAAGAGCAGTAGCGATCTGAATCACTAATCTGAAAAGCGCGAATCATCTCTCACCAAACTTCTAACACGCGATAGACACAAGATCAGCAGAAGGAGCCCAAAGGGTGCCGGACATGGAGCTGAACTTCCCTTTTGTAGGCCCGCCGTACGTGGCTTATGTCACCGCGTTCTTGGCAACCGGAAATTCCGACAACTTGGTCCGACCGTGTGTATGCAACATCACTTCCGGACCTCGTCCGGAATTAATCCGTCAGAATAACTCAGACGGATTTGGTCGTCGGAATCTCCGACCGTGTGTACAAGGGCTTAGGCTGGAGGTCGGGATAGGGGGAGCAATTAAGAGCATAACCAAAGGCAGGGAGGTGCAATGAGAGAAAAAATAAAAATAAAAAAAATTAAAAAGAAATAAAAAACACCACGAAATTGTAGAGTCTACCCGAGGAGGCACAAAAAAAGGGAAAAGGGTCCTTGTGGGGGAAACACCATCCCTTCCGGGGTGGTATCTATTAAAGGCGCGGTCGGGTATCTCAGCTAGCCATGGGGGGACTATTGGGGCCCGACCACATGAGGCAGAGGAGTCCGAGAGGGTACATGATAAAAGTCAGAGTCAAGGGGGGTTACCCACTACGTATTAAAGTGGATCCCCCCTCCAGTCACAGGTTAAGAGAAATCCTGATCCGAAAAAGAATCCCGAGGGGTTCACTCATCTTGGGGGGTGCGAGTCCCGTTGCCTCTTTGGAAGCTGTTTGTTCCATAGTGGGGTTAGAGGGCTCCATGGAGGCGGTCGCTTGGTAGAGCTTGTCTTGGCTGGCTGAAGTAGAGGAGCGAGTTCCTATGTTATAAGACCAAGTTGCAGTAACAGACGCTCGCCGTCTTGGAAACAGGAAAAGCAATATTGTTTTTCTCTTCGGTGAACCTGGAGACGAAAGGGGAATGACCAGCGGTATTTGATGGAATTCTGAGTCAGGATTTCAAGCAGGGGTTTGAGGGCTCTCCGCTTTTGAATGGCTGTGGGGGAAATGTCTGCAAAGATTTGGATTTTGTGACCCTGGAAACAAAGATCGTCCAGATTACGGGTTTTTCTCATCACTTCTTCTTTGACGCCGTAAAAATGAGGTTTAACGACAATGTCCCTCGGAAGGCCGTCTTGGCGGGGGAGCTGTAGTGCTCTATGGGCTCTATCGAGCTCTAGCCTATGGCCCTGGATATCTGGAATGAGTTCTTTAATAAAGAGTTTGACGGTGCTGGGTATATCTGTGACAGATTCGGGTAACCCCCTTATGCGGAAATTGTATCGTCTGCTTCTGTTCTTAAGGTCTTCAATTTTAGCCTGAGCAGCTTCCAATTGATCTTGGAGCGTTTGGATGCAGGTAGAGTTCTGGACAAATGTGAAAAATGGACCCTCACGCTATTAAGTGCTCAAACGTGCAAAAATGACTAAATACGTGTCAAAAAATGGAAAAGTAAAAATTATAGCAATACAAAAGTGAAAGTGATACAAAAGTATGGGGATTGAAGAAGTCACATGACGTGACGTAACGCGTAGGGAGTGGCCGTAGGACAACCGGAAACAGCGTAAGACTGGCTGAAAACCCCAGGTCTTCATTTTTATCTGCTCTGTGTTACCCTTTTTTTTGCTTATGTGAGAGTCCATTTTTTATGCTTTAATAAATTTGTCCATTCATTCAACTACTACACTATTGGAGTCCCCCTCTCTTTCTCCCTCTCCCCCTCTCCTCTGTGTTTTTTTCAAGCTCTATACCACGGAATTACAAGCTGCAGTGTTGTATTCAAGTATTGGAAATGGCCCTCTAGTGGCAGAAGGATATACTACAGGCTTCATCTATTATTCCTTGGTTATTACATAGAGAAATATTAAGGAGAATCTTCTGGGGTTATTTTACTTTGCCTGATTATTCCATCTTTGAGGTGAGAGTTCTGAGAGCCTGGATTTATCTATTTTTGAACAGCTGGTCCCGCCTTTTCTCCTATTTTTCACTGTTTTCACACATCGGTGTGTACACCTTGATTTATTGACTTTATATATTATATTGTTTTATACATTTATATTTCTTTATACATTTATTTTTTAGTGGCACCATTTGCGCAGGACTTTTTACTTTGTTTAGAGTTCTGGACAGTACGGGCCACTGTGTTGTCTACTACTTGTTCTATTGCGTCCAAGCGGGCTCCCAGGCTTTGTAAATCTGCCTTAATGGTGGTTGTGATCTGCTTAGCATTTTGGGCTAATCCTGCAGCTAGCATGTCAGAGAAGCTCTGCATTAGTAGATGTACATCAGGGGACTGGGCTGGCTGCATGGGGGATGAATGCAGGGCACTTGAAAGGCCTGCCAGGCCTGTCAGGCCTATGGGAGTTTGCAATGTGGGAGTCTGGAGAATGCCCCCTAAAGTTCTGTCAAGCAGGGATTCAGTGGAGGCAGGGGAGAAACCCTGGGGAGAAGCTGTACTCACAGGGGTTGCCAGCAGTGAAGACCGGCGCTGGATTGGGGATGGAGGGTCAGCTATGGAGACCTGTTCCTCCATGCTGCCTCATGCCTGAGACACGGCCGCCATCTTAGCTGATCCGGGGGCCTCCTGACTGAAGTCCAGCTGCCAACTAACGTCTTTCTTTTTAGAGCCAATCTGCATGCAATCAGGTGCCTGAGTGGTCCAGGAGGCTTGGGGGTCCGTTTGGGAAGTGTCCCGCTACTTCCCGGGAGTTCCACGCATGCGCACTCTCTCGCTACCTTTACAATTTTGTTCCACTTTAAATGGTTTGTCTCAACCCTGTAATCTCCATTGTTTCTGGACAGGTTGGTTTGTACAAGGAAGTTGAAAAATAGCAAACTTAAGCTGGATACAGGTGAATGTGAGGGATGAATGTGGAGGTTGGGAAGTGTCATTATAATGGGGGATTTTAATTATCCAGACACAGACTGGGCAGATGGAACAGTGCATTCATCTAAGGCTCGCCATTTCCTAAATGTCTTACAGGACAATTTCATGGGTCAGATGGTAAATGCACCAACAAGAACAATGCATTATTAGACCTACTAATTAATAACAATACAGACTTGATCACGGATGTGCAAATACAGGCAACTTTGGAAACAGCGATCACAGGTCAATTAATTTCAGCATAGATCACACAAATTGGAAACGTAAGGGGAATACAAAGACATTACGTTTCAAAAGAGCCATTTTCTAGAAACTACACTCCTTGCTAGAAGATACTAAATGGGATAAAATCCTAGCAACAAAGAACACGGAGGAAAAATGGGTATGCTTTAGGAGCATATTAAATAAGGGCATTAGCCAGTGCATCCCAAAGGGTAATACATTTAAAAGAGCTAATAAAAGCCCTGGATGGCTTAACGCCAACGTAAAAATTCATATAAAAGCAAAGGAGAAGGCCTTCAAAAAATATAAGGCTGAGGGATAATCATCAGCATTCCAAATGTATATAGAATGCAATAAGAAATGTAAGGGTGTAATCATTGTGACTAAGATAGAACACGAAAGGCACATAGCGGAAGAGAGTAAGAAAAATCATAAGAAATTCTTTAAGTACATAAATAGTAAAAGAGGGAGGACAGATCATATTGGCCCTATAAAGTATGATGAAGGGATTCTGATTACAAAGGATGGTGAGATGGTGAGGGTTTTGAATGTATTCTTCTCCTCAGTCTTCATGAGGGAAACGGGGGGCTTCAGTAACCAAAACTGCAATGTTTATCCCCATGACACGTCACATGGTTAACAGAGGATAAAATCAGAAACAGACTTGAAAAGTTAACATAAATAAGTCACCGGGACCAGATGGCTTGCATCCGAGGGTACTTAAGGAACTCAGTCAAGTAATTGCCAAACCGCTGTTCCTAATTTTTACCAACGATCTACTGACCGGTATGGTACCAGCTGATTGGAGAAAAGCCAATGTAGCACCAATCTTTAAAAAAGTACCAAGATATATCCCTGTGAACTACAGACCAGTTCGCCTAACATCAATAGTATGCAAGCTTTTGGAAGGAATTATAAGGGACTATAGACAAGATTTTAGTAATGAAAACAGTATCATTAGCCCTAATCAGCATGGATTCATGAAAAATCGTTCTTGCCAAACAAATCTCTTATGAGGAGGTGAGCTGCCATCTAGATTAAGGAAGGCCCGTAGACATAGGGGGTTATTTATTAAAGGAAAATCCACTTTGCACTGCAAGTGCACTTGAAATTGCACTGAAAGTGCACTTGGAAGTAAAGTCGACATACAATTAAAATAAAAAAAAACAGCATTTTAGCTTGCACATAATTGGATGATAAAATCAGAAGAGCTTCCACTAATTTCAGATCTACCCCTTAGATTCAGAGCGACTGCACTTCCAATTGCACTTTCAGTGCATTTTCAAGTGCACTTGCAGTGCAAAGTGAATTTGCCTTTCGTAAATAACCCCCGTAGTGTATCTGGATTTTGCAAAAGCATTTGATACAGTTCCCCACAAATGTTTAATATAGCTAAGATCTGCCGGCATGGACCAAAGGGTGAGTACCTGGATTGAAACTGGCTACAAGGAGGAGTTTAGAGGTTAGTGATAAATGGGGAGTACTCAGAATGGTCCAATGTGGAAAATGGAGTCCTTTAGGGTTCTGTCCTGGGATCAATAATGTTTAATTTATTCATAAATTACTTGGAGGATGGGATAAACAGCTCAATCTCAGTATTTGTGGATGATACTAAGCTAAGCAGGGCAAAAACTTCTCCGCAGGATGTGGAAACCTTACAAAAAGATCTGAACAAATTAATGGGTTGGGCAACTACATGTCAAAGGAGGTTTAATGTAGAAAAATGTAAAATAATGCATTTAGGTGGCAAAAACATGAATGCAATCTAATCACTAGGGGGGAGAACCTCTGGGGGAATCTAGGATGGAAAAGGATCTGGTGGTCCTATAGATGACAGGCTCGGCAATGGCATGCAATGCTAAGCTGCTGCAAGCAAAGCCAATAGAATATTAGCATGCATTAAAAGGGAATTAACTCCAGAGATAAAACGATAATTCTTCCTCTCTACAAGAGTCTGGTCTGACAGCATCTGGTGTATGCTGTCCAGTTCTGGGCACCAGTCCCCGGGAAGGATGTACTGGAAATGGAGAGAGTAAAGAGAAGGGCAAAAAAGGTAATAAAGGGACTGGAGGATCTTAGATATGAAGAAAGATTACTAGCACTGAACTTATTCTCTCTGGAGAAGAGACGCTTGAAAGGGGATATGATTTCAATGTACAAATACCGTACTGGTGACCCCACAATAGGGATAAAACTTTTCTGTGAAAGAGCATTTAAAAAGACTCACAGCCATTCACTAAAATTAGAGGAAAAGCGATTCCACAAGCAGTGGTCTCAGCAGGGAGCATAGATAATTAAAAAAAACTACATAGGTACCTAAACGACCACAACATACAGGGATATACAATGTAATATTGACATAAAAGCGCATACACACAGGTTGGACTTGTCGTCTTTTTTTCAACCTTACCCACTATGTAACTACTGTATACAGATGGATTCACATTTGGCCGGTTCGGCAGGAACTGTCAGATCATTAGATTGGTTTCTGTTCAATGGTCCTGCTGGAAAGCTTTCTTTGATCACTGATCAGCATTCTTCAGCCAATGAATGCAGTCACTGATCAGTGTATTCTGACAGCAGAGGAGTCCCGCTATCACAACATAATAGCACAGCAGGGAGGGATTCCTGCATCCACCTCACTTATGTGGATGAAAGAACTGTTTTTTTTTTCTTTTTTTATTCAGCCCACTGATTAAAGAAAAAAGAATCAGACCCCTTTCAAACTGAGACCATTTTCAGGCATTTTGGCGCTAGAAATAGCTCCTGTAAAATGCCTGAAATCTGCCTTCCATGCTTCCAGAATGTGAAAGTCTGAGTGCTTTCACACTGGGGCGGTGCACTTGAGGGGCAAATGTGCAAGTGGGGTGTATACAGCACTCCCAAAATGCTCCTGCTCATTGAAATTAAATGGCTTCTGAATCGCCACACCATGGGCATTTTTAACCCCTTCTTTGGCCGCTAGCAGGGGCATTATAGCGGTGCCTTAGGTGGCCCCAGTGTGAAAGGGGTCTAATAACAGTGTGTGCCCAGCTTTACAAGGAGAAATAGCAGGTGAACATAAAGAGGAAAAAAAAAGCCAAAAACACAAAAAAAGCCAAAAAAACTTATGTAGTCACCATTAAATTTTTGTCTGTGGCTATAATGCCCCTTTTGATAATATATATTCATATTTGAAAATAATCGTTTGGATCACAGTGGTTACAGAATGGCATGCTAAATCACAAAATGCTTGGGTTGGAGTTTGAAGTGCTCATCTCCAGCCAGCGATCTGTTGTCAGTCCAGCTGATAGGATAAGGTTCAGACGGTGAAAGAACATGAACGTGACATTTGTAAAACAAGTGGATCTCTAGGGCAGTTTAGTATAGGGCAGTACTATAACTGTGCGGGAAAAAAACAAAAAGAAAACTTTCTTGTCATCTCGTATGCCAATGCTGCCTGTGCGTGCTGAAGAGGAGTGAAATAAGGGGATAATGTGCTGCTCACGTTTAAAGCACATCCCTTGTCATCTTTTGGAAATGCTCCCTCTTTGCTCACGACCATGTCATCCCTCCCTCAGTCTCAACTCCTCCTATATGTATTCCTCCCCCTTCCCTTCTCCTCCTCCCTTCTCTCCCTATCTCTCTCCTCTCCCTCTCTCTGCACTACTCCAATAGTCCAGAATCCCCTCTGCTCTTCTCGATTCCACAAGTGCAGATGAGTTAGTGTTGCTGGTGGAGATTACTACAAGGAGAGGACGAATCATCACACCTCATTGGTGGTGACTGCATTGATCACATCTAGTAGATGGTGGACCTGGACTGATGGGCTGAGCCTTCCTGCCTCCTGCTCTTCATGGTTGTATTGTTCCACTTTGGATCTTCCATACCAGTACAGAGGAAAAAAGCTACTTATCATGAAAGGGATTAGTGTAATCATCTACTACTTGCTAGCGGATATTTTGACTTTCCTGTGTTGTGCCCAGGTGAAAGGTGGAGCTCACTTTGGAAACACTGAAGTGGTTTCCGACGTCAACCTGTCCAACCCTGGAGATCTGGAGTCATCGGAACCCCCCCAGACAGCTGAGGGTTGCAGGGGCTATTTCGATGTCATGGGGCAATGGGACCCTCCATTTAACTGCAGCTCCGGAGATTTCCTCTACTGCTGTGGTACTTGTGGCTTTAGGTACTGTTGTAAGTTCAATGAGGCCAAACTGGATCAGAGCATCTGCACCAACTACGACAGACCTATTTGGCTGCAGCCAGGGAAGACCCCGCCAAAGATCGACGACCCCCTGCACGACCCGACCAGGGATAAAACCAATTTGATCGTCTACATCATTTGTGGAGTTGTAGCCGTCATGGTCCTGGTTGGGATATTCACCAAACTTGGGCTGGAGAAAGCGCAGAGACCTCAGAGGGAAAACATGTCAAGGTTGGTGGCCCTTAACCCTTTCTTTATTAGATCAACTGTCCCTCTTTTTTTTTTTTTTTGCGGTGGATCCTGCGCAGCTCACAGCCTGGCATTGGTGGCATTGGCCGCGTTCAGCACTTGTCGCTGTCCACTACTTACTACAGGGCTCAGCTGGTGGAGGTTGGACTACAAGTCAGTATTGTTGGCTGTGATGTGACAAAGGTTTGCTATCACACACACCACATAGGCATGGAAAAAGAAATCTGCCATTCACCAATCATTGTGTGGTGTCAAGGTGTGATCAGGGCCGTTTCGCGAGTGCTACACCTCTACATAGAAAATATTATTTTCTCCTAGTTGAACTGTGATATAAACAAATATACCACCCACACAGCAGCTGCAGAGATCGTCTCATTTGCAGCCGTGGATATCTGGTTCAGTTGTATCTTGTACGTGTTATGGAATTGGAGTGTGCAGCCAAGGAGCAGTCATGTGCTGGTGTTAGGATCCACCTGCTCGGTGTGTATGTGGCACACTGTGTATAGGACACACTGGCTGCTCACTGTATATGTGTACATCTAGGGTACACTGGCTGCTCGGTGTATGTGTGTACATCTAGGGTACACTGGCTGTTGGGTGTGTATATGTACATCTAGGATACACTGGCTGTTATGTGTATATGTGTACATCTAGGGTACACTGGCTGTTCGGTGTATATGTGTACATCTAGGATACACTGGCTGCTCGGTGTATATGTGTACATCTAGGATACACTGGCTGCTCGGTGTATATGTGTACATCTAGGATACACTGGCTGTTCGGTGTATATGTGTACATCTAGGATACACTGGCTGCTCGGTGTATATGTGTACATCTAGGGTACACTGGGTGTTAGGTGTATATATGTACATCTAGGATACACTGGCTGTTATGTGTATATGTGTACATCTAGGGTACACTGGCTGTTATGTGTATATGTGTACATCTAGGGTACACTGGCTGTTAGGTGTATATGTGTATATCTAGGGTACACTGCCTTCATTTATACACAATTGGTTAGTGTTACCATGCACTACCTTTATCATTGCTTCATTAGTAGCTGTGCTAGAGGAAAGGTGTGTGTGTTTTACATTTTCTAGGTTATCCTTTGTGTGTGTGTTTGCACATTTTTCTAGGTTATCCTTGTGCTGGGTAATTACCACAGAAGGGGGTGGAGGAGTAAAAAGTGGAACACAGAAATAAGGAAGTGCAATGCATGCCTTAATAGAGATTCAGGGAAATGACTACTGAATAGCTGTAAAAGAAAGCTTAACCATCATAGATACACGAACAGCCACTGAAAAGGTCTCCAAGCACAAAAGAAGAGAATCAGAAACTAAGACGGAGATGTGTGTGGGCATTGGGCACGGTGACAGTATGGGACAAAAGCCCGTTTTTCACATCATCTTAAAATTCAGATCGTGTCAGCTTCTGTGTGAATACATAACGTATTTTTAACTTCTCTGTTCTCTATGAATCATTATGCTAATCTTAACCACTAGATAACAGATGGAAAAATGTGGCTGGAGATAAAAGGGTTTGACTCTTATTGAACTGAAATGATATATTTCTTCTATCTATCTATCTATCTATCTGTCTGTCTGTCTGTCTGTCTGTCTGTCTGTCTGTCTGTCTATCTGTCTATCTTCGTGCTTCCCTATCTGCTTTTTCTACGGATCATTTTTATTTATGAATATGTATTACTATAAATATATGGGCCATGTCACACTAGCGATTCGGTCGCTATTGGCAATTTGCCAGCAACAGGGTCTGTAAGAGAGCACTCATCTGCTCCTACAGCATTGCTCTCCCGCTGACTGTGCCAGTTAGGTGTCGCCCTGTCGATGCTCCCTTTGTGGCAAGCGAGATTCTGCATGGCCCTATGTCAGATTACCCCCAATGGCACATTATACTATAGCTAGGAGGACATTTCATGGACTAAGGTGTGCTTCACTGCCATATTTAAACAGTCATCATCATTGTCGTCGTCATCATCACTACCATCACAGTCATCACAATAGAATCCAGGAAATCATACACAATATATGGAAGGACAGCATATTTATAGAAATTGCATTGCATATAGCAATCAAATGACACTTTTCGTCAGTTTAAAATAGTCAGCATTTTAAATAATGACTTCTGATTGGTTACCCCTGGTACCTGTATTTTGCATGTTGTGTTTGTCCCTGTTACGTTAGGGCCCTAGTGGACACATAACTAAAAGAATACACTGCGTAATATGTAAACATACAGAAGGCTAGTACAATACTATATGCTATTAGCTGGCTGCTTGTAGTATATAACCTACTTTCTACTGGTTTATATGTGTTTGTATTAAAACTGTAATTGAATTATATCAGTTTATTGCAGATGTACATTTTCTGTATGTCGTTTTTCTATTTTACATCAATTAAAACAGATTTATTGATTTTCCTTTTAAATTGTTTTTCTGCTTGTCTTCTGGGAATTTATTCATTTAAGACATTTTGATGAATGCCTTTCCTTCTCAGTCAGTTACCAGTCACAGTACTGCAGAGGAGATGGATTGGAATGAATAGTTTATCTGTAGCAGGGACAAAAAAAATAAATAAATGGATTTACAGTTTGCCAAAGAAGGAAGCATTCTTTTTTATAACTCTCATAATTGAAAAAAAATGTATTTTTATTTCATAGGGGAAAGACCAATGAGAAAAGTATAGTATAGCAATTAGTTAGCAATCATTTTTAACTGGCTGGCCAACATTAGAAAAAGGTGATGTCTGACTGTTTTTTGTGAATTGTTGTGATTTGCTTTTTTTGCACAGGTTTTTTTTTTTTTTTTTTTTTAAGTAAGGATTAAAATCCTATATGGTTAATAGAACACAGTGATAAACTACAGTATAAAAAAACAAAATCTTAATTTTAATACTTATTCGGAAAAGTAACTGTAAGGAGTTAACACTAATGTAAACAAGTCCTCAATTACAATGTGCCTTTGTAGATGAACACCAAATAGAGAGACATCAAAGGGGAAAGAGAAGTCCGCCTGATTAATGATTATTGCAAATTTGGAAAATTCAACTATTTTGGGAACCTGAACCATAAATTATTATGAACTATGTAAAACATGAGACAAAAGGTGGAAGAAATTATTAATTGCAGTGTAGTAAGGGAATGAGATTGAAGAGTTTATTTATTTTGCCAATTAAAAAATAAAAATAAAATAAAACTTGTAATACACAAATATTTTGCTACCAAGAGCATGTTATAGTGAAAATGATCTAAATTTGTTAGGGCTATTTTTTTCATTTTTTTTTTTTTACACCCAGTTAAGTAATGTGCATCACTGGCTGAAAATGGGTGATTAGTTACAAAGAAAAAAAGACACTGTTTACATACTGTTATCAGGGATGGCTAGAGATGTTTAAAGAAGTGTATTATTCAGAATCAAATTCAATTTTTTTTATTAATACCTTGCTCCCTGGAGCTTTAATGAGGAGTTTGTCTTAAACCAGTAGTGTTCAAATACCAATTAATACAATAAGCAGATTTTATATACATTTATTACATGGGGTCTACCAATGCTACCATAACATCAATACATAAACTGTGACACAAAGACAAACCGAGCAGATTAATGACATAATCAGATGATTGGTATTATTAAAAAAAAATAATTCTGAGATTTATTACACAATGCTAAACAGATCAAATGTCTTTTCACTGTTGAAGAAAACGCAAAAAAAAAAAAAAATAGATTTCCATGTATGTCTTGAAACAAAATGAGTAACAGGTTATGTATGGAGTAGATTTAATACTTTCCATGTATTAGTGATAATAAGCTAATTTTGACCAAACTCCTCTAGCTAGCTACAAAACATCTGCTGGCTGTTTGTAGGTTGAAATAGTCATGGTTCACAGTTTAAAAATTGATAAATTGTGAAAAAATGTGAGCATAGAGCTGACTGACAGATTACAATCTTAAAGCACATATCTGCATATAATGGACCCAATTCTTTAGAAATGTAACCCTTTTTCTGCCGATCAATGAACCTTTCATGATCTGCATTCTCTTCTAATATAAGTTCACGGTAGCTTTAGGGTCCATGAATTTATAACACAAGAATTAGAGTCTGCTGATTAAATGAAAAACTGCCAGATTAAATGAATCAAAGCCACTCATTAAAAATGTCACTCGCTACTGCTCCACAGTGTTCTCTGCCTGTCATTGATCCTCGTCACTGTAACATTCTCTTTACCCCCACCCCCCACCCCCCACACACACACACACACACACAGACACACACGCACACACCCACCTGTCCTGTCAGTGAAATGTGGTGCTTGCCTGTAGGTACTGTAATACATTTACCATATACATCATCGGCGCATGTGCGCTGAAGAAACGGTCCGCTCGTGCCATTTCTTCAGTAGCCATGCTGTGACCGGCAGCTCACACGTGGGAATGACATCTTCACAGGTCCAGCCAATCGGAGCTGGAGCCCGCAAACCCGGAAATAACTCCGGGAGACATGTCGCCAGTCACAGTGGTGTGTGGGGCCGCTGCAACAGCTTTGATCTAAGGTAAGTATTTCATAATGAGCTAGTATGTGATACATACTAGTTCATTATGCCTTTGTCTTAAGCCCCATACACACTATCAGATTTTCTGCTGATTTTTGTCAAAAAGCCAAAATTAAAGTGGGTTATAAACTCTGGTAAAAAAATAAAATAATAAAAATTATGAATTACTTACCCGAGAACGAAGTCCCTGCAGCTGTCCTCGTCTCCCCCTCTGGCCGTTGACATCGCTCCTGGGGGTTACTTCCGGGTATTGCGGCTCCGACGCTCTGATTGGCTGGAGCCGCGATGACGTCACTCCCGCATGTGCACAGGAGCCGCCGGTAACGGCACAGAGACTGAAGCAAGGGCACATACATGCCATTGCTTCAGTTTTCCCCAGTGTGCGTTTGCCGATATCATTATCACATGCAGAGAACAGGGGATATCTCCTAAACCGTGCAGGGTTAGGAGATATCCTGGGTAGCTACAGGTATGGCTTATTATAGGCTTACCTGTAGCATAAAGTTGTTGTAATGGGTTTACAAGTACTTACACACATAGGCATACACACACACACACACACACAATATAAAGGCGCACTATGTACATTGTGGTAATGCATATTACATGTGTTGGTGCACTGTGATGTACCAATAAGGGCCCATTAACACCAGAAGCTAAATGTTATGGTATTCAAATCATACATGCTGGTGTGCACTGTGCACCCATGCTGCATTTTTAAAACTATGCATATGAACTCTTTGCACAGCAGTGCATTGCAAGATTGCTATGTTATGATAAAATATATACCTGTATCATTTTATTGCAACACACACTAATACAGCAAACGCAGTACTGTGGATTGGGTGCTATCACGAACCAAACTCCAAATTTTATTGTGTAATTTGCTTATTTACAGTCTTGCATACCTTCACCTTCAATTTTCATGGATTCAAAAAGGGCAGAATTTAAAATGTACAAATATTTGTTATTTATTAACTTAATATAGTTTTGTCTTTTAGATTCAGTAGGAGTTTTATCAGTTTATGTTGTGTTTGTGCTAATAATTATTTTTGTGTATTTCTTAAATAAAATATAACTTTAATAAACATTTGTGCAACTATAAGGATGTAGAAAGTCAGCGAAAGGGTTAAAGGAAACCATGTATTGATGACATCATAAGCTAATTTCTGTAGCTAATTTTTCAGTGTGGTTTTTAGAAAATTTAGCATGTGTTAAATGAACATCCATTTTAGGCTGATTAGTTTTAGGTTTAAAGTGCAAATTTGAAACAGCTTAATTTCTTGCTGATAGCAAGTGATTCCTCATATAGTATAACACTTAACATATTTTGATGTTTACTGGGCATTTTGGTATAGCAGTTGGTTTGTATCTTCTGCTTGCTTCACTATTACTTGTCAAGTTGTGCATCTTTAAGTATCCAGTTTATTTAGCACCTAGTCATTCTATTGTAGAGTGAAGAGGCTTAAATATTATAAATATAAATGTAACTTACCCACTTAAGGACCGAGCCATTTTTTTTTAGATGTGTTGTTTACACGTTGAAAACATTTTTTGCTAGAAAATTACTTAGAACCCCCAAACATTATACTTTTTTTTTCAAATACCCTAGAGAATAAAATGGCAGTCATTGCAATACTTTCTGTCACACTGTATTTGCTCATAGGTATTACAAGCGCACTTTTTTTGGAAAAAATACACTTTTTTGAATTAAAAAATAAGACAACAGTAAAGTTAGCCCAATTTTTTTTTTAAATATTGAAAAGATAATGTTATGTTAAAGTAAATTGTTACCCAACACGTCACACTTCAAAATTGCACCCGCTTGTGGAATGGTGACAAACTTTTATCCTTTAAAATCTCCATAGGTAACGTTTAAAAAAATTCTACAGGTTGCATGTTTTGAGTTACAGAGGAGGTGTAGGGCTAGAATTATTGCGCTCACTCTACCGATCATGGCAATGGCTCACATGTGTGGTTTGAATACCATTTCCATATGCAAGCGCACGTATGTGTTCGCTTCTGCACGCAAACTCGGCGGGACTGGGCGCGTTTACATTTTTTTTCTTATTTATGTTACCTTTTATTTTTACATTGTTTTTTTTTTTTAAATTGTGTCACTTTCATTCCTATTACAAGGAATGTAAACATCTCTTGTAATAGAGACAGGACCTCTTAAATATGAGATCTGAGGTCAAAAAGACCTCAGATCTCATATTTAGACAAAAATTCAATAAAAAAAAATTGTCATGTAAAAGAAATGTCCCTTTAAGAGTTATGGGCAGAAGTGACGTTTTAACGTCGCTTTTACCCTGCAATGTAATGGAGACGGGTGGGGGCCACCTTCACCCCCCCTTATCTCCATGCCCAGCCACAGAGAGGACCGGATTATCCTCCACTGCTGCCGACTGCATCGGTAAGCAGCGGAGAGACCAGAGCGCGGCTGGAGGGGGAGCCCTCTCCCGCCTCCGATAAAAGTGATCTCTTGGCAAATCCGCTGCAGAGACCACTTTTATCTTGTAGAAACAAAGGAAAATCCCCTATTTGGTGGACTTTTAAGGCACTATAATATTTCCAAGGATTTTAGTGAGGTGTATTCATGGTTTAAAAAACTTTTATTTGGAAAATATATAAACAAAAACAATGTTCATGTATAAAAATAACAAGGAATGTTTGAGCATATCTATAAATCTATACTCTGCTATACATGTAGAAATATACAATACAGTTTATATTCTCTTTCAGAGTGCTAGGCTGCCTCCTTCAGGGGTATATGCGAAAAGAGACCATATTTAGATATTCTAACAATGTAGTCAACATTACAATACTTGTAACTTAAAAACATGTGAGGGTACACGTTCCTTTAAGCCCACATCCTGGAGACCCCCAGAAGAGAGACCCACCACTTGCCCATGAACCCCCCTTCACACTGGGAAGGATGGCCTAAAAAGGGCAGGGAGAGCCTGAGGACACACTGGGGTCAGGAAAATAGGACCTGTTGAGGGTAGAATTGTTTATTGCACAAAGCAGGTGAACAAAGAAGCATAAAACAGCAGCTCTTGTTGGCAGACGTTTGTGTGTTTGTGATCGCTCGCCTCCACATCCAACGATATAATGAAAGGGATATGAACATCTATATACATCTATGCAACTGAGGATCTCCAGGGTGTGAGCTTAAAGGAACCTGTACCCTTGCATGTTTTTAAGTTACAAGAATTGCAATGTTGACTACATCGTTAGAATATCTAAATATGGTCTCTTTTTGCATATAACCTTGAAGAAGGAGGCAACTTAGCACTCTGAAACGTATCGGGCGCAAGAAACTATAAACTGTATTGTATATTTCTACATGTATAGCAGTGTATAGAATTATAGATATGCTTACACATTCCTTGTTTTTATACATGAACATTGTTTTTGTTTATATATTTTCCAAATAAATGTTTTTGAAACTGTGAATACACCTCACTAAAATCCTTGGAAATATTATAGTGCCTTAAAAGTCCACCAAATAGGGGATTTTTCTTTTTTTCTGTTTAATACTGGATGTGGCAGTACCCCTTGCGCAATATCATCGGCCTAATAACCTTTCCTTTTATCTTGTACCGGATTGCCACCCGAACATTAGGATACTGGGGTTATGGCAGCTATCTGCTGCCATAATAATGATATCCATCATCAAAGTAAGGACGTATATCGGTGCGCGGTGGTCCCGAGGGGTTATTTGAACCATGTATTCTTTGCAGCATGGTAGCATGGTTTTTTGTATGCAAAATATAAATATATAATTTTTTTTTAACAATATGTTTTAAGAAAGATTTTAACTTCTTTACAGTGTTTTTAGTGTTCCAATGTCGATTCAATTTAATATGTTTTCCTCCTGTGTGAACTGGCTCTAGTATGTATACATGTGAAGTAGAGACCTTAGATTGTAAGCTTCTTGAGGTCAGGGACAGATGCACAATATGTAAACCATTGCATAAATTGTCTATGCTAAATAAATACCTGTAATAAATAAAAACTGTCTTAGCTAAATGCATCAAAGACTAACAATCATCTTCTAGGAGCATGATCCTGCCTGTTATCTCTGTTATCTCTTGCCCCTGTGTACTTTCTGCCATCTCTACACAAAAATATATTCACAGTTTTCATAGCAAAACAACTTAGCCTTGCATTCTGAATCAAACACTTTCTTGAGTCAGTTGTGAACACACACATGAATGTAAGATTTAACACATGCAAGCATTTGGACTTTGCAAATCAGAGTCAATGTGGTCAACCGAAAGAAAGGTATGGGGTTTGAAAAAAACAAACCTGCATACTCACCTAGGTGGATGCTGCATTGACCCAATGCTGCATCTGTCCCCTGCCGCCTCTAAGACTGAGAATCGAGCAATCAAAAACCACTGACCACTCAATTCTCAGTCTTCAGTTAGCAGATAGTGGTGACTGTCAGTCATCAGCTCTCTGCTCTGCCCCTCCAGCACTCAGAGAGGGGGCGGGAGCAGCTAGCTCAGGCTCTCAGCAGTGTGCTGGGAGCCTGACCCAGCTACCGGTCAGACATCTGGGAGGACCCAATAGAGTATGGACTGGCTGAGTGATGTCAGTTAACAGTGGACTTTTGCCCTCAGTCAGAAATAAGTGCACCCCTGTGACCTATAGGAGAAGCTGTGACCCTACTTCTCCTTTAATTCAAATGCTGGGAGTAAAATAAAATGTATAAAGTGCCCATCTTAAATTCATTATTTTTCAAGATTCAATATTAAAGCTTCAAATAAGCTTTCTAGAAGGAAACACCTTTAGGCTGGTTTCACACATGTCCCGTGATAATTGTATGTCCATCTTCACTGCAAATAACAAAAGCATTTATTCAGTAGTTCCGGTACCTTTTTTGATGCAGTTCTGATATGAATATGCAAGGCTTGGGACGGGATGTTTCACAGCTGTGATTTCAGTGCTGGCCAATACATAGTAGGTAAAGGGTATCAACTCCTATATTATGAGAGCAATCCGTGCTGAAATCCTGAACTGAATCCTAAACTTAATCCTGAACACAAAGGAACTCGGTCAAGTAATTGCCAGACCATTGTTGGTACCAGCTGAAAAGCCAATGTACTGGAGGATGGGGTAAACAGTTCAATCTCTGTATTTGCGGACTATACTAAGCTAAGCAGGGCAATAACTTCTCTGCAGGATGTGTAAACCTTGCAAGTAGATGGTGGACAAATTAATGGGGTGGGCAACTACATGGAAAATTAATTTTAATGTGGAAACATGTAAAATAATGCATTTGGGTGGCAAAAATATCAATTGAATCTACTCACTGGGGGGAGAACCACTGGGTGAATCAAAGATGGAAAAGGACCTGTGGGTCCTAGTAGATACAGTGGTGTGAAAAAGTGTTTGCCCCCTTCCTCATTTCCTGTTCCTTTGCATGTTTGTCACACTTAAGTGTTTCGGAACATCAAACCAATTTAAACAATAGTCAAGGACAACACAAGTAAACACAAAATGCAATTTGTAAATGAAGGTGTTTATTATTAAAGGTGAAAAAAAATCCAAACCATCATGGCCCTGTGTGAAAAAGTGATTGCCCCCCTTGTTAAAACACACTATAACTGTGGTTGTCCACACCTGAGTTCAATTTCTCTAGCCACACCAAGGCCTGATTATTGCCACACCTGTTCACAATCAAGGCATCACTTAAATAGGAGCTGCTTGACACAGTAAGGTCCACCAGAAGATCCTTAAAAGCTACACATCGTGCCGAGACCCAAAGAAATTCAGGAACAATTGAGAAAGAAAGTAATTGAGATCTATCAGTCTGGAAAGGGTTATAAAGCCATTTCCAAAGCTTTGGGAATCCAGCGAACCACAGTGAGAGCCATTATCCACAAATGGCGAAGACATGGAACAGTGGTGAACCTTCCCAGGAGTGGCCGGCCGCCCAAAATTACCCCAAGAGAGCAGCGACGACTCATCCAAGAGGTCACAAAAGACCCCACAACAACGTCCAAGGAACTGCAGGCCTCACTTGCCTCAGTTAAGGTCAGCGTTCATGCCTCCACCATCAGGAAAAGACTGGGCAAAAATGGCCTGCATGGCAGAGTTCCAAGGAGAAAACCACTGCTGAGCAAAAAGAACATCAAAGCTCGTCTCAATTTCTCCACAACACATCTTGATGATCCCCAAGACTTTTGGGACAACATTCTGTGGACCGATGAGACAAAAGTGGAACTCTTTGGAAGGTGTGTGTCCAAGTATATCTGGCGTAGAAGGAACACTGCATTTCATAAAAAGAACATTATACCAACAGTAAAATATGGTGGTGGTAGTGTGATGGTCTGGGGCTGTTTTGCTGCTTCAGGACCTGGAAGACTTGCCGTGATAAAAGGAACTATGAATTCTGCTGTCTACCAAGAGATCCTGAAGGAGAATGTCCGACCATCTGTTCGTGTACTCAAGCTGAAACGAACTTGGGTTCTGCAGCAGGACAATGATCCTAAACACACCAGCAAGTCCACCACCGAATGGCTGAAGAAAAACAAAATGAAGACTTTGGAGTGGCCTAGCCAAAGTCCTGACCTGAATCCTATTGAGATGTTGTGGTATGACTTTAAAAAGGCCGTTCATGCTCGAAAACCCTCTAATGTAACTGAATTAGGACAATTCTGCAAAGATGAGTGGGCCAAAATTCCTCCAGGACGCTGTAAAAGCCTCATTGCACGTTATCGCAAACGCTTGGTTGCAGTTGTTGCTGCTAAGGGTGGCCCAACCAGTTATTAGGTTTAGGGGGCAATCACTTTTTCACACAGGGCCATGATGGTTTGGATTTTTTTTCACCTTTAATAATAAACACCTTCATTTACAAATTGCATTTTGTGTTTACTTGTGTTGTCCTTGACTATTGTTTAAATTGGTTTGATGTTCCGAAACACTTAAGTGTGACAAACATGCAAAGGAACAGGAAATGAGGAAGGGGGCAAACACTTTTTCACACCACTGTAGGCTCAGCAATGGCATGCAATGCCAAGCTGCTGCTAACAAAGCAAACAGAATATTAGCATGCATTAAAAAGGGGATTAACTCAAGATATAAAGTTCTAATTCTCCCACTCTACAAGACTCTGGTCCTGCCTCACCTGGAGTATGCTATCCAGTTCTGGGCACCAGTCCTCAGGAAGGATGTGCTGGAAATGAAGCGAGTACAGAGAAGGGCAACAAAACTAATAAAGGAATTGGAGGACATTGGTTATAAAGAGAGGTTATGAGCACTGAAATTATTCTCTCTAGAGAAGAGACACTTGAAGGGGGATACGATTTCAATTTACTAATACCATACCGACCTCACCTGCAGTATGCTGTCCAGTTCTGGGCACCAATCCTCAGGTGTGCTGAAAATGGAGCAAGTACAGAGAAGGGCAAAAAAACTAATAAAGGGACTGGAGGACATGAGTTATGAAGAAAGGTTATGAACACTAAACTTATTCTCTCTGGAGAAGAGACACTTGAAGGGGGATATGATTTCAATTTACAAATACCATACTGGTGACCCCACAATAGGGATAAAACTTTTCAGCAAAAGGAAGTTTTACCACTTCAGCCCCGGAAGATTTGGCTGCTGAATGACTGGGCCATTTTTTGCGATTCAGCACTGTGCCGCTTTAACTGATAATTGCGTGGTCGTGTGATGCTGCAACTGCTATCCCGATCCCACAAGCCGACATATAGCTATGACGGTTCGTGGGATCGTACCGACCTGCCGCAGTAAAATGACAGTGGCTGGTTTGCAAGCGGTTAATAAGACATGTGGCCACTCATTAAAATTAGAAGAAAAGACGTTTAACCTTAAACTGCATAGAGGGTTCTTTACTGTAAGAGAGGCAAGGATGTGGAATTCCCTTCCACAGATGGTGGTTTCAGTGGGGATCATCGATAGTTATTTTTTTTTTTTTTGTCTTTTTTTCAACCTCACCTACTATGTAACTATATGCAACGTGTGCGATTCATAAGTGTTCCCATAGAACTTAATGAGCCTGGAATTCACACCTGAACTGCACAGCAGTGCTCTGAAAATGCACAGGACCCCTTTTCAATTTGCACTGTGGATGCACTGCATATATGTGAACAGCTTCAACGGAAATCAATGTTATTTCATGCCATGCAAATCAGATGCAGTTCCAAGACTGATAAAATTAAGCTATTTTCTTGCTTTTTTTTTTTTTTTACCTAATTTTCTCATTCTTTACCATTATGTGTCAGATATCATTTAATGTTAGTAAAAAAAAAAAGGTAAGCTATTGTACACCCAAATCAAAGCATCAGTGCAGAAGGGAGTTATTTACACAAATAAGGGTGCTGAAACCATAGATTGGATTTCCTCAAGAAAGACCCAAGAATAATTCTCTATAAATAAACAATAGGCATGAGATTTCCCCAGAGTTCCTCTATCTAGACAAAGGCAGATTCTGTGCTATAAGCATCATATACATTTTCATTAGAACAGGCAGGAGATCCAGGCTAAACATACAGCAATTTACAAACATGGGGGTTGATTTACTAAGGGAAAATCCAATTTGCACTACAAGTGCACTAAAAGCGCACTTGGAAGTGCACTTATAAGTGCAGTCTCTGTAGATCGCTGTAGGTCTGAGGGGAAGATCTGAAATGAGGTGAAGCTCTGCTGATTTTATCATCCAATCATGCGCAAGCTAAAATGCTGTTTATTATTTTCCTTGCATGTCCCCCTCTGATCCACAACAATTTTACTTCCAAGTGCACTTGCAGTGTACTTGTAGTGCAAAGTGGATTTGCCTTTAGTAAATAACCCCCATAGTCACACATAGATAGATACTAGAATTTGATGCTGAATCTCACTTCAGAAAGAGGTTTTTGCTTCAAAAGGTTGTGGCTCACACCTCCACATGATCTTGGGTGTCAGCATGCCAGCTGAAAGATTTTTCTGGTAGCTATTTGTATTTATGTTAATTGTGGCATGTTTATCTTGGAACTCCTCCCTGTTTTATTGTCCATGTCTTTTGTCTTTGTGTAGATAGAGGAACTTTGGGGAGATCTTGTACATGTACTCTGATGTACTGTTCAAGCCTAACTCCACTTTTGTTGAGAAAAAAAACATTCCCCTCTGGGTGATCTATGTACATTACAAGGATTTTAACAAACGTTGTTGCAGATTCCTACCTTTTGTTATTCAAAAAAAATCCTTGTGTGATTGTCTTTGTCCATGTGGTAAGTGAATCTAATGTACTGGTTTCATAACTATAAATCGGCTGCGGCACCTGCTGGGCTCTAATGAGGAAAATTGCAGGGTCTGCATCCCTTTAGACCTGATTTCCTACAGGGAGTATCTCACCAAAATATGACATTTTTGTTGCAGGGGATGCCTGAAATCTGACTTGTATTATAGTGCAGACTTCTGGGGAAATCAGTGAGCCAATCACGCAAGCAAGAAATTATATTTCCGGGGGCATTCTATACACATTCTGTATACAGAACAACTCCAGGTAGCCATATTGCATTGCATTTTACATAAAATTACAGAGCTGCAGCTTGAAAAGGAAAGGTCATTTTTAATAACATTCAATTACAATATAATTTGAATTTTCTATGCTACTGTATATTGTTTTTGTTTTTTTATTTGCAATTTTTTTCCCCACGAACATGGAGTTACCCTTTAAATCTCTATATGATGCTTTATTTCATAAATATATGAAAATCAAAATGTTAGCTACTTCAAGTGCTGCCTAGTATTTATTTATAGATAAGCGAAGTATTTTCTAGTTAACTGTTCACATTTATAGAATGATATATACAGTCATGTGAAAAAGTATGTACATCCAAAGGAAGTTGTGGAATGGTTTTAAATTTTTTTTAACAAAGAAAATATGATATCCTTCTTTAAACGGTGTCTACAGATAAGGGGGATATATTTGAATAAATGGTAAATAAAATTGACATATCCTTTCTCATAATTCAAAATGCAGTTCTGTCACATGGAAAATGTAATTACACTCCAATTTTATCACCACTTCAGATCTATGAATGTAGAATCAGGTGTTACAGATTAGGTGCCAATAATTAAAACCTTCTTGGGGAGAATGCAGGTGAAATTGGTTTAATTTAAATCTCAGATATCTAGGTTCTAGTATTTTCTTTACTATTGACGTGTAAAGTGCTATCATGGCACGATCAAAAGAGTGCTCTAAGGCCCTCAGGAAGGTGTTTTTTGATGTCTATGAGTTTGGCAACAAATTTAAAAGGACTGCCACATAATTTGAAATCAGTCCTTTCACGGTACAGAAAATAGTCTACAGGTGCTGTAGGTTTTTTAAAGAACTATTTATTTGTCCAGGGCTGCCTGGTCCAGCCAAATTCAGCCCAAAAGCTGATGGTCTGCTGCTATAATAAGCCTCCAAAAACCCTGAAATTTTATTTCAGGATCTAAAGGTTTAGCTTGAAACAATTAGTGTCAAAGTGCATGCATATACAGTACAATAAAAAGGGAGTGCACCAATTTATGCCGCACTGGAGGTGTGCCAAGAAAAAAACCTTTAGGCTCCATGCACACTAGAGCTCATAAACTGCAGTTTATTGGAGTTTGGGCGTTTTTTTTAAAAGCCCATAAACTCCACTCTATGTTAGCCTATGTGTCCATGCACACATGGACGTTTTTCAGCTTTAATGAGCAGTGGAGTTTATGGGCTTTTTTCTGAACGCCAGAAATTTGCGTTCAAAGTGCCGTTTTTCACCGCCAAAAAACGACAAACGCTGATAAACGCGCGTTAATTAGTGTTCGGCATTCTATTTTTTCAATGCATTGTGGGAGTTTGGAATGTACTGTGGGATTTTTGGAGTGTCCTCTGTGTATTTTTATTGAAAACGCCCATAAACGCTAACGCTAATAAACGCTCATAAACGCTAGTACAAAACGCCGTTAAAAGCAAGTTTTTCAACCAGCGTTTTCTGCCAGCAATCTGGCGTCCAGAAAAAGCTTTTTTGAGCTTCAGTGTGCATGGAGCCTTAGAAAAAAATAAATTCAAGAGCAAGACTACAGTTTGTCATAAACACAGATAAAGATCAGGCCTTCTGGAACAATGTGCCATGGACTCAGCTATGTATTCTGCATCACATCAAAGTGTGCTTTTTGAGAATATGAGGCCATCTGTCTGATGGTTGAACTGGAAATAAATCTTTTAACACAATAATGATCTGAAGCACACTAGTAAATCCACCAAGAAATTACTAAAAAAGAAGAAATTAAGGCTTAAGGATTGGCCTAATCAAAGCTCTGAATTAAATTCAATTTATTTGTTTTGTTGATATGGGAAGTTCATGCAAGAAATCTTAAAAATCTTGCAACTGTAGGAATTGTGTCTTTAGAAGTTGAGAGTAGGAAGGAGCTGCAAAGCATGCAAAGAATACAGGAAAGTGTGGAAAGCGATGACCAGCAGACTGGCAACACTCAGAACATAATATGAGATTTCTGAAGTACAGTAGGTTTATATTGGATTGCCAAAAATAACTGTTGTTTGTATTACTATTACAATGCTGATGTTATAGAATGGAAGTGTATACTGTGACCATAGATTTCCTTTTAAATCTTTCACTGCCAGAGCTGTTTCTACATTTTTTTTTTCCCACACATGTTTAAAGAAATGATTTTAGGCCTGAGGATTACGTAAGACCCCCAAACATTATATATTATCTGAAAGCAAACATCCCAGAGAATACATTATATTAGCGGTAGTTCCAATTTTTTGGTCACACAATATTAGTGCCATGGTTTACAAAACACAAAATTTCAGTAGAAAATACACTAAAGCTAATTTTAGGACAAATACCCAGTTCTTTGTTAAAATATAAAATATGATGTTGCACTGAGTAAATAGATACCCAACATATCCAGCCTTAAAGGCTAAGTTCAACTTTTTTTTTCCCCCTCTAAATTCCAGCTCCCCTATGTACCAATATAGCATTAATGTACTTATTTTGCAAAAATAAAACAGCTTTCCATTAATTCTACACAGGCTTACCTCACTCTCTTCATAGCTGTTTAAACACACTGCTCAATTACTTCTGCCTTATTTCCTGGTCAGACTTTAGGTCATGACACAGGAACTTAGCCTTTAAAATTGTGTATGCACGTGAAACAGTGACAAACTTTTCTACTTTATATAGGCAATATATACGCCCCTACAGGTTATCAGTTTATAGTTAACCAGTAATAATGAGCCTAGAATTATTGCTCTTACTCTGGTTTGTGTGCTGATATGTATCGTGTATAGCAATAAACCTTTTTGTTGTGCCTAGGTGCCCTGACATGCATTTACGTTAATGCATGTATGTGGGGGTAGCAAAACATTTTTTAGGGGGAATTTGAAGTGCTTGGATGTAACTTTCATATTTTACAGTTTCTTTTAACTTTTTTTTTTTACTAAACTTTTTTTTCATCACATAGGGGACAAAAATTCCCCTATGTAATGCATTTGTTTGGTGACATGTTTTCTTCAAAGAGAAATCAGGGGGTCTAAAAATGTTTGATATTTCACTTGTTCTCTAATGAAAGTAATGCAGTACAGATAATGCAACTAATGCAGATTACAATGAATTTGTTTCTTCCCCTTCCATACTGGCTGGGAAAGGTCACAACATGACCAGAAGTGATGTTTTGCTACTGCGTCAGTAACAGGAAGGGGAGATCAGCGAATGAACATTTGCTGGTTTCCCCCCCCTCGACACAGCAGTACCCACCATAGTGGGCCAGAGCCTACAGATGGGCACATGGCGCCTGGGAAACATGTCGGGGGTGGGCTAAAGTAATGGGGGTGTGAGGAAGCCACCCAATAGCTGCTGGACTGCTGAATGGCTTTCATCTGATGCCTGATAGTTTGCCAGATATACTGCACACACTCCTAGCAGCTGCTGGAAGTATGTGTAAGCCCCCAAAAGCAACAACATATGGCATACATCGGTGCCAATAAAATGGCTAAAGAGTGACAGATTGACTACAACATGCCACTTTTGCACATTGTGAATTATACTGCAGTGTGAGAAAAATTAATCATACAACTTATTTTATCTCACCTATAGAAATATACATTGTTTACTTTAAAACTAGTTTGGGGCACATGCGCAAAGCTTGACATGGAGGACGCATCCTTTTAGAGCTCCACACTCCCCGCTGCAATATCGGATCCGTAAAAGCGACTGAACCATTCTCTAGCCGCGCTCCTTCAGGGATAGCTGCGCAACACACCCCAGCACCACCCGGTATGGTACTCACAGGACACAGAGGCAAGAACAAGCCTAAACCTATCAAGGAAGCGCTAGCCGTGCCTCATCTAAAATGGCGGTGAAGGCCCAAGCTAAGCAGCATGCAGCATTGCCAGCCAGACCGGAGCTAGCAGACAACGGAGATGAAGAGGACATGGACTTCAAGCTCAGCGGCTCTCCATCCCTACCCCCTGAAGGTATGTCGCAGAATGACTTTTTAAAACTCATGGAGGCAATGCTCCAGAGAGCACTTAAAGCCACAAATTAACAGATTACTAATAGGCTGTCACAGGAAATACGCAAAATAGGCCAGCACACAGCAGACCTTGAAACAAGGGTGGATGACATTGAACTCACCCTCCAAGAGCAAGCAGCACTCCGGCAAGAAAATGCTACATTGCTCTCCTGCTTAGACGATGAGAACCGCTCCCGCAGGTCTAATTTGCGCCTGCGCGCCATACCTGAAGTAATTGGTGATGTTCAATCATTTACCACTGCAGTGTTCCAGGAGCTCTCGCCCTCCATACCTATTGAACGGCTCAAGTTTGACAGGATACACAGGGCTCTTACACGCCGCCAAGCAGACGTTCCACCACGGGACATTATTGTGAAACTGCATTTCTTTCGTACAAAAGAGCAGTTGCTCACTGCTGCCCATACCAGCTTTTCTCTGACCTAGCGCCCCTTACTATAGCTAAACGCCGTGCCATGAATCCACAACTTCAAATCCTACTGCAACACCAGCTCAAGTACACCTGGCGCTTTTCCTTTTACCCTGCAGTTTTCATACAAGGAGCAGCAGCACTCCTGGACATCCCCAGAATCCCTGCAGCACCTACTGGAAACTCTTCATCTGACCACTCCAGGTCAGCAGTCAGAGACTATGCTGCCACTTACCCCAGCCCGATCTGCAGCACATCCTTATACAGCTATGCCAAAATGCAACCAACAGGGACCGCCATCCATACGTAAAGGAACTCCTTCTCAGTTTTCGGAAGATAATTATCTCAGCCCGAAATCCCGCGCTGACCCAGCTTCGGTTGTCCCTTGTTTTTTCTTTTTTCCCTGTGTGTCCCGCCTTGTAAACAGCTTTTCGGTTATCACTAAAGAAGCAGACTGGTTATAGGACATCAGAAGGTTTTGTCTTCTTTTCCTTTCTTCTGCCAAAACCTATGGGACCATATTGGGGAATGTATTTTTCATTCCCCGCAAGTCAGCCCACAGTATATTCGCCACCTTTAGAGGATCTAAAGGTTCAGAAGCCCTTCCACCTCACTGTATTGTACTTTATTTTATTCTGTTTTATTTTATGCCTTTGTACATGTTAGTTGAATGTTCAAATTCAACCTGGTATTGGGACAGATGCCGCTGTCATCTCAGCTTTATCAAACCTCAAGCTAGAGCAGATGTGTTTTTATTACCCAAAGTTCTATTATGCACTAGCTTCTCTGCAAATGATGTATAAAATTCTCCTCACTTGAATAGGTTAATGCTACCCTTTCCCTCCCTGATCCCCCTTCTCCCTTCCCCCTTCCTATCCTCTCCCCCTTCTCCCCTCCCACTTTCCTCCCCCTTCCTTTACTTCCCTCCCTCCCCCCCACCACCCCTCCCCTCCCCCCCCCCCCCTTTTTCCCCTCTCTTCCTTTTCCCACCCCAGCATACTCCCTTCCAGCCCCACCTGCCCCACACTTCTCCCCCCTCCCCCAATTCCTCCTAGAGGCCATCCTCCCTCGAAGCTATATTCATTGGTCAATGGCTATCAAAAAACTTAGGACTTATATTCTATTGTGACTGGTTAGAATTGTTTTATTTAGTTAGAGCAGATTTTTTCATATTGTTGATATGATGGTGTCTTTCCTATTTGCAGCGGGGAGCTGTCACTGCTCCCCCACTCTACAGTGCACCCACCCTTCGGCTACCTATCTGGTTGCGGAGTCTGTGTGCTATTTAGTCAGACAATTGCCCCAATGGCCCCCCTAAACATACTTTCCCTCAATGTGAAGGGACTCAACTCCCCCAATAAGAGGGTTAAAGCCTTTCACATCCCTGAAGGCCTACATTGTTGCCCTCCAAGAGACTCATTTGGCGGTCTGTAACACTCCTAAATTTTTTAGTTCCTGCTATGCTAGAGCATATACCGCTTCTGCTGCAACAGAGAGGAGTCCCCCTGGATTTCCATCACACTATACCATTCACCCCAATTTCAGAGATTAGGGATCCAGAGGGCCGCTACATTATACTTGTGGGCCTACTACAGGACATAGAAACAACGTTTGTCTCTTACTATGCCCGCAATACTAATCCAAACCCTTTCTTCTCACACCTTTTACAGGTCATTAAAACTCATTGTAGAGGCACACTATTTATGGAGACTCTAATTTGGTACGCCACCCACACTTAGGGATATCCCCTTATACTCCAGAACAATACACCCCCTCTGCCCAGTTTCGTAAACAACTTCACCAGGCTTCTCTCCTTGACACGTGGAGGGAATGCAACCCATTAAGGAAAAATTACTACTCACGCCCTCATAAATACTTTTCTAGGATTGATCATATACTTATACCGATACCCTGTTTCCCCTAAAATAAGACCTAGCGTGATTGTCGGTGTTGGCTGCAATATAAGCCCTACCACCCAAATAAGCCCTACTCTGTTTCCTCAAAAATAAGCCCTACCCTGAAAAGAAGACCTACAAGGACTTTAACTAGGGCTTATTTGGGGGGTAGGGCTTTTATTGCAGCTATCACCGACAATCACACTAGGTCTTATTTTAGGGGAAACAGGGTAGCATCCTCACCGATACTACTCCAATCCAGTATACACCCTGTCACTTGGACAGACCACTGTGCAGTGATTACCATGGTCTCATCGTTGATACCCCAGGCTAGAGACAAAACCTGGTGTATGAACAAAGCTCATCTTACTAGCCAGTCATATTGTTTAGACATCCAAACATCCCTCAATGACTTCCCCTGTCGCACAACTCCACACTGGAAATCTCTCCAATCCTCCTTTGGGAGGCACATAAACCGGTAATTAGGGGTAAGTGTATCTCGATTGCTACTCACCTCAACAGGGACAAGAAACTTAGGCTTCAACAACTAGAGTCTGACTTCCAATCTCAAGTCCTCCAATTTCAAGTATCCCCCACTGAAGCTCATAAATTAATCTTAGAGAAAACCAAATTGGAGCTAGATCTTCTTTTAGCTGAATCTGCGGACAAGGCTATCAGTAGATCTGGCCACTCAATATATACTAAGGCAAACAAGCCAGACCCAATCAGAGTGCTCTCTTAATTTCGCAATCGGCTTGCCAAACTCTATGAGGCGAAGGCCTCCTTCTCCTCTAATCAAGCAGATTTATTATTCAAAAACCTATCAATCCCTTAATCCCTAAATTATCAGATGCCAGTCACGAGTCATTGGATGGCACGGTCTCGGTCGAGGAAGTTCTCAGTGCCATAAAAACACCCATAAGCGCCCCAGCCCGGACGGCCTTCCAAGTACATACTACAAAAAATTCACTGAAACGTTAGCCCCTCTCCTCGCTAACTCTTTTGATAGTCTACTAAAACAGCATTCTTTTGGTTGAGACACGTTGACTGCCATAATTTCTATGATTCCCAAACCCAATACAGATAATAACCTCTGGTCCAACGATAGACCCATATCACTATTGAATGTGGATATAAAATTTTTAGCCAAGATTCTAGTACTGTGACTCAACCCAATCATTGGAGGGCTGGCACAAAGATTAGTTGGGCTTCATGCCCCCCGCGACAAGCTAGCGGCAATATCCACCGTGTCATTTTACTGCAACATATAGCCAGATCCTGTTATATACCCATGCATCTTTTGTCACTCAACATAAGAAAAGTGTTTGACACGGTTTCTTGGCCTTATTTGAACTACATCTTGCAGCGTTGGGGCTTTGGCACGCATTTGTTGCAGTGGGTGAGCGCTTATACATGCAGCCCCAAGCATATATGAAATACTCTGGGTTTCGCTCAGAATGCTTCCCGATACAAAGTGGGACGAGGAAGGCTGTCCCCTGTCCCCATTAGTATTTGCCCTTGCAATTGAACCCCTCACTGCCCTAGTCAGAGCAAACCCGAACATTCAAGGCCTAGAAATAGCCTTCATGTCCCACAAATTGTGTTTATTCGCCGACGATGTGCTACTATTCCTTACCTCACCACATACTACCCTACCAAATCTCTTTCAACTCTTAGACAAATTTGTGGTAGTCTCAGGCTTAGAGGTCAATCAGGCAGAATGTAGGGCACTCAACGTGTCTCTATCACAAACAGAATTCAATCTCTTGCAAACGAATTTCCCTTTTCTATGGTCCACCTTATCCATACCCTATTTAGGGATTAAACTCACAAGTAATCCTGCTCATTTATTTCAGGCCAATTACTTCCCCATGCTGAACCACCTATCCTCTTTACTAAACTCCTGGCAAACTTTATGTGTCTCATGGCTGGGGTGGATCGCGGCTGTAAAAATGTGCCTGCTCCAAAAGCTCCTATACCTCTATAGAGTCCTCCCAATCACGGGCCCACCTTACTTTCATTGTGCAGTGCAGAGTCGAGTATATAAATACATATGGGGCTCTACGAGGCCCAGAATCTCAAGAACCATTTTGCTCCATAGCAAACTCAATGGAGGCTTGGGAGTACCCAGTTTTCTGCTTTATTACCATGCAGCCCAGTTAGCTCAAATTACTCTCTACCATGCAAGAGCTGAAACACCTCTATGGGTCACATTGGAAGCAGTAGACCTTCACCCAATCACAGTAACCAACCTGCTCTGGCTGCCCACCTCAGTTCGGGTCCCATTACAAACCCAATAAGGCAGCATTCCCTAAAAATATGGGACAAACTGCATAAACCATTCAAATGAATCTCCCCACACTCACCAATACTTTCCTTCTTTGGCAACCCACTTTTCTACCCGGCCCATTCCGAACCCACCTCCTTCCAGGCCTGAGCTCTGGCTGGTCTGAGTCGCATATAAGATTTAGTCTTTAGGGACACTGTAAAAATGTTTCCAGCCCTACAAGCGCAGAAACAACTCCTGCATCGGGAATGTTTTTGATATTTGCAGATCTCCCATTTTGTGCAGTCCGTTGTTGGGTCAAACAAGTAATTGGAAACCTATAAATTTTCAAGGGTATGTGCGACTCGGACCCACATGCTCCAGGTATAATATCCCATCTCTATACTCATCTCACATCCTCCCCAGCCTCACTCCCGTCATATGCTTTGCAGTGGTCCAAGGACCTTGCAATAGACTAAAGCCGCGTACACACGTAGCCGTCTGTCTGACGTACTTAGTCTGGCGGACGTCCGCCAGACTGTCCGTCGGAATTTCCAAACGGGCTACTTGCCCACACACGGCACTTTTTCAGCAGACTAATACGGCGTACTAAGCCCGCCGTACTAAGTCCGCCGTACTTTCGAAATGAACGGACTCGCCCACACACGCGGAGGAAAGTCCGCTCAAGAAGAAGAAGAACGGAAGGCGGCGGCGACAGAAGACCGGGCCACCGCCTGTAAAAGAGCTATAAGAAGGCACGGTGGCCCGGCAGAAGAACCGAAGAGGGGGACAAGACCCCCGAAGTCGGGAGAAGAGGCCGGCGGTGAGGAAGAAAGCCAGACTCCTCCGCTAGCAAAAGAGCTACAAGAAGATAGCGGAGAAGTCCGGCGAGAAGACCCCCGAAGACGGAAGACCCCCGGAGCTGTGCAATAAAGTATTTTATCTCGTGTGTTGTGTTTTTTTTTGTACTTTATTTTACAGGTGAATGGGTAGGGGTACATTGTACCCCATACTCATTCACATAGGGTGGGGGGCCGGTATATGGGGGCCCCCTTATTAAATGGGGCTCCCGGATTCCGATAAGCCCCCCCGCCCGCAGACCCCGACAACCAACGGCCAGGGTTGTCGGGAAGAGGCCCTTTTCCTCATCAACATGGGGACAAGGTGCTTTGGGGTGGGGGGGCCGCGCGGCCCCCCTTCCCCAAGGCACCCCCCCATGTTGAGGGCACGCGGCCTGGTACAGCTCAGGAGGGGGGGCGCTCGCTCGCCCCCCCTTTCCTGGCCGGCCGGGTAGCGTGCTCGGACAAGGGTCTGTTGTGGACTTTGGGGGACCCCCACGCCGATTTTTTTCGGCGTTGGGGTTCCCCTTTAAGTCCATACCAGGCGGCGGGGCCAGCGACGTCTCCTTCGCGGGCCCCGCCTACCTGGAGACCCGCTCGAAATGAGCGGACTTTTCTCCGGGCGGGAAAAGTCTGCTCATTTCAAAAGTACGGCGGACTGGCACACACACGGCCGGATTGTCCTCCAAAATGCGAGTACGGCGGGCAGATTGATGTGCAACACGGCATTCTAAGTCCGCCGTACTTTCGGGTCAAAAAAGTATGCCAGAGGCTACACACGGGGGGATTGTTTGGCGGACTTGAGTTTGCCGGACTTTTCCACCGGATTGTTTGATCGTGTGTACGCGGCATTAGATGCAGAAGACTGGTCGAACATAAGGATAAACACTAACATCTCATCTCAAAATGTTATTGCATCAGAGGCAAATTATAAAGTTGTTATACGGTGGTATTTGGTCCCTGTGAGGATTGCCAGGTTCCTTCTGTCCTCCTGATTGTTTCAGGGGATGTGGCGAAAGAGGCACAAATGTGCATATATGGTGGACATGCCCAATGGTGCAGCGCTTCTAGGCGACAACATTCCAAATGGCCTCGGCCCTACTCCATGAAACCCTTGATCCTGACCCGTCCTTTGCCATATTGAACCACTCCCCGCAGGACCTTTACGAGGGCACAATCACACCTTCTCCTCCAACTTAAATAAATAAAAAAGATGACCAGCGCAAACTATATACCAAATATTACTACAAAGATGGAAAATCCTTGTTTGATATGTATTCTACTTCATAGATAAAGTGTAATAAATCAATAATTATATCAATACTAATGGTGACTCCTAATGCAAATTGCTGCTGTGCATGCAATTATTTAGCTGCTGTGCAAAACTGCTACTGTGCAAACTAAATAAATAGATTATTCGCTGTGCGTGCAATAATTTAGCTGCTGTGCAAACTACGCAAATAAATTATTTTCAAAAAATACACAACACATTACCATAAATTCATAAAGTGAATAAAATAGCTGTTGCTGTGCAGATAATTAAAACAAACAATTAATATAATGCAACATCGTGCAAATCATCATCAGGTGCTAAATATTAAATAATAATTGAATGAACACTAAATAGTGCAAGATTATCAGAAAGTTCTGAGTATCAAATGATCCTTTGTGTACACCTTTAAGTGTTTAGGTGTACCAATACAGCAGCTAAATAATTGCATGTACAGCAAATGATTTTATTTGCGTAGTTTGCACAGTAGCAGATTCCACAGCAGCTAAATTATTGCATGCACAGCAAATGATTTTATTTGCTTAGTTTGCACAGTAGCAGTTTGCACAGCAGCTAAACAATCGCATGTACAGCAAACAATTTATTTGCATAGTTTGCACAGTAGCAGTTTTGCACAGCAGCTAAATAATTGCATGCACAGAAGCAATTTGCATTAGAATTCACCATTAGTATTGATATAATTATTGATTTATTGCACTTTATCTATGAATTAGAATTACCTATCAAACAATGATTTCCAATTTTTGTTGTAATATTTGGTATATAGTTTGCGCTGATTACCTTTTTTATTTTTTTTGTTCAAGTGCATGGTATACACTTTAGGTCTAGCAGCAATCTAACTGACATACCACATTCAGATATTTTTCACTTTGATAGCACGAGGGAACCCCGTTTTTCTATTCTCCTCCAACTTACTATTGCAGCCAAGCAAACGATTGTGAATATCACTGAAGTAAAGAATAGGGTCACCCAGGCTATGATACATAGTAAAATTTAAGCCACAATTCTAGACAAGGTTCCCCAATACCTTAAAATCTGGTGGCCATGGATTGACCAACTCCTCCCTCCTGATTTTGATAGGCACCTTCTGGAGCCTTGATCTTCCATATCACACTTGGGGGCCCGACGCTGGACAGTTGCGGTCCATACGAGTCACGCAACCATTTAGCTTTCGTCTTCTTTCCCCATTTTCTCCCCCATCCTACGCTTTCTCTCTTCTCCTAACCCTTCTCTAAGCCCAACGTATACCACTGGTAGCACAAAAACTTACCAAACACGATGAATGGCTTTCTTCTATTATTCCTCTCTCCCCCTACAGGGTACCATCTCAACTGAATGCTATTGTGTTATTGGGCCTCAGTCCCGGCCAATGCAGTAAACAATGATAGTAATTTGCTATTGTAAAAAGTGTTTGTTGCCCGATGTTTTGTAACACCTACTTCAGTATGCCAATGCTACTCTACCTGATTTGAATATACTCTGTACAATTGTATTTTTCCATGCCATATTGACAGTGTTAATTGTTGTTTGATCATTGCCAATAACATTTTTGAAAAGAAAACTAGTGTTTGGATGGAAACTTAAAAAGAACAAAACCTTTTTTCAGTTTGTCTCTTGCTGTGTGCGTCTTGTGATGGAAATCTTACATTTTTTGTGCCAGAGATGCAAGTGTAGGTGAGAGGAAATCTCTACAAAGCTCACAAAATGCCCTCTTAGATGTGTTCACCAGAACCAGTACCCCCATTGTAAGATTCCACCTTGTCCTTTGCTCTGGTGGCAACAATAAAATTATAATATTTGCCATCACTACTGTTGCAGCAAATGTTGTCACCAGGAAAGAGGGAAAGAATAAATTTACCTAGCAACAACATGACCAACAATAAACCCCAATTCTATCCAAAACTATAATAAATAAATAAATAAATAAAAAGAATTGACTATAAATTCACTTTAATTTTCATATGATATGTGTAGAAGCAGTGTTTTTTAGTTTGACATGACATTACTTCTGTAGTAAATACTTATACCTGGTATTAGTGTCTGTTAACTATATACACGGAGCAAAATACACTTTTATGTTAGCCCTTATTTATGATAAGTTGAACTCAAAGATCTACAACTTTTCCTATGAACACAAAAGGCCTATTTCTCAGAAATATTGTTCAAATCTGTTAGTGAGCACTTCTCCTTTTCCAAGATAATCCATCCACCACACAGGTGTGGCATATCCAGATGCTGATTATACAGGATAATTATTGCACAGGTGTGTCTTAGGCTGGCCACAATAAAAGGCCACTCTAAAGTGTGCAGTTTTACTATATTGAGGGGGTCAGGGGGGTCCGCAAACCAGTCAGTATCTGGTGTTACCACCATTTGCCTCACGCAGTGCAGCACATCTCCTTCGCATAGAGTTGATCAGGTTGTTGATTGTGGCCTGTGGAATGATGGTTCCTCTTTAATGACTGTGTGAAGTTGCTGGATATTGGCAGGAAATGGAACATGCTGTCGTATACGCCAATCCAGAGCATCCCAAACATGCTCAATGGGTGTCATGTCTGGTGAGTATGCTGGCCATGCAAGAACTGGAATGTTTTCAGCTTCCAGGAATTTTGTACAGATCCTTGCAATATGGGGCCATGCATTATCATGCTGCAACGTGAGGTGATGGCTGTGGATGAATGGTACAACAATGGGCCTCAGGATCTCGTCATGGTATCTCTGCATTCAAAATGGCATCAATAAAATGCACCTGTGTTTGTTGTCCATAGCATAATCCTGCCCATACCATAACCCCACTGCCATCACAAGCCACTCAATCCATAACCTTGACATCAGCAAACCACTCACCCACATGACGCCATAGACACGGTCTGCCATTTGCCCTGTACAGTGAAAAATGGGATTCATCCATGAAGAGAGAACCTCTCCAAAGTGCCAGACGCCATCGAATGTGAGCATTTGCCCACTCAAGTCAGTTACGACTATGAACTGCAGTCAGGTTGAAACGGCGTTAAGGACGATGAGCATGCAGATGAGCTTTCACAAGATGATTTCTGACAATTTGTGCAGAAATTCTTTGGTTATGCAAACCAATTGTTGCAGCAGCTGTCCGGGTGGCTGGTCTCAGACGATCTTGGAGGTGAAGATGCTGGATGTGGAGGTTCTAGGCTGGTGTGGTTACACGTGATCTGCGGTTGTGAGGCTGGTTGGATGTACTACCAAATTCTCTGCTTATGGTAGAGAAATTAACGTTCAATTGAAGGGCAACAGCTCTGATGAACATACCTGCAGTCAGCATGCCAATTTCACTCTCCCTCAAAACATGCAACATCTGTGGCATTGTGCTGTGTGATAAAACTGCACATTTTATAGTGGGCTTTTATTGTGGCCAGCCTAAGGCACACCTGTGCAATAATCATGCAGTCTAATCAGTATCTTGATATGCCACACCTGTCAGGTGGATGGATTATCTTGGCAAAGGAGAAGTGCTCACTAACAGATTTAGACAGATTTGTGAACAATATTTGAAAGAAATAGGCCTTTTGTGAACATAGAAAAAGTCATAGATCTTTAAGTTCAGCTCATGATAAATAGGGGCAAACAAAAAAGTGTAATTGGATCAGTGTGCTCAGTGTAATTGGATTTCTTAAATAGGTACCCATTCATACCTGTCACTCACAGATTATTCTATTAGTGCATCTCTATGAATAGAGAAGAAAGTTGCATGTTAGTAGTACATACACATCAGAAAAGGTGACATGAACTGAAGGGTTCAATTCATGAGGGTTGATTTACTAAAGACAAATAGGCCATTCATTTTGCAAGGCCTTTTTTCTTTTTGAAAGGTGAAGCTCTGCTACGTCTATCAATCATTTGCAAGCATATATATACCATTTGTTTTCTAGTCTTGCTTGTGTTTTGCTATTCTCTGCAATGTGAATTTTTACAGCATTCGCTAATCTATTTCTTTTTGAGTGAACAGCTTATTTGCATTTACTAAGTCAAAAGCATGGAGTATGTTTTGATGTTGCATACCTAGGAAGTCCTTCCTAGAAACAGTCTGGACAAGGAGATGATAAAG
The DNA here is from genome assembly GCF_037356315.1 of Lithobates pipiens. NCBI lineage: Eukaryota > Metazoa > Chordata > Amphibia > Anura > Ranidae > Lithobates > Lithobates pipiens. The sequence continues at coordinate 235,245,251 of NW_027507784.1, forward strand.
AGATCTCTAACCAAGGTATGTCCATAGTCTTTTGAGAAAGGAAACATTTTTTTTCTTCCATTACCAGCAATGAGGTAAATGGATGAAATTCTCTGAATGTATAATATCATGAAAGAATGATTAGTGATGCTCTTACATTCCTTTTGGAACACTGCAAAATGTGTTTATTTAGACAAATAACATACACAGGCTACAGATTTAAATAAAAACTATCATATGTGGGTTGCAAGTGCTGACCTCTTTCTGGAAATTCTAGTTTGCTTGTTGTCTGCGCCTTCATTACCTTCTGAGTCACTCATTTGGAACAAACATACAGATCAGGCAAGCCAAAAGAGAAGACAAAGGTCTTGATTTTCATTTTTGTTTCAGGTCAGTAACTTAAAGCATTGAAGCCAGAGGGTCAGCTTAACCCTTATTTTCTTGTGTTAAGATGAGCATTGACAACCTCTGCGTTTTTTTATTATAAGTTTTCTTTAAGGAAAAGCATGCCCTACCACTGGCCACATTAACTAATTAGATGTCATCTGTAATAATTCCAAAACAGTTTTAGAGTACTGGGAGTCCTGTAGCCCTTTAAAATATTTCTCATAGTAATTTAAAATGAATAGTCACTCATATATACTCAAATATTTAACATTGCCTAGACATGAGATATGCAGAATACAGTGATATGCAGATATGTACAGTGCTCAGGTGAAAATTACGCTTCACAGCTGTGTATTCAATGACCTAGTGGCAGTGTACAGCTTCCAAGTGCAATTCACCAAATAACACATTTCAATTGCATAGCAAATTCATGCATCTCTATCCCATTACTGCTATGTCTGATATGTGTTGCTGACATGTATGCAATGTGCTTCTTTCAAGCTGCCAGAAAATATGAGCATTAGTATCATAAAACAAGCCTTTTCCTTTTAAGCTACATCAACCATAAATTTACTCATTAATGTGGAAGCAGTGGGAGTCAGACACTGGTGGGTCTTTAGCTTTAGAGGTTTAACTTATTTACTCCATGCAAGTGCACACACTTTAGGCATAGTGTAAAACACAAGTCATTTTCAGCAACACTCATAAAGAAATGAATGCAATAAAAAGATTCTAGGATACATGTCAGAAAACAGTTGTCATTGGGGACCTGTTTGAATTTCTCTGATACTTGAATATTGATCCACTCAACCACAGCTGTTGGTATGTTATCTATGATGAATTATATTAGCAGGTTTCCGGCTGAAATTCCAATTGAAGATTTGCTAAGAACATTGATTAAGTCAGTGTCAATCAATGGTGTGTGTCCCTTACAGCTTTAAAGGCAACAACGGATCCTTTTGTAAAGATGCTTTAAATGACAGACTGATTGTGCTCTTGTTCTTCTGACAGTCTTTTTTTTAAAAAGAAATTGACATTTTTATAATGCACATTGCAGTTGAAATGTTACATAAACATAGACACGCAGTGGAGTACTTTGATGAATGAGATGGATTATTGTCCTTCATAAATATCATGGTCTTCTTGAAAGATGTAGACTTTTTCCTATAGTAGGTGAGGTTGAAAAAAGACACAAGTCCATCAAGTCCAACCTATGTGTGTGATTATATGTCAGTATTACATTGTATATCCATGTATGTTGCAGTCAGTCAGGTGCTTATATAATAGTTTTTTTAAACTATCAATGCTTCCCGCCAAGACCACCGCCTGTGGAAGGGAATTCCACATCCTTGCCGCTCTTACAGTAAAGAACCCTCTGTGTAGTTTATGGTTAAACCAACTTTCTTCTAATTTTAATGAGTGGCCACCTGTCTAAACTCCCTTCCATGAAATTTTTTTTATGCCTATTATGGGGTCACCAGTGCGGTATTTATAAATTGAAATCATACCCCAAGCGTCTCTTCTCCAGAGAGAATAAGTTCAGTGCTTGCAACCTTTCCTCATAACTAATATCCTCCAGACTGTTTATTAGCTTAGTTGCCCTTCTTTGTACTCCCTCCATTTCCAGTACATCCTTCCTGAGGACTGGTGCCCAGAACTGGACAGCATACTCTAGGTGTACCACTGCTTGAAGAAAGTTTCTTCTAGAAACTAGCAGTAGGTTTGGGAGTTGATTTTGAGTCCATCTAGGACTGAGCTAGGTCCAACTAGCTCATCTTTAATAATATCAGCCCATACCAGTACCCCACCTGAGTCGATGTGAAGTGGAGCTCTGTGCCTGTTACTGATCCAGCTACAGGCCCATCCATCTGGTCCATCAAGAGTCACTCTCATCTCATCAGTCCATAAAACCTTTGAAAAATCTGTCTTCAGCTATTTCTTGGCCTAGTCTTGATGTTTCAACTTATGTGTCTTGTTCAGTGGTGGTCAGGTTTCAGTCTACCTTACCTTGGCCAGGTCTCTGAGCACTAAACACATTGTACTTCTGAGCACAGCAGGTAGGTTGCAGTTCTGGAATATGAGAGCACTGGAGGAGTTGCAGTTAATTTGCATCCCTTTTTCTCAACACATTTTTGGAAACCCTGTTGACTATTTGTAACATAGAATTTGATGGTTCTGTGATCTCACCCCAATATCTTAGCAATATCAAGAGTGCTGCAACCCTCTGAAAGATTTGCATTTTTATATTTTAGGGCTGTGAAAATTAAAGATTAATTCCTCGATTAATCGTTAATTTTTTTGATCGATCACATTTTTTTTGATTGATCAAAATACTTTTGACCGGTACTCACCTCTCCGCCGCCTTCTCAGGTCTTCAGGGAGTTCCGGTGACGTCACCGGACTCCTCCCCCCTTCCCCAAGTGCCTCCGACTGCTAATGAAGGGAAGGGGGGAGGAATCCGGTGACGTTGAAGTTTCTGATTGAACGTAACATGTACTGGGGAGGAGCTATGCATGACGCCACCCGCTGCTGCCCCACGGAACTAACACGGTTGTCGGCTTCACATGCTGTGTTTTTATCATCTTTATGTGAGTAGTTTGTGTTTGAACACAAAAATGAAATCTTATACTTAAGCGATGAGCACTTTGATCTTTTCTTTCTACCCATGACCTGAGATTGTGAGAGAAGTTTATGGTCCGTGTTAACCCTTTTGATACCCGCATGCATGGATTGTCACGCTACTGTGGACAAAAAAAAATGACTTGCGTCGGTGCTACAGTTTGAATTTAAAACGTTTGTGTGAACTGTGATGTTAAGTCATGGATTGTGGAAACTAACTAGTGTCAGGTGATTGTATATAGTGTATACCACATTTACCACTGACTTATGCAGAGTTGCAATGTAAGGAGATCAGCTAAAAGTAGTTGGATCTGTATGTGCGTTATAATTAATCGAAATTAGAAAAAATTCGATTAATCAAACACGAAATTTTTAATCAGTAACAGCCCTAGTATATTTGCATGTGCCTCTGAGCTTCAGCTGTGCTATGGCCAGCCCTGCTCTTGGGGCTTAAAAACATGCACTCATCTTATAAACCAGATCAGCTGGGGGGGTCAGTCGTGGAGAATCTGGTTGTCCTGGTAGATCATAGGCTTAATAATAGCATCCAATATCAAGCTTCAGTTTCCAAAGCAAGCAAAATCCTTTCTTGTAATAAGAGAGGAATAGACTGCAGAGAGAGAGACATCATTTTGCCCTGTACAAATCATTAGTAAGACCTGATCTAGAATATGCAGTTCAGTTTTGGGAACCAGTTCAGAAAAAGAATATTGGGGATCCTGAGAAAGTGCAGAGGGGGCAACCACACTGATAAGAGGCATGGAGGAGCTCAGCTATGAGGAAAGATTAGCTGAATTGAATTTGTTCTCTCTTGAGAAGAGGAGATTAAGGGGAGATATGATCAACATGTACAAATACAGAAGTAGTCCATATAGTTAACTTGGTGTTGAGCTATTCACTTTAAGGTCATCACAGAGAAACAGGGGGCATTCTTTTCTTCTGGAGGTTAATAGATTTAGGGAGTCATTTGCTATAACGCCGCGGCACTAATTAGCACTAATCGTGGTAATTAGCGCTAAAATGCTGTTCACTATAGCGCTGGTGAGAAAATACTCCCAAAATCAAATTTACTATAGTTCTCTGAAACCAAATAGCGCTCAAACCCTTACTCTACTAAAACCTGGAGAATTGCACATGGAAATATTGTTTAAAGCATGATATAATTGCCTAAATAGTACTGAAATATGTGGTATAGTATTTAAACATAATCTGCTTTGAAACTGAGATTCGCTGTCCAAGGGCCTCGGCTATGGAATGCTCTACCAATAAACATCCGCCTGGAAGAAAATCACCTGGCTTTTAGGAAAAAACTCAAGACCTTCCTCTTTTAGCAGATGATCAAAGCTCGCCACAGCGCCTAGAGGCGATTCAGTTCGCATTGTGCGCTATATAAGTATTTCATTCATTCATTCATTCAAAAGTAATTTCTACACTGAAATATCTTTAAAAGTCTGAGAAGAGATAAATTCCCCGTTTTTGTAAAACTAGGTGCCAACACAACTGAGGATGCTCAGACCTGCAAACAGCTCTCATTTTAGCTCCAGTGTCTTTTTTATATTGCGCTATAGTAAATACCAAAATGGGTGCTGAGTTAAAGAGCATTTTTTGGAAGTGAAAATCAGTGCTATTATAGTCAAAGTTTTAGCCATTGATTCTAATGGAACAATTGTAACCTTCATAAATAAATCCTTTTGAGATGAAATGTATCTCTCTCTGAAATAAATTTTCCTTTGCAACATTGTTGCTTCTACTTCAAATATTTTGTTTTTAAGAATGCGGAATGTTTTGATGTTTTGGTAAAATATATTCTCCTCTGTCACTTTCACTTGTTACTACTCTCCATCTCACAACAAACTTTACCCAAACTGACACAAGTGTCTTTACAAAGCACAAACAATACCATTGCTGATGCAAATTTAAAATGAGTCACAGTTTGTGTGCTTTTTATTATTTCTAAATAATCATAATTTGAGCCCAAAAATGTGATATGTGTACCAACATCAGAAATTAAAATATACTTCCAAAAAATTTGAAGGTAATATCACTATTCTACACTGACCCACAAATAAACAACAAATATCACAGAATAAATCAAGAACAATAACTCTTGAGTAACGTAATTCCATCACCTGTATGTCCAAAGAAATGCAGTATTTGTGTGTATTTATATGTAGGGGGTTTTCACATGTGGCAGCTCTGTGGCTTAGAGGTTATAACTTCTGCTTAACATGTCTGGGTTCGAATCCCAAACATGCTGCTTCATGTAGAGAAGGTTTCTCATCTCCCGGATCCTAAAACTATGTCTAATTGTAGTATTTATGTTTAGGAGGCTTCCACCACCATTGTAAATCTTGTCGGATACGCTATCTAGTCAAAAGTATTGTGACACCTGCCTTTACACACACTGAACTTTAATGGCAGCCCAGTCTTTGTTCGTAGGGTTAAAATTAGATTTGGCCCACCCTTTGCAGCTAGAACAGCTTCTGGGAAGGTTGTCCACAGTGTTTAATGTTTGTATGGGAATTTTTGACCATTCTTCCAGAAGTGCATTTGTGAGGCCAGGCACTGATGTTGGATGAGAAGGCCTGGCTCACAGTCTGCTCCAATTCAGCCAAAAGGTGTTCTGTTGGGTTGAGGTCAGGACTCTGTTCAGCCAGTCAAGTTCCTCCACCCCAAACTCACTCATCCATGTCTTTATGGAACTTTACTGGCCTGGACAGAACAGAACACCTTGGGGATGAAATAAAGTGGAGACTGTAAGCCAGGCCTTGTCTTCCAACATCAGTGCCCAACCTCACAAATGCACTTGAAAGAATGGTGAAACATTCCCATAGAAAACACTCCTAAACCTTGCAAACAGCCTTTCCAGAAGAGTTGAAGCTGTTATAGCTGCAAAGGGTGGGCCAAATTAATTTTAAACCCTATGGACTAAGACTGGGATGGCATTACAGTTCATGTGCTTTTAAAGGCAGGTGTCCCAATACTTAGGCCAATATATTGTATATTGCTTGTGACACTGAGCATGGCTATGGACTTAGGGCTGGTTCACACCACAGAGATGCAGAGAACATGTGTGAGGCTGCCTGCTGGAACACGAACAGATAGATTGAAAAATACTGGTGGGCGTGTACTTCTATTGGGCGTGTGTCAGTGTGCTAACAATACAACCTATCTTATATAAAGGGCTGCAGTAGGGGAGCTTGTTTGTTCTGAGAAGGTCAGTTTTCTTGCTGTGATTTGTGGGGGAGACGGAATAATATGGTGCCTATTGACTAACGCCCAACTATGGCTGTTTGCTTACTGAAATTCTGTTGCATTTTTTCAATCAAAAGTGGGTTTATGTGGCCATGCTGTCAATGTTGCGTGTGTATCGTTCCTGTCTGACTGTGCAAATATGATTTGGGAGCATGTTCTGACCTTCTACTCTTTGATCTCATTGCTTAATCATGTACACAGAAATGCAGCTTCCAGCAGAACATGGTCACCAATGTATTTATGTGTGTGGATTTGTGCAGTGGTGGCGGGTGTTATATTTTCAACATGTGGCTTTTTTAATATTATGTTGGAATGCTTTGTGAGAATGATTGTTAAGTATATTTCTAATCTTACAGATAAAAATGTGATCTGTTGCCCATTATACATTGAAAGTAAAGCTGTGTCCACTCTGAAGTTTTGACACATTTTAGATTGTAAGCTCATATGAGCAGGGCCCTTAAAACCCAATTGTTAACTCTTTTGCTAAACGTAGCACCATATATCCTGTAGAAATGTTTTTGAAGCTAGTAAATAAATGTACATAATTTTGTTTCTGCTGGCAAAATAAAAGTACATTATTGAGCTTGTTTGTTGTGTGCTTTTTTCTCTTTTCTTTTTAATTAGTTTTGGGGGTGGTGGTTTTGGGGAAGTGTAAGATCTATTATATCTTAGGCTGCTTTCACAATGGAGGCGCTATACAGGCGCTATATCACCAAAAATAGCGACTGCAAAGAGCCTTTCCTCTCACTCCAGTAACTGAGTGGAGCTGTCAGGTTTGAATGGTGCTGAGCTGGAATCTGTGACAGAGGAGTAGCAAATTTCAATTATAATTGAAATCCATCCAAGAGCGTAATTCCAGCCCTAAAAAGAAAAATAGATTATTGGCTAATTCACCTTGGGATTTCTTTCTGGTGAGGTCTTCAGTCCGTGGCAACGATACAAGCAGTGTGCTGCTGGGATTCTGAAGGGCCTATAATTAACCCTTTAGGGTTAAGTGCATTACCAAAGGGGGCCACTTCGAGCATGAGGGTTCTTCACTTTTGGGGTGTTGGTGCATACTTTGTGAAGGAAAAATCTATGCTTTTGAGGGTCTCAGGAGCACTTTACTCACTTTATGGACTATTTTTTTCCCTGTTTCTTTGGGACTTTGATACATTAGACATTATGAATGTTATATGATCGTGTCAAGTATGTATTTCATTTCTGGCACTTTTTTGCACATTTTTATCTATTGATAGAAGTATTTAGAAGCACTGTTAATGCCAGGGTATTGTTTATAATTTCATTTATGATTTTACCTTTGCATACTTTTTTGAGATATTTTATTTTTATTGTTTCACTTTAAGCATTGTTAAAATCACTGCTCCAGAAAAAAAGGCAGTTTTTAAAACTTTTTTTGCATTGATACATGTCCCCTGAGGCAGGACCCGGGTCCTCATACACTTTTTATGGCAATAACTTGTATAAGCCTTTAAAATTAGCACTTTTGATTTTTCATGCTCGTGTCCCGTAGACTTTAACAATGTTCACACAAATTTTTGGCCTCTTCGCAAGTTCTAGTGCGAACTGAACCAGGGTTGTTCGTCTCACCCCTACCTGATGGCACATGAGCATGGTTGGTACCATAATATTAATGTCTCAAATGCAAAACATTATTGTATACAATGAAGCGGTTTAAGCATTAGTAATAGTATTTTCTATGTATGACTGTGCTCAGCACCATAGCGTAGTGGTATGCCCTGCTACCTTCAACGGTTCAAGCCATGGGTTTTAATCCCACCAGTGGTATCACCTCTGAAAATGTACATTGTACTCAGCAGCATAATTAGCGAATGCACTTCAGTTTGGTTTATTCCATCATTTTAACTCTTCAAATGCATGCAATGGTATGTAATTATTCAATAATATTATGGTGTGGAATAAAAAAAAAATCAGCTATTCAAAAATCAAGGTAAAAGAGGGTATAGGGTCCCCCCCTCCAGTGTATACCAGGCCCTTCCAACCTGGTATGGACTTTAAGGGGAATTCCACGACAAAATGTAAAAAAAAAATGGCGCAGTGGTCCCCCCCAAGTTCTATACCAGACTCTTCAGGAACCCTGCACGAAATTTTGAAAAAAATAAAAATTACGTGGGGGTTCTCCCCAAAATCCATACAAGACCCTTTTCCGAGTATGCAACCTGACAGGCCGCAGGAAAAGAGGGGGAATGAGAGAGCGCCTCCCCTCCTGAACTGTACCAGGCCATATGCATTCAACATGGGGAGGGTGCTTTGGAGTAGCCTTATCCCCACAACCCTTACCCGGGGGTTGTGGGGGGTCTGCGGGTGGGGGGCTTATCGGAATCTGGAAGCCCCCATTAACAAGAGGGCCCCCCCATGTGAATGGATATCGGGTACATTGTACCCCTACACATTCACCAAAAAAGTAGTGAAATGTGACAAGACAATAGCAGGTTTTTGACAATTCCTTTATTTAAAATGTCTTCTTCTTTCCCCACTTCTTCCTCCGGTCTTCCTCCAGCTTCTTCTTCCCCCCGCTCCTTCCTCCAGTTTCTCCTTCTTTCTCCGGGCCTCTCCATCTTCGGTCTTTCTCCTCCGCCACCAATCTGCTATGAAAACGAACCCCCTGCATCGCTGCGGCCAGCTGATCTGTCCGCTTCCATAGCACACATTTTATATATAACTATGAGACGTGGCCGCCGGATGACGTCAGGAGACCCCACCCCCTTGTGTCATCACTGACACATCATGCCCTATGCGGTAAAGTCACAAGGGATGGGGTCTCAGAGTCACGTCTTCTGCCCCATCGCAGCATCGGAAGGAGGTTCGATTTTGAATGTTCAAGGGGTGTGATGGCAGGAGCGGCGGAGGAGAAAGACCGGAGGAAGAAGAAGCTGGAGGACGATGGAGAAGACTGGGGGAAGAAGGGGAAAATTAAGAAGACATTTTTAATAAAGGGATTGTCAAAAACCGGCTATTGTCATTTGTCACATTTTACTGATTTTTTGGTGAATGGGTAGGGGTACAATGAACCCGGTACCCATTCACATGGGGAGGGAGGTTTCCAGATTCCGATAAGCCCCCTGCCCACATACCCCCGCAACCACCAGGCAAGGGTTGTGGGGATGAGGCCCTTGTCCCCATCAACACAGGGACAAAGTGTTTTGGGGGGACCCCAAAGCACCCTCCCTATGTTCAGGAGGGGGGCGCTCTCTCCTGCCCCCTCTTTTCCTGCAGCCTGCCAGGTTGTGTGCTCAGATAAGGGTCTGGTATGGACTTTGGGGGGACCCCACACCATTTTTTTCCTTCCTTCTTGAGACCCTAACATGCCAGAAAAGTACAAATACCCCCCAAATGACCCCTTTTTGGAAAGAAGACATTCCAAGGTATTTAGTAAGAGGCATGATGAGTTTTTTGAAGTTGTCATTTTTTCCCACAATTCTTTGCAAAATCAAGATTTTTTTTACTTTTTTTTTTTTTCACAAAATTGTCATATTATCAGTTTATTTCTCACACAGCATATGCATACCACAAATTACACCCCAAAACACATTCTGCTATTACTCCCAAGTACGGCGATACCACATGTGTGAGACTTTTACACAGCGTGGCCACATACAGAGGCCCAACATGCAGGGAGCGCCATCAGGCGTTCTGGAGCACCCAGGACAATTCTGGCATTTCTCTCCTACATGTAAAAATCATAATTTATTTGCTAGAAAATTACATAGAATCACAAAACATTATATATGTTTTTTTAGCAAACACCCTGGAGAATACAATGGTGGTCGTTGCAACTTTTTATCTCGCACGGTATTTGCGCAGCAATTTTTCGAATGCTTTTTTTTGGAAAAAAACAGTTTTGTGCTTAAAAAAAAAAAAACACAGTAAAGTTAGCCCAATTTTTGCATAATGGGAAAGATGAAGTTACACCGAGTAAATAGATACCTAACATGTCACTCTTCAAAACTGCACAGGCTCGTGGAATGGCGCCAAACGTCGCTACTTAAAAATCCCCATAGGCGACGATTTAATTTTTTTTTACTGGTTATATGTTTTGAGTTACAGAGGAGGTCTAGGGCTAGAATTATTGCTCTCGCTCTAACGTTCGCAGCGATACCTCACATGTGTGGTTTTAACACTGTTTTCATATGTGGGCGGGACTTACGTATGCGTTCGCTTCTGCATGCGAGCACATGGGGACAGGGGCGCTTTAAAAAAAAAATAAAAATTATTGTTCATTTTACTTTATTTATTTTAGTTTGACATTTTTTTCCCCAAAAATATTTTTTTTTATCACTTTTATTCCTATTACAAGGAATGTAAACATCCCTTGTAATAGGAATATGGCATGACAGGTCCTCTTTACAGTGAGATATGGGGTCAATAAGACCCCGCATCTCACCTCTAAGCTGGGAAGCCTGAAAAAAAAAAAAGATTCTGGATTTGATCGTATTGGCGAGTCGGTAGAAGCACCGGAGGGCGGCGGGAGGGGGGGGGGGGGTGTCTATGGCTGGGTATTGCAGGGTATCACCGACTATGGCTGGGTATGGCTGGGTATCTCAGAGTATGGCGTTGCAGAGTATTGCGTTGCAGAGCATTGCAGGATATTGGAGGGTGTTGCAGAGCATTGCAGAGTGTTGCACGGTATTGGCGGGTGTTGCAGAGCATTGCAGAGTGTTGCAGGGTATTGGTGGGTGTTGCAGAGCATTGCAGAGTGTTGCAGAGCATTGCAGAGTGTTGCACGGTATTGGCGGGTGTTGCAGAGCATTGCAGAGTGTTGCAGGGTATTGGTGGGTGTTGCAGAGCATTGCAGAGTGTTGCAGGGTATTGGCCGGTGTTGCAGAGCATTGCAGGGTATTGCAGGGTATTGCAGAGTATTGCAGGGTATTGCAGAGTAATGCAGGGTATTGCAGAGTATTGCAGAGTATTGCAGAGTAATGCAGGGTATTGCAGAGTATTGCAGAGTATTGCAGAGTATTGCAGAGTATTGCAGAGTAATGCAGAGTAATGGCAGGGTATTGGCAGGGGTTAATTTTCGGTGAGCAGCGATGTGGGCACTGCAGATGCAGCCCACATCGCTGCTGACACCGATCTCTTCCCCCTCCGCTGTTCCGATCGGTACAGAAAGGGGGAGGGAGGAACCAGCGTCATAACATGACGCCAACATGACGCCGGTTTGTTTACAAGTGATCACTCCGTCATTTGACGGAGCGATCACGTCGTAAACGGCCGCTATGAGCGGCCGTTTACCATGATCCGTGATGCGCCGGGTCCTGTGGATGCTCTCGAATGCGTGCCCCAGGGGGCGCGCGAGAGCGGAATTCTGGGAGGACGTCATATGACGGCCTCCCAGAGTTAAGAAACCGCCCTGTAGCCGTCATTCGGCTATAGGGCGGTTGTTAAGTGGTTAATCAGCAGTATTCGCCCTACCATTGATAACAGTAATTTTTTCCATATTCCCAGTTTATTCTTCACATATTCTACCAATGGGTCTATATTTGCTTTAAGGGCTTCCTCTGGGTCCAAAGTGATATGTATTCCTAAATATTTAAGTGTTTCAACTATTTTTAATGGGGTTTGAGATTCTCCTTCCTTTCCTGGCCTCAACAGCATCAATGCAGATTTCTGCCAGTTTATTTTAAGTCCAGAGAATATCCCATATGTTTCTATTATTTTCATTGCCACCCCCAGTGAAGTATGCACATCTTCCATATATAGTATAATATCATCTGCATATAAGCCTATATGTTCAATCTTTTCCCCCACTCTTTGTCCCTTTATACATTTTGGATTGTCTAAATCTGTTGGCCAATACTTCTATTGCCAGAGAGAATAATTGGGGAGACAGTGGGCAACCCTGTCTTGTTCCCCTGTATAGTTTTATTGTGGGGGTTAATATTCCATTTATTAATAGGTTGGCGCATGGTTGGTTATACTTTATTCCCACCCATTTTCTAAATCCTTCCTTGAATCTGCTTTTTTTCAACACTGCCTGAAGAAACTCCCATTCTATGGAGTCAAATGCCTAGGCCGTATCAAACGAAGCTAAGGCACTTGACTCCGGGAAATACTCCCCCAGCTGTATCATAAACTGAGTTCTCCTGATATTATTTGTGGTGGACTTCCCCGGCATAAAACCTGTTTGGTCATTTGATATAATAGATAGAATTACCTCATTAAGCCTTTTCGCCAGTAATCAATGTTCAATATTGATAAAGGTCTGTACGACACACATTCAGTTCGATCTTTGGTTTTGGTATCAGTATTAGACATGTGCATTCGTTTTCGTCCGAATGCATGTTCGTCGGAATTTCGGGTATTTGCGTTATCGTTAACAAAGGATAACGAATGTGCAGAATCCGAAAACCGAAAGATCCGACATAAGCAAATGCTTTATTTTAGTTTTCGTTACAACAACAGTTCAACATAGATAGGAAATTCGACACAACGCTGACAATAGCGATCTGTGTCCATCGAACCTGTGGTCAAATGTGCTTAACCTTAGCTCTATTAGTTCAAGATTATTCTACTTAGAGAGAAAAGATTCAACATTATAGAGACAATAGCAAAAAAGGTTGAATGTGCCTAACCTAACTCTATGGGGGTTATTTACGAAAGGCAAATCTACTTTGCAGTGAAAGTGCACTTAGAAGTGTAGTCGCTCTAAAAGGGGTAGATCTGAAATGAGTGGAAGCTCTGCTGATTTTATCATCCAATCATGTGCAAGCTAAAATGCTGTTTTTATTTTTCTTGCATGTTCCCCTTGGATCTACAGCAACTGCACTTCCAAGTGCACTTGCAGTGCAAAGTGGAGTTTCCTTTAGTAAATAACCCTCTACTAGTCCAAGAGTATTCGACATAGAGAGAAAAGATTCAACATGAAGATTCGACGAAGCAGTTGCCACGAGCGGACATTTATGGTCAAATGCTCTGCCCATAGGCTATAGAAGAATTCTAATGTTGGTTGACTAGTAATAATAATTAATAAATATAATTATTACTAGTATCATACAACATTAGAATTCTACTATAGCTTGTAGGTGGAACATTCGACCGAAAATGTATGATTGAGCATCGTACAGTTTAGCTGCTCTATCAAATCTTCTTAGAACATTTGACAGGCACCTAAAGCCTTCAATGACAGAGTCAACCTTAATTATTTCGGATTTTCGGACTAATACATTTTTTAACAAAACAAAATAAATAAAAACGAATTTCGGGAGTAACTAAATAAATAAATTTTTTGGACGAAAACGAAAATCCGAAACAAAATATTTCAGTGTGCACATGTCTAATCAGTATAGCTGTTGCCTCATACATAGAGGGAGGCATCTCTCACTGCAGGAATGTCTCCCTATATATCTAGGTTAGTGTCGGGGCCATAATATCCACATTTTCAACGGTATGCCATTCGGTCCAGGCGACTTACCCTTTCCCATAGACTCAATGGCTTCTTTTACCTCCTCTATTTGAATATTTCTCCGTCTCCACTTTTTGTTCTTCTGTTAACTTCAGGAATTCTAAATATTTCTCTATTTCCTCTCTTGTATGTGTCAATGTATACATTTTATCATAATATCTATGGAAAGTTTCCAGAATATCCTCCACTTTCTCATTTCTCACCTCTGCAATAGCTAATGTTGACGTTTGTTGTTTTATCAGATAATTTACTATCTTATTGGCTTGGTATCCTTGCTCAAAGTTTTTTTGTTTTAACTGGAACCTCTTACATTTAGCCTTAACTATCAGTTGATTTTTATATTGACGTGCTGTTCCTGCCCATCTTATTTGGTTTATATTTGAGGGGTTTTCAATAAACTCTGCTTCTGCCTGCCTAAATAACTCCGCCAGTTCCTCTTCTTCTTGTCTATTAGAGAGTTTGATATATGATATTGTGCATCTCACTATTCCTCTTAAATATGCCTTAAAAGTGTCTCAGGTTATACCATCCATTGTTCTATTCCTATGGGCTTCCAGAAACACTACCATTTTCTCCGGTATTAGGTCTAATCTGGGTTAACCAATAGGTTCTATATACCTGCCGTCTTCCTCCAGGGCCTATCTTTAATTCAATGACCAGTCCAGAGTGGTCAGACACCACCCAAGCGTATATATGTCGCTGATTGCGCCATTTGGAGTAATTTTTTATTCCTCAGAGCCAGGTCTATTCTAAACATGCATCCTCTACCTGATCCATGCCATGAGTAGACTCTGGCCTCCAGGTTCCTAATCCTCCATCGATCCACCCATCCTACCTCATTTAGAAAAAATTCCAGAACTTTAGACCCTTTGAGTTTTTTCCCAAACCTATCCATCTTTAGGTTTAACCACATATTAAAATCTCCCATACATATAATATGTGCATCTGGGTATTCTGACATAAATAACATTGCTTCCTTCAGTACTCCCATTGTAGCCGGAGGGGGTTTATATATCCCCATTATAACAACTGGCAGTGAGTGCATCAGGGCAAAGACAAAAACATATCACCCATCTGGGTCCCTCTTTGTCCTGATGCACTCGCATGCCACCGCACGATGCACCATTAGAGAGACCCCTCTTGGAAAATTTGTATGACGTGAATGATATGACCATTGTATCCAGGACTTTCTTAAGTAATCCAGTCTTTTAACCATATGCGTTTCTTGGATACAGATTATTTTAGCCTGTAGTTTTCTGATCTCTGTAAAGACCTGTGCACGTTTTAATTGCGTGCCCATACCGCTCATATTCCACGACAAAAATGTACAATGGTTAGACATGTTTACCCATTCTTATCCATTTTTTAACCAGGAAGCCTTATTTTTTATATCTCCTTTTTTCCTTAGTGACCATACTCTGGTTTCCCCTCCACTCATCCATTCACCCTTCTTCCACATCAACAATTTTAGGGCATTACCAACATATTGCATCTGCTCTTATATAGGTATATTCGTTTTGTTTCAGCCTTTCTACTCCTCGATCCTCCCCCCAACATCTCAGGAGAGGAATAACAGAAGGATGCAAATAATCTTCACTCCAAAAAAGGGGAAGAGAAATAAAGAAAGGGGAACAAAAAGAAAAGAAAAAAGAGAGGACCCCCCCCCCCCAACTGTGTTTACCTGTGCTTAATTTTATATTTTATATATATATATATATATATATATATATATATAAATATATATTTTTATATATTTATGGTACGTGTCATCCTCCCTCTTTTGTGTTCCTATTTTTCTTTGTGTCGTTAATCCAACTTTCCCTTCTAATACCCCCTCCATTTATCCCCCTCCCTTCCCCCCTCCCCTGCTTCTATCCTAAATATTGTGCTTCTTAATATTATTAAGCCTCCCTGTGTATTTATCCTCTTTTTACTACCATATCAACCTCCATGTATCTACCACTCATGATTCATAATTCCTTTCCTTTTAGCCCCTCTTAATCCCCCCCAAAAAAAGTGAACAAAAAGAAAACCTCAGTTTAGCATCAGTTTAACATCAAAGCGCTATCTCCAAACAACTCCCAATGGGGACACATCAAACTCCCACCTCCACAAGCAAAAAACAAAACAAAAAAAACACCCCCCTCCTCCCTTTCTCCCACGTATACCCCCTGCCTTGAACATTGGGCCGGGGGCCAAAAAAAAAAAGGAAGGAGAAAAAAAACGTTTTCCTCTCCTTCTTCCTCCCCCTCCTTCCCTTAACCACTTGCCGACCGCTGTCAGCATATATACATCGGCAGAATGGCATGGCTGGGCAAAGTGACGTACCCGTATGTTACTTTGAATTTCCCGCCGTGCATGCCTGCCGCGAGCTCCGTGACCATGCCCTTGGACTCGATCGCTGCTGGGATACCTGAAGCTGAAGAACGGGGAGATGACGATGTAAACAGCATTTCCGCGTTTTGGCTAGTGACAGGACACTGATCGTCTGCTCCCTGTCAACGGGAACAGCGATCAGTGTCCTGTCACTGCTTGCCCATCCCCCAGACAGTTATAAACACTCCCCCAGGACACACTTAAACCCTCCCCGCCCCCTAGTGGTTAACCCCTTCACTGCCAGTGACATTTTTACAGTAATCAATGCAATTTTGTAGCATTGATCGCTGTATTAATGCCAATGGTCCCAAAAATGTGTCAAAATTGTCCGATGTGTCTGCAATAATGTCACAGTCACGATAAAAAAAAAAAAAGGATTAATAAAAATGCCATAAAACTATCCCCTATCTTGTAGACGCTATAACTTTTGTGCAAACCAATCAATAAACGCTTATTGCGATTTTATTTTTACCAAAAATATGTAGAAGAATACGTATCGGCCTAAACTGAGGAAAAAAAAAGATTTTTTTATATTTTTGGGGGATATTATAGAAAAAAGTAAAAAAAAAATAATGAATTTTTTTCAAAATGTACACTCTTTTTTTGTTTATAGCACAAAAAAAAAAAAAAAACACACAGATGATTAAATACCACCAACAGAAAGCTCTATTTGTGGGAAAAAAGGACATCAATTTTATTTGGGAGCCACATCACAGGAATGTGAAAATTGTCAGTTAAAGCTATGCAGTGGCGAATCGCAAAAAGTGCTCTGGTCAGGAAGGGGGTAAATCCTTCCGGGGCTGAAGTGGTTAAATACCACCAAAAGAAAGCTCTATTTGTGTGAAAAAAAGAACACAAATTTCATATGGGTATGGTGTTGCATGACTGAGTAATTGTCATTCGAAGTGTGAGAGCACCGAACCGGGGCGTGACTTACACTGACGCAGTCGGATGTGATTTCGGTCGGATGGAGCTTCCGAGTTCTCACAGTATCCTGATTAACAACTACTACTGAGACCCGCAACCCGAAAAACAAGCGAGGCCGGCCGCGAGATGAGTAGCAAACAATCGGCAGCAGACCACCTCAGAGAGTATGCAAGGATGGACAAAGCGAACGGCGTGCGTGCGGATAATCGGCGCTTGACACCCAGAAGCCCAGCACGCCACAACCCCAGCCTGAGAAGCCGGAAAAGTCATTTAACTGACACTGGGGCAGATGAACGCGCAACTAATGGCGGCCATCCACGCAAGCAGCCTGACAGGTAAAATGGATATAAAACTGATCAGGCAGGACATGCAATGTATCAGAGACAGGATGGTAGAAGTTAAAAACAGGGTATCCCTATTGTAACCCATATGCCCAGAAGGATATCAACAGTAGAAAGGTAGATTGTTACATGGCAGCAGAAAACAGACATTTTAAAATCACATGTGCCACAATAATTTAAGAATAATAGGTCTCCTGGAGAAAGTGGAGGGGTTTAACCTCCCTGGCGGTATGATTATTTCGGATTTTAGGTGCTGAAAAGCGGTACCATTATTTTGTATGGAAATTTGGCGTTTTTTATTGTAGGCCTGCAATTCTTAGGAATAACTCATCCCAGGTATAATAGTAGTTTGAAACACAAAATCATAAATTATAATATAATATAATAAATAACTATAAATAATTCTAAAAAAATAATAATAAAAAATATTCAATAATGTAATCAAATCAAAAACGCAGAAATTTGCTCATTTGCAGAATTGTCGCTGTAATTAGATTTAGTGTTTCATGACGAATTTCCCCAGAAATGGCTATTGCTCAATTCTGCAAGTGATTATAATTTATTATCGCTGTTTTCTAGCTGGTTTAAAACCACTTTTGACATAAAGGGACACTCCAAATTCCAGGCAGAAAAAACTGTATTTACAATATAAAACTACATGCAGGGCACTGGACAGACCACTAGGGACAAAGGGGGTGTGTCTTTTTTATACAGTACTGTAATCTGTAAGATTACAGTACTGTATGTGTATTGTGTGTTTTTACTTTTTTGGATTTTGGCGCCGATCTCCGCTTCCGCGCGTCGCAACGTTGCAGGTAATGGAGCTCAGCGGTACTCAGTCACTGTGTGAATCGAGCGGAGGATGGCTCTCACACACAGCGGGAAGGACATCACAGGATCCAGGGGACAAGGTAAGTAACTCTCCCTGACTCCTGCAATGTGATCCCGAGCCTGGCTCAGGATTACCGCTTATGGTACTGAAATTCCACCCCGAGCCAGACTCGGGAATACCGCTAGGGGGGTTAACCTAGGGGATTTTATTGAGAAATGGCTGAAAAATGAATTTACAGATATGGAAGTGTCAACAGTAGTGATGGACGAACTTCCGACGGGACGTTTCGCGAACGCGAAACGCGAACGGGCACAAACGTTCGCGAAAACGACCGTTCGCCGCGGGCTCCATTGACTTCAATGGGAGGCGAATTTCGCAAACCTTTAGGTCGAATTTGCGGCCACGGGGTAATTATTAGGGGGTAGCACGTAGTCCCACCACCTGGACAATAGCATAATACATGTATGAGGTGAATTTGGGATCGATAACTACAAGCATTTTTTTTTTATTTGGGAAATTGTTCTGACAATTCAGGACTATGGAGCTAATGAAGGCAATGGAGGAGAGGGAAGGTCAGGGACCAGGGTAGGCAAACAAGAGGGTGCAGGAGATACAGAGCACTGACAGCAGCACCGTAATACAGAGCACTGACATCAGCACCGTGACATACAGCGCTGACAGCAGCTCCGTGACATACAGCGCTGACAGCAGCTCCGTGACATACAGCGCTGACAGCAGCTCCGTGACATACAGCGCTGACAGCAGCTCCGTGACATACAGCGCTGACAGCAGCTCCGTGACATACAGCGCTGACAGCAGCACCGTGACATACAGCGCTGACAGCAGCTCCGTGACATACAGCGCTGACAGCAGCTCCGTGACATACAGCGCTGACAGCAGCTCCGTGACATACAGCGCTGACAGCAGCTCCGTGACATACAGCGCTGACAGCAGCTCCGTGACATACAGCGCTGACAGCAGCACCGTGACATACAGCGCTGACAGCAGCTCCGTGACATACAGCGCTGACAGCAGCTCCGTGACATACAGCGCTGACAGCAGCTCCGTGACATACAGCGCTGACAGCAGCTCCGTGACATACAGCGCTGACAGCAGCTCCGTGACATACAGCGCTGACAGCAGCTCCGTGACATACAGCGCTGACAGCAGCTCCGTGACATACAGCGCTGACAGCAGCTCCGTGACATACAGCGCTGACAGCAGCTCCGTGACATACAGCGCTGACAGCAGCTCCGTGACATACAGCGCTGACAGCAGCTCCGTGACATACAGCGCTGACAGCAGCTCCGTGACATACAGCGCTGACAGCAGCACCGTAAGCAGCCCCAGGAGGAAGTCAGCACAGCACAGGGATGGTGTGATCCCCTCATAATAAGAACCCCCAGGAGGAAGTCAGCACAGCACAGGGATGGTGGGAGCCCCTCATAATAAGAACACCCAGGAGGAAGTCAGCACAGCACAGGGATGGTGGGAACCCCTCATAATAAGCAGCCCCAGTAGAAATATGACACCGCTCAACCTCTTCAAAGAGGAGGGTAGGGGCATATAGTACGGTGTGCTTTTTTGGGTCAGGGAAGTGAGCCAAATGAATTAAGAAGGTCTGTGTGCTTGATTCCAAAAATTGTTTATAGACATATACATGGTCTACTGATCACATGTGTTGAATTCCTCCGAGATCCATGCCTCATTCATTTTTAGAAATGTGAGGTAGTTAACACTGTGGTGAGCTAGGCGAGTACGCTTATCGGTCACAATCCCCCCTGCTGCGCTGAACGTCCTTTCGGACAGGACACTGGATGAGGGGCAAGCCAACAGTTCGATTGCAAATTGGGCAAGCTCTGGCCAGAGGTCAAGCCTGCCCACCCAGTAGTCTAGGGGTTCATCACTCCTCAGAGCGTCCACATCGGCCGTTAACCCAATGTAGTCGGACACCTGACGGTCTAGGCGTTCCCTGATGCTGGATCCGGATGACACCTGTCGATGGGTCGGCTGAAAGAATGACCTCATATCCGAAGTCACCAACACATCTTCAAACCGGCCTCTTCTTGCAGGCGCTGTTGGATTGGTACCCGCAAATCCTTCTCTGGGAGTGGGAATTGCTCCTCTGCCAGCGCACGCAAAAGCAGAATGCAGCATTTCTCGAAGCAAGGCCTGGAAGTGCTGCATTCTGACAGCCCTCTGCGACGGCGGTAACATTTCCGCCATTTTGTGTTTGTACCGGGGGTCTAAGTACGTTGCCACCCAGTACTGGTCCTTGACCCTCATGCTTTTTATACGGGGGTCCCTATTAAAACACTGGAGCATGAAGGCCCCCATTTGCACTAAAGTGGAAGCGGTGTGGTGGCCTGGCTCCTGCTCATCATCCAGGATAATGTCGTCCTCTTCATTCTCCTCTCCCCATCCTCGCACAACAGGGATCCCAGAAAGGTTTAAAGCATGCTCTTCTTGCTCCTGCTCATCCGCCCCGGCACCATCCTCCTCTGACTCCTCATCAGACTCCTGTTGTTGACTTGTCTCAGATAGAGTAGCCCCCCCTGGGAATTCATCCAGCATTGCGACTTCCTCATCTTCCCGCTCCTGCTCCTCCACAGCCTGATCAATGACACGACGCAATGCACGCTCCAGAAAGAAGGCATAAGGTACCATGTCACTGATGGCGCCATGGCTGCGACTGACCAGTTTGGTGATCTCCTCAAATGGCCGCAGAAGTCTGCATGTGTCGCGCATGAGCAGCCACTGGCGCGGTGAAAAAAAACCCAGCTCCCCAGAACCGTTTCTTTCGCAGAGTTCATACAGGTAGACGTTAACTGCACGTTTCTGCTGGAGCAGCCTATCAAGCATATAGAAGGTTGAGTTCCATCGCGTCGGGCAATCGCAAATAAGACGTCTGACCGGCAGATGGTGTCGCCGCTGAATGTCAGCAAGGCGAGCCATGGCCGTGTAAGATCTTCTGAAATGGGCCGAGATTTTCCTTGCCTGCCGCAAGATGTCCTGGACCCCAGGGTATTTGACAAGGAATCGCTGCACGACCAAGTTTAAGACGTGTGCCATGCACGGCACGTGCGTGATTTTGCCCTGTTTCAATGCGCTAAGCAGATTGGCACCGTTGTCACACACCACTTTACCAACTGTCAAATTGAGCGGTGTTAGCCACTCATCTGCCTGTGAACGCAAAGCTGAAAGGAGTGCCGGGCCAGTGTGGCTCTTTGCTTCCAGGCACAACAGACGCAGCACGGCATGGCAACGTCTCACCTGGCATGTGGAATAGGTTCTGGGGAGCTTGGGCGGTGCAGTGGAAGAGACGCTAGCAGCGGAAAAGGAGGAGGCAGCTGAGGAGGAGAGGGAGGAGGATGGAGTAGGAGGAGGAGAAGAAGAGTCAGGCCTGCATGCAATCCGTGGCGGTAAAACCAAATCTACACGGGTGCCACGGGTTACATGCTTGACGGCCGTCAGAAGGTTCACCCAGTGGGCAGTAAAACTGATATACCTTCCCTGCCCGTGTTTGCTAGACCACGTGTCTGTGGTCAGATGTATCTTGGCACCGACACTGTGTGCCAGAGATACATTCACTTGCCGCTGAACATGGCCATATAGCTCTGGGATGCCCTTCTCTGAGAAATACTTCCTTCCTGGGACCTTCCATTGTGGTGTTCCAATGGCCACAAATTTGCGAAAGGCCTCCGAGTCCACCAGTTTATATGGCAGTAGTTGGCGGGCTATGAGTTCTGACAAGCCAGCCGCCAACCGTTGGGCAAGAGGGTTATCCGGCGTCATCATTTTTTTACGCTCAAACATTAGGCCCACGGAAGCCTGCCTTTTTGCAGAAAAATGTGAGCTTGGCGTGATGGAAGGTGGAGTGGAGGACAATTGTGAGGAGAGAGGAGAAGGAGAAGTAGAAGACGAGGCTGGACGGTGAGAGCCTGCAGTGTGGCTTTGTGTGTTCCGTTGCTCCCACTGGGCTCGGTGATGGCTGCTCATGTGCCTTCTTAAGGCGGTCGTCCCTAGGTGAGTATTGGGCTTACCGCGACTAACGCGTTGACTGCAAAGATTGCAGATGGCAACGCTATTGTCAGCAGCGGACACGTTAAAAAAAGCCCACACTGCGGAGCCATGTGCCGGTGTCCTGGGAGCGCCAGATGTGACCGTACATGGTCGATGACTCGCTCCTGATACATTTGCAGTCTGCTTTGTCCCTGCTGTGCAATGTAAGTCATTGCTGCTTCTCCTCCCTATCTGCTGGTCCATATCTCCCTCTGAACTCCCCTCCTCTTCCTCTCTTGTGGGCACCCACGTGACATCACTAGACACGTCATCATCAACGTCACCTTCCCCACCGCTATAAGTAGAGTAGGCAGCAACACCGGGGACCAACCTCCTCCTTGGGCTGATCTGGGTACTGGCGTCAGACTGCTGAGTAGCGCTTGTTGCTACCTCCTCTTCCTGATCCAATACCAAGAGTGGCTGCGCATCAGAAATGTCCTCTTGATATGGATCGGAAAATAATTCCAGTGACTCAAGCGGAAGGTATGTGGTGGTGGTGGTGGTGGTCGTGTTGTTGGTGGTAGTGTCTTTGGGGGTGCACATAGCAGAGAGTGAAGAAGAGGGTGCAGATCGAGAGGATGAGGAGGGTGCAGAAGAGTAAGGCTGAGCGAGCCACTCAACCAAGTCTGGTGCATCCTTTAAAGTAATTGAACGCACCTTCTGCAACTTCCCACTTTGGCTCAAGCCTGTTGCTCCTGCCCTACCCCTACCACCCCTGCGGAAGGGCCTGCCTCTTCCTCTGCATGTCATTTTTTAAATGACCCTGTGACAAAACTCTTAGTCCCTATACCGCTGAAGGACTGCTGCAGTATAGGTGAGCGGTCAGCAGTGGTGCACGTCAACCCTATCTATTGTGGACCTATAGCGGTCCTTACAGAACAGCAGACTGTACCGCACTCAAGCCTATGTACCGTAGCACCCTATACCAAGTTACCAGTCCTTATAAGAACTTTTGTGGACCAAGCAGGTTGTGTATTAGTGTTTAGCAGACTGTACGTCAGTCCCTATACCGCTGAAGGACTGCTGCAGTATAGGGCAGCGGTCAGCAGTGGTGCACGTCAACCCTATCTATTGTGGACCTATAGCGGTCCTTACAGAACAGCAGACTGTACCGCACTCAAGCCTATGTACCGTAGCACCCTATACCAAGTTACCAGTCCTTATAAGAACTTTTGTGGACCAAGCAGGTTGTGTATTAGTGTTTAGCAGACTGTACGTCAGTCCCTATACCGCTGAAGGACTGCTGCAGTATAGGGCAGCGGTCAGCAGTGGTGCACGTCAACCCTATCTATTGTGGACCGATAGCGGTCCTTACAGAACAGCAGACTGTACCGCACTCAAGCCTATGTACCGTAGCACCCTATACCAAGTTACCAGTCCTTATAAGAACTTTTGTGGAACAAGCAGGTTGTGTGTTAGTGATTAGCAGACTGTACGTCAGTCCCTATACCAATGAAGGACTGCTGCAGTATAGGGCAGCGGTCAGCAGTAGTGCACGGCAACCCTATGTATTGTGGACCGATAGCGGTCCTTACAGAACAGCAGACTGTAACGCACTCAGGCCTATGTACCGTAGCACCCTATACCAAGTTACCAGTCCTTATAAGAACTTTTGTGGAACAAGCAGGTTGTGTGTTAGTGATTAGCAGACTGTACGTCAGTCCCTATACCAATGAAGGACTGCTGCAGTATAGGGCAGCGGTCAGCAGTAGTGCACGGCAACCCTATGTATTGTGGACCGATAGCGGTCCTTACAGAACAGCAGACTGTAACGCACTCAGGCCTATGTACCGTAGCACCCTATACCAAGTTACCAGTCCTTATAAGAACTTTTGTGGACCAAGCAGGTTGTGTGTTAGTGATTAGCAGACTGTACGTCAGTCCCTATACCAATGAAGGACTGCTGCAGTATAGGGCAGCGGTCAGCAGTAGTGCACGGCAACCCTATGTATTGTGGACCGATAGCGGTCCTTACAGAACAGCAGACTGTAACGCACTCAGGCCTATGTACCGTAGCACCCTATACCAAGTTACCAGTCCTTATAAGAACTTTTGTGGACCAAGCAGGTTGTGTGTTAGTGATTAGCAGACTGTACGTCAGTCCCTATACCAATGAAGGACTGCTGCAGTATAGGGCAGCGGTCAGCAGTAGTGCACGGCAACCCTATGTATTGTGGACCGATAGCGGTCCTTACAGAACAGCAGACTGTAACGCACTCAGGCCTATGTACCGTAGCACCCTATACCAAGTTACCAGTCCTTATAAGAACTTTTGTGGACCAAGCAGGTTGTGTGTTAGTGATTAGCAGACTGTACGTCAGTCCCTATACCAATGAAGGACTGCTGCAGTATAGGGCAGCGGTCAGCAGTAGTGCACGGCAACCCTATGTATTGTGGACCGATAGCGGTCCTTACAGAACAGCAGACTGTACTGCACTCAGGCCTATGTACCGTAGCACCCTATACCAAGTTACCAGTCCTTATAAAAACTTTTGTGGACCAAGCAGGTTGTGTGTTAGTGTTTAGCAGACTGTGCGTCAGTCCCTATACCGCTGAAGGACTGCTGCAGTATAGGGCAGCGGTCAGCAGTAGTGCACGGCAACCCTATGTATTGTGGACCGATAGCGGTCCTTACAGAACAGCAGACTGTAACGCACTCAGGCCTATGTACCGTAGCACCCTATACCAAGTTACCAGTCCTTATAAGAACTTTTGTGGACCAAGCAGGTTGTGTGTTAGTGATTAGCAGACTGTACGTCAGTCCCTATACCAATGAAGGACTGCTGCAGTATAGGGCAGCGGTCAGCAGTAGTGCACGGCAACCCTATGTATTGTGGACCGATAGCGGTCCTTACAGAACAGCAGACTGTAACGCACTCAGGCCTATGTACCGTAGCACCCTATACCAAGTTACCAGTCCTTATAAGAACTTTTGTGGACCAAGCAGGTTGTGTGTTAGTGATTAGCAGACTGTACGTCAGTCCCTATACCAATGAAGGACTGCTGCAGTATAGGGCAGCGGTCAGCAGTAGTGCACGGCAACCCTATGTATTGTGGACCGATAGCGGTCCTTACAGAACAGCAGACTGTAACGCACTCAGGCCTATGTACCGTAGCACCCTATACCAAGTTACCAGTCCTTATAAGAACTTTTGTGGACCAAGCAGGTTGTGTGTTAGTGATTAGCAGACTGTACGTCAGTCCCTATACCAATGAAGGACTGCTGCAGTATAGGGCAGCGGTCAGCAGTAGTGCACGGCAACCCTATGTATTGTGGACCGATAGCGGTCCTTACAGAACAGCAGACTGTAACGCACTCAGGCCTATGTACCGTAGCACCCTATACCAAGTTACCAGTCCTTATAAGAACTTTTGTGGACCAAGCAGGTTGTGTGTTAGTGATTAGCAGACTGTACGTCAGTCCCTATACCAATGAAGGACTGCTGCAGTATAGGGCAGCGGTCAGCAGTAGTGCACGGCAACCCTATGTATTGTGGACCGATAGCGGTCCTTACAGAACAGCAGACTGTACTGCACTCAGGCCTATGTACCGTAGCACCCTATACCAAGTTACCAGTCCTTATAAAAACTTTTGTGGACCAAGCAGGTTGTGTGTTAGTGTTTAGCAGACTGTGCGTCAGTCCCTATACCGCTGAAGGACTGCTGCAGTATAGGGCAGCGGTCAGCAGTAGTGCACGGCAACCCTATGTATTGTGGACCGATAGCGGTCCTTACAGAACAGCAGACTGTAACGCACTCAGGCCTATGTACCGTAGCACCCTATACCAAGTTACCAGTCCTTATAAGAACTTTTGTGGACCAAGCAGGTTGTGTGTTAGTGATTAGCAGACTGTACGTCAGTCCCTATACCAATGAAGGACTGCTGCAGTATAGGGCAGCGGTCAGCAGTAGTGCACGGCAACCCTATGTATTGTGGACCGATAGCGGTCCTTACAGAACAGCAGACTGTAACGCACTCAGGCCTATGTACCGTAGCACCCTATACCAAGTTACCAGTCCTTATAAGAACTTTTGTGGACCAAGCAGGTTGTGTGTTAGTGATTAGCAGACTGTACGTCAGTCCCTATACCAATGAAGGACTGCTGCAGTATAGGGCAGCGGTCAGCAGTAGTGCACGGCAACCCTATGTATTGTGGACCGATAGCGGTCCTTACAGAACAGCAGACTGTAACGCACTCAGGCCTATGTACCGTAGCACCCTATACCAAGTTACCAGTCCTTATAAGAACTTTTGTGGACCAAGCAGGTTGTGTGTTAGTGATTAGCAGACTGTACGTCAGTCCCTATACCAATGAAGGACTGCTGCAGTATAGGGCAGCGGTCAGCAGTAGTGCACGGCAACCCTATGTATTGTGGACCGATAGCGGTCCTTACAGAACAGCAGACTGTACCGCACCCAAGCCTATGTACCGTAGCACCCTAGACAGACCAAGTTACCAGTCCTGATAAAGAGCTTTGTGGAACAAGTGAGTTGTGAATGATTAGCAGACTGCAGCAGAAGGGCAGCAGTCAAGTATAATATTCTTTCTATATTTGGAAGAAAGAATATTATACGTGTACAAGCCTATTACCGTACCACTGATACCAGTCCTGAAAAGAACCTTTGTGGAACTAATAGTAACAGCAAGTCTTTAAAATTATCCTCACTGCCTGACACACTGCTTCCTGCCTGTCCCTATACAAATTGGCAAAAAAGAGTAGGCTGGAACGATTAGCTGGAACAGCTCTTTTGTGGACCTGATAGTAACAGCTAATGATGATGATGATGATGATGATGAAGAAAGACTAATCTGGCTGAGCTGTCCCTAAAATAGCAGCATACAGCGCTCTGTCCCTTTATCTAAACTGACAAAAGAAACTCAGGCTGCTGACCTAACACCTATACCAGTCCTGAAAAGAACTTTTGTGTACCAAATAGCTAGCGTTTTCTCTGTCCCTACTCCACACAGGATCCTTTCCCTACAGTGACAGAAGAAAGAATGTAAAATGGCCACCGGATCGGGTGTATTTATAGGTTAGGGGGAATGTCCAAGTGTCCATGAGCTGTCATGTCTCAATTGGTTGTCCTGTAACACATGATAAACGTGTCACGAAAGGTTAAAGTTCTTGTATACATTAAACACGTAAGTCCGCCGGGGCGAACGACGGAAAAAGGCGTTCGAACCCGCGGACGGCGAAAGTCGGAAATTCGCCGCGAAACGACCGCCGGGCGAACCGTTCGGCCATCACTAGTCAACAGCATTTTCAGTGGAACGGGCACACACACAGGGTTCCTGCAGTACTACCAAAACTTGGGTTTCCCCCTAGACTTTTGAATTGCGAAGACAGAGATATGGCTCTGCAGAAAGAAAGGGAGAGATTCACTATGATAATAGTAAAGTGTCAATATTCCCAGACTTCTCTCTAGACTTACAAAAGCAGCGAGCAAAGTTTTATGAGATAAAAAGGTAATTGAGAGAAGCAGGTAGTGAGAGATAGCATTCTATGGCATATCCAGCCCGGTTGAGAGTGGATGAAGGAGGAAAAACTATCTATTTTAATACACTGGAGCAAGCCAGAGAATGGTTTTGGACAGTTAAACCTGCATCTAATAATAGGAAATAAGGAGCTGTGAGATATCCTGGGATAAAGACATTATCGGGACAATGTACTGGAAAATAAGAGAGGAAGAAAGGAGATCGTGGATGAGGTGTGTCCCTCGGACACAGCCCATCTCCCATCTGTGGGATTTTCCTCCCCATCGACCCCCCCCCCCCCCGATACATGTGACCGGCCGTGTCCAATCACAGCCAGTCACATGTACTGCGCCATTACAGCGCCTAGGGCGCGTGCAGAGCTGCGATCGGGGATGCGGCTTGTCACCCTGACACAGCCCAACCCCGATCGCAGTAAAGAGCCAATGAAATTGGCTCTTTACCAAGTGACCGGCTGTGTCCAATCACAGCCGGTCACAGAATGTGTACACACCAATCACACTGATTAACCCCCCCCAATAAGGAGGACCTGTCACCACCCATCAAAGTACCTGTCATCACCCATCAAAGTACCTGTCATCACCCATCACAGCCCATCTGAGTACCCGAGTACCTGTCAGCCCATGTGAGTACCCGAGTACCTGTCACAGCCCATCTGAGTACCCGAGTACCTGTCCCAGCCCATCTGAGTACCCGAGTACCTGTCCCAGCCCATCTGAGTACCCGAGTACCTGAGTACCTGTCCCAGCCCACCTGAGTACCTGTCCCAGCCCATCTGAGTACCCGAGTACCTGTCACAGCCCATCTTAGTACCCGAGTACCTGAGTACCTGTCACAGCCCATCTGAGTACCTGAGTACCTGTCCCAGCCCATCTGAGTAACTGAGTACCTGTCACAGTTCATCTGAGTACCCAAGTACCTGTCACAGTTCATCTGCGTACCCAAGTACCTGTCACAGTTCATCTGCGTACCCGAATGCCTGTCACCAGCCCGTCGAAGTACCCGAGTACCTGTCACCAGCCCGGAGTACCCTAATACCTGTCACCAGCCCGTCGGAGTATCCGAGTACCTATTTGCAGCCCATGCCTCATAGAATACACATTGGGGTGTTTGCTTTCCAAAATGGGGTCATTTTGTGGGTAATTCTATTGTCCTGGTGCTCCAGGACCTTCAAAAGTGTGATAGGTAGGAACGAAATGAGATGTGTAATTTATGCTCTTAGAACGCCTGAAGGTACCACTTCCATGTTGGACCTCTGTATGTGGCCAGGCTGTGTAAAAGTCTCACACATGTGGTATCGTTATACTCAGGAGGAGTAGCAGAATGTGTTTTTGGGTGTAATTTTTGCTATATACATGCTATGTGTTAGAAATATCTTATAAATGGACAACTTTGTGTAAAAAAAAAAAAAAAAAAAGATTTAAATTTTCTTTCCACGTTTTCTGAAGACTTGTGTAAAAAAATTAACAGCTCAAAAGACTCATTATGCTTCATAGAATATACTTTGGGGTGTTTGTTTTCCAAAATGGGGTCATTTTGTGGGTAATTCCATTGTCCTGGTGCTCCAGGGCCTTCACAAATGTAATAGGTCGTTAGGAAATTAGAGGTGTCATTTATGACGGCGCTCCCTGCATGTTGGGCTTCTGAATGTATGTGGACACGCTGTGTAAAAGTCACACACATGTGGTATCGCCATACTCAGGATGAGTAGCAGAATGTATTTTGGGGTGTAATTTTTGCTGTGTACATGCTTTGAGTTAGAAATATCTTATAAACTGACCACTTTGTGTAAAAAAATAAAAAAAATAAAAATATGTTTTCATTTCCTTTCCACGTTTTCCGAAGACTTGTGGAAAACATTAACTGTTCAAAAGACTCATTATGCCTCATAGAATATACGTTGAAACCTTACGGTGCTCCCTGCATTTTGAACTTCTCTGTGTGGCCAGCCTGTGTAAAAGTTCCACACATGTGGTATCACCATACTCAGGAAGAGTTGCAGAATGTATTTTGGGGTGTAATTGGAAGTATGCATATGCTGTGTATGAGAAATAACGTGTTATTATGACAATTTTGTAAAAAAAACAAAAAAAAAACACATTTTTCTTTTTCCCCAAGAATTGTGGGAAAAAATTACAACTTCAAAAAACTCACCATGCCTCTTACTAAATACCTTGGACTGTCTACTTTTCAAAAAGGGGTCATTTGGGGGGTATTTGCACTTGCCTGACATTTCAGAGCCTCAAGAAATGAGATAGGCCGTCAGTGCATCAGGTCTGATCAGATGTGATCAATTTTCAATGATTTGCACCATAGCTTGTAGACTCTATAACTTTCAAAGAGACTAAATAATATCCACTAATTTGGTTTATTTTTACTAAAGAGATGTAGCCATATAAATTTTGGCCCAAATTTATGAACAAAAATGACTTATTTGCAAAATGTTATCATAGAAACTAAAAAAAAGTGTTTTTTTCTCCAAAATTTTCGCTCTTTTGTCACTTATGCCGCAAAAAATAAAAAACCCTGTGGTGATTAAATACCACCAAAAGAAATCTCTATTTGTATGAAAAAAATGATAAAAATTTTGTTTGGGTACAGTGTTGCATGACTGAGTAACTGGCATTCAAAGTGTGAGAGCGCTGAAAGCTAAAAATTGGTCTGGTAAGGAAGCTGTATAAATGCCCTGTATTGAAGTGGTTAATTAAAATCACTGCTCCTGAAAAAACATTTTTTTCAAGGTCCCCATATACTTTTTCTGGCAAAGAACTTCCATATAAGCCTTCAGTGAGAACTTTGGATTTTGCAGGTTTGAGCCCCATTGACTTCCACTATTTCCGCATATGTGATCTGACAGGCATTTTTGCCCGCAATAGGGCTGATTTCCATTTGCATTAGCTGAGAGTTGAAGTCTTAATTTGCCTTAATTATTGGGCACTACTTTCTGGGACTGCAGGATCATTTTTCGGCGCTATAGTAAATGACCCCCCATATCTCCAAATTTGGAAAATCTGGAATAAACTTTATCAAGAGGTGGTTCTGGCCAGCTTAGTCGATTGTTTTAAGAAAGGCCTGTATTATTTTCTTGATACACATAATATAACTGAATACTAGTATTTATTGGTAATGTTGATCCAGGGAATGTCTGATTCCCTCTTGGGGGATCAGGAAGGAACTTTTTCCCCTGCTGGAGCAAATTGGATCATGCCTTATTAGTTTTTTTTTTGCCTTCCTGTGGATCAACTGTGGGTATAGGATTGTGTATATAGAACTGTATTTTTTTCCCTTCTATGAATGGGGAAGACTTGTCTCTTTTTTCAATCAGACTAACTATGTAACTAGTTTCTCAACCATAAACAACTTCGTTTTGGGTTGAACTCATGTTAAGGAGTCCTACCTAAGGAGCTGTTGGGGATTGACAAGCACTATTTTTTTGCAGTCTGCTTGGCAGTCTTCAGTGGCTCCTTAGGACTCCTCACACAGCAGCATCTCTATACACCGTCTCTGCTTTCCTTCCTTGAAGGATGTCTGCCACCCGCTGGACAATTTTACATGCTAATTTTTAAGCCACTTCATGGGGGGGCATTTGCTTGCTTGATTTATTAAAGGAGAAGTATGAGGATGCAAATATAGGTGGTGCATGCTACCCTCATACCTGCATTACATTTCTTACTTTCCTCAGCACTTTAGCTTTTGCAGAATAGTCCTTTGAAGATTCCAGAATCAGCCTCTAACGATTCTTCTCAGTTCAAAAGTTTGCACGGGATGGAAACAGCTCCTCAATCCAGCCGCGCCTTTACTCCCTCCCTCTGGAGGACATATGGGTGTGATTGGTGAATAGGGGCACACCCAGGCTGCTATCTAAAATGAGCACGCTCTTCACGTGCCTCTGTTTCCATGGCAGCGTGTCCCAAGCTAAAACCTGGAAGCAGCGTGACAAAAGCAGCAAAGTTCTCAGCTTTCTTTGGCCGTTATCTGCAAGCTCTCCTCTGCGAGACTCCGACACCTCTACCCTGGGCTTTGATGTTCCTTCCTGTGTCCTCCAAACTCCCCCCTCCTCCCCTTCACTCAGAGGGTTTCCAAGTCTGTCGGCTTCTCCAGCTGATGGGAGAGGGGGCTAATGTCCAGCAATGAACACAGGTAACACAGTCACTGTGTTATTTCAGAAGAGGAGACATGGTAAGGAGCATAGTAACCTGTTTCCTGTGTCTGTTCTATGTACACAGAGCTATGTGTATAGATAGAGCATACTTGTGTACTCAGGGGCGGATCCAGAGTCTAATCTCGGGAGGGGCACTGCTATAAAATGTTTTTTTGGGGGCAATTTATATGGGAAATGGCTGGTATTTGCCATCCCATATTCTAAAAACATTTTTTGTGAGTGCAAGTGTTGTCGGTCCGAGTGATCTGTGTTTTGGGGGTATCCACATTTCCTTTCCTAATCGTGTCTCTGCGGAGCTGTGTTCTATTGCCACCCATCTCTTTTCATTATCTAATTTTGTCCACTCCACCACCCGTGTTAATATTATAGATTCATAATATTTCTTAAAATCCGGTACTTTTAGACTAGGGCTGCAACTAACGATTATTTTCATAATCGATTCGTTGGCCGATTATTGTTTCGATTAATCGAATAATCAGTTAATAACCTTTAAAAAAAAAAACTTAATTTTGCTGTGATTTGCATTTTTACATTTTTTTGGCCAATTTGTTGTTGAGCAGATTAAAAAAACACAAATTGCTGCAAAAACACATTATTACATGCTTTTCTGCAGCTTCTCTATTGAAGTATATTGAGCCAAAAAAACTAAATAGCACCGTTTTGCATTAAAAAAAAAGTCCTTATCTTTTCCAAATTCACAGATGGATGTGAACGTGTCCCATAGGAAACCATGTAAATGAACTGTAGTGTGTTTCTGAAAAAAGCACCAAAAAACACAGAGTTGTGACCCAGGCCTGAGATGTTTAGTAACATAATGGGGTTAAAAAACTAAAATCAGTACAAAAAGAGCAAATAGTCGCTACTGTAAGGGGTTAATTTTTTACTATGGGACAGTGAAAGTAATATTTACAGTAGCGATTTGCTCTTTTTGTACTATAAAGGGCTAATTTTTTTTTTTTTAACCCCATTATGTTAGTGGCTGATTAATCGATTATGAAAATAGTAATCGATTAATTTCATAATCATTATTTTAGACCTCCCCTCTCTTTTCCCAGTTGTAATACCTTTAAGGCTATTCTAGGCTTCTTATTTTTCCAAATGAGCTTGGTTATTAAATTTTTAATAGTATTAAAGTAGACAGGAGGAATATATATTGGTAACATCTGTAACTTGTATAATATTTTTGGTTGTATGATCACCTTGAGGGCATTTATCCTGCCAAACCAGGACAATGGTTTCGTCATTATTTTTTTCGTATCTTCTCTTACTTCATCCAGTAGGGGGATATAGTTTATCTCATAGATTTTCGTTAATGAGGTTGCCAACTTTATACCTAGATATTTAATTTCCTTCTTCCATAGGAAGGGAAATTCACCCTTGATATCCTGTTCTTCCCCACTGCTCGTGTTGACATTTAAAACCTCCATTTTTTTTTAGTTTATTTTAAAGTGTGATAAATCTCCATACTGCTCGATACTCTTTACCAAGTTTGGCATGGAGATTCTAGGTTTTGTCATGTAACATAGGACATCGTCCACAAATGCGGCTACCTTATGTACCTCTTCCCCAAGCTCAATTCCTCCTATATCAGAGTTTTTCCTCACTGTCTCCAACAGTGGTTCCAAAGTCAACACGAACAGTATGGGTGACAGTGGGCAGCCTTGTCTAGTCCCATTGTACATTCTAAAGGGGTCAGACAAGTTGCCGTTTACCCTTACCACTGCCATTGGGCACTCATAAAGTATCTTTATCCAGCTCAGGATTCGGGTACCAAATCCCATTTCTTTCAACATGCCCAGCATGAATCCCCTGTCTACTCTGTCAAATGCTTTTTCTGCATCTATTGACAAAAGAAGACTGGGGATTCTGCTCTCTTGGACTTTCTGGAGAAGCAATAGTGTCCTGACTCCATTATCCCTTCCCTCTCGGCCCCCCACAAACCCCACTTGGTCTGGGTGGACCAAGTTCGGGACTAATTTTTTCATTCTAGTAGCTAGTATTTTTGCGAATAATTTTATGTCGGTATTTAACAATGAGATTGGTCTATAGTTTGAACATATCATACCCTCACTCCCTTCTTTCAATATTGTGGAGATAATTGCTAGAAAGGCTTCCTTACCCAAACCATGTTTTATACCTAGGCCATTCAAATATGCACGTAACCTTGGTGACAAAATTTCCCCGAATTTCTTATAATATTCTATTATATAACCGTCCGGGCCCGGGCTTTTCCCTCCTGTTGTTTCTTTTATTGCTTGGTTTACTTTGGATGTTGTTATAGGGGAATCCAATTCCTGTACTATTTCCTGTGATAATGTAGGGACCTTGGCATTTATTATATATTCTTTGATTTTCCCCTTTCTGATGTTCTCTTGTTGCTCTGTCTCCTTTTTTCTGACCCAATATAATTGCTCATAGTATTCTGTAAATACCTCCGCTATATCTTTAGTCTTATACTTAATCTCATTATTTTTATCTAATATTTTCTCAATATAATTTTTTGCTTTGTTTTTCCTCAATATCCTAGCTAAGCTCTTACCATTCTTGTTTCCCAACAAATATCGCTCTTTCGCTATTTTTTGATATTCTCTCCTTACTTCTTGCTCTATTGTTTCCTCTAGCTCTAGTTTTTTTATAGCTAAATTCCGTTGTAACCCCTGTATCTGTCCCTGTCCATTTTGTTTCTCTATTTTGTGTTTTAATTCTAATCTTCTAATTTCTTCTCTTAATTCCTTTACCTTTTTATTCCTTTCTTTTTTTCTTTTTGCCCCAAGGGAAATATATATTCCTCTTATGTAAGCCTTATGGGCCTCCCATAGTATGTTCTCCACCATCTCGTCCTTCCCATTTGAGGCAAAAAAAAATTCCAACTCCTTTCTTATTATTTCCTCTCCTTCTACGTCTAATAGATCTTTATTTAGTTTCCAGGTAAACGGAGGTTTCTTTACCTCTGGAATTTTAATTCTCATAGTTACAGGTGCGTGATCTGACAGGGTCCTAATTCCAATGTCCGTATCCACCACTTCCTCCAGTAGCTGATGTTCCACCAGCCAATCATCTATCCTGGTGTACGTCCCATGCACGGGGGAGTAGAACGAATAATCTCGTTTCTTCGGATGTTGCATTCTCCACACGTCTGTCAGCTGTAACTCGGCGATCCATTGTTTAATTACATTCCGCTGTACGTTCCCTGTCTCCCTTGCATGGGACGAACTATCCAGTCTCGGATTCATCGGAAAATTCAGGTCTCCTGCTACAATCACCCTCCCCTCCTTAAATTCCCAGAGTTTTCCCAGTGTCTTTCTCAGATAAGTTATTGGGTTCTTATTCGGGCTATATATATTTGCCAAGGTATATTTTATTCCCCATAATTTTCCTTTTAAAAACAGGAACCTCCCTTCCGGGTCTCCCATCCTGCCCTCTACCTTAAATTGTATATTCCGGTCTATCCCCACGGCTACCCCCCTTGTTCTACTTGAAACTGAGTTTCCATAGAACCAGGTCGGGTGTCGTGGGGAATACAGTCTTATTTTACTTTCATGGGTTAAGTGCATTTCCTGCAAGAACACAATCTCTGCATTGAGTTGCTCCAATTCTCTTAGTATCTTAAACCGTTTGTTTGCTACATTCAAACCTCTCACATTATACGACACACAGTTTACCATTGTCATGCTGGAACCCAAATAATGCCCTTTACTTGAGGTCTTGAGCTATAGGTTATGAGCTATAGGTTATTATATGAAGTTGGTGTGACTTAACCATTCATATCTATGCTACTTTATCATTCAGAATCATGGGGTACAACTTGTCATGCAACTCAGAGGTCCAAATTTTCTGGAAAATTCGCCCAACTGTGAAACAAGTCATATATATTTTAATTAAAGTAGCTCTCATTTATACTTTCATAGTCCTTACTGATTTACATCAGCAGAACAAATGCAGGAAGTGATGTGTGCACATGGGACAGAAACAATTGTGTGGTAATGCCAAACAAATCAATGAACCCCCCGTCCTATACTTACCCGGCAAATGAGCAGCACCTTCTCTTTGCTAAAGAGAGACCTCACCATGTCCACCTAGATGGAGATCCTGACCAGCACAGGAACTTCCGGGCGCATACAATGACTCATTTCCGGGTCAGAAGGTGAAACCACACTCTTGATTGCAGCTGCGAATATTTGATCACAACCACGATTAGTATTTTTTATTTTTGTTTATTTGCAGATATGCAAATCTGTATTTCTACATATGATATTTGAAGGTAAACTTAAGGGAGTTTGATAAGAAATGGTGTCCATGGGATAACAGCAGGTGAATTACAAAGACAAAAGGCCCAGTTTGAGTCCTGGTTCACACTGACAGTGGGAGGAAATCGTTCAGCTGAACACAATTTCATTCCAGAGAGGACCGGAGCGAAAATGGAGCTGGGAGGAATGTAGAGGAGGGCCGGGCATGACAGTGTGTCAAGTGACACACTAAGGTGGTGGTTTAGAGCAGGTGGGCGGAGGAACGAAGGGGAGCGGCCATATAAAAAAGGGGGCGGAGCTACGAATGGGCAGTCGAAGGGAGAACGCGCGAGGAGGCAGTTTTTTCACTGCTCCTCGTTTTTTTCCGGTTTACAGATGGCGGACGCGGCGGCGTTGCTGGAGCAGCTCAGAACGGCGGCGGCATCCTGGGGGCCCGATTGGTTGCAGCGGCAGG
The DNA here is from genome assembly GCF_037356315.1 of Lithobates pipiens. NCBI lineage: Eukaryota > Metazoa > Chordata > Amphibia > Anura > Ranidae > Lithobates > Lithobates pipiens. The sequence goes on from NW_027507784.1 coordinate 235,281,810, forward strand.
TCGCGGCGGTGCTGGCAGAAGAGGACGGACGGCAGGACGATGGCGGACGGGCTGGAGAGGACGGCGCGGCAACACGCGGCAGGATCTCGAGGCCGCCATCAAGGTACTCTCCCGGGGCTATAGCGGGGCCTTCCCGGGGGGCCAGGAGTCCGAGGGGGGATCACTCGGTGCCGCCAGCAAAGAGGAGCCAGCCAGCTTTCCCGGCGGGGCCTGGACGGCCTGCACGCCGCGGCCCCGTGACGGGGGGCGGGGCCACGGGCCGACATGGCGCCGCTTCCCCGGGGGTGAGGAGGAGAGGATCCCCGACCTTATCGTCCCCGGTGGCGCTGCACGTGCCAGGGGGAAGGGGCGGACACACAGCCAGGAGCCTTGCTGGGGATGGGGACTTGCGGGTGGGGCGGGGGGACCGGGACTCTTCCTTGGTATCGCCCCCGGCAGCTCTGCACGAGCTGAGGGGGAGGGGTGGGAGGTTTGCACGGGACTCTTCCTTGGTATCGCCCCCGGCAGCTCTGCACGAGCTGAGGGGGAGGGGTGGGAGGTTGGCACGGGACTCTGCTGGGAAGGGGAGGGAGCCGGATCCGGTGGTAGCGGGACCAGTCACCCCTGCAGCTCTGCACGAGCCGAAGGGGGTCCGTGGCGGGACGTCACGCAGCGCACAGAAGAGGAAGAAGCCGGCGGCCATCGGGCGGGACACGCCGGGCACCCCGGCGGCTTCGCACGAGCCGAGGGGGGGGGTCACCAGTGAAGCGTCAGCTCCAGCCTCTGCGGATCATGCTTGCGGGTCTCTGGACGGCACAGTGGGTGGGCGGACGCCACCGTGTGCACGGGGACAGGACTTTCGTGGCAGGAGTGGTGCCAGGACCGGCCCACCTGCGTGCTCGAAGGGAGGTCAGCGCCGTCGCTGGGCCGACTCGGTGCCGGCGGAAGATCGGGCCGGGGCGCGGAGGCGCCCGGCGTCCAGGAGCACCTCCCCGGAGGGGCTGCCGCTCCGCGAGAGTCAAGATGACGGGAGTCGGTCTGAGGGCGAACTGTCGGAGGACGTGGAGGAGCAAGCGGCGGGGGAGGTCAGCTCAGCGGCTGTTGGAGCGGCGCCCAGTCAGCCCGGTAAGTCCCATGAAAATGTTGATTTTGCCAATGTGTTGCGGGGTTTATTGGGTGGGGCTGCTGGGCGGGGGAGGGAGGCGGTGCCTCCCGCTACGCTGTTGGCGGGTCCTGTCCAACCGCGGGTGGGGAGTGGGGCTGCGGTCCCGGGTGCTGGGGGTCCGTTACTGGCGTTGCTCGAGGGTCTGCGGGCTTTGGTGGGCCAGTTCGAGGGTGGTCAGGGGGCCGCGCCGACTGGGGCCCCCCCGGGCGGGTCCACGGTGGGCGTGGTGCCGGCCGCCGGCGGTGTACAGGGGCCCTCCACCGCGGAGTCACAGCCGGTCCCGGCAGCGGTGCAGGCGGCAGAGAAGGTGAGTGCGGCAGGGTCAGGGACCACGGAGACCACTGGGAGAGCCGACATCGTGCGGATCGCGGATGCGGCGCACTGCGAGGTGTATGTGTGCTTCGAGGGACCGTTAGGGGCCCACTTAAAGCAGGATGTCCGGGACAAGATTTGGAAAGGGGAGTATGTGGAGATTTTCTCCTTGCTGCCTCTTGAGAAGTTTAATCTGGACAGGGTAAAACCGGACGATACGAAAAAGGAGGACGAAGAAAAACGGCGTTACCGCCTGATTCCAAGGACGTTTGCCAATTGGCTACAAGCCTTTGCTATCTTTGCTAGTGTAGTCGGCGAGAAGAACCCCGAACACTGTTCGGCGTTATTTTGTTACATGGACGCCATCGGGGAGGCGTATCGTGTTTACGGGGGATCCGCATGGCTGCGCTATGACGAGCAGTTTCGGCAGCGCAGGGCGGTACGCCCGGCCTTGCGCTAGGATCATAAAGATATTAGCCTCTGGATGCGGCTAATGGCGTCGGCCAGGACCCCGCCTCAGTCTTTTCAAGGGGGGGCCGGGGGTAGTAACTCCTCGGGATCGCCGGCCGGAAGAAAGTGGGGAGTGTGCTGGCAGTTCAACGAGGGCTCTTGCAAGTTCGGCGGTGGCTGCAGATTTAAGCACGAATGTTCGGGATGCGGGGGGGCACATGCCCTCGCTAAGTGCTTCAAGAAAGGAAAGCGTGCCGGTGAGCCTGCGAACAAGAGGGACGACTCCGGTGATGCGGGAAAGGATGCTGCCTTTTCTAAATAGATACCCGGATAGCGCGGCAGCGAGGTTGATCAACGCTGGATTTCAGGACGGTTTTAGGATTCCGTGTACATTGACTGTGATTCCCCCGATTGCGAGTAATTTGAAGTCGGCTATGCAACACCCGACGGTGGTCACTGAGAAGTTGGCGAAGGAGGTGGCATTGGGGAGGATGGCTGGGCCGTTCGCTCAGGTTCCTTTCGACGATTTAGTGGTGTCCCCGCTGGGGGTGGTTCCTAAGAAGGAGCCAAACAAGTTTAGATTGATACACCACTTGTCGTTCCCGAAAGGGGGTTCGGTGAACGATTTCATCGACCCCGAGGCCTGCACGGTTTCTTACACCTCGTTCGACGCGGCGGTACGATGGGTTCGCCGTTATGGCCAGGGGGCGCTGATGGCTAAGGCCGACGTGGAGTCGGCGTTTCGGCTGTTGCCGGTGCACCCCGATAGTTTTCATTTGCTGGGTTGTTGTTGGCAGGGCAGCTTTTACGTAGATAGGTGTTTGCCAATGGGCTGTTCGGTTTCTTGTGCTGTGTTTGAAGCATTTAGTTCCTTTTTGGAGTGGGTTGTGCGGGACGTGGCTGGCTTGGATTCCGTCATCCACTACTTGGATGATTTTCTCTGCGTGGGCCCTCCGTCGTCCAATGTGTGTGCGATTTTGTTGTCCACGTTGCAACACATTGCGGCGAAGTTTGGTGTGCCATTGGCTGCCGATAAAACGGAGGGCCCGCGGACGGAGCTGAGTTTCCTGGGCATTGTGATCGACTCCGTGGCTATGGAGGGCAGGTTGCCGGAAGAAAAGCTCAGGGATTTGCAGGCGGAGATTAGGGCGGTTCATGGTTGTAAGAAGGTTCAGTTACGGGCTTTGCAGTCTCTGCTGGGCAAGTTGAACTTTGCTTGCCGTATCATTCCCATGGGGAGGGTTTTCTGTCGGCGGCTGTCGGCCGCTACGGCGGGTGTACGGGCTCCTACGCACTTTATTCGGCTGAGTAGGGAGCATAGGGAGGACCTCCGGATTTGGTGTTTGTTCCTTGCCGAGTACAACGGCAGGTCAGTGTGGATGTCGGGCCCGGTGAGCAACTTCGACGTGGAATTGGTTACTGACGCCGCGGGATCTACGGGATACGGAGCGTTTTTTCAAGGAAGTTGGAGTGCGGCACCGTGGCCTCAATCGTGGGTGGAGGCAGGTTTCTTAGGGAATTTGGTGCTGTTGGAACTGTTTCCGGTGGTGCTGGCTTTGGAATTGTGGGGGCAGGCATGCCGGAACCTGAAACTGCGTTTGAATTGCGACAACATGGGTGTAGTGCAGGTGATCAATAGCATGTCGGCGTCTTCGCCGCCTGTCATACGTTTAATGCGACAGTTGGTGTTACGCTGCTTGCAATTGAATGTTTTTATCTATGCTGTACATATTCCGGGAGTGGATAACACCCTAGCTGATTCTTTGTCTCGCTTCCAGTGGGACAAGTTCAGGGCCCTGGCGCCGGAGGCGGACATGGAGGGAGTGCCGTGCCCGGATTGGATCTGGGAATTGGCGTTGGAATCGTCGCACGGTGGATACAACGATCAGTGAGTATGTCCACGTGGTCGGCGTACCAGAAGGTATGGCAGGAGTGGTCGGAGTTTCATTTTGGAGTCAGAGGGTTGTGGGGGCGGGACCGATTTTCGGTTGCTGGTTTTGTACTTTGTGTCCAGGAATATGGAGGCGGGGAAGTCCGCTTCGGCGATTGACAAGAAGATGGCGGGCATAGCGTTTTGGTTCAAGCTGCGGGGTATGTCGGATTTGACTAAGGACTTTTGGGTGCGGCAAGCCATGAAGGGGTACAGGAAGGGGCACAGGAGGCAGGATGGGAGGCGGCCTATTACGTTTGCGAATTTGTTGATGTTGGGAGAGCAACTGGAGTCGGTGTGTTCCTCGATTTATGAGGTTGTTTTGTTTTTGGCCGCTTTTTCGTTGGCCTTTTTTGGGGCATTTCGCATTGGCGAATTGGTGTGCCCTTCCCGGCGGATGGTGGGCGGATTGGGTAACCAGGATGTCGAGGTGTTTGAGGATAAGGTGTCGGTGCGGCTGCGGAGGTCAAAAACTGATCAAAGGGGAGTGGGGGTGCAGTTGGGATTGTACGCTATCCCGGGGTGTGCGGTATGCCCTGTGCGGACGGTGGGGGAGTTTGTACGGGTGAGGCCCGCAGGAGAGGGGCCTTTCTTGGTACATGAGGACGGGTCGCACCTGTCGAAGTTCCAGTTCGTGGCAGTGCTGCGCAAATGTTTGGGGCGGATGGGCTTGGACAGTTCCGCATACGCCTCACACTCCTTCCGCATTGGGGCGGCTACTGAGGCTGCCAGGTGCGGGTTGGATGAGGCGGCGGTGCGCAGGTTGGGTAGATGGGAATCTAAGCGATTCCGCTCTTACATTCGGCCTCAGTTGGTCTGTGAATAAAAAAAAAAAAAAAAAAAAAGGGGGAAGGACGGTTGAACACTGTGTACCGGGGGTTTTTTGTGGGTTTTTTGGTGCTGTTTTGGGATACGGGGATGTTATTGGTTCGCTGACAGTTGGGTTATGTTTTGTCTTTTCAGCTGGAGGGCCTCCACGCCTCGTCTGGATCCTGGGGCATTCCTATGTGTGTTGGGGTGCCCGGAGGGGGGACACACGACCAGGTGGGAGACAGTTGGGTATCTCTAGGAGGGAGGCGGTGCTACGGTGGCTGGGCAAGCCGGGTATGTTGTGGGGCGGGGTGGTCCCGGAAGTAGAGCGTTATGCGAGGCTGGACAGGCCACCGGATGTATTGGTGATCCATGCTGGGGGCAATGACTTGGGAGTGCGGACTGTCAGGGACCTGATAGCGGACATCAAGTCTGATCTAGTGTACTTGCACGTGACCTTCCCAGATACCTTGATACTCTGGTCAGACATGGTGGCGCGGACTGCTTGGCGCATGGCTCGGTCGGTGTATAGGCTGAATAAGGCGCGAATTCGGGTGAATAAAGTAGTCGGGCGTTTTCTGGCACGGGATGGGGGGTTGGTGATTCGCCATAAGGAATTGGAGATTAATGTGGGTCTCTATTTACGGAAGGATGGGGTCCACCTCACTGACGTGGGTATCGACCTTTGGTCTTTGGGGCTGCAGGAGGGTATTAGGGCGGCCCTGCGGGTGTGGGGGTGCCATCAGGGTTGAGGTTTCACCCCTTCCGGCTGTGGCGGTATTTATTGTTGGTCAGTGACGGTAGCATAAAAAGAGGTGGTTAAGTAGGTGGGGGGCTCATCGGGAGATGGCCCCTCCGGTGTGTACATCAAATTTTGATGTTAATGTTTTGTTGCACTGCGGGACAAAGTGGTTGTCTCCGAGCGGCACAGCTGGAGGCCGGTAAGGTGGTGGTAAAGGTCCCGCAGTGCCCCCTAGTGTGTATACAGATATGTATACTTGGAAAAAGTAGCTCCGTCACTGACCAACAAAAATTTGGGTAAAACATGTTGTTTATCATATGTTGTTTATCATATGTGGTTTCCACATGTTGTGGAAAAGTTTAGGATATTAATATTAAAATTAAAATTTGGAGTTTTATTTGTTTTTGGTTTTAATAAAGGCTGTTGTGGCCATTTTACTCCAAAGAATGGTGTGGTCTCTTAATGGTAAGGGTTTGAAGGGTTAGGACTCGGAGTAAAAGGGTTGGTTACAACAGACTGAGTCATATCTGGGCTACACTAGTCAAGAGAGGACCGGAGCGAAAATGGAGCTGGGAGGAATGTAGAGGAGGGCCGGGCATGACAGTGTGTCAAGTGACACACTAAGGTGGTGGTTTAGAGCAGGTGGGCGGAGGAACGAAGGGGAGCGGCCATATAAAAAAGGGGGCGGAGCTACGAACGGGCAGTCGAAGGGAGAACGCGCGAGGAGGCAGTTTTTCCCACCCACCCTCCCTAGTTGGTTGTGTTTTATTGGTCTGTTTGTCATTTCAGGTTGGATTATTGTGGGTCGTCACGACAGCGGTGGGGTTGGCGGTATTTATTGTTGGTCAGTGACGGTAGCATAAAAAGAGGTGGTTAAGTAGGTGGGGGGCTCATCGGGAGATGGCCCCTCCGGTGTGTACATCAAATTTTGATGTTAATGTTTTGTTGCACTGCGGGACAAAGTGGTTGTCTCCGAGCGGCACAGCTGGAGGCCGGTAAGGTGGTGGTAAAGGTCCCGCAGTGCCCCCTAGTGTGTATACAGATATGTATACTTGGAAAAAGTAGCTCCGTCACTGACCAACAAAAATTTGGGTAAAACATGTTGTTTATCATATGTTGTTTATCATATGTGGTTTCCACATGTTGTGGAAAAGTTTAGGATATTAATATTAAAATTAAAATTTGGAGTTTTATTTGTTTTTGGTTTTAATAAAGGCTGTTGTGGCCATTTTACTCCAAAGAATGGTGTGGTCTCTTAATGGTAAGGGTTTGAAGGGTTAGGACTCGGAGTAAAAGGGTTGGTTACAACAGACTGAGTCATATCTGGGCTACACTAGTCATGCATGTCAGTCCCGACTGTGACAATCAGACATCTGTGCAGGTTTCTGCACTGATATCAATACAAATCGCATCCCAAAGTCACACCAATTAGAACGGTGCAGTTGCACCAATGTGAACCAGAGCTGACACATTCAAACACTGCCTATCCACCAGCTGAATTCATTACCTGCAATTCTACACAGCTGTTATATATATATATATATATATATATATATATATATATATATATATATATATATATATATACATATTCCACCTTTATCACTTACTTTCAGGTGTGCTGAAGCCTAGGTTTACATTGGAGCTATTTATCATGCAATTTGAGACAAATCACATGACAAGTCACAGCCTATTAGTGGCAATGGTACTGTTCCAATCTATGCAATACCAATTTTGCGGCGCCACACAAATTTGCAAAAGTAGTTTCTGCACTACTTTTGCTGATTTCAGGTGTGATTTCAAAAGAATCATGTAGGAAGCCACACAGATGTCTATCAAGTAGCACCTGATATCACGCTGACCTTGCTACTTTGAAATCGGGCTACTTCAAGTGAAGTAGCCTGATTTCACAGTATTATCAATGTGAACCAGGGTGAAGAAACTAGTTTTTTTGGTGCACAAATACATATAGAAATAAGATGTAAAAATATATTGCACTTCCCCAAAACCACCACCCCCAAAACGAATTAAAAGAAAGAAAAGAGAAAAAAAAAACACACCACAACAAGCTCAATAATGTACTTTTATTTTGCCAGAAGAAACAAAGTTATGTGCATTTACTAGCTTCAAAAAAAAAAAAAATTCTACAGGATATATGGTGCTACATTTAGCAAAACATTTAGCAATTGGATTTGAATGGCCCTGCTTATAGGAGCTTACAATCTAAAATGTGTCTAAACCTTAGAGTGGACACAGCGTTACTTTCAATGTATAACAAGCAAAATCTAATTTTATCTGCAAGATTATAGAAATATACTTAACAGTCATTCTTACAAAGCATTCCAACAGAATATTAAAAAAGGCACTTATTCAAAACATAACACCCACCACCACCCCACAATCCATACATACATTGGTGACCATGTTCTGCTGGAAGCTGCATTTCTGTGCACATGATTAAGCAATGAGATCAAAAGAGTAGAAGGTCAGCACATGCTCCCAAACCATGTTTGCACAGTCAGACAGGAACAATACACACACACACACACACCATTGACAGCCTGGCCACAAAAAGACACTTTTGGTGGAAAAAAATGCACAAGAATTTCAGCAAACAACCCTAGTTGGGCGTTTGTCAAGCTGCACAATAACTTTCCTTCTCCCCCACAATTCACAGCAAAAAACCTGACCTTCTCAGGTCAAACTACCCCCCCCCCCCCCTACTGCAGCCCTTTATATAAGATAGGTTGTATTGTTAGCACACTGACAAACGCCAAATGGAAGTAAATGCCCACCAGTATCTTTCAATCTGTCTCTTTATGTATGTCAAAAGTGATTGCACCTGATGGGCAGGAACATGTAATACTTTCTTACATTGGAGGCTATTATGACAGGAGCCAAATAAAATGCCAGCATGTCTTTGGATTGTAGTGAGAACCCCACAGAGGGAGAACATATAAACTTTAACACAAGCATTAGCATGTTGGGGAATTGATCCAGCAACCCCAGTGCTGCTAGACAGAATTGCTACCCACTTAGCCAGCAGGCAGCCTCACACATGGTGTCTGCATCTCTGTGGTGTGAACCAGCCCTAAGTCCATAGCCATGCTAATGTCACAAGCAATATACAATATATTGGCCTAAGCATTGGGATGCCTGCCTTTAAAGGCACATGAAATGTAATGGCATCCCAGTCTTAGTCTGTAGGGATCAATATTGAGTTGGCCCACCCTTTGCAGCTACAATAGCTTCAACTCTTCTGGGAAGGCTGTCCACAATGTTTAGAAGTGTGTCTATGGGAATGTTTGACCATTCTTCCAAGTGCATTTGGGAGGTCAGGCACTGATGTTGGACGAGAAGGCCTGGCTTGGAGTCTCCACTCTAATTCCTCTAATTCAACCCCAAGGTGTTCTATTGCGTTGAGGTCAGGACTCTGTCCAGGCCAGTCAAGTTCCTCCACCCCAAACTCGCTCATCCATGTCTTTATGGACCTTGCTTTGTGAACTGGTCAAAATCATTTGTTGGAGGGGGGATTATAGTGCGGGGTTGTTTTTCAAGGGTTGGGCTTGGCCCCTTAGTTCCAGTGAAGGGAACACTTAAGGCATCATCACACCAAGACATTTTGGACAATTTCATGCTCCCAACTTTGTGGGGACAGTTTGGGGATGGCGCCTTCCTGTTCCAACATGACTGCACACCAGGGTAAAAAGCAAGGTCCATAAAGACATGGATGAGCGAGTTTGGGGTGGAGGAACTTGACTGAGTCCTGACCTCAACCCGATAGAACACCTTTTGGCTGAATTAGAGTAGAGACTGAGGGCCAGGCCTTCTCATCTAACATCAGTGCCTGGCCTCACAAATGCACTTCTGGAAGAATGGTCAAACATTGCCATAGACACACTAAACATTGTGGACGGGCTTCCCAGCCTTCCATAAGCTGTTCTAGCTGCAAAGGGTGGGCCAAATCAACTTTTAACCCTACAAACTAAGACTGGGCTGCTATTAACCACTTTAGCCCCGGACCAATTTTCAGCCTTAAGGACCAGAGGTCTTTTTACAATTTCGCACTGCACTGCTTTAACTGGTAATTGCGCGGTCATGCAATGTTGTACCCAAGCGAAATTTGCGTCCTTTTCTTCCCACAAATAGAGCTTTCTTTTGATGGTATTTGATTGCCTCTGCGATTTTTATTTTTTTAGATATAAATGAAAAAAGACCGAAAATTTTGAGAAAAAAATATAATTACCGGTACTACTTTTTGTTATAAGAAAAATCGAAAAAACTCAATTTTAGTCATACATTTAGGGCAAAATTTATTCAGCCACATGTCTTTAGTAAAAAAAAAAAATGTCAATAAGCGTATATTTATTGGTTTGCGCAAAAGTTATAGTGTCTACAAACTAGAGTACATTTTCTGGAATTTACACAGCTTTTAATTTATGACTGCCTATCTCATTTCTTGAGGTGCTAACCCCCCCCCAAATGACCCCATTTTGGAAAGTAGACACCCCAAGGAAATTGCTGAGGGGCATGTTGAGCCCATTGAATATTTTTTTTCTTGTCCCAAGTGATTGAATAATGACACAAAAAAAAAAGTTTACAAAAAGTTGTCACTAAATTATATATTGCTCACACATGCCATAGTTATATGTGAAATTGCACCCCAAAATATATTCTGCTGCTTCTTTTGAGTACGGGGATACCACATATGTGGGACTTTTTGGGAGTCTAGCTGCGTACGGCACCCCGAAAACCAATCACTGCCTTCAGGGTTTCTAAGGGTGCAAATTTTTGATTTCACTCCTCACTACCTATCACAGTTTCGAAGGCCATAAAATGCCAAAATAGCACAACCCCCCCCCCCCAAATGACCCCATTTTGGAAGGTAGACACCCCAAGCTATTTACTGAGAGGCATGTTGAGTCCATGAAATATTTTATATTTTGCCACAAGTTGCAGGAATATTAAAAAAAATTTTTTTTTTTGCACAAAGTTGTCACTAAATTATATATTGCTCACACATGCTATGGGCATAAGTCAAATTACACCCCAAAATAAATTCTGCTGCTTCTCCCGAGTACGGGGATACCACATGTGGGGGAGCCTAGCCATGTACGGGACCCCCAAAACCAAGCACTGCCTTCCGGATTTAAATATAAAACGCTACCAAAAAAAACTGTTAGCGATCGCAGGGATCAGGCCTGACTCTGCAAACGCTGCAGTTATGTGTTTAGTGTTTTGTAAGTGACAGTGATCGATCGATACTGCACTTGGGTGGGCTGGGCGGAGGGGCAAAACGCAGGTGCTAGCAGGTATCTGGGCTGATCCCGCTAACAATGCGTTTTTTTGGAACCCTAAACTTCTGGGGACGCTAGTATAGATCTGATCAGATCAGATATTGATCTGTTCAGATTCTATACCACTACGGGAGGTATGCTTTGCCCGTGGGTGTTAGCGGTACTGGCACTAACCTAGCGCTGCCTGGGGCGACGCAGACCCTGACCATAAAACCTAATTGATATCACCCGCCGGGTGATCAGGGGGTTAAACCTTTATTGGGTAATAAATGGTGGGTGAAAGGATGCTATAAAAAGCAAACTAACTAACCAGAGTCACCCATAACACTTATACGGTGATCACTGGTGAAAGGGTTAACTAGGGGCAATCAGGGGGTTCAAATTTTTATTAGGTAGTATATGGGGGTCCCTGGCGCTATATAAAAACCTGACGGGGAACCTAAATAACTAACTGGCTAACCAGCGTCACCAGTGACACTTATACGGTGATCGCTGGTGAAAGGGTTAACTAGGGGCAATCAGGGGGTTAAAACCATTATTGGGTAGTATATGGGGGTACCTAGCGCTATAAAAACCTGGCGGTGAGCCTAAAAAATAACTAGCTACCTACCGAGACTAGCGACACTAATGCAGCGATCAGAAAAACGATTGCTTAGTGACACTGGCAAAAGGGGGTGAAAGGGTTAACTAGGGGCAATCAGGGGGTTAAAAACCATTATTGGGTAGTATATTGGGGTACCTATCGCTATAAAAACCTGGCGGTGAGCCTAAAAAAATAACTAGCTACCTAGCGACACTAGCGACACTAATGCAGCGATCAGAAAAATGATCGCTTAGTGACACTGGCAAAAGGGGGTGAAAGAGTTAACTAGGGGCAATCAGGGGGTTAAAACCATTATCGGGTAGTATATGGGGGTACCTAGCGCTATGTGTGCCTATGTGTACCTACATGTCAGTGTAGTGTTGGTGCACACTTACTTTTAGTCTTCTCCTCGTAGTCCGGTCAAAAAGACCGCCCCAAGGAGAATGACATCACTTTCTCACACTGCCTGTGTATACAATACACAGTGGGAGGAAGCTTCTCATTCACCAGGAGCGATCGAGAGGGGATCGAGAGGGGATGGCCAGAAACCAACAGCCATCCCCTCATCCCGGATCGCTCCTGAAGTGAAACGGACCGCCGCATCCAGGGGGAGGGGGTCCAATTGGACCCCCCACCCGCTGGAAGGCAAGCACGTACATGTACGTGCTTGTGCCTGTACATTCCATTGTGATGACGTACAATGGCATGCGGCGGTCGTTAAGTGGTTAAAGGTCATGTATGTGTAAATTCAGGTTTCCCAATACTTTTGGCTAGATAGTTTATCTGGCAAGATTTACAAAGTTGGTGGAACCCTCCTACACATAAATACTACATTTAGACATAGTTTTAGGATCTAGGAGATGAAACAACTTCTCTACATGAAGCTTGGGAGTCAAACCCAGACACTCAGAGATGACAAGCAGAAGTTCTAACCACTAAGCCACGGAGCTGACACATAGTGCCTGCAAAGCGCCCTGAAACAGCCGCTGCTGCGTCTCCAGTGTGAAAGCCCCGAACGCTTTTGCACTGGAGCAGTGCGCTTGCAAGGCGGTCAAAAAAGTCCTGCAAGCCTCATCTTTGGAGTGCTGTAGGAGTGGTGTATTTACCGCTCCAAAAGTGCCCCTTTCCATTGAAAACAATGGGGCAGCGATGCAAACCCGCTACTGTAGCGGTGCTTTGCGGGTGGTTTTAACCCTTTTTCGCATGGATAGCACCGCTAAAACGATGGTAAAGCACCGCTAAATGTAGCGTCGCTTTACCATCAGCGCCTGCAACGCCCCAGTGTAAAAGTAGCCTAAAAGTATCTATTTATTGTACTATTAGAATCAATGCCTGAAACTTGCATTGGACTATAATAGCACTGATTTTCATTCTCAAAAATGCATTTTAGCCAAGTGCTAATTTTGGTATTTACTATAGTGCCTGGTAAAAAAGACACTGGAGCTAAAATGAGAGCTATTTGCAGGTCTGAGCATGCTCAGTTGTGTTAGCACGTAGTTGTACAGAAACAGGGAATTTATCTCTTCTCAGACTTTTAAAGATATTTCAGTGTAGAAATCTCTTTTTCACACAGTTTAAAAGCAGATTATCTTTAAATAATATACCGCATATTTTAGTACAATATAAGCAATTATATCATGCTCTAAACATTATTTCCATGTGCAATTCTCCAGCTTTTAGCAGAGTAAGGATTTGGGCGCTATTTAGTTTCAGCGAACTATAGTAAATTCGATTTTGGGAGTATTTTCTCACAGTGCTATAGTGAATACCGTTTTAGCACTAATTAGCGATACTAGCGCAAATTTGCACACATTTGCACGCATTAGCGCTGCGGCGCTATAGAAAATGACCCCCTATATGAACACCATGTTTTTAGCATTGCCCAACTGCTTTTGTACTAAGCATTGCACTGGCTGTAGCGATGTATTTGGTATAATGTCAGAAAAAATATTGTGTAGCCTGTTAAACAAAGGCATGCTTTTTTTTTATATATACCATGGCTTTAAAAGGAAGTAAGGATAAGGTACTGCTGTTCTGAGAAAACAGATGTCTATAAGGAAAATCAAATGGGAAGATACATGTGGTTGTAATGAGGTAGTGCCGGTTCACACAGGGGCGACTCAGATCCGACTTCAAGTCGCCCCAAGTCACCTCAGGTCGCACAACATGTAGAAATCAATGTAAGTGAATGAGAGCTGTCTTAATGCACACTACTGAAGTCGCTCCGACTTCAGAAAACTTCAATCCGACTTGTAGGCGACTGGTACCCATTGATTTCAATGGAGGTCGCCTCCAAGTCAGATCTCCGTCTATACAGAGGCGACTCTCAGAGAATTATCAGCTCTCAAAAGGAGTTCCCCCCTGAGAGCTCATTCTCTGATTGGCCACGGCAAGTCGCCTGGCCTGGGGCGACTTGAAGTAGTGTTGTAAGTCGCGTCCAAGTCACGTCAAGTCACGTCACGTCAAGTCACGTCCAAGTTGCCTCCAAAAGTCGTGTTGCCCCTGTGTGAACCGAGCCTAAGATGTAAATGTGTGCATATATGGGAAAATTGTTGATGTAATTGTATTAAATCTAATCTTGTAATAGGAGAATTAGACTGTGTGTATTTTGAAGCAAAATTTTCAGTCTTGAAATTAGCTGATTGCTTTACACAAACTAGGATACAAGTGGTTCTTGCTGATTTGTGATGAGCAGATGTTTTTCTGTTGATCTCAATTTCATCACATTGAACTGATCACTTCTTTATAAATTTAATGATTGAATTGATTGATCCTTTAGCATATGTGCTTGTTAAACCTGAATATCAGGGAAACAGCTGAATACAAAGATAAAGTGAAACATAAAGAAGCTGTTTTACCTGTCATAGGATTTGTATGTTTGACAATACAGTTCTAACAATACAGTTTTTTTTTTACATGAACAGAACTATCGATTTACGTTTAACCGCATGCCGACCAGCTGCTGCAGTTGTACTACGACAGCAGGGCTCGGCTGCACGAATCACCGTTGTGCTACGTCGGTAGCATAAACAACCACTAGGGGGCGCACCCCCGCTCGCTCGCTCCCCGAGCCGATGCGAGTGCCCGGCCGTCTTGATCGCCGCTGGGCTCCCACGATCGCTCGGGGCACACGGAGAACTGGCAGCTGTGTGTGTTAATGGACAGCGATCTGTTAGTTTGCCTGCACAGTCCCACCCCCCCTTCAGTTAGAACACAAAATAGGATACATATTAAACCCTCCCCTTCCCCCTAGCGTTAACTCCTTCACTGCCAGTGAAATTTTTACAGTAATCAATGCAATTTTAATTGCACTGATCGCTGTATTAATGCCAGTGGTCCCAAAAATGTGTCAAAATTGTCTGACGTGTCCACCATAATGTCGCAGTCATGATAAAATTTGCTGATCGCCGCCATTACTAGTAAAAAAAAAAATATTCATAAAAATGCCATAAATCTATCCCCTATTTTGTAGACGCTATAACTTTTGCGCAAACCAATCAATATACGCTTATTGCAGTTTTTTTTACCAAAAATATGTAGAAGAATATGTATCAACCTAAAATGAGGAAAAGATTTTTTCCATGTTATATTGTTTTTTTAGATATTTTTGGGGGATATTTAGTATAGCAAAAAGTAAAAAATAATGCGTTTTTTTCAAAATTGGCGCTCTTTTTTGTTTATAGAGCAAAACATAAAAAACACAGAGGTGATCAAATACAACCAAAAGAAAGCTCTATTTGTTGGAAAAAATGGACGTAAATTTTGTTTGCACAACCGCGCAATTGTCAGTTAAAGCGACGCAGTGCCGAATTGCAAAAAGTGGTCTGGTCTTTGGCCAGCCAAATGGTCCGGGGCTTAAGTGGTTAATGTGTACTGTTTTTGTATGGGAAAAATTGGACACCAAAGACTGTGCATGATCAGAAACAATAAACAACAAGAATTTTTTTACAATTAGTACCATCCTCGGTTTCTTGCTATGAAACATCAAAGAAAATCAGATAGTTTGTACTGCACTTTACACTAAAACCTGGTACACACGAATAGTTGTGTTTAAGAAGAGAGAAGGGAAGCATGGAGGACACAGGAGCTGGGCACGAGTGGCTGCACTTGATGGCCACGAGTGGCTGCACTTGATGGGCACAAGTGGCTGCATTTGATGGGCACGAGTGGCTGCATTTGATGGGCACGAGTGGCTGCATTTGATGGGCACGAGTGGCTGCATTTGATGGGCACGAGTGGCTGCATATGATGGGCACGAGTGACTGCATATGATGGGCACGAGTGACTGCATATGATGGGCACAAGTGGCTGCATTTGATGGGGCACAGTGGCTGCATTTGATGGGGCGCAGTGGCTGCATTTGATGGGCAAAATGGCTGCAATTGATGGCACAGTGGCGGCATTTAATGGACACAGTGGCTGCATTTGATGGGCACAGGGAGGCTGCAATTGATGTGTTTTGTTTTTTTCAGTATTTTTCAGTTTGTTTGCACCTCCCCAAATATTTTAAGCACCAGCCGCCACTGGAAGCAGCTGAGTGATGAGCTCCCTCTACACTACTCTACTCTTTCCTATCAGAATGTATCTTGCACATCAGCACAGCACAACTATTTGGCTCATTGTACTGCTTCTTCCTCCCCCTGTTCTGCTGCACAGGAACTGCAAGATAGTAATACCAAGTTAAATTACTTACACTACTTACTTAATAATAATAATAATATTTTACAGGATTTATATAGCGGCAACAGTTTTACGCAGCTATTTACAATATAAAAGGGAGACAATATAGTTATAATACAATAAAATACAAGAGGATTAAGAGTACCCTGCTCAGAAGATCTTACAATCTAATAGGGTGGGGCAGGTGGTACAAAAGGTTGTAACTGTGGGGAATGAGCTGTTGGAAGTGGTAGGAGATTAGTTGGAGATGTGATAGGCTTTCCTGAAGAGATGAGTTTTCAGGGATCGCCTCAAGGTAGCAAGGGTAGGGGATAGCTGGATAGGTTGAGGTAGTGAGTTCCAGAGGATGGGAGAGGCTCTGGAGAAATCCTGGATGGATGAACATGGGAGGAGAAGATGAGAGAGCTTGAGAGCAAGAGGTCTTGAGAAGAGCAGAGAGGACGATTTGGGTGATATTTGGAGACAAGATTGGTGATGTAGCTCGTGGCTGAGTTGTGAATGGTTTTGTGGTTAGTATGGTTAGTGTGGTTAGTATTTTGAATTTAATTTGCTGGGTGATTGGGAGCCAGTGTAGGGATTGGAGGAGAGGGTTGGCAGACACTGAGCGGTTGGTAAGGTGTATGAGTCTGGCAGCAGCATTCATGATAGACTGAAGAGGGGATAGCCTATGGAGAGGCAGGCCAATGAGAAGGGAGTTGCAATAGTCAAGGCTAGAGATAACGAGGGAGTGAATGAGGAGCTTATTGGTTTAATTTGTTAAAAAGGGGTGAATTTTAGAGATGTTACAGAGGTGAATTCTACAAACTTTTGACAACAATTGGATTTGAGGCTGAAATGACATGTCAGAGTCTAGGATTACACCTGGCGTGAGGGGAGGGACTGATGGTTTCATTGTTGATTTTGATGGAAAAGCTCAGTTTTAGAGAGATTTCGTTTAAGGAAATGGTGTGACATCCATGCTGATATGTCAGTTAGCAAGTTAGTAATGCGAGAAGAAACAAAAGGAGTGAGGTGAGGAGTAGACAGTTAGATATATTTGGGTGTCATCAGCGTATAAGTGGTATTGGAAGCTGTGGGCAGTTATAAAGTGACCAAGGGAGGAGGTGTAGATAGAGAAGAGGTCCAAGAACAGAGCCTTGTGGGACCCCCACAGAAAGGGGCAATGGAAAGGAGGAGACAGAGTTGTAGGTGACACTAAAGGAGCGCTGTGATAAATAGGCATAGAACCAGGATAGAGCAGAATCTGGGAGACCAAGGGAATGTAGTTTATTGAGAAGGAGCGGGTGGTCAACAGTATCAAAGGCCACAGAGAGGTCAAGTAGTAGGAGTATGGAGTACTGGCTGTTGGTTTTAGCAGTTAGTAAATCGTTAGTAAGTTTTAGTAAGGCAGTTTTCGTGGAGTGTTGCAAGCAAAAGCCAGACTGTAAGGGGTCAGGAAGGTTATTTTCACTGAGGTAGAAGCTAAGACGGTTGTAGACTAGGCATTCTAGAAGTTTAGAGGTAAATGGCAGCAATGAGATGGGTCTTAAGTTGTTCTGGTTGGTAGGGTCCAGTGAGGGCTTTTTAAGTATGGGAGTGATCTGCACATGTTTTACAGGGGAGTGGAATGTGCCACTAGAGAGGGAGAGATTAAAGATCTGAGTGAGGGAGCATAGGATAGAAGAAGAGGGTGACCGTAGTAGTTGTGAGGGAACAGGAATTAAGGGACAATTGGTTAGGTGGGCATCTGAGAAAAGTTTTGCAACCTCTTCAGTAGTAGCCAATTCAAAAGAGGAGAGTGTTGAATGTGCTGTTAGGCAAGGTATTTTGGGTGGGGAGGATGTACGCACAGTGGAGGTGTCCTCACAAATTGCATTAATCTTGTCTTTGAAGTGATTGTCAATCTCTTGGGCACTGTGTGAATTAGTGGGTAGAGGGGGTGGGGGATGAAACAGAGAGTTAAAGGTTGAGAAGAGCCGACGGGGACTGGATGACAAGGAATTAATAAGAGAGACAAAAGTAGACTTGTATGGCAGCATGGAGGCAGGAGTTGTATTTTAGAAGGGCAGATTTATATAGGGTGACCTCTTGCAGGCATTTGGTTTTACGCCACAGTTGTTCAAGAGCATGGCAATGTCTCTTGAGATTTCTAGTGTTGTCGAGGACAGCAGGCGGAGTCTAGCTCAATGGACATGTCCCACTAGAGCTCTACTCTGTGAAGAAGGAGAACCGCTAAACAAAGACAGCCCGCCAAATTATTTCTCACAGAAACCCTGTCTGAACATTCCTGTGAGGTGGGAGAATCATTTAGACTAAAAATGGTATTGGGGGGAGCCCGGAATAAGTTTAAAAATTCCCCCAGAGGAGGCTCTCAGGCAAAGATTGCAGAGAAAATGGCACCAGTCTCCTCAGCTACAGGCACAATCACCTCAGCACACAGGATAAAAACACAGCGGTCTCAACAAGTCTGCTCAGAAGAATCTGACACTGAATTATTTCTGTCACACAAATCTTCACATGAATTAACTGCATCCCAAAGCCTTATGAAACAATTTGAGAAGATGCTGAACAAAGCATTAAAGAACAAATAACCAATAACTTGACTAAAGAAATCAGAGAATTGGGAAATCGCACAGCTGCGCTGGAAATTAAAGTTGAAGAAATGGAAAACTCAACACTGGAATACTTGAATGAAATAGATCTTCTTAAAGAAGAAAACATTACACTACAAAATAAACTGAAAGATTATGAGAACTGTGCAAGAAGGTCCAATTTGCGATTCAGAGGCATACCTGAATCGATCACTGACTTATCTGCCACAATAACAGCATTATGCCAAGAATTGCAACCAGGAATACCGATTGAAAGGCTGGAAATGGACAGGGTGCACAGAGCTCTTATGCCTAAAAAATCAGATGGACCCCCACGTGACATCATAGCAAAGTTCAATTTTTATCACACAAAGGAATAATTCTTAATTGCAGCCAGAGAGAAAGACAACCTAACCTTCCAGGGTTACAATTTTCAGATTTTCGCTGATCTCTCTCAAGTAACCATTTCTAAAAGACGTGCCATGAAACCACATTTAATGGAATTACAACGTCATAACATCACATACCAATGGGGTTTTCCATTCTCCATATGCTTCAGCTACAAAGGTACCAAA
The DNA here is from genome assembly GCF_037356315.1 of Lithobates pipiens. Lineage (NCBI taxonomy): Eukaryota > Metazoa > Chordata > Amphibia > Anura > Ranidae > Lithobates > Lithobates pipiens. The sequence continues at coordinate 235,300,903 of NW_027507784.1, forward strand.
CACATCTGTAGATAACCGAACGAACTTCAACAAGCCTTACTTGACCTTAAATTGATCGATGGAACATCTGCAGCTACAACCTCACGTAGAAGAACAGCATCTACCTCTTCCCTACCTAACTCATCTCATGCAACCGGGAAAAATGGGGTTCATCAAACACATAAAAGGGGTCGCTATGTTTCCCCCCCACAGGGACAAGAAGTTCCAATGGACTTACAGGCTACTCTTTAAGAAATACAGTTATAAGCTAATATGGAAGATATGTTCCCAGAGGAACAATAACATACTGAACTCATTAACTATGCTCATTTGACCCCAAATTGCAGCCTGCACCTGTATCCTATGAATAGAATACATTATGGGTCAGCAGAAATCCCCTACTAAGGTTAAACCTGAATATGCTGAGCACAATCATATGGGAACATAATTTTCATCAGCTATGTCCAATATATGAAACAACGTTTCTTTTTCTCTTTACCTAAATAGAATGGTTAAAAGAGCTCTCCTTATTTACTACTTGTCACCTAGAGTTGCATAATATTATCATTAAACAAATAAGGAGACTCATTCATGACTGAAAAGATATAATTTATTTCTAGGGTTGATATATTTGATATATTTAGTTGATATATTTATACAGGCTTTAGAAACACAGTTTTAGAGAAGTCTAAGGCCGCGTACACACGCGCGGACTGTTCGCCCAACTTTGTCCGTCCAACAGTTTCGGCAAACAGTCCGCTCAAACTTAGCATGGACGGACATGGCCACACACGACGGACGAACAGTTTGCTGAAACCGTGCGCGATGACGTGAACGGCACGTACGACGGGACGAAAAATACGACGTCCTATACACTGCATTATAGCTTGGCGTGGAAATCCTTTCTGAGCATGCGCGAGACTTAGTTGGCCGAACAAGCCTACACACGAGCGAACAGTCTGCTGAAACCTTGTTTCAGCGGACAGTTTTTCGGAATTTCCGTAAGACCTTGTTCGTCCAACTGTCCGCTGAAACTGTCCGCTGAAGCCCCACACACGAGCGGACTGTCCGCCCAAACACTGTTCAGCGGACAAGGTTGGGCGAACAGTCCGCCCGTGTGTACGCGGCCTTAGTTCTTGATAAAAGACATATCCCATTTACCTTTTTTTAGATTAGATAGACTACTCTTTCAAGTATTGCAGGAATTTAATAATCGTAATTATTATTATTTTTTTCAATTTTTCTTGGAAAACCTATTATAGAAAATAGATAATACTTTCATTAAGCCATAAGGGCTATAAACATGCATCCTAGCGATGCAAAAAGTTTTCTTTACTTTTTTTTAATTTATATTTTTTGTTTCTTGTTTAACAAAGCAGTTTTCCTCTTCAAGGAAGTTCCGTGTGCCTCACCTAGTCTTCCTCGGATCCTCTCCCTTAATATGGGGGGACTCGACGAGGGCCTCTTGTGCCCTGTTGGGGGGTTTTACCCTTCACCATGGGTACATTTTGAATACCTTCATATTATATTATTAAGCTTAGGTAATGTAAACGTATCTGTCTTTTTCTTCTTTCCTAATCTAGATAACACTGGACTTTTCTTTATTTTTTCCCTTTTTCAAGTCCATATGAGTTGAGTCAAGAAATCGTCAGGTCGGAACAATGGGTGAGTGCTGCCTATTGACTTAGGTACCATGGCCCCCTTAAACATTTTATCCCTGAACGTACAGGGACTAAATGTACCACAGAAACGCACTAAAGCGTTTAGGCTACTCCATTCATAATTAGTTCAGAAATTAAGGATCCGGAAGGAAGATATCTAATCCTTACGGGACACATTTTGGAAGCAGAAGTAACTGTGGTTTCTTATTATGCACCTAACAAACAGCCAATTCCATTCTTAACACATCTATTACAAGTAGCTAATGCACATAGACTGGGAACAATCATTGTATGTGGTGATTCCAGCCAGGTTCACCTACCATTTCTGGACAAAACACCATATACTAGCCCCTTACCCAATGGACTCATCTATGCTTAATAGCAGCTCGAAGAATGGTCATGACACATTGGATTGATAAAAACCCACCTTCTCTATGTTCAGTAAAGCTCACACTACAAGCATTGTTTCAACTCGAAAGGCTGGACACAATCCTATCTAATTTTCACTCCAATGTACGCTTCTTTACCAGATGTAGAAAATTTATAGAATACACCTATGACACCAAAGAGATGTCTTCAATAATTTATCCATTTCGTTACACTGACTGGTATTTGAATTCGGAAAATCACCAACTCATTGGGGAAACTAGCGATACAGAACTACAATGACTCCAGCTAACCGGTCTAAGGAAGAGATCCCAACCTTATGCGAAACACATCCAACTGGATCACCTAACCTTACCTAACCCTCCGAATCAGACAATTTCTAACATAAAGTACCAGCAATACCTAATAGGTTCCCTGCAGTTAATAAACCAGCATCTAAAATCAGATCCGGTCAACCTGGCATACCTCCACTCCCACGATAGGCAAAGGGAAATGTTTGGAGAGTCAGTATCTTTCGTCCCTTATTAGTCTTCTCGACCTATGCACAATTAAGTGAGATATTGAGGCTCCCTTGTCTTTACAGTGCTCTACCATATAAGTCTGTCATCTAAAATATAACACAGATATCAGCCCCACCGGTTCAACCAGTTCAAGCTTCTTTACTCCCTACCCCCCCCCCCCCCCCACCTTCTCCGACGACCTAAGTGCTAACAGGGTCTATTGTTCAAATCTTTTGTCGATCTATAAGTGTAAACTAGTCAAAGGGGAATATACCCCCCGTCAAATTGCTTTCTTATATTTGTTCTATGTGCACCCATATCTGTCATTGACTCTGTGATGCACTTTATGTTGTTTAAAAAAACAAAATGTATTTGAAAAAAAAAAAACACCATATACTCCACCCCGTAACCACTCTAAAATATTTCTTTCTCAACTCCTTTCCAAACACAATTTAATTGATTCATGGAGAGAGAATAATCCAAAAAAAAAAAAAAAATTACACCTACTTTTCACACCCTCACCAAACATTCAGTCGTATTGACCACATTTTCCTAACCATGGGAATGATACCTGAGATTCTCTCATCAAATATAATCCCCATCCCATGGTCTGACCATAATGCAGTCCTAACAACTATTGCATCATTCATACCTAAAGCACAAGATAAAACATGGTATTTACCAGAGATATTACTTAACCACTTGCCGCCCGCCCTATTACAAATTGACGGTGGCAAAGTGGTTTCATAATCCTGATCGGACGTCATATGACGTGATCAGGATTATGAGCCGCTGCGCGCCCCCGGGGGCGCGCATCGCGGCGATCGTTGTTGCGGGGTGTCAGTCTGACACCCGGCAACTACTATCTCGGTAAAGAGTCTCCGACGGAGACTCTTTACCACGTGATCAGCCGTGTCCAATCACGGCTGATCACAGTGTAAATAGGAAGAGCCGGTGATCGGCTTTTCCTCACTCGCGTCTGTCAGACGCGAGTAGAGGAGAGCCGATCGGCTGCTCCTCTGACAGGGGGGGTCTGTGCTGATCGATTATCAGCACAGCCCCCCCGAGGATGCCCACACTGGACCACCAGGGACGCCACCAGACCACCAGGGATGCTAAGCAAAAGGTAATCCTCCCTAGACCACCAGGGATGCCAGTCAGCACAGTGGATGCCAATCAGTGCCCATAATGGATGCCAATCAGTGCCCACAATGGGCATCACTGATTGGCATGCATTATTGTTTGGCACTGATTGGCATCCATTAGTACAGTATAACACCAATGCTGCCTATGAGTGCCCACCTGTGCCGCCTATCAGTGCCCACCTATGCCACCTATCAGTGCCCACCTGTGCCGCCTATCAGTGCCCACCCATGCCCATCTGTGCTGCCTATCCATGCCCATCTGTGCCGCCTATCCATGCCCATCTGTGCCGCCCATCCATGCCAATCCGTGCCAGCTATCAGTGCCAATTTGTGCCACCTATCAGTGTCCATCCGTGTCGCCCATCCGTGCCGTCTATCAGTGCCGCCTATCAGTGTCCATCAATGCCACCTCATCAGTGCCACTTCACTGGTGCCACATCATTGGTGCCCATCAGTGCCGCCTTATCAGTGCCCATCAGTGTAGCCCCATCAGTGCCCATCAGTGAAGGAGAAAATGTACTTATTTACAAAGTTTTGAAACTGAAACAAAAAAAAACATTTTTTTTTTCAAAATTTTCGGTATTTTTTATTTGTAGCGCAAAAAATAAAAACCGTAGAGGTTATCAAATACCACCAAAAGAAAGCTCTATTTGTGGGGAAAAAAATGATAAAAATTTTATTTGGGTACAGTGTAGCATGACCGCGCAATTGTCATTCAAAATGCGACAGCGCTGAAAGCTCAAAATTGGTCTGGGCAGGAAGGTGTTTAAGTGCCCGGTATTGAAGTGGTTAAAAACCCTTTATATTGTCACAAAATTGAACATGCTCTGAAAGAATATTTAACATTCAACAAAAGCCCAGAAATTTACCCAATAACATTGTGGGAAGCACATAAACCGGTCTTGAGGGGAACACTTCAGCAGCAGTATGGAATACTCAATAGAGAACGCAAAAATCTTGCACGTAAATTAGAAACACAATTTAACTCCTTTTTCTTAGCTTTCCAAAGCAATCCTAATCCAACTACTAAAAATTATTTAGAGAAGGCACGCCTGGAATATGATCTTTTTCTTACAGAATCATCTGATAAATTACTGCATCGTTCCAGACATGCTTTATTCATGAAATCTAACAGACCAGGCACATATCTGGTGAGGGCACTCAGATCAACAAATAACTCATTTAAACCAATTAGATTAAGATCTAAAAACATATATACAAGCAACCCCCTTAAAATCGTTCACAAATTTCGTTCTCACTTACACAGTAAGTATACACTAGTGTATACAATACACTATACACAGAATCAAATACATTCAATTCAAATGAAGCAGATTCCTTCTTCTTACAAATTAACCTACCTGAACTAACTGTTTCACAAAAAACACAACTTGAGATACCTATCACGCAGAGGAAGTAGAAAAGGTCATCAAAGAGTTGAAAATGAATAAAAGACCAGGACCAGATGGTTATTCTGCATTATACTACTATTTCTCCTATATTGGCAGAGGCATTCAAGGATTTACTCGAAAATAAATAATTTAGACAAGAATCCTTATTGGCGATCGTATGTATGATTCCCAAACCCCATTCCGATGATACTTCTTGTACTAACTACCGACCTATATCAATGCTAAATCTTGATATCAAAATTCTTGCAAAGATCTTAGCATCCCGTCTAAGTAGATTCATTGGCACACTTATAAATCGTGATCAAGTTGGCTTTATGCCAACATGACAAACGGGCCATAATGTACGCCGAGCAGTTCTTTTAGCACAAATTGCCAAAACACGTCGCATTCCCTCCTGCTTTCTCTCACTTGATATTTAAAAGGCTTTTGATATTATATCCTGGTCCTACCTGCATTACACATTACAAAAGTGGTGTTTTGGCCCAAATTTTACTAACTGGATCAGGGCACTATATAATAAACCTAAAGCATATGTTAAATATGCAGGTTATAAATCTGATACCTTTAATATTGAACGGGGCACTAGGCAGGGGTGACCGCTTTCACCCCTATTATTTGCACTTCTTATAGAACCACTTGCCCAAGGATCAGATCAGATCCCACCATAATGGGTATTGAAGTAGGGGATTTCAACACAAAATGTGTCTATTCGCGGATTTCTTTCATCGCCACAAGTATCATGCCCTAACCTAATGCCAATACTTGATGACTTTGCTACCTTCTCTGGCCTTTTCATTAATCCCAAGAAATGTGTAGCACTAAATGTATCTTTTTCAAATTTAGAATTAAGTTTAGCTAAGGTAGGTCTCCCCTTTACCTGGGCAGATAAATCAATTCCATATCTAGGAATACACCTCACTGCATCACTCTTGGATCTTTTTTCAGCTAATTACCCTCCAATGTTAAAAAAATATAACAAATATGTTGAAATCTTGGAACCACCTTCCTTTATCATGGTTCGGAAGAATCAACACAATAAAATTGACAGTCTTACCCAAATTATTGTACCTTTTCAGAGTCTTACCAATTTCAATTCCTACCTATTACCTGAGAATTATACAGAAAAAGGCAAATGCATTTATATGGGGTTCTTCTAGACCACATACACAGCAACACACACTTTACCTCCCTAAATTAAATGGAGGTCTAGGCTGTCCTAATTTTGCATCTTATTATAGAGCAGCACATATAGCATCATTAACTAAATATCATGCACTACAAGAATCCCCTCTATGGGTATCATTCGAAGCTGCTGAATGTGATCCCTTGTCAATGGCAAACCTGATTTGGCTCTCACCGAGAGATTGTAGAGGGTTGCGTAATCTAATTACAAAACATTTTGTTTCCCTATGGGACAGATACAAATTCAGAAATCAGTTGCAATCATTACATAATCCTCTACTATCTTTTTACAAAAACCCTGCATGTTACCCAGCATGGGTATCTCCTAGATCTTTCAGAGCATGGGCTAGAAGTGATATGCTGCAGATGCACAAATTTGTGAATTCCTTATCCTTTATCCCTTTCCCAGCCCTCTGTGATAATTATGGAATACCGCAATCAGAACTATTTAGGCACCTCCAGATCAAAAATGTATTTATGCCTCTTTTAACCACAGACAGTTCACTAACTAATTTAACTAACTTTGAAAAATATTGTAAAAATGAGCCTCCTGCTAGGGGCATAATCTCGACCTTATATGTTCAATTGTTAGCTAAACCTGAAACAGTAAAACCAGCTTATGTCCAGAAATGGGAGGTGGACTTAGCACAAACACTGGAAACCACAGAATGGAATCAAGTCTGGTTAACAACCAAAACAGCCTCTCCCAATATATTAGCAGTAGAGGCGAATTATAAAGTACTAATAAGATGGTACCTTGTACCGGCTAGAATAGCGAAATATGTGCATAACTATTCATCAGATTGTTACCGTGGATGCGCTGAGTTAGGAACACGTTACCACATTTGGTGGTCATGTCCCAAAGCTCAAATTTATTGGAATGAGATCTTTACTATAGCATCTAAAATGGAATATCCATTACCCCAGATCCCTCAATGGCACTCATCAATCGAAAGCCAGATTTTCTAACACACACCCAATTGAAATTAATTGTTAATTTATTCACCGCAGAAAAACAAACACTTGCAAGAGCCTGGAAATCCCCTTCATTGATTGTGGATGAGTTAGTGAATAGGATGAACAACACTATGACGCAAGCCAAAATGGCAGCTCTTGAAGCTCACACGCTTATCAAATTTGAAAAAGTATGGCATCCGGGAATAAAAAATTATTCACCATCAAATTTTAACAAAGAACTTCTATTTCCATGGTAGCTGACCCGATGGATAAGTGATTACAGTATATGGATTCTGAGTGATATGGCGGCCCTCGACTCGACCCTGCGGACCTCTCTTCTTCCCTTCCTAGTTTCTTCTCTTCCTATCTTTCCTTTCTTCTCTATCTATTCCTACTATGATTTTGAAGCTCTTTCCTACTTAAGAAGCTAATTCCTCTAATAAACCATACCATTAATATGTGTTATTGTTATAGTAGTAATTATAGTTGAATATATCATTTACATGTATTGAATATATAACTCTTCATTACTTCTGTTGTATATTATGTACTTAACCTATTGTCAACTACTCTATTATATGTTCAATAAAATCTTTTTGACAAGGAGATTTCTAGTGTTGTCAGTTTGCCAGGGTTGTAATGGTCGGGGCCTGATTCTGCATGTGGTTAAAGGAGCATGTGCATCTAGTGATGATGAGAGTGAACTGTTGTAGACAGAGGTGGCCAGGTCAGGGGAGAGATTATGTCATATAGGTGGTCAGTAGCAGAATAGAGAAGAGAAGGGTTAAAGTGGCAAAGGTTTCTAAAAGTAATTGTTTGCTGCTTGGAGGGATGGGTGGTTGGAGGCAAGGATACAGTGAAAGTAATGAGGTTGTGATCAGAGAGAGGAAAGGGGGTGTTGGTGAGGTTGCCAGCGTTGCAGAGATGGGAGAATACATGGTCAAGAGTATTACCATTGGATTGAGTGGAAGTATGTGTCCATTGGGTTAGGTAAAAAGAAGAGGTTAAGTCGAGACGTTTAGCTGTGGTTGGGCTGTTAACATTGACAGAAATGTTGAAGTCACCAAGAATGATTGTGGGTATTTCAGAGGAGAGAAGGAAGGGTAGCCAGGCAGCAAAGTCATCAAGAAAGCACAATACTGGTTCAGGAGGCCAATAAATTGATGAACTCTTCAGAGAAATGGGAGAAAACAGATGAATACAATGCATCTCGAAAGAAGAGAGGGATAGAGAGGGAGGCACAGGAAGGACTTGGAAGGTGCCTTGTGGGGATAGAAGGAAGCCAACTCCACCTCCTTTCTGTCTGTTGGGTCTGGGGGAGTGAGTCCAGTGGAGACCACCATGGGAGAGGGCAGAAGGAGAAGCTGAGTCAAAATTTTGAAGCCAGGTTTCTGTTATGGCGAGTATGTAAAAGCCATGAGAGATGAAGATTTCATGTACAGACGTTAGCTTGTTACAGATGGAGCAGGCTTTTCAAAGGGCGTATGAGATTGGTGGGCTGCTTTGAGGAAGCAGGGGGATAGAAATTAAACTGAGTGGAATGCGGTGGTTGCCGGGGGGGGGGGGGTATTGGATATTTGGCTTTCAGTTGGAAAATGGCGGACCAGGATTAGGAGAAATGTCACTTGAGACTAGGAGAAGGAGGAGGGCAAGGAAGGCAAGATGGGAGTGTGATGTGCATGAGCGCACGTGTCTAGTGGCCCTGGTGTTTATGTCAGCATGTGGGTGCAGCAAGAGGGAGAGGGTAGGAGGGAAGGTGATATGTGCATGCTGCAAGGAAGAGAGGAGGGATAGAGTAAAGGTAATTGAAGGATAGAAGACACCAATGTGAGAAGGAAGAGAATAAGGAGCATGTTAGTGGATGGAGAGTGGGAAACTGACTTTATATAAAATAAATTGTCAAAAGCTGGTTTGCATGTCATCTTGGAGAGTGGAGCAGAGTTATTGTTGTATCTTCATCCAGCTTTAGTAATCCTGCGTCGGTGAAATTGCGCATCACTCATGACAGAGCCACTCAGGACAGAGCCATTATGTCTGCGCCTTGCCCCTGTCTGCGCCACCCCATAGGCTGATTTAAATTTATAGGGAGACTACTTTACTTACTTTAAAAGAAAATAAATGTGATGATGTATTATTGAATCTAGAGAACTCATTTGTGTCTGTTTAGAATTATGTTGCCATCATTCACAAGAAGCATTTAATTCCTGCTTAAGCAGAGCACTTGTAGTCTGCCCCAGAGTGATCCCTGTAGTTAGCAGTGAGCAGGACCCAGTCAGGATCTCACATTTTATTTTCTAGGGGTGGTCCTAAATCACAGCGCTGTTTTGAAAGTACTAAACTTTTTTATCAGGGCCTACTTTAATAAGGAAGTAGAGGAAGTAAAATGCTGTCACAAGATTTGGAAAATGACCTTCTGTACCCTCTGACAGTAAATCGAAGTCCATTTGATTATTGGGTTGGTAGAATGGAATGGTTGAATCTTTAAAAAATCTGTCTAGGCAGAATGATTTCTCATTATGTGGGTTGCTCAAGGCTTCTTTTTTAAAAGTTTGCAATGTCTGACAACAGTATGTAGTTTATGTATTTTTTTCATTTTAAGCCCTTCAGTATGCTGTTAGTGAACAATGACATGCACATACAAGTACAGAATATAAAGTTACATTGGCATCAGAGGTGACTTCAATATCAGTACAGTCCAGTTAGTGTATTTAATATCTACCATCTTGTCATGTCTAGAATTTAGGAACAAGCTGAAGGTACTTTCAGCTTGTAAGGTTTGCGGGAGCATTGTTGAACTGTTCTGAAGTTCTAAACTTTAAAGGGCAACTTCACTTTTGTGGGGAAAAAAAAAATTGCAAATAATAATAATAAAAAAAAACATATGCAATTGTGACACAACCTATATGGTAATATAACATTATTAAAAATGTATATTTCCTTTTTAGTCTGAAGTGCTATAATTGTCTGTAAAATTCAATGCACTGCAGCAACCTAGACCCACCAAGGTACACAATTAGTATACATAACGCCCCCCAAGAAATGTTGTTGCTTGTGTGATTAGCGTAATGATTTTCCTTACTAAGATAGGAATCAGATTTTATTGAGGATCTGTTGATGAGGATCTGGTATGGATTTTAAAAGGAAAGACCATGAAAAAAAAGAGTGGAGTCCCCAAAAAGTCATACCAAACCCTTCAGATGTTATGGATTTTAAGGGGGTACCCTATTCAACAAAAGAAAAATATATTTGATCCCCCTTGAAATGCACCAGATTCCCATCTGAGCATGTAGGCTGGCTGGCCACATACCCTCAACTTGGGGAGAGTACCTTTGCCAAGGGGGAATCCCTTGGTAAAGCTCCTTGTTCTATGTTGATGAGGACAAGGGCCTCTTTCCAAAAACCCTGGCATGGGGGTCTCTGGCAGGGAGCTCATCAGAATCTGAAAACCACTTTAAAAATAGGGGGCCCCCAGAAACTACCCACAACATAAATCCATAATTAATTATGTTGTAAATTGATGCAGATGTCCGCTGGCCCTTCAAAATAAAAGCATGTCCGCTGGCAATCCCATCACTACTCCCTAATAAATTGCAGATTCTCCATTGACAGCAGGTTCATAAACAAAGAGGTGAGTATGGTAGTTAATGCCATTGACCAAAATGACAATGGCCATTGATCAAATATTGCATGAGCAAATATGATCAATGATGTAAGCCACCATCCCCACCCATTTGTTTACATCCAGCCAGGAATTCCCATCTGACAAACTCTAATGGTCAGACAGGAATGAATCACAGGTTGTTAATATGCCAGCAACCACTGGTATCCCCCCTAACCAGCCTGAGCAGGAAGCTGTCACATTTAGCAGAGGTACCATTGGTAAATATCCCTTTCAGTTGCAGCAGAATAAAGTTCAGACGGAATTCTACTTTGACCTGAACCCGAAGCTTATGCCTGTTTGAGATGTCTGAACTAGTATAAATGCCTGGATATCATTTTATATTGGGTTTCTGTAATCCTCTGCACACAAGCATTTGTTCTAGGAGGAGGAAAGTACTCTGGACCAATTGGGGTTCTGCTGTTTTGCATTGTTATGTAGTTCTAGTGCTGGAAACATGTTAACATTAGGGTAAAGTACAAAGGTGACCTCATCAATGTATTGCTGCAAGTTTATTGTCCGTATGTTAGCAAGGTGGGAGTGGTCTTTGACCAAATTGTATTATTTAAATAAAGTAGGGAAAAGTGAGGTCAGTGACAGAGCTGTGCTGCATGGCAGTTTTTCCTGGATGACAAGATTATCTAAACTAAATGCAAATCTTTTGAAAATTCAACAATTTATTTCTATGTATTTTAACTCTGTGTTAAACTGTTTCCCTGGAAATCAGCTGTAAGTGCAAAGGGGAGTTACCCATAATCACCAAAGAGAATCCATTTAGTAATTGTTTTACTTCTGTGAAGCAAATGCAAATTGCTTTCTAGATTTTACTGCACTTAGCACCTTTATTCTTTGAACTTTTCCAATGGGTCTGTAAAAGTCAATGAGGTTCTATTTGATACTGAATAATTGTTTGCTTTGCTATGTTATGCTGATCTATTTTACAAACTCAGCTAGTGTTATGAACTGCAGACCTCAGAAAGAAGTTGTTTTAAACCTCTGAGAATAGCCTGCAAACAGTTCAATACAAAAATTGTATGTGTCAAATTTAGTTTATAACAGGGGAGATATAAATCAATGAATTAAAAAAATAAAATGATTATTTTGATTTAAATCAGATTTTTTTGATTTTTATCAAATTTATTTTAATAAAATGTTTTTGGAGTAAAGACCTGTCTAAAGATAGTTTTCTATTTAAGATATGTTATTAATTTAGTTTATTTGGCATGAAATGGAGCTTAGTTATGTAGCATAAGGCTGTATATTCTGCAATATTTAAATTTTTGGTAAACTCATTCAGTGAATTCAAGCTCTATAAACTGAGATAACATGCACTGCATTGATGCATTCACACAATTTTAGATTAACCATGAGATAAACCTTCAGGAATTTTTCTTTATCTCCTTGTTTTGTAAATCTATGTACACTCTAAACTGTATGATTGAATCAGTTCTGATATCGCTGCTTTACTAACCTCACAGCTTATTATTCTAAATAGGAAACCTTAATTTTGTTTTCAAATATTAAAGATTATAACTACCAGCAAGAATAAGGCCTTACATTTAAAGAGCACCTGTCATTTTCACATCCATCAAGGCAGTGCCTGTTAGTGGGCATCTACTAACCTGCTGCCGCCGCATCTCTCACCTTGTTGTGTCACTGCCGCATCACCAGCCATCCCATTAAAGTGAATGAGACTGTCGGTGAGTCAACAGTGGGTCAGAGGAGGAGCAGCTGCTCTTTAAAATGTATGATTTAACTCAAGTTGATTTAAATCAAGCCTTTTTACTAGTGATTTAAATCAAATCCACCCTGGTTTATAATGACTCATTCTTTGTACTGACACACTGGCACAGCTCATGATTTCTATCTAGATTGTCTGTATAAATAATCTGTTTTGGATCTGCATTTGGCATGCATGACATTGACATTTTTGTATTGAGATAAAGGAGAATAATGAAGTGAGAACAGTATTTTTTATATTCTTCCTTGCCTGAGATACTGTACATCCCACTAAAGGTGTGTAAATTGACCAAAATTGATTCACCCCCAAGTTCAGCACATTTATCATTTTTTTTTTTTTTAGTTTGAGGCAAATCCCTTTGTAGTATTCTGGGATGTGGGAGGAGTGTCACTTGTGGCCCTTTTGAGGAGGCTACTCAGCAAGCTATTGTAGCCCAATTTGCTTGGAAGCTGGATATAGCTTTGGGAAACCTTTACCCATTCATCAGAGGCCATTTCATACAGCTTCAAGAACAAGTTTGATAATATACAAATCCTTTGTGACAGTGTATTTTGTCAGCATTTATTTAGCTTTGGAATTATTATTTTTTCTTAACAATTAGCCTTAATGACAGACAGAACAAGAACCTCAGTCTACTATTATTTAATTCATTGTAGTTAAAAAGACACATCACATTAACATGCAACATTTGCCAAACATCCATATCACCATAAACTTAGAGCTACAGCTCTCCAGTATGGTTATTGAAATTCCCAAATGGCATCAAATAAGTAAGTAGGTTATAAGAGGCACAAACAGCGAAATTCTAACAAATTTAAAATTGAGTTAAAACCCTTTTGGTTTGGATTGGTAAAAATTGGCTAGTGGCAGTAAAGTTTGGCAGCAGTGACACAAGACATAGGCAGCCATCTTCCTATAAAAACGATAAGCTACAGTAAAAAATAAATAAAGGGGTAGGTAAAAATTGCCCTGTGACACTATAGTTTAAGGAAAGTGCAAACAAGTCTAAATGTGAAGATACAAAGCACAGGTAGTTATTTTTCTATAAATATTAGAGCTTCAGGCCTCAGGTATTGATGGAAAAAAATGGCATGCACACTACAGTTTAACCACTTGCCGACCAGCCGCCGCAGTATGGCATGGCTGGGCGAAACAGCATTATTTAACATTGCTTCACCCTGTGGCGTTCGTCCCCTGCTTGCCCACGGAGCCAATGCTTGCGCAATCTCTTGGGACACAATGAGAAACGGATCTGTGTGTGTAAACACACAGTTTCCAGTTCTCTGAGGGGAGAAGTGACAGATCATCTGTTCATAGAGAGTATGAACAGCAATCCCTCTCTTCCCCAACACAGTCCAATCACCCCTTCAGTTAGAACACACACTAGGGAACACATTGACCCCTTGATCGCTCCCTAGTAGGGATGAGCCGAACACCCCCCGGTTCGGTTCGCACCAGAACTTTCGAACAGACCAAAAATTTGTGCGAACTTTAGAACCCTATTAAAGTCTATGGGACTCGAACGTTCACAATAAAAAGTGCTAATTTTAATGGTTAATATGCAAGATATTGTCCTAAAAAGGGTTTGGAGACCTGGCTCCTGCCCCAGGGGACATGGGTCAATGCCTAAAATGTTTTTAAAAACTGCAGTTTTTTCGGGAGCACTGATTTTAATGACGATTAAAGAGAAAAAAAGTGAATTATTCCTTTAAATATCTTGCCTGGGGGGTGTCTATAGTATGCCTGTGAAGTGCCACGTGTTTCCTGTGTTTAGAACAGTCCCTGCACAAAATGACATTTAACGGAAAAAAAGTCTTTTAAAACTGCTTGTGGTTTAATGTAATATCTGGTTCTGGCAATGTGGATGAAAATCATTGAGAAAAATGGCATAGGTAGCCCCCCCCTGCCCATTACTAGCCCCTTTGGGTCTTGTACGGATATTAAGGGGAACCCCGTACCCATATTAAAAAACGTAAAGGCGCAGGGCCCCCAGGCCCTATATACACAGAACAGGAGTATACAGGCGGTGAAACAAGACAGGGACTGTGTAGGTTTGTTGTGTTCAGTAGAATCTGTTTGTAATTTTGAACTGGTACATTTTTAAAGTGTAGCTCCAGTCAAAAAATCTATTTTTAAGCTTTTTGGAAAACATAGGGAAGGGTTATCACCCCTGTATAATTTGTTTTGCCGTCCGTCTTTTTTCATCTCACCTCCTGTTGTCTCCTTCCGTTTACAAGTAGGAGATGTTTGTAAGTTGGATGTTTGAAAGTAGGGGCCTGCCCTATATGCTCTGCAGATATGGAGGAACAAGGTGTTAGTGTTGACACAACACTGTAAGCCCTCAAAGTGACTCTTAGTGGGCGCTGGAGCGCCCTGCTGTGAACGATTATATCAAAAATTGTAATTACATGCCATTGTAGAACAGTGGTAGAAAAATAGGGCTTTTGGTTGTGGTGGTGGTGTGACAACACTATAAGTCCTCACAGTTACAGGCACAAGAACGGGCCCTGCTGTGAAATATTATATCAAGAATTGTAATTAAATGCCCCTGTTAAACAGGGGCTGTAAAATTGGGCCTTAGACACTGCTTGCTGGTGCCACAACACTGCAACCTCTCCCAGATACTCTAGTTGGAGTGCAGGAATGAGCCCTACTGCAAAGCATTGCATCAAAAATTGTATTACATGCCCCTGTTAAACAGGGGCTGAAAAATTGGGCCTTAGGCACTGGGGATGGTGCCATGACACTGCAACCTCTCCCATATACTCTATTTGTAGTGCAGGAATGAGCCCTGCTGCAAAGCATTGCATCAAAAATTGTTATTACACGCCCCTGTTAAACAGGGGCTGACAAATTGGGCCTTAGGCACTGGTGCTGGTGCCATGACACTGCAACCTCTCCCATATACTCTATTTGTTGTGCAGGAATGAGCCCTGCTGCAAAGCATTGAATCAAAAATTGTAATTACACGCCCCTGTTAAACAGGGGCTGAAAAATTGGGCTGGTGGCATCACCCAGAACCAAAAATGTTCTTCCGAGATATCAGCGGAGGAGGAAGAGGATAGACAGTCAACATAACAGGACAGTCACTAGGCAGTCTTGAAGGGATGTGATATTTCAAAAAAAATTATTCAGTTACATCAGCTTCAGGTGCTTGGTAGCTGGTGGTGATCCAAGACTGATTCATCTTTATGAAGGTCAGTCGATCAACCGAGTCGGTGGACAGGCGCACCCTGTGATCGGTTACAAAGCCACCAGCAGCACTGAAGGTGCGTTCTGAAAGAACACTGGATGCAGGACAGGCCAGTAGCTCAATTGCATACTGTGCAAGCTCTGGCCAGTGATCCATCCTCAAGACCCAGTAAGCCAGAGAATTTTGGTGGGAAAGGTGTCCAAATCTGACCTTGCCCCTAGGTATTCATGCACCATGTAAATCAGACGCTGGCGATGGTTGCTGGAACCGATCATACCTTGGGATGCGGACTAAAAAATTGTTTGAACACATCGGTCAGAAGGCCACCTTCTCCACAGCTCCTTCTGACCGAAGCCTCAGAAACACGTTGTCCAGGACCAGGAGTTTGTAACCTCCCAGTCTCTGGGAACGCATTGCACATACCTTTCTGCAAGGCCTCCCGGAGATGTCTCATCCTCTGCTCCCTCTGCGATGGCAAGATAAGGTCGGCAACCTTACCCTTGTACCGTGGATCAAGGAGAGTGACCAGTAATGGTCCCTCTCCTTGATCCGAAGAATACGAGGATCCTTCTGCAGGTTGTGCAGGATCAGGGAGGGCACGCAGCATAGGTTAGCTGAGGCATTCTGTCCGAAGTCCTCTGGGTCACTAAGGACAAAAATGATCTGCAGCCACCTCCTCCCAGCCACGTAGAAGTCCAGGGGTTTCTTGGGACTGTAAATCATCCCTACAAGACTGCTACTGCTGATGCTGAGTGCCAGGCTCCACCTCCATGCTGACACAATCCTCCTCCTCCTCCTCTTCCTGTGTGATGGGTGGGACAGCAGGAACACTATCTGGATAAAGGGGGCCTTGAGAGGCAAGGAAGTCCTCCTCTTCCTGCCTCTGTTCTGCCTCAAGTGTCCTGTCCATTATTCCAAGCAGCATATGCTCCAACAGGTGGACAAGAGGTACAGTGTCACTGATGCATGCACTGTCACTGCTCAACATCCTTGTGGCGGTGACAGGACAGTGCACGCATCCCTGATCATGCCCCACTGGCGTGGTGAGAAAAAACCGAGCTCCCCTGACCCTGTCCTGGTGCAGTATTCGCACAGGTACTCATTGATGGCCCTCTGCTGCCTGTGCAGCCACTGCAGCATGGCCAACATTGAGTTCCACCTGGTGGGCATGTCACATACAAGGCGGTTCTTGGGCAGGTTCAACTCCTTCTGGAGCTCAGACAGCCAAGCGCTGGCATTAAATGATCTGCAAAAATGCATACAGACTTTCCTGAAATGCTTCAGAACATACTGTAAGCCCGGGTACCTGCCCAAGAACCACTGCACCACCAGGTTAAGGACGTGAGCCACACAAGGCACATGGGTCAATTGTCCTGTCGGAAAGCGGAGAGGAGGTTGGTGCCATTGTCGCAAACCACCATTCCTGGCTTAAGCTGGCATGGCGTCAACCACCTCTCGGCCTGCCCCTGCATAGCTGACAAAATATCTGCCCCAGTGTGGCTCCTGTCCCCCAAACAAACCAGCGCAAGCATGGCATGGCATTGTTTTGCCTGCGTACTTGCGTAGCCCCTTGAACGCCTACGGAGCACCGCTGGTTCCGAGGACAGAGCACTGGAAGAGGCCATGGAGGAAGAAGAGGAGGGGGTGGAGGAGAGAGGTGTGTCACAACCAGTAGTAAAATTTTGGAGGCGTGGCGGCGGAACAACCTCCAACACTACTGCACCTTGTCCTGCATCCTTCCCAGCTGCCAGAAGAGTGACCCAATGGGCCGTGAAAGACAGGTAATGTCCCTGTCCATGTCTGCTGGACCATGAGTCCAGCGAGGCAAGGACATTGCCTTCCACATGCTGGTAGAGAGCCAGAATCGCCTTCTGTGGTGTTTGGGGACCTGCCACTGAGGAACTGCACATTGCACAAACTCACGGAAGGGGGCCGAGTCTACCAACTGAAAAGGCAGCAGTTGAAGTGCTAGTTTAGCTAAGCTAGCATTCAACCGCTGGGCATGTGGATGGCTGGGAGTAAACTTATTTCTATGGACCAGCAGCTGGGGCAGGGAAATTTGCCTGCTACAATCGGACGTGGGTGTACTGCTAGCAGAGTGCCCACTAGCACTTGGCTGTGACACACCTAATTCTACACCTTCATTCCTCTCAGTGCAGGTTTCAGAGAGGACTGAAGGTCTAGTGGGGTTGGAGATCCCAGCTGATGAGGAGCAAGGAGAGGTCCGCTTTGTTCTTTGGTGTGAGTCTTTGAGGTACGCTTGCCAACGAGCTGCATGGCAGGTCAACATATGTCTGGTCAAGCATGTGGTGCCCAAGCGGCTGATGTTTTGGCCATGCGAGATACGCTTGAGACATATGTTGCAAATAGCAGCGGTGCAATCTGATGTACTCATCTCAAAAAAGGCCCACACCAAAGAACTTTTAGAATAACACGCAAAGGCAGCGCCCTGCACAGGTGGAGCTCTGCAGTGTGATTCAGTCAGTGTGCTGCCCCTAAGTTGGCCCCTGGAGGGCATCCTGCCTTGTTGGAGATGTGCCTCCTCCTCCTCCTCTCTCCTACCAGGCACCCACATGGAGTCAGTGACCTCATCATCCCCTCCTTCTTCATCACTGGAGCAAACCTGGCAGTATGCTGCAGCTTGTGGAACATGACTGCCAGATTGCTGTCCTTCTTGAGCATCCCCTTTCTCTGCACTCACGCTACTGCCTTCCTCTAGCTGAGTATCATCATCAGAGCCTACAAAACACTGGGCATACTCCTGGAGTATGTACCCAACACTGTGCTCAAACAGTTCAGAGGACTCCTCAGAAGGACATGGTGGGTCTAGGGAAGGAGTTACTGATGATGACATTGAGACAAGGGAAGAGGATGCGTTGGCAGCTGCTTTGCTGGTGCCCTGAGCCTGGGTGAGAGAGGATGAGGAGGATGAAGAGGGCTTGGTCATCCACTCTACCAAGTCTTCGGCATGATGTGGCTCAACACATCCAGCTGCCAAAAATAAGGACAAGCGTGTCTCATGGCCACGTGCTGATGACGATGCACCGCGCCACGACCAGCACTGTTGTCTCTAGACACACAGCCTGCTTGCCCTCTTTTATTGGCTCGTGCCTGTTTGCCTCTCCTTGTTGGCCTTCCAGACATGGTAATGGCCTGCAGGGAGATGGGAAAACCAGCAATTGGGTAGTGTATATTATTCTGTAGGCACACAACAACCACTAAATCCTGCAGATGCCTGTATGATAGAACACCAGCAAAAAAGGGTAGATACAGGTTTATACTGGGCTGGAGGCACACAAAACCCACTAACTACTGCAGATGCCTGTATGAGAGAAGACCAGCAATAAAGGGTAGATACAGGTGTATATTGTGCTGTGCTGGAGGCACACAACATCCACGAACTCCTGCAGATGCATTTATTATAGAACACCAGCAATTAAAGGGTAGATACAGGTGTATACTGTGAAGTGCTGGAGACACACAACACCCACTAACTCCTGCAGATGCCTTTATTATAGAATACCAGCAATTAAAGGGTAGTTACAGGTGTATACTGTGCTGGAGGAACACAACACCCACTAACTCCTGCAGATGCCTTTATTATAGAACACCACCAATTAAAGGGTAGATAGAGGTGTATACTGTGCTGTGCTGGAGGCACACAACACCCACTAACTCCTGCAGATGGCTGTATTAGAGAACACCAGCAATAAAGGGTAGATACAGGTGTATATTGTGCTGTGCTGGAGGCACACAAAACCCAGTAACTCCTGCAGATGGCTCTATTTGAGAACAGCAATAAAGGGTAGATACAGGTGTATACTGCGCTGGAGGCACACAACACCCACTAACTCCTGCAGATGGCTCAATTAGAGAACAGAAATATAGGTAGCTACAGGTGTATACTGCGCTGGAGGCACACACCAACTAACTCCTGCAGATAGCTCAATTAGAGAACAGAAATAAAGGGTAGATACAGGTGTATACTGCGCTGAAGGCACACAACACCCACTAACTCCTGCAGATGCCGGAACACAACTTCGACTCGAACACCAAGCACATCCCTACTCCCTAGTGTTAACCCCTTCCCTGCCAGTGCCATTTTTACAGTAATCAATGCATTTTTATAGCACTGATCAGTGTAAAAATCCCATTGGTCCCAAAAATGTGTCACAATTGTCCGACATGTCCACCATAATGTCTCGTTCCCGATAAAAATCACAGATTGCCGCCTCTTAGTCAATACTGATGCCGAGAAGGCATTTGACAGGGTCAATTGGAACTACATGTTTTCTGTCCTCCGCCACATCGGATTGGGTGAAAAGATGATGAGATGGATCACCAGCATATATTCGACCCCCTCTGCTCAAGTCAAGGCAAATGAAGTCCTCTTGAGTCCTTTTTCTATTGGGAATGGGACAGGGCTGCCCTTTGTCCCCTTTACTCTTTGCCCTGTCCCTCGAACCGTTCCTTTGCACCGTTAGGCTTAATCCGGATATTTCAGGGCTCCAGTTTGGCAACTCACACTGTAAAATCTCTGCGTACGCGGACGACCTCATGTTCTCCCTGACGAATCCCAAAATCTCCTTACCAAATCTTCTTAAAGAGTTTAAGCATTATGGGGCGATCTCTCACCTGAAAATAAATTTCACTAAATCAGAGGCCATGGGAATAGCAATCCCTTCCCGAACTTTATCTGACTTGCAGGCCAGTTTTAGCTTCAAATGGACCGACACAGCCCTAACATATCTAGGCACAAAAATCCCAGCTGACATTTCCCGGACGTTTGAACTTAACTTCCCACCCCTACTGACCAAAACCCGATTGCTCCTTGAGAAATGGCATGGTGGTCTCCATTCTTGTTTGAGAGGTGTAACCTCCTTAAAATGAGCATCCTGCCCAAATTTATCTATCTCATCCAAGCCTTGCCCGTACATATACCTCCACTCTTCTTTAAACAAGTACAATCTCTCTTTACCAGATTTGTCTGGGCGCATAAAAAACCTATACTGCGCCATTCACAAATGACGCTTTCCAAACAGTGGGGAGGTCTCGCGCTTCCTGACATACGTTGGTATTACCTAGCTTCCCATCTTGGACGGATACTTGACTGGAGGCGAAATAGGGCCTCCAAACTCTGGGTCCACATAGAACAGACCCAAGTCCACATACCCTTGCGCGGAGCACTGTGGTGCTACAAGGACCTCCCGACAGATCTGAAGACGCACCCCCTGATAGGGATGACATTGAAACATAGCCACCGCGCCACCACTCAAAAGTCCCTTCTGTCAAATATATCCCTCTTACTTCCAATCCTGGGTCACCCCGAAGTTCGAACCGGGTCTACGTCATGTTGAGTACGCACCCCTTAGAGATTACGACGAAGATCATGCGGCCAAATGTATGACTGATGGATGCTGGCCTTCAATCTCCGAACTCTCTGAATCATCAGGTGTGTATCAACTCCCCTTCTGGAAGGCCTTACCATTGCATCATTTCCTTCACTCTTTGCCATGTCCCCGGGACTTTATGCAACAATTAACCCCATTTGAGACCTTATGCTCAGACACAGACCCGTTGACACACGTCCTCTCTCAGACTTACGCGTTATTATCCACACCACGGGACCCGCCACGCTTACCTTGTTTGTCTAAATGGGAGGGTGACCTTAACTGCACGTTCTCGGTAACACAATCTCAGCGCATTATCACCCTAGCCCTTAAGTCCTCTCCCTGTACCAAAATTCAGGAAACCAACTTTAAGGTCCTTACCCGCTGGTATCTGACCCCTTCCCGGTTGAGCAGGTGCTTCCCTTCATCCTGAGACCAGTGTTGGCACTGTGATGAGGAGGAGGGTACCCTGCTCCATGTTTTCTGGTCCTGCCCGAGACTGCGGGGGTTCTGGGGCGAGGTCCGCCGCATTACCCAGAAATTTACGGAATATGATGTCCCGGAGGAGGTGGCCATTTTTCTACTTCATCATTCTACAACCCCCGTCAAGAAATATAGGAGATCAGGACCGCTAATAAGCCAGGCCACCAGGGGGCCCGAGCAATCTGAACAGATTGCAGAAGAAAGAAAAAAAAAGTATTTCTCCAACTCCTCCCTCCGCAGCTGTTCAACTGCTCTTAATGAGCAGTCACTGGGGCTAAACATCTCAGAGGCAGAAAGGTGGAGCCTGACTGTGAGATCTTGTAGTTTGAGTGGGCGGAAGGAGGTGTGGCTTGGAGGATGATCGTTCCTGGCTTCTTCTGGTGTGCACACATGAGCTGCATTATGGTGGTGGATCTGGATTCTCAGGGGACTGCAGGTTAGCCCAGTCACATTAACTGCAATGTAAAGTGTAATGTCTGCTTTTCATGTAGCACAGCTGTCCTGACTGAGAAATTGGGTTTTATACTGCACTGCCATATTTCTCACAGAAGTGCTGCATGAAAAAAGAGATACCATCAATGTCAGCAAACCCCACTTTTTTTCTATTTAAATCACTGGATCACACCATGCCTGGAGCTGAATCTCACAGGAATGCACTGTGTTCCTGTGCAATTCACATGCAGGTCTGTGCAGTGCAATTTCAAGCTCATTCATTTTGAATGGGCTAAAATTGCAATGCACCAAAAGTAGTGTAAAAAGTAGTGTGGTGTATGCACTACTTTTTAAAATGCAATGCAACCAGATCACATGATCCAGGGCTGGCAGGGGCAGGGCAAACACACTACGTTTGGAAACCTGCATTTAAGGTTTCATTTACTTTTTATTGACACCTGGTGCAGATCACAAAAACAGTGCATTTTGCATGCAGGTTGAATTTTACAGGAATCCACAGCACATTTATTCCCAATTCAGATGCAGCCATGGTATGAACTGCTCCCTTAGACCTATTATTTCTCATTAAAAGTTTAGAATTATTATTCTTTTTTTAAAAGGGTGACATGGCATCTTCTTCTTTTTCATGTAGAACTGTTTGACTGTGACAAATTGGACAGTGCAGTTATGAACGCATCACAGTATCATCTGCATCCTACACACAGTCATCTTACACTAACCACACCTAATAATTAAGCGTAATTTAAACCATGTCCATTTTCCAGCTCCGCGTAGTGCATATTTTTAAAATAGCCACGCCCACAATTTAGCCTTTATGTATACCCTAGCCTCTCTGTATAGGGGCGGGGCCAGGGTTGGGGCTGAAGGAGGGACCAAGGTTGAGGCTGAAGGGGGCCCCGCCAGGTAGGCTGTACGGGGCCCCATGATTTCTATCAGCGGCCCTGTAGGAGATCACTGGTCTGCCACCTCTTCAATGCAGCTAAAGCATGCATTCCTCTCCACTGGAAACAGCATTCTCCCCCGACCGTGGCACATTGGCTGCGAAAAGTGGAAGAAGTACGTAAGCTGGAAGATTTAATCCTCACGGCACAACATAAACAGGAGGTCTTTAAGAAGACCTGGGATATCTGGTGCATGTTTATATTTTCAGATGAAGGTCAACGCATGTTGGCGACCTGACCCTTCCACATCATCTCTGCAGGGTTGGTAACCCGGGCCGCCACCACGTCCCTGTCCACCCACTTGGCCTTCCTTAGTCCCTCTACTCTTTCACCCCCTCTTTCCTCTTTCCTGACCCCCCTGTTCTCCTCCTCCCTCTTTCCTTTTGTCCTCCGTCTTCCCTTCACCCTACCTTTTTGACAGCCCTGAACGTCCCCCCTCGCACTGAGAGAGGGGGGCACAGGGATCGACCCCCATTTCAGTATCATCTGACTGAGCTTTGACGTGAGCTGCTGTTAATCTTGACATGAGCAGTGACCGATTATATGTTTGGTTGTTATCCCATGACTTGTACACTGTTCTGTTATCTTTGGTGTCATACTGATATCTGTAGTCATAGCTCTGTATGTTTTACTGTATGTATTATGGGGCTCCACCCTCTCCGGAGTTAAATAAAGATTATATTTGAAAAAATATACTACCTCCAGAAGACATCACTCTGACGAAACGCGTAGGGCGTGGCCACGTACGTGCACCTTTGCCATAGCCAGCAGCAGCAGCGGCCGGCAGAGTTTACTTTCATTTGATTGTTTTTATACACGCAAATTTATTTGAACAAAGTGTGAGTACCTTTCCTTTTAATATTAAATAAAAGCTTTTAAAAACGTACTTGCACCATGGATATGCTTCTCTCCCCCCCATGTATATAACCACGTACATACGAATTGAAGAGTGAACATTCTCCCAGCGCACCAGCAGCAGCGTTTAAATAGCAGCACAGTGGCTTACATTGTGAAACCTCGATTAACCCCTCAAGGGGACTGGATCTGGTGAGAGCAATCACATTTCCACATTACTGAGTGGCACACCGGGGATGAATGTTTTCTCTCTACATTGACTTTTTTGCACTAGTCACTTCACTTTACTATCATCTCTCGAATTATTGCAGCATGCGACTTTCCAGCGATTTCTGAAGGTGATTTTGGAAAAGTTCTTACATCAAAGGATATTTCTTGGGACTTTATTATTATTTTGCATGAATTCTGCATGATTGCCGAGATTAATCTAATTGCACATGTGAATTATTTTTATTTTTGATATATGTATTCTTTGCATTCGCTTTTGTTTTTAGGATTTTCTATGAAATTGCAATAGAAGTAGAATATAGATGGGTTACCGTAGCACTAGCACTTTACACATATGTTTGACAGCACTGGTACATTTGATGCGCATACACTTATATGCACAAAGTTGCACATACACTGGGTTTTAGCCCCATAGCCCAATTTTTTTTATTTTTTGCTTTGTTTTTGTTAAAAAATTAGCAAATTAGTAAATTTTCTTCATAAATTTTGGCCAAAATTTATACTGCTGCATATCTTTGGTAAAAAAAATCAAAATTGGTGTATATTATTTGGTCGGTGAGAAGGTTATAGAGTCCACAATCTATGGTGTCAATCTCTGAAATTGATCACACCTGAAGTACTGATGGCCTATCTCATTTATTTATTTTTTATTACAAAAGATTTTATTGAAAAGTCATAAAAATACAGTAACTGTGTCAGACAAATTCTAAAAGCATAAGCTACACAAAGTCGCTATCAACATATAGAGTTATTAGGGCACGATAATTGGGGATTGGTACTAAAATGGCAAACAAAGGTGTATTTTTCACATAAAAAAGTTAGTATCAGATGAGAATATTTTGAAAGTACATTTCTAAATCATAGTTCAATTGTGTTCCAATGTTTCCATTTATTATTGAAAGTTTGCATAGTATCCTACAATGTGTGGTGAATACGTTCAGAAAGTTTGATGGTTTCCATTCTGGCGAGTACCTGTGACCAGGGGAGAGCTGAGGAACGCCAATTGAGAGCTATAACCCAGTGTATAGCAATTAAAAGCGTGAAGATTTGTTTTTCACAGGGTGCAGGAATGTCAGGGATAGAAGAGAAACAAAGGCACATTTGTAACGTTGGGGTGATTGAACGTCCTGCAATGGAGGAAAGCTTGGAAGGCAATTTTAGCCAAAAAGAGTTAAGGAGTTTACAGCTCCAAAAAATATGAGTTAGAGATCCTAGCTCATTACAACCACGGCAGCATAGTGGCAATACAGCAGGGTATATAGAATGGACTCTAGCAGGTGTCATATACAACCTTGTGTGGAGTTTAACCACTGTTTCACGTATTGAATATGATCTTGTGTTTTTAAATATGTTAGTCAACATTTCCTTCCATTCCTGTGGTTGATATGTAAGGCCTGTCTCTATTTCCCAGCTAAGCATTGGTTTGTTTTTTTCCTCTAGGGCAAACTCATTAAGCAAGCAGTATAGTTTGGAGATAATGCCTTTGTCTCTGGAGGAGTGGGAGCACAGGAGTTCAAATTGAGTGTTATGTATTCGGGATTCTAAAGAGCCTCTACTGTGGTAGAATTGTTTGATTTGTATGTATTAAAGAATAGGGAAGATTATGGTGTGCTTGTAGTTGAGGGAAAGATTTAAAGTGAAGTCCTTCTTTGAAGGCTTGATGTGGTAACACCAGCAGTGCACCAAAGGTGGAACTGGGTACTATCACAAAACACTTGTGGGAATTCAGGGTCTCCTATGAAAGATAGTAAGGGGGAAAGGGGGGAGGCCAGGTGGATTTTTTTTCATATAATGACCACAGGTATAAAGATTGGTATACTATGGTGTTATGTGAGATAAATTGATTGGGTTTGATAGATTTGAACCACAGTAATCCTGAGGGGAGGAAGGGATGTGACTCAAATTTTAGCCATGGGATGTTAATGGGAGGGGCATGCCATTGGGCTGTTTGAGAAAGTCTAGCTGATAAATAATAACGGCAGAGATCTGGGAGACCCAGACCTCTGAGGGGTTGGGGTCTATATAATAGAGATTTGTGGAATGTTGACTTTCTGTGCTGCCAAATTAATTTGTTAACATCTCTTTGGATTGAGTCAATATAGGATTTAGAAACATAAATGGGGAGGGATCTGAAAAAAAGTAGTTTAGGTAGTATTGCCATTTTGATAGCAGTGTTTCTGCCAAGGAATGAGATGTGGTATTTATCCCAGATTAGTAAAAGTGATCTAATGTTTGATACTATAGGGTGATAGTTCATTTGGAAAAGTGTATAATACTCGGGGGTAAGCTGTATCCCTAGGTAGCAGAATGTTTGGGTGCACCAAGTAAATGAAAAGTGGCTCTGTAAAGAGGACGCAATGTCGTTTGGGATATTTATTGGCATAGCTGAACATTTGGCTAAATTAACTCCAAGGCCTGAAATAGTATGGAACAATTCTAGTAAGGAAATTAGATTGGGTAATGCTATGAGTGGATTTGTTAGAAATAAGAGGACATCATCAGCATAAAGACTGCGTTTTAACTCTTCAGGGCCTTTATGATAACCTTTGATGTTTATATTTTCTGAGCTGGCTCGGGATAAAGGCTCTATAGCCAGAGCAAAAAGGAGAGGGGATAAAGGGCATCCCTGTCTGGTGCCTTTATGAAGTGGGAAGAATTGAGAGTTGTTACCTGGTAGTTTTATTCTGGTTTGGGGATCTCTATACAAGGCATGGAATCCTTGTAAAGCCCCGTACACACGAGAGGACTTATGTCCGACAGACTTCAGAAGGAGTTCCGTCGGAGTTCTGCCGGAGTTCCGACGGAGTTCTGACGGACTTTTCGGCGGAGCGGACTTGGCCACACACAATCACACTAAACTCTGACGGATTCGAACGTGATGACGTACGACTGGATTCGAATACGGAAGTTCATAGCCAGTAGCCAATAGCTGCCCTAGCGTTGGTTTTAGTCCGTCGGAATAGCATACACACGAGCGGAGTTTTCGAAGGGACCGGGTCCGGCGGAGTTCCGTCTGGAAAATTTGAAGCATGTTCCATATTCTAAAGTCCTTCGGACTTTGGCGAGTCAAAAGTCCGTTGCAGCCCACACACGATCGAATAGTCTGACGGACTCAGTCCGTCGGACTTTGGATGTTGAAAAGTCCGCTCGTGTGTACGTGGCATAAGAATTCACCAGAGATACCATATTTTGGTAATAGGTGGTCTAGGAAAGACCAGCTAACACTGTCGAACGCCTTATGAATATCTAGGCTAAGGCGGGGTGTTTGTTTGGAGTGTATATTGGCATCTTGTATTATGTTGGTGACAAGGCGGATATTGTCTGTAATTTGTCTCCCTGGGATAAACCCAGTTTGGTCAGGAGAGATTAGGGATGTGATGACAGAGGCTAATCTGTTTGCTAATAATTTGCCAAATATTTTCAGGTCATTATTTTTATTTATTTTTTCCAAACAAAATTTATTGAAAATATAGTAAAGCAAAATTACAAATATTTTTTTTTTCCATTATACAAACATTCAGAAATCATGGAACAGTCATTGCGAAGACAATACCAATATATCAAAGGTTGGGTATTTACAAAAAATCGCAAATACAAATGGTTCAGTGCACGCATGGTGTCTAGCTGCTCTGTCAGGTGGAGGGAAGAACAGCATCTTGACTTTAAAGTATTTGTTTATAAACCTCAGTGTTGATAAATATTCTCCCGATCTAGCTTATGGAGCAACTGTGGAGGTGGGAGTTCCAAGTTGTAGATAAAAGTTATGGTGGGTTTGCATGAGAAATCAATAGTTATGGGGTCAGATGTTATTGACTGGGCACTCTATTACGAGGGCTCCAACAGCAACCGGTATGAAGGCAGGGTCTTAATAGGTAATGAAGAAGAGAGGAAAGAGGGGTGAGGAGGGATTATACGGGGGGGGGAGGAGGGGGAGGGGGGGTTGAAGGGGGAATTTGAGTTGAGTCGGGGGAAGATGATTATCTCCTCAGTCTCCGCTAAAGGGCCGTGTGGATGTGGTGTGGGAATGCATTAGGGTGGGTCGGATTAGGTGTGGGTGGCGTTGAATGTCCGGGAGCAATGCAGACATAATGAGGACATGTGATCTCCCAATCGCTTCCCCTGGTTGGGGTTGGGAGGTCCATGTCATTAGAGGTGGGAGAGGGAAAAAAAGGGGGGGGGGGAATGTTTGGAAAGAAAATGTAGTGTGGATCGCATGAGATCAGCGTGAGTGTATAAGTCAGGAAGGGGTCATCAGCGTGAGATATCTATTGGTTGTACGGAAGTGCATCCAACATGCCCATATTTTCGAGAATTTAGCCTGGGGAATCCCGGGAAATGTGGATAAGTTCCTCCATTTCAGCTATTTTGTTAATTTGTCTGAACCATTTGTCTGAACCATTCTGGGATGGTTAGTCAGGTCATTATTGATGACAGAAATTGGGCGAAAATTTTGGGGAAGGGAGTGGACTTTATGGGGTTTGGGGATAAGGGACATGTTAGCTAGTAACATTTCTGCAGGGAGATTGTTTCCTTTTAAGATGTGGTTATAGAGGGAAGCCAATTTGGGTGATAGAATGTGTGAGAATTTTTTATAATAAGAGGCAGAAAACCCATCAGGGCCTGGTGCCGTGGAGGATTTGAAAGATTTGATAGAGGAAATTTCGGTTTCAGTGCAGGGGGCATTTAAATGTTCAGTTTGTAAACTAGATACAGAGAGTAGCGTCAGATTGGAGAACCAAGATTGAGAAGTTGGGTCTTTTGTGGGATTGGAAACTGCATAAAGATTTTTGTAACATTCTACAAATATATCCATTATATCATTTGGGTGTGAGACTAGGACACCATCCGAGTTACGGAGTTTATATGAGTGAGTTGGTTTCGTAACTTGGTTGAGTTTGCGTGCAAACATCGTGGATGCTGAATTACTATAGAGCATGAATTTGGCTTTTGCCCATCTTAAGGCTTTTTCTGTCTTATCTGAGAGCAGATGGTCTAAAGTTTGTTTTTTCTTAGTTATCTGTTGTAAGAGGTCAGGGGAAGGGGATTGATTATAAGCCCTTGTACACACGGTCAGAGATTCCGACAGAATGTTTCCTATCGGAACGTTTTGTCGGATATTCCGACTGTGTGTGGTCTGCATCGGACTGTTTCCGTCGGAATATCCGACGGACCAACTTTTCCAACTTGCTCCGATCGGACATACTCCGATCATGTGTAGCCTACTCCGACGGACAAAGTGCCACGCATGCTCAGATCAAATTCCTAGACCAAAGCTATTGGCTACTAGCCTGAACGTAGTCCCGTCGTAACGAAATAACGTCATCACGTTATGTACAATCGGATTTTCTGACAACTGAGTCTGACCGTGTGTATGCAACATCACTTCTGGACCTCTTCCAGAATTAATCCGTCGAAATTAATCCGACGGATTTGGTTGCCGGAATCTCCGACCGTGTGTACGGGGGCTTACGGTTATATAGCTTGTCCAATGTTTTTGTAAGAGAACAAAGCTCAAAAAGTTTGGCTTTATTTTTTTTAGAGGCTATATTAATCAGATGACCTCTTATAACAGTTTTATGGGCTGTCCAAAGTGTGTCAGGCTGGGTATCAGGGAGCTGATTATCAGTAAAATAATCATTAATTTGTGTTGCGAGAGTGTCTATTGCGAAAGTGTCTATAGTGGATGGGTCTGTTAAAAGAGAGTCGTTGAGTCTCCAGGTATAGGTTGTGGGTTTAAGGCCTATTTTGGCGACTGTGGAGGCAACGATGTGGTGATCTGACCAGGGGCAGATATGAATATCAGCCCTGGAAGAGTTTGCCAAGATTGTAGGAGTGCAAAAAATATAATCTATATGAGCCGAGCTGTCATGTGGGTTAGAATAGAAAGTATAGGATCTGCATCCAATGTAATGCGCTCGCCATGCATCAATAAGTTGGAGTGCGTTTAGGTTACGGGGAAGAGATTGAGGAAAGGCTTTGGAAGAGGGGGTAATTCTGCTTCTATCTAGATTACGGTTGGCTGTGAGGTTAAAGTTGCCACCCACTATTAAGTGGGGTGATAGATACCTGTCTAATTGTGCTACGTTTGAGGCATATATGGAGGCAATAGTTGTAGAGCGACCCTGGAGCTTACCTTGTAGAATAATAAATCTACTATTAGGATCGTTGAAAATGTGATCCACTTCAAATAATACAGAGCTTTTTATGAATATGGCTACTCCACAGGACTTGGTGGTATGGGTAGTGTAATACAATTGTTTAAAAGACTTATCAAACTATTGTGGATGATTTGTGTCAGAGAAATGGGTCTCTTGCAATAAGAGGATGTCCGCGTTTAAGTTTTTATATTGGCAAAACGCGGAAGGTTAAAGCCTTGCACATTATGCAAAATAATTTTTAGTGTCTTTGGGATATAAATGAGTGCATGGCTTTGTGTTTTTTATAGGGAGAGTAAGTAGAATAGTGTCGTGGAGTAGCCAGACCCACATGATAAAGCCTGAGAAAACATGGTATTTGTCCGATAGCAGAAAATATGGTATTGTAAAAGATAATTTTATAAAACACAGTAACGAAATAATAAGTTTGCTCAAAAATAAAAAAATGAGCGAAGGGGTCAGAAGAAAACATTCTTAATGACCAACAAAAAAATTGGACAATAAAGTCCAATACCAACCACTGGGCTCAGAAAATTCTGAGGGGAAAAATAGAGTGACCAAATAAAAAAATAAAAAAATCACTCTGAGTTCCAACGTGGGTTGAGCCCAATGGCTAGCAGGGGGGATGTCTGCGAATGCGGGGAGACTTACTGCCCAAGATGTAAAGTTATTTGGTGCCGATAAGCCGTCCAGAAGATGGTGTTGTTCCATAGTAGTAGTAGCAGGAGAAGAAATTGGGTACTTCAGGGGTGTACAGTGAAGGATTCAGGGTATTGGAATATGTGACAGGTGAAACAACGTGAGTTGTGAAAATTAAAGTTCTATCCAAGTAGTTTTGAACTGAAGTTGCTGTGAATGAGTACTCATCATAAGGCAATATTGCATAGGTGTATTTTAGTGAAAAAACAAAAAAACTAAATTGTAGGTAGGGTAAATTAGGCAGGTTTGTCTCTGAGAGATTGGCACCAGTTTCCCTGACTCCGACGTGAGGAAGGCATGTTCCAAATTGCACTGGGTCCTGGTGTGGGGGGTTGTCTGTTCTGGGGGTCAGGTTCCAAAAGGCCTAATTTGATCAGTATTTCTTTTCCTTCAGCATTTTAGGCAGTGTATGTAGAACCATTATGAGGCACTGTAAGCTTGAAAGGGAATCCCCATCTATAACGGATGTGGGCTGATTGTAGCACTGATGTTACCTCTTTCATATTACGCCTGCGATCCAAGATGGCCTGAGAAATGTAAGGATAGGTTTGGATTTTTACTCCTTCCAATTCAATGGCTGCAGAATTTCTTGCAGAGTGCAAGATGTCTTCCTTGGTAAGGTAGTCCTTCAAGCAAAGTATTACATCTTGCAGAGGTTTTTCAGCAGGAGGTTTGGGGTGGAGGGCCCTGTGAATCCTGTCACATATAAATGCTGAAAGTGGTGCAGAAGGAAGGAGTGTTTGAAATATTTTATTGGCAGCTGCAGGGAGGTTGGTAACTGATTCAGGGATGCCCCACAGTCTCAAATTGTTCCTGCGATTACAGTTATCGAGGTCCTCCACCTGCGATTGAACCATTTGGAAACTTTCAGCCAGGGATTCATAATCCTTGCAAAGGTCAGCGTGTGCTAAAGCAAGTTCGTCATGTTTAGTCTCTAAGAGATCCGTGCGACTACCCAGAGCAGTGATCTCTAGTGATAAAGTACTAGTTGCTTTGTGTAGCTCTCATTAAAATGTCCCAGCAAATTTTTCATACATTAAAGTCAAGCTGTCTTCAAGATCAGCTTTGGTTAGGTGTGATGAACACTCACCATCCCCACGAGCTGGAGCAGGGATCCCGTGGCTGGTATCTGGAGACAGGGAGTCCCGCTGGGTCTGGGCGCCATCTTTAGCCATGCTTGCTTTTTTAGCTGTGCGTAGGAGATAAGTCGCTAGGGTCCCCTCCGGCTTATTTTTTAGTTTTTTTTCCATAACGGCATGCACCTGGTGTTCCCACAGGGGTACCGGTATGTTTGCAGTTTTTATGTGCAGGTTTTAGCCCTGTGGGGAGGCGATTTGTCTCCGTCCCCCCAGAGCTCCTTCTACAGGCGTCCGTACTCCATCGTGCCGCGCATGCGCCCCTTGGCCTATCTCATTTTTTGAGACCCTAACATACCATGAAAGTACAAATACCCCCCCCCCCCCCCAAATGACCCCTTTTTGGAAAGTAGACATTCCAACATATTTAAAAAGAGGCATAGTGAGGTTTTTGAATTTGTAATTTTTTCCCACAATTCTTTGCAAAATCAAGTTATTTTCTTTTTTTTTCTCCACAAAATTGTCATATTATCAGGTTATTTCTCACACACAGCATATGCATAACACAAATTACACCCCAAAATACATTCTGCTACTCCTCCTGAGTATGGCAATACCACATGTGTGAGACTTTTAAATAGCCTGGCCATATACAGAGGCCCAAAATGCAGGGAGCGCCAGCAGGTGTTCTAGGGGCATACATTTCAAAGTCTAATTTGACTATCTAATTACACTTTGAGGCACTGTATGCTGTGCTGCAACTGATGTGGCATGAATGAGCCGTGGAGGTGGATGTGGATGGCTGGGTATGGCTGAGCGTAGGTGGGATGGCTGGGTATGGCTGAGTATAGCTGTGTATGGCTGAGTATGGATGGATGAGTATTGCAGAGTATGGATGAGTATTGCAGAGTATGGATTAGTATTGCAGAGTATTGCAGAGTTTTGCTGGGTATTGCAGGGTATGGCAGAGTATGGCAGAGCATTGCAGAGTATTTCAGGGTATTTCAGAGCGTGGTAGAGTATTGCAGGGTGTGGCAGGGTATTGCAGAGCATGGGAGAGTATTGCAGAGCATGGCAGAGCATTACAGGGTATGGCAGAGCATTGCCGAGTATTACAGGGTATTGCAGAATATGGCAGGATATTGCAGGGTATGGCAAAGTATGGCAGAGCATTGCAGAGTATTTCAGGGTATGGCAGAGTATTGCAGAGCATGGCAGAGTATTGCAGAGTGTGGCAGGGTATTGCAGAGCATGGCAGAGCATTGCAGGGTATGGCAGAGCATTGCAGGGTATTACAGGGTATTGCAGAGTATTGTAGAGTATTTCAGGGTATTGCAGACTATTGGCAGAGTCAGAATGTGGCTGGAATGGACACTGAGCAGCACTGTGGACTGGATGTGTAGTGCCCACAGCACTGCTCAGTGCCCATTCCAGCCACATTCTGCTGCAAACAATCTTCCCCCCTCTACCCTCACTGTGTACCGATTGGTACAGAGATGGGAGGGAGGAACCGGACGTGATTCCGGTCTGTTGTTGTCATCGATCCGTCATTTGACGGAGTGATCACATGGTAAATTGCCGCTATCAGTGGTCTTTTACTGTGATCTGTGATGAGCCAGGTTTTCCGGACCTGGCGGTCACGGATGTTTCTGAGAGCAAGATTCTGTGAGGACGTGCATGGACGCCCTCCCAGAATAAGCCGACCGCGCTGTAGCCGTCTTTTGGCTATGGCCTGGTCGGCATGTGGTTAAATAAGATATATTTGTTAATTTTTTTTTTCAGAGTAAAAAGAAAACCAGTAATATAAAAATGCATATTGTATCAAGACTGTAAATGATACCATAGCATCACATGTAATGCCGCGTACACACGATTGGAATTTTGGTTGTAAAAAGCTCTGGTGGCTTTCCCAACGGAATTCCGATTTCGCTCAAGCTGTCTTGCGTACACAAGGTCACACCAAATTCCAACCATCAAGAACGTACAACACGTACCATGGAACTAGAAAAAGGAAGTTCAAGACCCAGTGCTTTGGGCTCCTTCTGCTAATCTCGTGTTAGTCAAAATTTGCTCTTTTCAGACTCGTCCTTATGCCAATCGTTTTACTGCTGTTCAGTTTGTGCTTGCGGGCTTCTATCTGGCTTTCAGTGCATGTAGTCAGTTTGTATCTGTTTTTCAGTGCCTTCTTGTCCGCTTGTTGCTGATTTTCAGATCGCTCTTCACAGGCCTTGCTGTTCTTCAGTGCGTTCTGTTAGTTCGTTCTGACCAGCCAACTGTTTTGAAGCCATGTAGCGGTTACGTACATGTCGTAGAGTTCGTGCTCTATGGGGCTTGGTGTTGGGGTTATTACTTTGACACAAGCCCAGTCCATGAACAGGGCGATGAGGAGTTCATAGACCAAGAATTGGTTACTCCAGTGTGACCAATTCTCTCATCTGCCTCTGCTGTCGGATGGTGGAGTCTTTGAACAGGTCGAGTTCTACGTCTCCAGCGGTGGCTTGGGATTGTCACCTGCGGAAGAGAACGTCAAAGGACTTCTGTTTGTTTTTATTGCTGATGAAGCATTTGGTCTGGCCAATCACATGATGAGGCTATTCCCCCAGAGGACCCTCACCTCGGAGAAGAGGGTTTTTAATTACTGGCTGGCTCCGCCTATTTCTAACGGCAATCAACCTGGCAGAGTTCAAACTGAACCACATTGTTTTATGCTGCTGCATCCTGCACAACTTTTTTTAAAAAGAAATGCTCCAAATGATATAGCCTCAGTTGAGCCTGAGGCCAGACTTCGGGAACCAACACTGACGGCCCTGGAAGCTGTTCATCCTGGCTTGCCCCCCCAAAGCCCCCGTGAAGTGCATCAAAAATATGTGGAATATTTTACGTGTAGGGGGGCCATTGCTATGCCAGCTAATTTGTAAATATTTTTTAAAAAATTAAAAAAATCGATCAGTTAAAATCTTGATTTGGATTTACTGCTTAGGTTTATTTTATTTTTTTGTGTAATCAGTATTTATTGCAATATAACAGAAACAGAAACATGAAAAACAAGACAAGTCCAACATCACATTCAAGTGCAATACTTATCGGCCTCAGAAAAGCCGCTCTAGTGTCAGATTAACAGCATGTAAGTTGAACATATAAACAAACTGAAAGAGAGAGGTCTTAGAGTCATAAAGAAAGGGAGAATGTCGTGGGTATACACATAGTAGGTGGGCTGGGAAAACCGTATACTTGCAAGGGTAAAGAAACCAATTACCCCAACAGATAGTGGGACTACTCTGGCGCTTAGGTTTATTTTATCTGTCTCCTAGGTTATCCTAGTGCACTTGTAGTGCCAAGTTTCATAGTTTCATAGGAAGTTTAGTTTCATATAATATAATATATTATATATAACACCCTTTGTCACTGTAAACACCAACTTAATACAAAAAGTGTTATTGAGCATTAAAAGAAGAAGCCACACATTGTTGAGTAGAAAGCATTTTACTCCGTGCACATTCACATGTGCGTTTTATAAAACATTTTTCCAAACATAACATACACAATTCTGGAACTTATAAAGTTCAACATTGCAAAAAGAACGCCAAATCAGACATTTTATAGTGTGAAAAAGGTCTTGCTCTTGCCTTCATCAGATGGGGTGAAGTCACCCCTGTAAAAGCCAAATTTAGAAAATGCACACAAATTGTGAGTCAAAATGGGATTTCCCTTTCTGATCCCATACCCAATGTCAACATGTGCTAGCTCCCATCATGGGGAATCAATTGACGTGTTTTGTGGGTGCATCCACTTCCTCTCACCAACTAGAGTTGGGACGAAAGGGTTGCACCCACAAAATGCTTACATTAAAATCCCCTGATGGCAGATAGCACATGTTGACACACTGTGCATCTTTCAAATTTGGCTTTTAAACGGTATTAAAACTTTAGATAAAAGTTTGGTTTAAAAAAAAAAAAAAAACAGGAATCTTTTTAGGATTTATATTCTCCCTAGTACATCAATCATGTTCTTCAGTCTTTGTTTTTTGTTTAATAAGGTCCAAATCCCGACTACAAAACCTGGATAAGCTGCTGTGCACTGGACTGGTGAAATTACAGTTTTTTGGTACCACAACCTGAACATCACCCAAAAAAAAAAATACACACCATGTCTTAAAAATATGCAGGCAAACATCTGTTACCTGAATCTGTGGTGTCCGACACTGACCTGTTGTGCCAAATTCCAGCATTTCTTCCACCTCACCTTCCTACACAACCTCATGTACCTAACTAATCTGCTTCCCTTCTTGAGAAGGTGGGGGGTTCATTTGTCCTCCGACAGAGCGAGTCTTTTCTCCCCTATGAGAATGAAACAAAAGGTATACTTAGCACACAGATATTTTTGTAATGAAATATTAATGTGAAACATTGCTTGGAAGTGGTGTACAATTTTCTGTTTGGTTAGAGTTCCAAGTTGAAGACA
Source organism: Lithobates pipiens (assembly GCF_037356315.1). Lineage (NCBI taxonomy): Eukaryota > Metazoa > Chordata > Amphibia > Anura > Ranidae > Lithobates > Lithobates pipiens. Next base: position 235,337,459 of record NW_027507784.1, read on the forward strand.
TGAATAATTCCCTTTTAACCAAGCTGGAATGCTTACCTTTTTTTGGACTAGTTTCACAGATGGAGACACCCCAAGTATCCACTGGAGCACCTGTGTGGGTCACCCTAAAAAATGTGCTCTGGTGTCCTACACTAGTGCTCCTGAGTCCAGATGTATAAACAGCTGCTGAGTGTCCTCTCCTTACATTCCACTGAATCAAGTTTGCAATTCATTCTAGTTTCAAAGACATCTAGACAACAATGTCCTAAACTTCTTTTAATACAAATTAGCATGACCAAATTTAGTTAACCCTGTATCAGCTAAAAACATCGTATTTAGTTGTCAATCAAATGATGTTTCCTATGAATGACTACCGTGCCCACGAACATGAAAGTAGCCAATTAAAACTGTACAACAGTAAAGAAAAGCACACGGAGCAGCATGCAAGTTAATAATCATATTAGGAACACACTTTTTTGAAGCACTTCCTTTATCCTTCTGTACTGATCCTGCTCCCTTAATTTTAGGTCTGACCAGCGTTTCCTTAATTGCTCCTTTGAACCTCGTATCCCAAATTTCTGCCACAGACTCTTCACCACTTTCCTTATGATTTTTGCCTTTCGCAGATTGGGGTTTGGGTATGCACCATTCTTTCCATCATAGTCGGCCCTCTTCAATATGTGGCCCATCCCCACCATCTCCTCAAAGAACATATTGGAGGCCTTAAACCTCCTCCTGGATCGAGAAGTTTCGGCCTCCAGGCTTTCCTCCTCCTTACTACTAGTAGTAGTCACCTGCTGTGTCTCTGCCATGTTCCTCTCCCTCTGCGATGAAAGGGACAGGGCGGGGAATCTTCGAGAAAGAACATCAGGGGCAGGTGACGTGTGCGGAGTTTCATGGATGCGCAGTGTATATAAAGTTAAGATACGTGTGTAGTATGTACGTTCGGTGTGCTGAGGAAAAAGGACGAACGTTCTAACAAAGGTAACATCTTAACTTTGGTACATCAGTGGCCTATACTGATTCTAGATTGAGGCCTATATTGGAATAAGATTGGGAGCGTTTAGCCTGATATTTTGTGTTTTTGTCTTGTGTTTTGTCTTGCAGCGAATATGAAACAATTCAAAGACCCTGAATTCATGGGCCACTTCATAGACAAATTCAAGGATATGAAAAATGTGTGGGAGGTTAAAAACCCCTTATATCTAAATAAACCATCTAGGAAGGCATCACTGGAGAAACTGCTGGAATATGTGAAGACACAGGTCCCCAATGCAGACATTGAGCGTGTGGAGTGGAAAATTGGTAGCTTGAGAAGCACATATAGGAAGGAGCTTAATAAGGTCCAGGCTTCCATGAGATCAGGAGCAGCAGCAGAGGAAGTGTATGTACCCAGTCTGTGGTACTACAGCAGGATGTGGTTTCTGGAAGACAAGATGGAAGCCAGGGAATCACTTTCTACACTTCTATCCACCCTTCCCTCAACCCCAGCTGAGGCTTCCGAGGACCAACCCGGGCCTTCTATTTTTTGTCCATATTTATTATCCGAAAATGATTGTTGTTAACTAGATGTTATTCTTGCTAATAAATTATGATTTAACAAAAAGTGTTTGGCATATCAATTGACAGTATGGGCCAAAAATGAGTGTGACAAGAATGAAAAATGCTGGGGTCAGATTGAGAATCTTTTCTATTTATTATTATTTCAATTTGCAACAGCCATGAGCTGAAATTTGGGATTGATTGATGAAACAAAAACTAAAAGTATGTCAGTTTTTCATACACAGGAAGACCTGAACCAGGACGAGGCTCTGAAATGTGGAAGCCAGAAGGAGGCGGGGGTAAGTGGCAGCCAGGAGGTGGCAGGGCCCTGTAGCCTCATCCGATCCCAGGTGCCTCCCCTCTGCCTTCCAACAAAAAAGGCCAGGACAGGAAGTAATGTGGAGGAGGCAGCACTGGGCCTCTTCAATGATACTTATGTGGCCCCCAATGCTGAAGAGGCCTATGGCTGCTATGTAGCTGCTAAATTGCAGCAAATGGAGGAGGGCCAACATGTTAGAAATTTGTTTTTAAAGGCCATTCAGAAGGGGTTGAGTGGCCAAATAAGTGATAACATGTACTTATGTATGCTCGCCCATTCTACTCCTCCTCCTGCCACAAGTCCACCTCCAGAGCAACAGCCTCCAAGGAAGGCTGCAGGAAAGGCTGCAAGGAAGACAAGAAAGTGATGGCCTGGGTTCAGTCTGGTCTGACAGAAGATGCAGGATGTTGTAGTACCACAGCCTGGGGACATATATGTCATCTTCTGCTGTTCATGATCTCTGGGAGTCCTAGACCAGATTGTGCTCCTCATTATATGGATTTCTCAAGCTACCAATTTTATTTTCCAAATAGTTGATGTGTGCCCTGTGGTAGAAAGGCTTCGCAAATTCCAGCAGTTTCTCCAGCGTTGCCTTCTTTATTTTATTAGCCAGAATAAATGGAGATTTTTTTTTTTTTTAAATACTTGCCTATGTGTTTTTCTTCAAATAGGACACTTTGTGAGTAGACAGGTACATTTCAAAAATACAATGTCAAATTAACAAGGGAAACCAACCAACCTCCTTCAGCTTTAAAAAGACAAGATAATAACGTTGTTGTGTAAACTTGACACACAAAAAATAAATCATGGAGATGACTAGAAAATAATTTTAAAAAAAATCCAAAAAAAATGAGTTTTTGATTAAAAACAAAACAAAAAAAACACACAAAAAAAAAATCCAAACATTGTTATGGAGATCTGGCATGAAAAACAGAAAAGATCATTCGTGAGATGAGGATAAATAATGAGTTAATGAGTCACAAATAAGTTTGTGAGAACTCATTCTTCTAGCATTGTAAAGAAGAAGAGAATGCGCTGCATTAAAATAATAAAGTGAATTCAGCGTGACGAATGTGCTATGCCCATGATAAATGGTAGTTTTACCAGACCGATCGCCTCCGTCTCGTAGTTGAGTCTGAGCATGCGTGAGTTTTTGCACATCGGAATTGCATACACAAGAACAGATTTTCAGATAGGAACCGAAAAATTGAGAACATGCTCTCAAACTCTTGCCGGACAAAATTCGGCCAGCATTTTCCAAGTCCAATGGAGCATATACACAATCACACTTTCTGACCAAAAGCTCTTATCGATCTTTTTGCTGGCCGAATTTCTGATCGTGTGTATGTGGCATAAGAAGATCATACAAATGTGGAAATGTGCATGTAGCACAATAGCTGCACAGGCATAGTATTGCAGAGTATTTCAGGGTATGGCAGAGTATTGCAGAGTATTGCAGGATATGGCAGAGTATTTCAGAGTATTTCAGTCAGAATGTGGCTGGAATGGGCACTGATCAGCGCTGTGGGCACTACACATCCAGCCCACAGCGCTGCTGCAAACAATCTCTCCCCCTCTCCCCTCACACTGTACCGATCGGTACAGAGAGGGGAGGGAGGAACCGAACATGACACTGGTCTGTTGTTGTGATCGCTCTGTCATTTGGCCATATACCGTGATCTGTGATGAGCCGGGTCTTGTGGACCTAGTGGTCACGGATGTTTCCAGGTGGACTCCCCAGGGGGCATGCGGGAGCAAGATTCTGTGAGGACGTCCATGGACGCCCTCCTAGAATAAGCCAACCACGCTGTAGCCGTCTTTTGGCTATGGCCTGGTCGGCATGTGGTTAAAGCAGATATTTTTATTGTTCACTTTTTTTTTCAGAGTAAAAAGAAAACCAGTAACATAAAAATGCATATTGTATCAAGAATGTAACTGATACCATAGCATCACATGTAAGAAGATCATACGAATGTGGAAATGTGCATGTGGCACAATAGTTGCACATGCATTTTACAAGTACACATGGCAGGGTTAGCACCCTACCCTTTTGTGTAACAGAATATATTCATTTACAGACTGTTTTGTGATGAGTCTCTATGTCTCACATACTGCACTTAACCTCCCTGGCGGTATGATTATTTCAGATTTTTGGTGCTGAAAGCGGTACCATTATTTTGTATGGAAATTTGGCATTTTATATTGTAGGCCTGTAATTCTTAGGAATAACTCACTTAAATCTGCCCAAACCAGAGTCTATTTAGACATCCCGGTTATAATAAAGTTTGAAAAATTAAATCATAAATTATAATATAATAAATAACTATAAATAACTACACCAAATAATAATATAATAATAATAATAAAAATTATTCAATAATGTAATCAAATCAAAAACACAGAAATTTGCTCAGTTGCAGAATTGTCGCTGTCATTACTTTTCAGTGTTTGATAACGGATCTCCCCACAAATCACTATCTCTCAATTCTGCAAGTGATTCTAATTTATTATCGCTGTTTTCTAGCTGGTCTAAAACCACTTTTGATGTAAAGGGACAGTTTTGGTTGCTATGGACAATCTCCAGTTTCCAGGCAGAAAGAACAGTATTTATAATATAAAACTACATGCAGGGCACTGGACAAACCACTAGGGACAAAAGGGATGTGAAATAATTTCATACAGCAATGTAATCTGTAAGATTACAGTGTACTGTATGTATTGTGTGTGTTTCACTTTTTTGAATTTGGCGTTCTCCATCCCTGTGCGTCGCCACACTCACAGGGAACGGAGCCCAGCTCACACTGCGGGGAGACATCGCAGGATCCTGGGGACAAGGTAAGTAAGCTCTTCCTGGATCCTGGGATGAGATCCCGAGTCTGGCTCGGGGTTACCACTTTTGGTTTTGAAATTCCACCCCAAGCCAAACTCGGGAATACCGCCAGGGAGGTTAACCAGTTGCTGTCCAGTTATACTGCGGCAAGGTGGCTCAGCTGTGCGAATTGCCATACTGGTACGTTGGTTAGTGTACTAGCTTTTGCGGGCCATGGGAGCTCGTCTGCGGGTCACCACTAGTGTTAACCCCTTCCCTGCCAGTGCTATTTATACAGTGATCAGTGCATTTTTATAGCATCGATCACTGTATTGGTGGTCACCAAAAAGTGTCACTTACGGTCAGATTTGTCTGCCGCAATGTCGCAGCTTTACTAAAAATTGCGGATCGCACCCCATTGCTAGTAAAAACAATAAAAAAATAAATAAAGTCCCTTAAATCTTTCCCCTATTTTGTAGACGCTATAACTTTTGCTAATCAATAAACGATATTGCAATCTTTTTTTTTTTTTTTTACCAAAAATATGTAGCAGAATATATTTTGGCCTAAACTTTTTTTTTTTATATATATTTTTTTGGGATATGTATTATAGCAGAAAGTAAAAAATATTTTTTTTTTTTCAAAATTGTGGTCTTATTTTGTTTATAGCGCAAAAAATAAAAATCGCAGAGGTGATCAAATACCACCAAAAGAAAGCTCTATTTGTGGGGAAAATTTTTTGTGTTACAGCGTCCCATGGCCACGCAATTGTCAACTAAATTAATGCAGTGCCATATCGCAAAAAATGGCCTGGCCATGTAGACGTAGGGATTTCCTTCCCCCCTTTATCATCTGGCCCGACCACCCCATCTTTACAGAAAGCTCAAGTTTTTTTATTGTGGCTCATACAGCCGAATGTGTATGAGTTTGAGTGGGTTCACACTGAGGTAGCGTGACTGCCTCAGGTGACCTGGACACGACAGCAGCGGTGACTTGCAAAACGACTTCTGTATAGAAGTCAACACAAGTCACCTCAAAATTAGGAATGGCCTCGTAAAGTAGTAAATTAGGAATTTAATTTTCATGATGCACCATCATCCCAATTATATATGGAATAAATATTTGGAAATTCTGGTCTCCGGCCAGAAACATCAAAAGAGAATGCGAGCAAGGGGACTATTGCGGTGCACATTAAACGTTTATATACATTGAAAAGACAAAGGAAAAGAAATATATAAAATAAAATGTAATCATTTATTAAAAATAAAAACATTTTGCAATGCAACATAGCAATAACTCATGGGGAAGGTGTAGTATTTCGACTAGTTTTGCTTTTCAGCTTCTTCAGGAAATACAAGCATCTAGAGATATATACATAAGTCACAATTAGATCAATAAAAACTGTATGAAGTAACCTTCGATAATGACATAGAGAAAATGGAGAAGAGAGCAATTATACAATACATATCAAGATTTAGCAGGGTCTTACCCAGACGCCTTAGCCCCAGGGTAGCTCAGACATACCGGGGGGAGTCTCCCCCGGCGACTGGGAGGGGTAATGACCCCGACACAAGCCGATATCTAAATATATGGAAACATTGGTGTTAAACTCACTAATTTCAAACTTATTATAACCCCAAAACCTTTCACAAATAGTAACCCTGTGCGAGGTATATGTGTATTATCACGATTGAATGATTGTGAGAAATACGGTGATAAGGACCATACATGAAGGATACCCAATGAGAATAAAACCACCGAGTGAGAGATATTGGGGAAGTGAAGATAGGAAAGGAAACAAAATACAATCCGTGCATGGTGTGAAGTGCAAAGTAACCATGGGTACACAAAAATGATGAGTGAAGTGAACGAGAATTAGCAAAAGGGGAGCAAGGAACAGGTAAATATTGGTGAAAAACTGCAAGGGCCGGGGTCAAATATAGATTAAATCATAATTACCCATATAAGGCTGCGAAAGTTTGTCTATAGGGTCCGGAAAAAGGAATGGGGCTAACCACCACTGAATGGGTGGAAAATTTAGCCTCCTTGGTGTGATCGGCGTGTGGTATGAGAGAACTCGAGTGTAACAAGACACTGGAGGGTGAGTAATTTTCTGCATAAGCAATAGTAATAGATTAGTCCTATTAAGGACATCCAATAACAGGTAATATGTTAAAAAAAAAAAGGGTCCCAATGCTACCCCATCTCAACTATATCCACTCACCGGTCATTGTATCACCATCTAGAATTTCTCCGGATCCCATCGGCGTGTCGGGATGGCGGTGGATACCGCCAATTTATACCCCTCAACCCCACTAATGGACGCCAGCGCCGTATCACCGGCGCATAGCGTCGAGGGGTCAGGGACTCTACAGCGCGTGTCCTTGCACGCATTCTCTTTTGATGTTTCTGGCCGGAGACCAGAATTTCCAAATATTTATTCCATACAAGTCACCTCAAGTCACCCCCAAAGTAGTACAGGAACCTTTTTCTAATGCCGCGTACACACGGTCGAACTGTTTGACGTACTTAGTCCGTTGAAACACATTTCAGCCAACAATCCGCTCCTGTGTGGGCTTCAGCGGACTTTTTCAGCGTGCAGTCCGGAGTACTAAGAATTTCGGTTTTTCCAAAAATCTGTCCGTCGTACTTTGGTTTCAGCGGACAATACGGTCGTCAGTATGCTAGTTCGACGGACTAAGAATGGCGCATGCCCAGAAAGGATTTACACGGGTGCTTTGCTGTGTCTTGGACTTCCTATTTCTAGTCCCGTCGTACGTGCTGTACACGTCATCTCGCAAGCTTTCAACGGACTGTTTGTGTATCCATGTGTGGTCAAGTCCGTTCAGTGGAAACTACGACGGATTGTCCGTCGGATTGTATGACGGACTAAGTACGCCATACAATCCGCTCGTGTGTACGCGGCATTAGTCGGAGTGACTTGAGCCACTCCTATTTGAATGGTTCCATTGTACAGAGCGGAACGCAACTTGTCAGGCGGCTAAGTCGCCTGACAAGTCGTCCCAGTGTGAACCAAGTCTAAATCTCAGAGTCCAGCCACCTATGATTGGATCAGCTGAACAGCATATGGTGCACAGCAGTGAAGCATTTGAAACTCAGCAGGACTCAATCATACACAGGAGATTGAAGAGACCAGTTACACACACGACTGGAACTGGATCAGCACACAGCGCACAGCATGTGAATCTTGGCTGGATTTCATCCTAATATAGGACAGTTGTACTTGCTGGGAATAGCTAAGCAGGCATTATTTCCATTGGTTCACTTAGAGGGAAGCATGAACGGGGGACTGTGAGTACTTCTGACATCCACATTGGGAGTCATTGTCCCCTAGTGGCATTACTAACAGGTTGAGGTTACCTGGTTTTTGTTGGGAATCTCCCTGCTCCATCTCACTGGCTTACCACTGATCTCTCCCTAGGAATATTTATCATGCTGGTATAACTCGCATATATCTGGTCTCCTATACATCCCTTCATGGATTATCTAATCAGTTACTAGTCAATTGACTGTCATGTGCAAGGCTCCTTCATACACCTTTTGTTACCAGAACAGCAGCTGGACACTGATTCTTTGATTTTTTTTTTTTTTTTGAGCTCCCGTTGTAGCTGTTTGGTTTTCCTTTCTGCCATTGACTGACTCCCTTGACTGACTGTTTTTTTTGTTTTCATGTATGTAGCTCCATCTGGGCAGATATGCATCTCTGTCCCACTTAGTGCTGTTGCCTCATTCGCTGACTGTGGCTTTAAGGTGGAGCACCGCAACGAGTGTTACCTCTGTGTTCTGGTGGGGTGGTTCAGTGTCCCTTGGTGTGGGGGAGGTTTTTGTTTAGGTGAGGGTGGGCTCAGCTCTGCTTTCGGACTGTATACTTCCCTTTTTGTAAGGGTGGTCCATGGTTCCAGTCTGGCTGGGGTTAATAGGGGGACTTTATTAGGGGGACTTTTTTTTAGGATTATATGAGGTTAGTTAGTGTATTTAAGCTATTGAGCCCATTGCTCAATACATTTGTAGTTTACTCATTTTGGTGTGTAGTGTCTTATTTGTTTTTTTATTTTTCATATTCCATAGCTGTTTTCTTTAGACACCTCCCTCATTTATAGGGTGAGTACTACCTTCTTCTATTAGTGGGATTCACATTTTTTCTTCTTTGGTACACGGATTACAAGAAGATATCTAATACTCCTTTTATAACATAAATGCCACAACTTGCCACTATCAAAACATATCTAGAGGCAATTAACTGGATTTTCACCCTCCCACAAATAGTACAGTTAGAATTGCCATGTATTCCATGTAAAATAAACAAATTTGTTTTTCTACTTGACTGTGACAAAGACATTTTAGGCAGCATACTAAGGATCTCCTCCCACTGCTTCACTCGGATGTTACCAGGTCCTGCTGTTGAGGGAATATGTCAAGGTGTTTGGTGAGGAGGTACACATATAGTTACGGTACATAGTCAAGTTGAAAAAAGACACAAATGCATCTGGTTCAACCAAAGAAACAAAGAAATAGAAAGCTTCCATAATATAGACAATCCTATACTCAGTTGATCCAGAGGAAGGCAAAAAAACTCCCAATAAAGCATGGTCCAATTTGCTCCAGCAAAGGAAAAAAGTTATTTCCTGATTCCCCAGGAGGCAATTGAATATTCATTGGATAAACAATCCC